>NW_027257558.1:0-635413 GCF_043159975.1 Macaca nemestrina
TAAATGGAAAAAGAACTTTGGAAAAGGGGTGGTTTGCCCCTTGGCCATGCAAGAGATTCATATGCCACTTGTTCAGCGTTTGTTTAGATGAATTCGTATGGCGTGTGTAAAATACCAGAAAAATAAATAAAGAGGGGCTGGAGCTAAAGCCAAAAAGACAGAGCAGGAAAGACCATCACCTGCTAGTGTGGTAGAGAGGGAGATAACTTCTCTCGATGAATTTGTGTTTGGAAGTTGCCTAGTGAAACGGCAAGAGTAGCGATTTGAGTTATGATAGGAAGCATCCCTTATCCCTGACTTCAAGCAGACCTGCCAAGGGGTGACATCGGCCATGCCCTGTAGCTTCGATTCTTTTGTCCCTCAGGGGAGAGAGAATCATTGTGTCTTCTACTGGAGTGAATGGTGAGAGACCTAAGTCCAGTCTCCAGAATCAGTTGTTTGGGTGGGATTGAAATCTCAACTCCAACTCCACATACCTAGGCCGTGGCCGTGTGGCAGGCCAGGTTTACTCTTGGACCAGGTGGTCACGGCAGAGGAACACACAATATCTGAGGATGCACACACCACATTGTGATCCACAGATTTGACCGACGGGTGGTGAGGTCTCCTCATGACCACACCGTCATGGAATTAGCTGGGGGTTTCTTGTGGGTGTGTGAATATCCAGTGTGCCTAACCATCGCTTTTCGTGTGTTTGTGTGTGATTCAGGTGACCCAACCATCAACCCCGGAAAAAGGCGGCCATAAAACGCCCAGGAGACGAAGATGATGGCACGTCGTGACCCCAAAAGTGGGGCAAACAGACTCGTGAGAGCCCAGACCCTCCAGAAGCAGCAGAGGGCCCCAGTTGGGCCAAGGGCTCCCCCACCCGATGAAGAGGATCCCAGGGTACGGTCTAGCCCTGGAATCTTTTGGGTATCGAGGGGGGAGGAGCGGGCGAGTGTCACACGGTCCTCAGAGACTGGGTTGGATTCCAAAGAGTTCTGCCAGCACCACCCGGGTTGCTTTTCCCATCCAAGGTGGGCCTGGCTTGGGACCTCCTCCCCGGCCCGACAGGTCCCTGGAGAGACTCTTGGGAGCAACCTCCCTTTCCACTCAGAATCCTGTGTAGCCAGGTTGGGCTGTGCTGTGGACATCGGGTTCACGATCGTCCCCGCTAGAACCCTGAGTCCTTCCTTTGAGAGTTCCTCCGTCACATGGGCTTTGGGAGGGAACATCGTAACCGAACCCTCCCTCCACTTCAGGGCCCCCATGCCGGTGTCCCCTCTTTGGAATCCTCACTCAGTTCTGAATTCACAGTCCGTCTCAATGTTGACTTTGGATCACTGCCTGTGGCTTCAGCTCATTCACTGACATCACTTCCTTTCCACCCACAGATCAAGTGCAAAAACTGCGGGGCCTTTGGGCACACGGCCAGAAGTACCAGGTGCCCCATGAAGTGCTGGAACGGAGCCCTGGTTCCCCAGACCTTTGGAGAAAGGAAGGGAAGGAAAACCTGAAACCATGGAAGCCCCAGGTTCGAGGGAACCCTGGGCCCTTGAACAAGGAAAAGGGAGAGAAGGAAGAGAGACCGAGGTGAGCAGTGGGAGGGGTTTTCACCATCCTTAGGGTACTGCCACCTAAGGACACGGTGTCTCTGCACCTGCACACCGTGTGCCTTTCCGTCTCCGGGACAGGGAAGGAACGCTGCAGAGAAACAGACCAGAGCTCCGTGTCCTCCTGGGTTTCCCCACCCAGGAGCTCCTTTGGCTCTGGGAGATTCAGGGACGGGGGAGAGGCGGGGCCGCTTCGTGCAGGTTCCCCATGACAGGGGAAAAGCAACGGAATCCAAATGACAGTCCTTACTTGGGAAGCCTAGAGGGCCACCGGCAGGATGGGAAGGTTGGCACATGAGGGAAGGTGCAGAGGCGGAAAGGGCACAAAAGTTCCATTTATGTATCACAAAACACAGAACGGGACTGGGCCCCAGCCAGGGTTCTCCCTGTCTCCTGGGGAGAACCGGGGGGCAGGGCCTGAACTTTTTCTCTTCTGCAGGCAACAAGACCCGCAGAGGAAGGCTCTCCTCCAGATCTTTTCCGGGACACCTCCGGAGAAGCAGCCGCCAAATCGAAAAGCATCCATGGAATCTTGTGATTATCTGAGGGTGAGTGTCACCCTGGGCCCCTGGTCTTTTTCTCCTCTAGGTCACCCTGGTTGATTTCCTTTCAGGTTCCCGTGTGCGTGAGGGGATCGGGGAACCCCTCTTCCCTGCCTTCTTGGGGTCAGGGACTCCACGATCCTTCCAGGTCCATTTGATTCCAGGTGAAGGCATCTGAAGGTGCCGTATTTGCTGTTGCTTTCTCTCCGTGCAATGATGGCAAGCCTGCCAACAACATCTTCCTAGTGGCCTGAGGAAATTAGTCCCTCAGGGGCCCCAAACATGGAGGAGGCTCACCCCAGGAACATGCATGTTTTCAGAAAAGACGTCCTGGGAACCCTTGAGCCACCAACCTGCCTTCAGAAGGGCATTAGTCCGTCCCACTTCACGGAAGGCTGAGTGGAGGCGCTTTGATCCAGTGAATGCCCAAGACACAGTCTTCAGAAAAATGGTATTCTTAGACCATAGCTCGAGAGTGCATTTTTCATGGGTCTTGTCCCGATCAGCACTCACGTTGAGGATCTGTCCCTACTTCCAAGGACCGCCTGTCCATACCGTATTAAGAATTTCCTGCTGTGTGCACCTCGTCATTGGATGTGGTTGATTTCCATGTTGGCTCCATGCCGAGGAACCTCTAACGTGTGTGGTCTCCTTTCTTTCAGGTTGCAAGCAGGCCAATGCCGGTGCACACAGCCAATAAGAGGCCACGCGTGGACCCTGCCCTCACTGATGGCTCAGCTACCAAAATGTCTGACACGGTATCCGTCTTGGCTTCGCTGTCTCCCCTCAGAAAAGCCAGTCCGAGCTCCTCGTCAAGTCTCCGACCGAAGGAACGACAGACAGGGTCTGTGGCCGACATCCCTCAGCCGGGAGTCAGGCAGCAGGGCCCGGAGCCTCTCGTCGTGGTGAAGCCGACACACAGCAGGCCTCAGGGTGGCCGCCGAGAAGTTCCCCAGGCTGCCTCCAAGCCCCACGGCCTGATCCGGGTCATCAGCCCCCAGGCACAAGGCAAACGTCCTGCGGTGACCTCACAGCCCTGCCCACCAGCCGACACACACAGCTTGGGCCTCGGCTCCAATCTCAGTTTCAGGCCAGGAGCCAAGAGACCTGCCCAGGCTCCGACTCAGGCTTGCCTGAACTTCCCCAAGAAACCGAGAACGGGTCCCTTCCAGATGCCCGAAAATGCCATCCAGGGAGGTGAGCTGGGGGCCCCGGAGACTCTCCAACCTCCGCCAGCTGCAACCGAACTCAGACCAAGTCCGTCGCCCCAGATGAGCAGGGGGACACCCGCCCAGGTGCCCAGCAGCGACCGGCAGCCTCCGCGCAGCAGACCTTACCTGCCTACTGCCCAGGCCTGCACCATGTCCCATCACCCAGCGGCCAGCCACGATGGGGCCCAGCCTCTCAGAATGCTCTTCCGGAGACTGGAAAACGGATGGTGGAGCTCCAGCCTCCTGACAGCTCCCTCGTTTCCCTCTCCTGAGGAGCCGGGAGACTTCCTCTCTCACAGCCCTCACGTCTCAGAGAAGTCTGAGGCTCCCTGTGTTCCTGTCCCGCTGAGTGTCCTCTATGAGGACCTTCAGGTTTCCTCCTCCTCAGAGGACAGCGATTCTGACCTGGAGTGAGACTACAGGTGGCCGGGGCTCCATTGCACCCAGCTCCCGTGACTCGGAGGGGTCTGTGGGACTGAGGAGCACGGAGCAGAGAGCAGACTGTGTGTGGTGACTCCCAAGCTCCCCGGCTGTGGTGCTTCTGTGGATGTTGGAGCCCAGGCCAGGCAGGGACCACATGCAGAGACTCTGCCTCATCGAATTCTGGTGAGGGACATTGTAGTTCGCAGGGCTCTCCGGAAACCCGCCACCAGAAGCTTCTGTGCCAGTGATTCGTTGCCTCAGAAACTGGGTGACGGCGACGCGCGGGAGTCAGACTTCCGCTGTGATGTCAGTAGGAAACTGGGGAATGACTGTGTGTTTGCTCTCTAGATGGCTGAATCAGGGAACAGTTAGGGAACCCTGAGAGATGCAGGCCTTCAGCTGTGCCCCGCCCTGACAGCAGTGTTTTGGACGCTGTGAAGCGTTCTGCGCATAGCGTTCTTGGGGTGTTTCCTCAGCCTGGAGAACTGGGCTCTGGAATGCCGTTGGAAATAGGTGTGTTTAATTTGTTTTGAAGTGAATAAAATTCTCAAAAAGATGACGTACTCTCTTTCGACTTTCATTCCGTGTTTGTGTGTAACTGATTTTCCAAGGGCTTGAAAATGTCTTGACTTGTCAGTAATCCAAGTCATTATGTCTCCGAAACAGAGTTGACTGAGGGGACCGCAGGTCTTCGCAGGACCTGTGACTTCTTAAACATCCACAGGGGCAAGAGAACCTCAGCCCCACTCTACCAACACGCACCTAGTCAAATTCCACCAAGTGAATCTCACGCACGCTAACACGTGGGGAGCGTTGCTTGCACCACGAGTCCCCATTTGGCTCAACGCGATGCCACGTGTGGGGTTCAAACTGTGACGGCCCCCATGAAGTGGTTTCCGGATGTGCGTATGAACGAGGCACACTTTCATTCGCCAAGTAGAACCCAGTAAAGCTGAAGTAAACTCCCAGATTTGGGATGTACTTCAGAGGTAGAATATTCGTCCCGTCTTCTTTCCGGATGCCTGAGCACCGGGCCTTTCCGTGCTTCTCCCCCGATCCTAAGAGTAGCTGAGGTCGAGACTCACTGAAAGCTCTAGGTAAAGATATCCCACCATGCACAGGCTATCTCCGTTCTCTGACCTGGGAACAACTCTGACCAGGATTCCACATCTAGGAGGCCTGGGAACTGAGTGGGATTTTCTGAGCAATGCCAAATGGCTGCTCCCTTTCCGCCGCCGTTGAGGGTCGTTACCTTGGTTGTCCAGATCACCTAGAAACTATCAGTATCCAGAATCAACAAGATCAACTCTCTGCTCCTCTGACAGCAGAAGGAGCATGACCAAAATGAACCAAAGAGCGTGGCAGGAAAGGATGTGACCGGAAAGCTCAGAGAACAGCCACAGGGGGATGTAAGCAGGCGTTCCCACCTGATCATGAATAATTAATGAAGCGCCAATCCAGGGGGAATCGAGTTTCAGCAGGTGCAACTCATCCAACGGGAGATCGCCGGAGGGCCAACAAGATTCAGCAACTGAGAGTCGGGTGTAGTGTCAAGTGGGACGCGACTGGTTCCAAAGCTCTAGAAGACCATGGGGTCACTTGGACCACGTGAGAAAATGCCCCCAGTGTGCTGGTTCAGCATTCTGACTCCTGCCTGTCTCTTCCCGCCCAGGGAACGTGGACCCTAACTTGTGCAGGTGCAGATGACGAAGAGCAGAATGAGGGGACGCGGCACCCAAGTTCCCCGACAAGAGAGTTCCACAGAAAGTCCGCTGGATCTTCGCAAATCCAGAGAAATGGCAACGGGACCCAAGGACATAGAGCCCCACCGGTGTCCTGGAGACTCTTCAGGCATAACGCCTGGAGCCGCAGGACGAGCTGAAAAAGGAGCCAGGCACCGAAGGACAAAGCGGTGTTGACGTTCTTCATCTGGGTTTCCCAGTGCAGTCCAATTCACGGTGGTTTCCAAGGGCCTCCTGGAGGAGAAAACACGTGAGGGTGTGGTCAGGGTTTTCTGCTGACACACTTACCGTGGGGAAGAAGGAGAAGCTCTGAAGATGGATAACGACCGAGATTGCATGTCAAGGTGTACCTCCTTGATGACACTGAGGCCTACGTTGAAATAGAGTGAATATGGTCCAATTACACTGTGTCTATTTTAGCACCTTGTTTAGAAAAAAAAAAAAAAAAAAAAAAGATGTAAAACAAGACAGGGGTACGTGCACCAGTAGTACATACCTGACGGGAAACATCTATTCTTCAAAGCTTGCGGCTGTACAGGTAGGTTTTAGAATGTCTGTCCATAGTGAACATCGTCTTAGAGGGGGCTGGGCAAACAGAGCTTTCCAGGTCATGTAATGGGATTCAGTTGATTAGGTTAGGGTCCGTTTCGCGTCAGGGGTCCAGAGGCAGTATAAAAGGCAGCCTGGAAAGCAAAGGTCCCTCTCTGCCCCTTCCTCCGGCTTCCTGAAGGCTGCACCGCTTCCAGCAGGGCTGCTCCAGCACCTGCCCATCTGAGCGCCAGCGCACCTGTTCATCTGAGCGCCAGCCGAGGAAAGAAAGTAGACCTGTAATTTCAGGTAAGTTTCCCTGAACGACTGTTTGTTTCGCCTAATCCCTGAGGAGTTGGGGGAAAAGAGACAAAGGAGAGTGAAAGAAACAGATCACACTGGGGCTCGCTGATGGGGTAGGATGTGTTCTCCTTATCCGTAATTCTTGGAACAGAAAGCGAGAAAACATTTCCATCTCCGTGCCCGGGATAAGAGCCAGATGGAAATGCAAAAAGAAATGTACTCCAGCACGCTGAATTGGTGGGTAAATGGAAAAAGAACTTTGGAAAAGGGGTGGTTTGCCCTTTGGCCATGCAAGAGATTCATATGCCACTTGTTCAGCGTTTGTTTAGATGAATTCGTATGGCGTGTGTAAAATACCAGAAAAATAAATAAAGAGGGGCTGGAGCTAAAGCCAAAAAGACAGAGCAGGAAAGACCATCACCTGCTAGTGTGGTAGAGAGGGAGATAACTTCTCTCGATGAATTTGTGTTTGGAAGTTGCCTAGTGAAACGGCAAGAGTAGCGATTTGAGTTATGATAGGAAGCATCCCTTATCCCTGACTTCAAGCAGACCTGCCAAGGGGTGACATCGGCCATGCCCTGTAGCTTCGATTCTTTTGTCCCTCAGGGGAGAGAGAATCATTGTGTCTTCTACTGGAGTGAATGGTGAGAGACCTAAGTCCAGTCTCCAGAATCAGTTGTTTGGGTGGGATTGAAATCTCAACTCCAACTCCACATACCTAGGCCGTGGGCCGTGTGGCAGGCCAGGTTTACTCTTGGACCAGGTGGTCACGGCAGAGGAACACACAATATCTGAGGATGCACACACCACATTGTGATCCACAGATTTGACCGACGGGTGGTGAGGTCTCCTCATGACCACACCGTCATGGAATTAGCTGGGGGTTTCTTGTGGGTGTGTGAATATCCAGTGTGCCTAACCATCGCTTTTCGTGTGTTTGTGTGTGATTCAGGTGACCCAACCATCAACCCCGGAAAAAGGCGGCCATAAAACGCCCAGGAGACGAAGATGATGGCACGTCGTGACCCCAAAAGTGGGGCAAACAGACTCGTGAGAGCCCAGACCCTCCAGAAGCAGCAGAGGGCCCCAGTTGGGCCAAGGGCTCCCCCACCCGATGAAGAGGATCCCAGGGTACGTCTAGCCCTGGAATCTTTTGGGTATCGAGGGGGGAGGAGCGGGCGAGTGTCACACGGTCCTCAGAGACTGGGTTGGATTCCAAAGAGTTCTGCCAGCACCACCCGGGTTGCTTTTCCCATCCAAGGTGGGCCTGGCTTGGGACCTCCTCCCCGGCCCGACAGGTCCCTGGAGAGACTCTTGGGAGCAACCTCCCTTTCCACTCAGAATCCTGTGTAGCCAGGTTGGGCTGTGCTGTGGACATCGGGTTCACGATCGTCCCCGCTAGAACCCTGAGTCCTTCCTTTGAGAGTTCCTCCGTCACATGGGCTTTGGGAGGGAACATCGTAACCGAACCCTCCCTCCACTTCAGGGCCCCCATGCCGGTGTCCCCTCTTTGGAATCCTCACTCAGTTCTGAATTCACAGTCCGTCTCAATGTTGACTTTGGATCACTGCCTGTGGCTTCAGCTCATTCACTGACATCACTTCCTTTCCACCCACAGATCAAGTGCAAAAACTGCGGGGCCTTTGGGCACACGGCCAGAAGTACCAGGTGCCCCATGAAGTGCTGGAACGGAGCCCTGGTTCCCCAGACCTTTGGGAGAAAGGAAGGGAAGGAAAACCTGAAACCATGGAAGCCCCAGGTTCGAGGGAACCCTGGGCCCTTGAACAAGGAAAAGGGAGAGAAGGAAGAGAGACCGAGGTGAGCAGTGGGAGGGGTTTTCACCATCCTTAGGGTACTGCCACCTAAGGACACGGTGTCTCTGCACCTGCACACCGTGTGCCTTTCCGTCTCCGGGACAGGGAAGGAACGCTGCAGAGAAACAGACCAGAGCTCCGTGTCCTCCTGGGTTCCCCACCCAGGAGCTCCTTTGGCTCTGGGAGATTCAGGGACGGGGGAGAGGCGGGGCCGCTTCGTGCAGGTTCCCCATGACAGGGGGAAAAGCAACGGAATCCAAATGACAGTCCTTACTTGGGAAGCCTAGAGGGCCACCGGCAGGATGGGAAGGTTGGCACATGAGGGAAGGTGCAGAGGCGGAAAGGGCACAAAAGTTCCATTTATGTATCACAAAACACAGAACGGGACTGGGCCCCAGCCAGGGTTCTCCCTGTCTCCTGGGGAGAACCGGGGGGCAGGGCCTGAACTTTTTCTCTTCTGCAGGCAACAAGACCCGCAGAGGAAGGCTCTCCTCCAGATCTTTTCCGGGACACCTCCGGAGAAGCAGCCGCCAAATCGAAAAGCATCCATGGAATCTTGTGATTATCTGAGGGTGAGTGTCACCCTGGGCCCCTGGTCTTTTTCTCCTCTAGGTCACCCTGGTTGATTTCCTTTCAGGTTCCCGTGTGCGTGAGGGGATCGGGGAACCCCTCTTCCCTGCCTTCTTGGGGTCAGGGACTCCACGATCCTTCCAGGTCCATTTGATTCCAGGTGAAGGCATCTGAAGGTGCCGTATTTGCTGTTGCTTTCTCTCCGTGCAATGATGGCAAGCCTGCCAACAACATCTTCCTAGTGGCCTGAGGAAATTAGTCCCTCAGGGGCCCCAAACATGGAGGAGGCTCACCCCAGGAACATGCATGTTTTCAGAAAAGACGTCCTGGGAACCCTTGAGCCACCAACCTGCCTTCAGAAGGGCATTAGTCCGTCCCACTTCACGGAAGGCTGAGTGGAGGCGCTTTGATCCAGTGAATGCCCAAGACACAGTCTTCAGAAAAATGGTATTCTTAGACCATAGCTCGAGAGTGCATTTTTCATGGGTCTTGTCCCGATCAGCACTCACGTTGAGGATCTGTCCCTACTTCCAAGGACCGCCTGTCCATACCGTATTAAGAATTTCCTGCTGTGTGCACCTCGTCATTGGATGTGGTTGATTTCCATGTTGGCTCCATGCCGAGGAACCTCTAACGTGTGTGGTCTCCTTTCTTTCAGGTTGCAAGCAGGCCAATGCCGGTGCACACAGCCAATAAGAGGCCACGCGTGGACCCTGCCCTCACTGATGGCTCAGCTACCAAAATGTCTGACACGGTATCCGTCTTGGCTTCGCTGTCTCCCCTCAGAAAAGCCAGTCCGAGCTCCTCGTCAAGTCTCCGACCGAAGGAACGACAGACAGGGTCTGTGGCCGACATCCCTCAGCCGGGAGTCAGGCAGCAGGGCCCGGAGCCTCTCGTCGTGGTGAAGCCGACACACAGCAGGCCTCAGGGTGGCCGCCGAGAAGTTCCCCAGGCTGCCTCCAAGCCCCACGGCCTGATCCGGGTCATCAGCCCCCAGGCACAAGGCAAACGTCCTGCGGTGACCTCACAGCCCTGCCCACCAGCCGACACACACAGCTTGGGCCTCGGCTCCAATCTCAGTTTCAGGCCAGGAGCCAAGAGACCTGCCCAGGCTCCGACTCAGGCTTGCCTGAACTTCCCCAAGAAACCGAGAACGGGTCCCTTCCAGATGCCCGAAAATGCCATCCAGGGAGGTGAGCTGGGGGCCCCGGAGACTCTCCAACCTCCGCCAGCTGCAACCGAACTCAGACCAAGTCCGTCGCCCCAGATGAGCAGGGGGACACCCGCCCAGGTGCCCAGCAGCGACCGGCAGCCTCCGCGCAGCAGACCTTACCTGCCTACTGCCCAGGCCTGCACCATGTCCCATCACCCAGCGGCCAGCCACGATGGGGCCCAGCCTCTCAGAATGCTCTTCCGGAGACTGGAAAACGGATGGTGGAGCTCCAGCCTCCTGACAGCTCCCTCGTTTCCCTCTCCTGAGGAGCCGGGAGACTTCCTCTCTCACAGCCCTCACGTCTCAGAGAAGTCTGAGGCTCCCTGTGTTCCTGTCCCGCTGAGTGTCCTCTATGAGGACCTTCAGGTTTCCTCCTCCTCAGAGGACAGCGATTCTGACCTGGAGTGAGACTACAGGTGGCCGGGGCTCCATTGCACCCAGCTCCCGTGACTCGGAGGGGTCTGTGGGACTGAGGAGCACGGAGCAGAGAGCAGACTGTGTGTGGTGACTCCCAAGCTCCCCGGCTGTGGTGCTTCTGTGGATGTTGGAGCCCAGGCCAGGCAGGGACCACATGCAGAGACTCTGCCTCATCGAATTCTGGTGAGGGACATTGTAGTTCGCAGGGCTCTCCGGAAACCCGCCACCAGAAGCTTCTGTGCCAGTGATTCGTTGCCTCAGAAACTGGGTGACGGCGACGCGCGGGAGTCAGACTTCCGCTGTGATGTCAGTAGGAAACTGGGGAATGACTGTGTGTTTGCTCTCTAGATGGCTGAATCAGGGAACAGTTAGGGAACCCTGAGAGATGCAGGCCTTCAGCTGTGCCCCGCCCTGACAGCAGTGTTTTGGACGCTGTGAAGCGTTCTGCGCATAGCGTTCTTGGGGTGTTTCCTCAGCCTGGAGAACTGGGCTCTGGAATGCCGTTGGAAATAGGTGTGTTTAATTTGTTTTGAAGTGAATAAAATTCTCAAAAAGATGACGTACTCTCTTTCGACTTTCATTCCGTGTTTGTGTGTAACTGATTTTCCAAGGGCTTGAAAATGTCTTGACTTGTCAGTAATCCAAGTCATTATGTCTCCGAAACAGAGTTGACTGAGGGGACCGCAGGTCTTCGCAGGACCTGTGACTTCTTAAACATCCACAGGGGCAAGAGAACCTCAGCCCCACTCTACCAACACGCACCTAGTCAAATTCCACCAAGTGAATCTCACGCACGCTAACACGTGGGGAGCGTTGCTTGCACCACGAGTCCCCATTTGGCTCAACGCGATGCCACGTGTGGGGTTCAAACTGTGACGGCCCCCATGAAGTGGTTTCCGGATGTGCGTATGAACGAGGCACACTTTCATTCGCCAAGTAGAACCCAGTAAAGCTGAAGTAAACTCCCAGATTTGGGATGTACTTCAGAGGTAGAATATTCGTCCCGTCTTCTTTCCGGATGCCTGAGCACCGGGCCTTTCCGTGCTTCTCCCCCGATCCTAAGAGTAGCTGAGGTCGAGACTCACTGAAAGCTCTAGGTAAAGATATCCCACCATGCACAGGCTATCTCCGTTCTCTGACCTGGGAACAACTCTGACCAGGATTCCACATCTAGGAGGCCTGGGAACTGAGTGGGATTTTCTGAGCAATGCCAAATGGCTGCTCCCTTTCCGCCGCCGTTGAGGGTCGTTACCTTGGTTGTCCAGATCACCTAGAAACTATCAGTATCCAGAATCAACAAGATCAACTCTCTGCTCCTCTGACAGCAGAAGGAGCATGACCAAAATGAACCAAAGAGCGTGGCAGGAAAGGATGTGACCGGAAAGCTCAGAGAACAGCCACAGGGGGATGTAAGCAGGCGTTCCCACCTGATCATGAATAATTAATGAAGCGCCAATCCAGGGGGAATCGAGTTTCAGCAGGTGCAACTCATCCAACGGGAGATCGCCGGAGGGCCAACAAGATTCAGCAACTGAGAGTCGGGTGTAGTGTCAAGTGGGACGCGACTGGTTCCAAAGCTCTAGAAGACCATGGGGTCACTTGGACCACGTGAGAAAATGCCCCCAGTGTGCTGGTTCAGCATTCTGACTCCTGCCTGTCTCTTCCCGCCCAGGGAACGTGGACCCTAACTTGTGCAGGTGCAGATGACGAAGAGCAGAATGAGGGGACGCGGCACCCAAGTTCCCCGACAAGAGAGTTCCACAGAAAGTCCGCTGGATCTTCGCAAATCCAGAGAAATGGCAACGGGACCCAAGGACATAGAGCCCCACCGGTGTCCTGGAGACTCTTCAGGCATAACGCCTGGAGCCGCAGGACGAGCTGAAAAAGGAGCCAGGCACCGAAGGACAAAGCGGTGTTGACGTTCTTCATCTGGGTTTCCCAGTGCAGTCCAATTCACGGTGGTTTCCAAGGGCCTCCTGGAGGAGAAAACACGTGAGGGTGTGGTCAGGGTTTTCTGCTGACACACTTACCGTGGGGAAGAAGGAGAAGCTCTGAAGATGGATAACGACCGAGATTGCATGTCAAGGTGTACCTCCTTGATGACACTGAGGCCTACGTTGAAATAGAGTGAATATGGTCCAATTACACTGTGTCTATTTTAGCACCTTGTTTAGAAAAAAAAAAAAAAAAAAAAAAGATGTAAAACAAGACAGGGGTACGTGCACCAGTAGTACATACCTGACGGGAAACATCTATTCTTCAAAGCTTGCGGCTGTACAGGTAGGTTTTAGAATGTCTGTCCATAGTGAACATCGTCTTAGAGGGGGCTGGGCAAACAGAGCTTTCCAGGTCATGTAATGGGATTCAGTTGATTAGGTTAGGGTCCGTTTCGCGTCAGGGGTCCAGAGGCAGTATAAAAGGCAGCCTGGAAAGCAAAGGTCCCTCTCTGCCCCTTCCTCCGGCTTCCTGAAGGCTGCACCGCTTCCAGCAGGGCTGCTCCAGCACCTGCCCATCTGAGCGCCAGCGCACCTGTTCATCTGAGCGCCAGCCGAGGAAAGAAAGTAGACCTGTAATTTCAGGTAAGTTTCCCTGAACGACTGTTTGTTTCGCCTAATCCCTGAGGAGTTGGGGGAAAAGAGACAAAGGAGAGTGAAAGAAACAGATCACACTGGGGCTCGCTGATGGGGTAGGATGTGTTCTCCTTATCCGTAATTCTTGGAACAGAAAGCGAGAAAACATTTCCATCTCCGTGCCCGGGATAAGAGCCAGATGGAAATGCAAAAAGAAATGTACTCCAGCACGCTGAATTGGTGGGTAAATGGAAAAAGAACTTTGGAAAAGGGGTGGTTTGCCCCTTGGCCATGCAAGAGATTCATATGCCACTTGTTCAGCGTTTGTTTAGATGAATTCGTATGGCGTGTGTAAAATACCAGAAAAATAAATAAAGAGGGGCTGGAGCTAAAGCCAAAAAGACAGAGCAGGAAAGACCATCACCTGCTAGTGTGGTAGAGAGGGAGATAACTTCTCTCGATGAATTTGTGTTTGGAAGTTGCCTAGTGAAACGGCAAGAGTAGCGATTTGAGTTATGATAGGAAGCATCCCTTATCCCTGACTTCAAGCACACCTGCCAAGGGGTGACATCGGCCATGCCCTGTAGCTTCGATTCTTTTGTCCCTCAGGGGAGAGAGAATCATTGTGTCTTCTACTGGAGTGAATGGTGAGAGACCTAAGTCCAGTCTCCAGAATCAGTTGTTTGGGTGGGATTGAAATCTCAACTCCAACTCCACATACCTAGGCCGTGGGCCGTGTGGCAGGCCAGGTTTACTCTTGGACCAGGTGGTCACGGCAGAGGAACACACAATATCTGAGGATGCACACACCACATTGTGATCCACAGATTTGACCGACGGGTGGTGAGGTCTCCTCATGACCACACCGTCATGGAATTAGCTGGGGGTTTCTTGTGGGTGTGTGAATATCCAGTGTGCCTAACCATCGCTTTTCGTGTGTTTGTGTGTGATTCAGGTGACCCAACCATCAACCCCGGAAAAAGGCGGCCATAAAACGCCCAGGAGACGAAGATGATGGCACGTCGTGACCCCAAAAGTGGGGCAAACAGACTCGTGAGAGCCCAGACCCTCCAGAAGCAGCAGAGGGCCCCAGTTGGGCCAAGGGCTCCCCCACCCGATGAAGAGGATCCCAGGGTACGTCTAGCCCTGGAATCTTTTGGGTATCGAGGGGGGAGGAGCGGGCGAGTGTCACACGGTCCTCAGAGACTGGGTTGGATTCCAAAGAGTTCTGCCAGCACCACCCGGGTTGCTTTTCCCATCCAAGGTGGGCCTGGCTTGGGACCTCCTCCCCGGCCCGACAGGTCCCTGGAGAGACTCTTGGGAGCAACCTCCCTTTCCACTCAGAATCCTGTGTAGCCAGGTTGGGCTGTGCTGTGGACATCGGGTTCACGATCGTCCCCGCTAGAACCCTGAGTCCTTCCTTTGAGAGTTCCTCCGTCACATGGGCTTTGGGAGGGAACATCGTAACCGAACCCTCCCTCCACTTCAGGGCCCCCATGCCGGTGTCCCCTCTTTGGAATCCTCACTCAGTTCTGAATTCACAGTCCGTCTCAATGTTGACTTTGGATCACTGCCTGTGGCTTCAGCTCATTCACTGACATCACTTCCTTTCCACCCACAGATCAAGTGCAAAAACTGCGGGGCCTTTGGGCACACGGCCAGAAGTACCAGGTGCCCCATGAAGTGCTGGAACGGAGCCCTGGTTCCCCAGACCTTTGGGAGAAAGGAAGGGAAGGAAAACCTGAAACCATGGAAGCCCCAGGTTCGAGGGAACCCTGGGCCCTTGAACAAGGAAAAGGGAGAGAAGGAAGAGAGACCGAGGTGAGCAGTGGGAGGGGTTTTCACCATCCTTAGGGTACTGCCACCTAAGGACACGGTGTCTCTGCACCTGCACACCGTGTGCCTTTCCGTCTCCGGGACAGGGAAGGAACGCTGCAGAGAAACAGACCAGAGCTCCGTGTCCTCCTGGGTTCCCCACCCAGGAGCTCCTTTGGCTCTGGGAGATTCAGGGACGGGGGAGAGGCGGGGCCGCTTCGTGCAGGTTCCCCATGACAGGGGGAAAAGCAACGGAATCCAAATGACAGTCCTTACTTGGGAAGCCTAGAGGGCCACCGGCAGGATGGGAAGGTTGGCACATGAGGGAAGGTGCAGAGGCGGAAAGGGCACAAAAGTTCCATTTATGTATCACAAAACACAGAACGGGACTGGGCCCCAGCCAGGGTTCTCCCTGTCTCCTGGGGGCAGGGCCTGAACTTTTTCTCTTCTGCAGGCAACAAGACCCGCAGAGGAAGGCTCTCCTCCAGATCTTTTCCGGGACACCTCCGGAGAAGCAGCCGCCAAATCGAAAAGCATCCATGGAATCTTGTGATTATCTGAGGGTGAGTGTCACCCTGGGCCCCTGGTCTTTTTCTCCTCTAGGTCACCCTGGTTGATTTCCTTTCAGGTTCCCGTGTGCGTGAGGGGATCGGGGAACCCCTCTTCCCTGCCTTCTTGGGGTCAGGGACTCCACGATCCTTCCAGGTCCATTTGATTCCAGGTGAAGGCATCTGAAGGTGCCGTATTTGCTGTTGCTTTCTCTCCGTGCAATGATGGCAAGCCTGCCAACAACATCTTCCTAGTGGCCTGAGGAAATTAGTCCCTCAGGGGCCCCAAACATGGAGGAGGCTCACCCCAGGAACATGCATGTTTTCAGAAAAGACGTCCTGGGAACCCTTGAGCCACCAACCTGCCTTCAGAAGGGCATTAGTCCGTCCCACTTCACGGAAGGCTGAGTGGAGGCGCTTTGATCCAGTGAATGCCCAAGACACAGTCTTCAGAAAAATGGTATTCTTAGACCATAGCTCGAGAGTGCATTTTTCATGGGTCTTGTCCCGATCAGCACTCACGTTGAGGATCTGTCCCTACTTCCAAGGACCGCCTGTCCATACCGTATTAAGAATTTCCTGCTGTGTGCACCTCGTCATTGGATGTGGTTGATTTCCATGTTGGCTCCATGCCGAGGAACCTCTAACGTGTGTGGTCTCCTTTCTTTCAGGTTGCAAGCAGGCCAATGCCGGTGCACACAGCCAATAAGAGGCCACGCGTGGACCCTGCCCTCACTGATGGCTCAGCTACCAAAATGTCTGACACGGTATCCGTCTTGGCTTCGCTGTCTCCCCTCAGAAAAGCCAGTCCGAGCTCCTCGTCAAGTCTCCGACCGAAGGAACGACAGACAGGGTCTGTGGCCGACATCCCTCAGCCGGGAGTCAGGCAGCAGGGCCCGGAGCCTCTCGTCGTGGTGAAGCCGACACACAGCAGGCCTCAGGGTGGCCGCCGAGAAGTTCCCCAGGCTGCCTCCAAGCCCCACGGCCTGATCCGGGTCATCAGCCCCCAGGCACAAGGCAAACGTCCTGCGGTGACCTCACAGCCCTGCCCACCAGCCGACACACACAGCTTGGGCCTCGGCTCCAATCTCAGTTTCAGGCCAGGAGCCAAGAGACCTGCCCAGGCTCCGACTCAGGCTTGCCTGAACTTCCCCAAGAAACCGAGAACGGGTCCCTTCCAGATGCCCGAAAATGCCATCCAGGGAGGTGAGCTGGGGGCCCCGGAGACTCTCCAACCTCCGCCAGCTGCAACCGAACTCAGACCAAGTCCGTCGCCCCAGATGAGCAGGGGGACACCCGCCCAGGTGCCCAGCAGCGACCGGCAGCCTCCGCGCAGCAGACCTTACCTGCCTACTGCCCAGGCCTGCACCATGTCCCATCACCCAGCGGCCAGCCACGATGGGGCCCAGCCTCTCAGAATGCTCTTCCGGAGACTGGAAAACGGATGGTGGAGCTCCAGCCTCCTGACAGCTCCCTCGTTTCCCTCTCCTGAGGAGCCGGGAGACTTCCTCTCTCACAGCCCTCACGTCTCAGAGAAGTCTGAGGCTCCCTGTGTTCCTGTCCCGCTGAGTGTCCTCTATGAGGACCTTCAGGTTTCCTCCTCCTCAGAGGACAGCGATTCTGACCTGGAGTGAGACTACAGGTGGCCGGGGCTCCATTGCACCCAGCTCCCGTGACTCGGAGGGGTCTGTGGGACTGAGGAGCACGGAGCAGAGAGCAGACTGTGTGTGGTGACTCCCAAGCTCCCCGGCTGTGGTGCTTCTGTGGATGTTGGAGCCCAGGCCAGGCAGGGACCACATGCAGAGACTCTGCCTCATCGAATTCTGGTGAGGGACATTGTAGTTCGCAGGGCTCTCCGGAAACCCGCCACCAGAAGCTTCTGTGCCAGTGATTCGTTGCCTCAGAAACTGGGTGACGGCGACGCGCGGGAGTCAGACTTCCGCTGTGATGTCAGTAGGAAACTGGGGAATGACTGTGTGTTTGCTCTCTAGATGGCTGAATCAGGGAACAGTTAGGGAACCCTGAGAGATGCAGGCCTTCAGCTGTGCCCCGCCCTGACAGCAGTGTTTTGGACGCTGTGAAGCGTTCTGCGCATAGCGTTCTTGGGGTGTTTCCTCAGCCTGGAGAACTGGGCTCTGGAATGCCGTTGGAAATAGGTGTGTTTAATTTGTTTTGAAGTGAATAAAATTCTCAAAAAGATGACGTACTCTCTTTCGACTTTCATTCCGTGTTTGTGTGTAACTGATTTTCCAAGGGCTTGAAAATGTCTTGACTTGTCAGTAATCCAAGTCATTATGTCTCCGAAACAGAGTTGACTGAGGGGACCGCAGGTCTTCGCAGGACCTGTGACTTCTTAAACATCCACAGGGGCAAGAGAACCTCAGCCCCACTCTACCAACACGCACCTAGTCAAATTCCACCAAGTGAATCTCACGCACGCTAACACGTGGGGAGCGTTGCTTGCACCACGAGTCCCCATTTGGCTCAACGCGATGCCACGTGTGGGGTTCAAACTGTGACGGCCCCCATGAAGTGGTTTCCGGATGTGCGTATGAACGAGGCACACTTTCATTCGCCAAGTAGAACCCAGTAAAGCTGAAGTAAACTCCCAGATTTGGGATGTACTTCAGAGGTAGAATATTCGTCCCGTCTTCTTTCCGGATGCCTGAGCACCGGGCCTTTCCGTGCTTCTCCCCCGATCCTAAGAGTAGCTGAGGTCGAGACTCACTGAAAGCTCTAGGTAAAGATATCCCACCATGCACAGGCTATCTCCGTTCTCTGACCTGGGAACAACTCTGACCAGGATTCCACATCTAGGAGGCCTGGGAACTGAGTGGGATTTTCTGAGCAATGCCAAATGGCTGCTCCCTTTCCGCCGCCGTTGAGGGTCGTTACCTTGGTTGTCCAGATCACCTAGAAACTATCAGTATCCAGAATCAACAAGATCAACTCTCTGCTCCTCTGACAGCAGAAGGAGCATGACCAAAATGAACCAAAGAGCGTGGCAGGAAAGGATGTGACCGGAAAGCTCAGAGAACAGCCACAGGGGGATGTAAGCAGGCGTTCCCACCTGATCATGAATAATTAATGAAGCGCAAATCCAGGGGGAATCGAGTTTCAGCAGGTGCAACTCATCCAACGGGAGATCGCCGGAGGGCCAACAAGATTCAGCAACTGAGAGTCGGGTGTAGTGTCAAGTGGGACGCGACTGGTTCCAAAGCTCTAGAAGACCATGGGGTCACTTGGACCACGTGAGAAAATGCCCCCAGTGTGCTGGTTCAGCATTCTGACTCCTGCCTGTCTCTTCCCGCCCAGGGAACGTGGACCCTAACTTGTGCAGGTGCAGATGACGAAGAGCAGAATGAGGGGACGCGGCTCCCAAGTTCCCCGACAAGAGAGTTCCACAGAAAGTCCGCTGGATCTTCGCAAATCCAGAGAAATGGCAACGGGACCCAAGGACATAGAGCCCCACCGGTGTCCTGGAGACTCTTCAGGCATAACGCCTGGAGCCGCAGGACGATCTGAAAAAGGAGCCAGGCACCGAAGGACAAAGCGGTGTTGACGTTCTTCATCTGGGTTTCCCAGTGCAGTCCAATTCACGGTGGTTTCCAAGGGCCTCCTGGAGGAGAAAACACGTGAGGGTGTGGTCAGGGTTTTCTGCTGACACACTTACCGTGGGGAAGAAGGAGAAGCTCTGAAGATGGATAACGACCGAGATTGCATGTCAAGGTGTACCTCCTTGATGACACTGAGGCCTACGTTGAAATAGAGTGAATATGGTCCAATTACACTGTGTCTATTTTAGCACCTTGTTTAGAAAAAAAAAAGATGTAAAACAAGACAGGGGTACGTGCACCAGTAGTACATACCTGACGGGAAACATCTATTCTTCAAAGCTTGCGGCTGTACAGGTAGGTTTTAGAATGTCTGTCCATAGTGAACATCGTCTTAGAGGGGGCTGGGCAAACAGAGCTTTCCAGGTCATGTAATGGGATTCAGTTGATTAGGTTAGGGTCCGTTTCGCGTCAGGGGTCCAGAGGCAGTATAAAAGGCAGCCTGGAAAGCAAAGGTCCCTCTCTGCCCCTTCCTCCGGCTTCCTGAAGGCTGCACCGCTTCCAGCAGGGCTGCTCCAGCACCTGCCCATCTGAGCGCCAGCGCACCTGTTCATCTGAGCGCCAGCCGAGGAAAGAAAGTAGACCTGTAATTTCAGGTAAGTTTCCATGAACGACTGTTTGTTTCGCCTAATCCCTGAGGAGTTGGGGGAAAAGAGACAAAGGAGAGTGAAAGAAACAGATCACACTGGGGCTCGCTGATGGGGTAGGATGTGTTCTCCTTATCCGTAATTCTTGGAACAGAAAGCGAGAAAACATTTCCATCTCCGTGCCCGGGATAAGAGCCAGATGGAAATGCAAAAAGAAATGTACTCCAGCACGCTGAATTGGTGGGTAAATGGAAAAAGAACTTTGGAAAAGGGGTGGTTTGCCCCTTGGCCATGCAAGAGATTCATATGCCACTTGTTCAGCGTTTGTTTAGATGAATTCGTATGGCGTGTGTAAAATACCAGAAAAATAAATAAAGAGGGGCTGGAGCTAAAGCCAAAAAGACAGAGCAGGAAAGACCATCACCTGCTAGTGTGGTAGAGAGGGAGATAACTTCTCTCGATGAATTTGTGTTTGGAAGTTGCCTAGTGAAACGGCAAGAGTAGCGATTTGAGTTATGATAGGAAGCATCCCTTATCCCTGACTTCAAGCACACCTGCCAAGGGGTGACATCGGCCATGCCCTGTAGCTTCGATTCTTTTGTCCCTCAGGGGAGAGAGAATCATTGTGTCTTCTACTGGAGTGAATGGTGAGAGACCTAAGTCCAGTCTCCAGAATCAGTTGTTTGGGTGGGATTGAAATCTCAACTCCAACTCCACATACCTAGGCCGTGGGCCGTGTGGCAGGCCAGGTTTACTCTTGGACCAGGTGGTCACGGCAGAGGAACACACAATATCTGAGGATGCACACACCACATTGTGATCCACAGATTTGACCGACGGGTGGTGAGGTCTCCTCATGACCACACCGTCATGGAATTAGCTGGGGGTTTCTTGTGGGTGTGTGAATATCCAGTGTGCCTAACCATCGCTTTTCGTGTGTTTGTGTGTGATTCAGGTGACCCAACCATCAACCCCGGAAAAAGGCGGCCATAAAACGCCCAGGAGACGAAGATGATGGCACGTCGTGACCCCAAAAGTGGGGCAAACAGACTCGTGAGAGCCCAGACCCTCCAGAAGCAGCAGAGGGCCCCAGTTGGGCCAAGGGCTCCCCCACCCGATGAAGAGGATCCCAGGGTACGTCTAGCCCTGGAATCTTTTGGGTATCGAGGGGGGAGGAGCGGGCGAGTGTCACACGGTCCTCAGAGACTGGGTTGGATTCCAAAGAGTTCTGCCAGCACCACCCGGGTTACTTTTCCCATCCAAGGTGGGCCTGGCTTGGGACCTCCTCCCCGGCCCGACAGGTCCCTGGAGAGACTCTTGGGAGCAACCTCCCTTTCCACTCAGAATCCTGTGTAGCCAGGTTGGGCTGTGCTGTGGACATCGGGTTCACGATCGTCCCCGCTAGAACCCTGAGTCCTTCCTTTGAGAGTTCCTCCGTCACATGGGCTTTGGGAGGGAACATCGTAACCGAACCCTCCCTCCACTTCAGGGCCCCCATGCCGGTGTCCCCTCTTTGGAATCCTCACTCAGTTCTGAATTCACAGTCCGTCTCAATGTTGACTTTGGATCACTGCCTGTGGCTTCAGCTCATTCACTGACATCACTTCCTTTCCACCCACAGATCAAGTGCAAAAACTGCGGGGCCTTTGGGCACACGGCCAGAAGTACCAGGTGCCCCATGAAGTGCTGGAACGGAGCCCTGGTTCCCCAGACCTTTGGGAGAAAGGAAGGGAAGGAAAACCTGAAACCATGGAAGCCCCAGGTTCGAGGGAACCCTGGGCCCTTGAACAAGGAAAAGGGAGAGAAGGAAGAGAGACCGAGGTGAGCAGTGGGAGGGGTTTTCACCATCCTTAGGGTACTGCCACCTAAGGACACGGTGTCTCTGCACCTGCACACCGTGTGCCTTTCCGTCTCCGGGACAGGGAAGGAACGCTGCAGAGAAAGAGACCAGAGCTCCGTGTCCTCCTGGGTTCCCCACCCAGGAGCTCCTTTGGCTCTGGGAGATTCAGGGACGGGGAAGAGGCGGGGCCGCTTCGTGCAGGTTCCCCATGACAGGGGGAAAAGCAACGGAATCCAAATGACAGTCCTTACTTGGGAAGCCTAGAGGGCCACCGGCAGGATGGGAAGGTTGGCACATGAGGGAAGGTGCAGAGGCGGAAAGGGCACAAAAGTTCCATTTATGTATCACAAAACACAGAACGGGACTGGGCCCCAGCCAGGGTTCTCCCTGTCTCCTGGGGGCAGGGCCTGAACTTTTTCTCTTCTGCAGGCAACAAGACCCGCAGAGGAAGGCTCTCCTCCAGATCTTTTCCGGGACACCTCCGGAGAAGCAGCCGCCAAATCGAAAAGCATCCATGGAATCTTGTGATTATCTGAGGGTGAGTGTCACCCTGGGCCCCTGGTCTTTTTCTCCTCTAGGTCACCCTGGTTGATTTCCTTTCAGGTTCCCGTGTGCGTGAGGGGATCGGGGAACCCCTCTTCCCTGCCTTCTTGGGGTCAGGGACTCCACGATCCTTCCAGGTCCATTTGATTCCAGGTGAAGGCATCTGAAGGTGCCGTATTTGCTGTTGCTTTCTCTCCGTGCAATGATGGCAAGCCTGCCAACAACATCTTCCTAGTGGCCTGAGGAAATTAGTCCCTCAGGGGCCCCAAACATGGAGGAGGCTCACCCCAGGAACATGCATGTTTTCAGAAAAGACGTCCTGGGAACCCTTGAGCCACCAACCTGCCTTCAGAAGGGCATTAGTCCGTCCCACTTCACGGAAGGCTGAGTGGAGGCGCTTTGATCCAGTGAATGCCCAAGACACAGTCTTCAGAAAAATGGTATTCTTAGACCATAGCTCGAGAGTGCATTTTTCATGGGTCTTGTCCCGATCAGCACTCACGTTGAGGATCTGTCCCTACTTCCAAGGACCGCCTGTCCATACCGTATTAAGAATTTCCTGCTGTGTGCACCTCGTCATTGGATGTGGTTGATTTCCATGTTGGCTCCATGCCGAGGAACCTCTAACGTGTGTGGTCTCCTTTCTTTCAGGTTGCAAGCAGGCCAATGCCGGTGCACACAGCCAATAAGAGGCCACGCGTGGACCCTGCCCTCACTGATGGCTCAGCTACCAAAATGTCTGACACGGTATCCGTCTTGGCTTCGCTGTCTCCCCTCAGAAAAGCCAGTCCGAGCTCCTCGTCAAGTCTCCGACCGAAGGAACGACAGACAGGGTCTGTGGCCGACATCCCTCAGCCGGGAGTCAGGCAGCAGGGCCCGGAGCCTCTCGTCGTGGTGAAGCCGACACACAGCAGGCCTCAGGGTGGCCGCCGAGAAGTTCCCCAGGCTGCCTCCAAGCCCCACGGCCTGATCCGGGTCATCAGCCCCCAGGCACAAGGCAAACGTCCTGCGGTGACCTCACAGCCCTGCCCACCAGCCGACACACACAGCTTGGGCCTCGGCTCCAATCTCAGTTTCAGGCCAGGAGCCAAGAGACCTGCCCAGGCTCCGACTCAGGCTTGCCTGAACTTCCCCAAGAAACCGAGAACGGGTCCCTTCCAGATGCCCGAAAATGCCATCCAGGGAGGTGAGCTGGGGGCCCCGGAGACTCTCCAACCTCCGCCAGCTGCAACCGAACTCAGACCAAGTCCGTCGCCCCAGATGAGCAGGGGGACACCCGCCCAGGTGCCCAGCAGCGACCGGCAGCCTCCGCGCAGCAGACCTTACCTGCCTACTGCCCAGGCCTGCACCATGTCCCATCACCCAGCGGCCAGCCACGATGGGGCCCAGCCTCTCAGAATGCTCTTCCGGAGACTGGAAAACGGATGGTGGAGCTCCAGCCTCCTGACAGCTCCCTCGTTTCCCTCTCCTGAGGAGCCGGGAGACTTCCTCTCTCACAGCCCTCACGTCTCAGAGAAGTCTGAGGCTCCCTGTGTTCCTGTCCCGCTGAGTGTCCTCTATGAGGACCTTCAGGTTTCCTCCTCCTCAGAGGACAGCGATTCTGACCTGGAGTGAGACTACAGGTGGCCGGGGCTCCATTGCACCCAGCTCCCGTGACTCGGAGGGGTCTGTGGGACTGAGGAGCACGGAGCAGAGAGCAGACTGTGTGTGGTGACTCCCAAGCTCCCCGGCTGTGGTGCTTCTGTGGATGTTGGAGCCCAGGCCAGGCAGGGACCACATGCAGAGACTCTGCCTCATCGAATTCTGGTGAGGGACATTGTAGTTCGCAGGGCTCTCCGGAAACCCGCCACCAGAAGCTTCTGTGCCAGTGATTCGTTGCCTCAGAAACTGGGTGACGGCGACGCGCGGGAGTCAGACTTCCGCTGTGATGTCAGTAGGAAACTGGGGAATGACTGTGTGTTTGCTCTCTAGATGGCTGAATCAGGGAACAGTTAGGGAACCCTGAGAGATGCAGGCCTTCAGCTGTGCCCCGCCCTGACAGCAGTGTTTTGGACGCTGTGAAGCGTTCTGCGCATAGCGTTCTTGGGGTGTTTCCTCAGCCTGGAGAACTGGGCTCTGGAATGCCGTTGGAAATAGGTGTGTTTAATTTGTTTTGAAGTGAATAAAATTCTCAAAAAGATGACGTACTCTCTTTCGACTTTCATTCCGTGTTTGTGTGTAACTGATTTTCCAAGGGCTTGAAAATGTCTTGACTTGTCAGTAATCCAAGTCATTATGTCTCCGAAACAGAGTTGACTGAGGGGACCGCAGGTCTTCGCAGGACCTGTGACTTCTTAAACATCCACAGGGGCAAGAGAACCTCAGCCCCACTCTACCAACACGCACCTAGTCAAATTCCACCAAGTGAATCTCACGCACGCTAACACGTGGGGAGCGTTGCTTGCACCACGAGTCCCCATTTGGCTCAACGCGATGCCACGTGTGGGGTTCAAACTGTGACGGCCCCCATGAAGTGGTTTCCGGATGTGCGTATGAACGAGGCACACTTTCATTCGCCAAGTAGAACCCAGTAAAGCTGAAGTAAACTCCCAGATTTGGGATGTACTTCAGAGGTAGAATATTCGTCCCGTCTTCTTTCCGGATGCCTGAGCACCGGGCCTTTCCGTGCTTCTCCCCCGATCCTAAGAGTAGCTGAGGTCGAGACTCACTGAAAGCTCTAGGTAAAGATATCCCACCATGCACAGGCTATCTCCGTTCTCTGACCTGGGAACAACTCTGACCAGGATTCCACATCTAGGAGGCCTGGGAACTGAGTGGGATTTTCTGAGCAATGCCAAATGGCTGCTCCCTTTCCGCCGCCGTTGAGGGTCGTTACCTTGGTTGTCCAGATCACCTAGAAACTATCAGTATCCAGAATCAACAAGATCAACTCTCTGCTCCTCTGACAGCAGAAGGAGCATGACCAAAATGAACCAAAGAGCGTGGCAGGAAAGGATGTGACCGGAAAGCTCAGAGAACAGCCACAGGGGGATGTAAGCAGGCGTTCCCACCTGATCATGAATAATTAATGAAGCGCCAATCCAGGGGGAATCGAGTTTCAGCAGGTGCAACTCATCCAACGGGAGATCGCCGGAGGGCCAACAAGATTCAGCAACTGAGAGTCGGGTGTAGTGTCAAGTGGGACGCGACTGGTTCCAAAGCTCTAGAAGACCATGGGGTCACTTGGACCACGTGAGAAAATGCCCCCAGTGTGCTGGTTCAGCATTCTGACTCCTGCCTGTCTCTTCCCGCCCAGGGAACGTGGACCCTAACTTGTGCAGGTGCAGATGACGAAGAGCAGAATGAGGGGACGCGGCACCCAAGTTCCCCGACAAGAGAGTTCCACAGAAAGTCCGCTGGATCTTCGCAAATCCAGAGAAATGGCAACGGGACCCAAGGACATAGAGCCCCACCGGTGTCCTGGAGACTCTTCAGGCATAACGCCTGGAGCCGCAGGACGAGCTGAAAAAGGAGCCAGGCACCGAAGGACAAAGCGGTGTTGACGTTCTTCATCTGGGTTTCCCAGTGCAGTCCAATTCACGGTGGTTTCCAAGGGCCTCCTGGAGGAGAAAACACGTGAGGGTGTGGTCAGGGTTTTCTGCTGACACACTTACCGTGGGGAAGAAGGAGAAGCTCTGAAGATGGATAACGACCGAGATTGCATGTCAAGGTGTACCTCCTTGATGACACTGAGGCCTACGTTGAAATAGAGTGAATATGGTCCAATTACACTGTGTCTATTTTAGCACCTTGTTTAGAAAAAAAAAAAAAAAAAAAAAAGATGTAAAACAAGACAGGGGTACGTGCACCAGTAGTACATACCTGACGGGAAACATCTATTCTTCAAAGCTTGCGGCTGTACAGGTAGGTTTTAGAATGTCTGTCCATAGTGAACATCGTCTTAGAGGGGGCTGGGCAAACAGAGCTTTCCAGGTCATGTAATGGGATTCAGTTGATTAGGTTAGGGTCCGTTTCGCGTCAGGGGTCCAGAGGCAGTATAAAAGGCAGCCTGGAAAGCAAAGGTCCCTCTCTGCCCCTTCCTCCGGCTTCCTGAAGGCTGCACCGCTTCCAGCAGGGCTGCTCCAGCACCTGCCCATCTGAGCGCCAGCGCACCTGTTCATCTGAGCGCCAGCCGAGGAAAGAAAGTAGACCTGTAATTTCAGGTAAGTTTCCCTGAACGACTGTTTGTTTCGCCTAATCCCTGAGGAGTTGGGGGAAAAGAGACAAAGGAGAGTGAAAGAAACAGATCACACTGGGGCTCGCTGATGGGGTAGGATGTGTTCTCCTTATCCGTAATTCTTGGAACAGAAAGCGAGAAAACATTTCCATCTCCGTGCCCGGGATAAGAGCCAGATGGAAATGCAAAAAGAAATGTACTCCAGCACGCTGAATTGGTGGGTAAATGGAAAAAGAACTTTGGAAAAGGGGTGGTTTGCCCCTTGGCCATGCAAGAGATTCATATGCCACTTGTTCAGCGTTTGTTTAGATGAATTCGTATGGCGTGTGTAAAATACCAGAAAAATAAATAAAGAGGGGCTGGAGCTAAAGCCAAAAAGACAGAGCAGGAAAGACCATCACCTGCTAGTGTGGTAGAGAGGGAGATAACTTCTCTCGATGAATTTGTGTTTGGAAGTTGCCTAGTGAAACGGCAAGAGTAGCGATTTGAGTTATGATAGGAAGCATCCCTTATCCCT
This sequence comes from Macaca nemestrina, assembly GCF_043159975.1. Classification (NCBI taxonomy): domain Eukaryota; kingdom Metazoa; phylum Chordata; class Mammalia; order Primates; family Cercopithecidae; genus Macaca; species Macaca nemestrina. The sequence goes on from NW_027257558.1 coordinate 26,609, forward strand.
GACTTCAAGCACACCTGCCAAGGGGTGACATCGGCCATGCCCTGTAGCTTCGATTCTTTTGTCCCTCAGGGGAGAGAGAATCATTGTGTCTTCTACTGGAGTGAATGGTGAGAGACCTAAGTCCAGTCTCCAGAATCAGTTGTTTGGGTGGGATTGAAATCTCAACTCCAACTCCACATACCTAGGCCGTGGGCCGTGTGGCAGGCCAGGTTTACTCTTGGACCAGGTGGTCACGGCAGAGGAACACACAATATCTGAGGATGCACACACCACATTGTGATCCACAGATTTGACCGACGGGTGGTGAGGTCTCCTCATGACCACACCGTCATGGAATTAGCTGGGGGTTTCTTGTGGGTGTGTGAATATCCAGTGTGCCTAACCATCGCTTTTCGTGTGTTTGTGTGTGATTCAGGTGACCCAACCATCAACCCCGGAAAAAGGCGGCCATAAAACGCCCAGGAGACGAAGATGATGGCACGTCGTGACCCCAAAAGTGGGGCAAACAGACTCGTGAGAGCCCAGACCCTCCAGAAGCAGCAGAGGGCCCCAGTTGGGCCAAGGGCTCCCCCACCCGATGAAGAGGATCCCAGGGTACGTCTAGCCCTGGAATCTTTTGGGTATCGAGGGGGGAGGAGCGGGCGAGTGTCACACGGTCCTCAGAGACTGGGTTGGATTCCAAAGAGTTCTGCCAGCACCACCCGGGTTGCTTTTCCCATCCAAGGTGGGCCTGGCTTGGGACCTCCTCCCCGGCCCGACAGGTCCCTGGAGAGACTCTTGGGAGCAACCTCCCTTTCCACTCAGAATCCTGTGTAGCCAGGTTGGGCTGTGCTGTGGACATCGGGTTCACGATCGTCCCCGCTAGAACCCTGAGTCCTTCCTTTGAGAGTTCCTCCGTCACATGGGCTTTGGGAGGGAACATCGTAACCGAACCCTCCCTCCACTTCAGGGCCCCCATGCCGGTGTCCCCTCTTTGGAATCCTCACTCAGTTCTGAATTCACAGTCCGTCTCAATGTTGACTTTGGATCACTGCCTGTGGCTTCAGCTCATTCACTGACATCACTTCCTTTCCACCCACAGATCAAGTGCAAAAACTGCGGGGCCTTTGGGCACACGGCCAGAAGTACCAGGTGCCCCATGAAGTGCTGGAACGGAGCCCTGGTTCCCCAGACCTTTGGGAGAAAGGAAGGGAAGGAAAACCTGAAACCATGGAAGCCCCAGGTTCGAGGGAACCCTGGGCCCTTGAACAAGGAAAAGGGAGAGAAGGAAGAGAGACCGAGGTGAGCAGTGGGAGGGGTTTTCACCATCCTTAGGGTACTGCCACCTAAGGACACGGTGTCTCTGCACCTGCACACCGTGTGCCTTTCCGTCTCCGGGACAGGGAAGGAACGCTGCAGAGAAACAGACCAGAGCTCCGTGTCCTCCTGGGTTCCCCACCCAGGAGCTCCTTTGGCTCTGGGAGATTCAGGGACGGGGGAGAGGCGGGGCCGCTTCGTGCAGGTTCCCCATGACAGGGGGAAAAGCAACGGAATCCAAATGACAGTCCTTACTTGGGAAGCCTAGAGGGCCACCGGCAGGATGGGAAGGTTGGCACATGAGGGAAGGTGCAGAGGCGGAAAGGGCACAAAAGTTCCATTTATGTATCACAAAACACAGAACGGGACTGGGCCCCAGCCAGGGTTCTCCCTGTCTCCTGGGGGCAGGGCCTGAACTTTTTCTCTTCTGCAGGCAACAAGACCCGCAGAGGAAGGCTCTCCTCCAGATCTTTTCCGGGACACCTCCGGAGAAGCAGCCGCCAAATCGAAAAGCATCCATGGAATCTTGTGATTATCTGAGGGTGAGTGTCACCCTGGGCCCCTGGTCTTTTTCTCCTCTAGGTCACCCTGGTTGATTTCCTTTCAGGTTCCCGTGTGCGTGAGGGGATCGGGGAACCCCTCTTCCCTGCCTTCTTGGGGTCAGGGACTCCACGATCCTTCCAGGTCCATTTGATTCCAGGTGAAGGCATCTGAAGGTGCCGTATTTGCTGTTGCTTTCTCTCCGTGCAATGATGGCAAGCCTGCCAACAACATCTTCCTAGTGGCCTGAGGAAATTAGTCCCTCAGGGGCCCCAAACATGGAGGAGGCTCACCCCAGGAACATGCATGTTTTCAGAAAAGACGTCCTGGGAACCCTTGAGCCACCAACCTGCCTTCAGAAGGGCATTAGTCCGTCCCACTTCACGGAAGGCTGAGTGGAGGCGCTTTGATCCAGTGAATGCCCAAGACACAGTCTTCAGAAAAATGGTATTCTTAGACCATAGCTCGAGAGTGCATTTTTCATGGGTCTTGTCCCGATCAGCACTCACGTTGAGGATCTGTCCCTACTTCCAAGGACCGCCTGTCCATACCGTATTAAGAATTTCCTGCTGTGTGCACCTCGTCATTGGATGTGGTTGATTTCCATGTTGGCTCCATGCCGAGGAACCTCTAACGTGTGTGGTCTCCTTTCTTTCAGGTTGCAAGCAGGCCAATGCCGGTGCACACAGCCAATAAGAGGCCACGCGTGGACCCTGCCCTCACTGATGGCTCAGCTACCAAAATGTCTGACACGGTATCCGTCTTGGCTTCGCTGTCTCCCCTCAGAAAAGCCAGTCCGAGCTCCTCGTCAAGTCTCCGACCGAAGGAACGACAGACAGGGTCTGTGGCCGACATCCCTCAGCCGGGAGTCAGGCAGCAGGGCCCGGAGCCTCTCGTCGTGGTGAAGCCGACACACAGCAGGCCTCAGGGTGGCCGCCGAGAAGTTCCCCAGGCTGCCTCCAAGCCCCACGGCCTGATCCGGGTCATCAGCCCCCAGGCACAAGGCAAACGTCCTGCGGTGACCTCACAGCCCTGCCCACCAGCCGACACACACAGCTTGGGCCTCGGCTCCAATCTCAGTTTCAGGCCAGGAGCCAAGAGACCTGCCCAGGCTCCGACTCAGGCTTGCCTGAACTTCCCCAAGAAACCGAGAACGGGTCCCTTCCAGATGCCCGAAAATGCCATCCAGGGAGGTGAGCTGGGGGCCCCGGAGACTCTCCAACCTCCGCCAGCTGCAACCGAACTCAGACCAAGTCCGTCGCCCCAGATGAGCAGGGGGACACCCGCCCAGGTGCCCAGCAGCGACCGGCAGCCTCCGCGCAGCAGACCTTACCTGCCTACTGCCCAGGCCTGCACCATGTCCCATCACCCAGCGGCCAGCCACGATGGGGCCCAGCCTCTCAGAATGCTCTTCCGGAGACTGGAAAACGGATGGTGGAGCTCCAGCCTCCTGACAGCTCCCTCGTTTCCCTCTCCTGAGGAGCCGGGAGACTTCCTCTCTCACAGCCCTCACGTCTCAGAGAAGTCTGAGGCTCCCTGTGTTCCTGTCCCGCTGAGTGTCCTCTATGAGGACCTTCAGGTTTCCTCCTCCTCAGAGGACAGCGATTCTGACCTGGAGTGAGACTACAGGTGGCCGGGGCTCCATTGCACCCAGCTCCCGTGACTCGGAGGGGTCTGTGGGACTGAGGAGCACGGAGCAGAGAGCAGACTGTGTGTGGTGACTCCCAAGCTCCCCGGCTGTGGTGCTTCTGTGGATGTTGGAGCCCAGGCCAGGCAGGGACCACATGCAGAGACTCTGCCTCATCGAATTCTGGTGAGGGACATTGTAGTTCGCAGGGCTCTCCGGAAACCCGCCACCAGAAGCTTCTGTGCCAGTGATTCGTTGCCTCAGAAACTGGGTGACGGCGACGCGCGGGAGTCAGACTTCCGCTGTGATGTCAGTAGGAAACTGGGGAATGACTGTGTGTTTGCTCTCTAGATGGCTGAATCAGGGAACAGTTAGGGAACCCTGAGAGATGCAGGCCTTCAGCTGTGCCCCGCCCTGACAGCAGTGTTTTGGACGCTGTGAAGCGTTCTGCGCATAGCGTTCTTGGGGTGTTTCCTCAGCCTGGAGAACTGGGCTCTGGAATGCCGTTGGAAATAGGTGTGTTTAATTTGTTTTGAAGTGAATAAAATTCTCAAAAAGATGACGTACTCTCTTTCGACTTTCATTCCGTGTTTGTGTGTAACTGATTTTCCAAGGGCTTGAAAATGTCTTGACTTGTCAGTAATCCAAGTCATTATGTCTCCGAAACAGAGTTGACTGAGGGGACCGCAGGTCTTCGCAGGACCTGTGACTTCTTAAACATCCACAGGGGCAAGAGAACCTCAGCCCCACTCTACCAACACGCACCTAGTCAAATTCCACCAAGTGAATCTCACGCACGCTAACACGTGGGGAGCGTTGCTTGCACCACGAGTCCCCATTTGGCTCAACGCGATGCCACGTGTGGGGTTCAAACTGTGACGGCCCCCATGAAGTGGTTTCCGGATGTGCGTATGAACGAGGCACACTTTCATTCGCCAAGTAGAACCCAGTAAAGCTGAAGTAAACTCCCAGATTTGGGATGTACTTCAGAGGTAGAATATTCGTCCCGTCTTCTTTCCGGATGCCTGAGCACCGGGCCTTTCCGTGCTTCTCCCCCGATCCTAAGAGTAGCTGAGGTCGAGACTCACTGAAAGCTCTAGGTAAAGATATCCCACCATGCACAGGCTATCTCCGTTCTCTGACCTGGGAACAACTCTGACCAGGATTCCACATCTAGGAGGCCTGGGAACTGAGTGGGATTTTCTGAGCAATGCCAAATGGCTGCTCCCTTTCCGCCGCCGTTGAGGGTCGTTACCTTGGTTGTCCAGATCACCTAGAAACTATCAGTATCCAGAATCAACAAGATCAACTCTCTGCTCCTCTGACAGCAGAAGGAGCATGACCAAAATGAACCAAAGAGCGTGGCAGGAAAGGATGTGACCGGAAAGCTCAGAGAACAGCCACAGGGGGATGTAAGCAGGCGTTCCCACCTGATCATGAATAATTAATGAAGCGCAAATCCAGGGGGAATCGAGTTTCAGCAGGTGCAACTCATCCAACGGGAGATCGCCGGAGGGCCAACAAGATTCAGCAACTGAGAGTCGGGTGTAGTGTCAAGTGGGACGCGACTGGTTCCAAAGCTCTAGAAGACCATGGGGTCACTTGGACCACGTGAGAAAATGCCCCCAGTGTGCTGGTTCAGCATTCTGACTCCTGCCTGTCTCTTCCCGCCCAGGGAACGTGGACCCTAACTTGTGCAGGTGCAGATGACGAAGAGCAGAATGAGGGGACGCGGCACCCAAGTTCCCCGACAAGAGAGTTCCACAGAAAGTCCGCTGGATCTTCGCAAATCCAGAGAAATGGCAACGGGACCCAAGGACATAGAGCCCCACCGGTGTCCTGGAGACTCTTCAGGCATAACGCCTGGAGCCGCAGGACGATCTGAAAAAGGAGCCAGGCACCGAAGGACAAAGCGGTGTTGACGTTCTTCATCTGGGTTTCCCAGTGCAGTCCAATTCACGGTGGTTTCCAAGGGCCTCCTGGAGGAGAAAACACGTGAGGGTGTGGTCAGGGTTTTCTGCTGACACACTTACCGTGGGGAAGAAGGAGAAGCTCTGAAGATGGATAACGACCGAGATTGCATGTCAAGGTGTACCTCCTTGATGACACTGAGGCCTACGTTGAAATAGAGTGAATATGGTCCAATTACACTGTGTCTATTTTAGCACCTTGTTTAGAAAAAAAAAAGATGTAAAACAAGACAGGGGTACGTGCACCAGTAGTACATACCTGACGGGAAACATCTATTCTTCAAAGCTTGCGGCTGTACAGGTAGGTTTTAGAATGTCTGTCCATAGTGAACATCGTCTTAGAGGGGGCTGGGCAAACAGAGCTTTCCAGGTCATGTAATGGGATTCAGTTGATTAGGTTAGGGTCCGTTTCGCGTCAGGGGTCCAGAGGCAGTATAAAAGGCAGCCTGGAAAGCAAAGGTCCCTCTCTGCCCCTTCCTCCGGCTTCCTGAAGGCTGCACCGCTTCCAGCAGGGCTGCTCCAGCACCTGCCCATCTGAGCGCCAGCGCACCTGTTCATCTGAGCGCCAGCCGAGGAAAGAAAGTAGACCTGTAATTTCAGGTAAGTTTCCATGAACGACTGTTTGTTTCGCCTAATCCCTGAGGAGTTGGGGGAAAAGAGACAAAGGAGAGTGAAAGAAACAGATCACACTGGGGCTCGCTGATGGGGTAGGATGTGTTCTCCTTATCCGTAATTCTTGGAACAGAAAGCGAGAAAACATTTCCATCTCCGTGCCCGGGATAAGAGCCAGATGGAAATGCAAAAAGAAATGTACTCCAGCACGCTGAATTGGTGGGTAAATGGAAAAAGAACTTTGGAAAAGGGGTGGTTTGCCCCTTGGCCATGCAAGAGATTCATATGCCACTTGTTCAGCGTTTGTTTAGATGAATTCGTATGGCGTGTGTAAAATACCAGAAAAATAAATAAAGAGGGGCTGGAGCTAAAGCCAAAAAGACAGAGCAGGAAAGACCATCACCTGCTAGTGTGGTAGAGAGGGAGATAACTTCTCTCGATGAATTTGTGTTTGGAAGTTGCCTAGTGAAACGGCAAGAGTAGCGATTTGAGTTATGATAGGAAGCATCCCTTATCCCTGACTTCAAGCACACCTGCCAAGGGGTGACATCGGCCATGCCCTGTAGCTTCGATTCTTTTGTCCCTCAGGGGAGAGAGAATCATTGTGTCTTCTACTGGAGTGAATGGTGAGAGACCTAAGTCCAGTCTCCAGAATCAGTTGTTTGGGTGGGATTGAAATCTCAACTCCAACTCCACATACCTAGGCCGTGGGCCGTGTGGCAGGCCAGGTTTACTCTTGGACCAGGTGGTCACGGCAGAGGAACACACAATATCTGAGGATGCACACACCACATTGTGATCCACAGATTTGACCGACGGGTGGTGAGGTCTCCTCATGACCACACCGTCATGGAATTAGCTGGGGGTTTCTTGTGGGTGTGTGAATATCCAGTGTGCCTAACCATCGCTTTTCGTGTGTTTGTGTGTGATTCAGGTGACCCAACCATCAACCCCGGAAAAAGGCGGCCATAAAACGCCCAGGAGACGAAGATGATGGCACGTCGTGACCCCAAAAGTGGGGCAAACAGACTCGTGAGAGCCCAGACCCTCCAGAAGCAGCAGAGGGCCCCAGTTGGGCCAAGGGCTCCCCCACCCGATGAAGAGGATCCCAGGGTACGTCTAGCCCTGGAATCTTTTGGGTATCGAGGGGGGAGGAGCGGGCGAGTGTCACACGGTCCTCAGAGACTGGGTTGGATTCCAAAGAGTTCTGCCAGCACCACCCGGGTTACTTTTCCCATCCAAGGTGGGCCTGGCTTGGGACCTCCTCCCCGGCCCGACAGGTCCCTGGAGAGACTCTTGGGAGCAACCTCCCTTTCCACTCAGAATCCTGTGTAGCCAGGTTGGGCTGTGCTGTGGACATCGGGTTCACGATCGTCCCCGCTAGAACCCTGAGTCCTTCCTTTGAGAGTTCCTCCGTCACATGGGCTTTGGGAGGGAACATCGTAACCGAACCCTCCCTCCACTTCAGGGCCCCCATGCCGGTGTCCCCTCTTTGGAATCCTCACTCAGTTCTGAATTCACAGTCCGTCTCAATGTTGACTTTGGATCACTGCCTGTGGCTTCAGCTCATTCACTGACATCACTTCCTTTCCACCCACAGATCAAGTGCAAAAACTGCGGGGCCTTTGGGCACACGGCCAGAAGTACCAGGTGCCCCATGAAGTGCTGGAACGGAGCCCTGGTTCCCCAGACCTTTGGGAGAAAGGAAGGGAAGGAAAACCTGAAACCATGGAAGCCCCAGGTTCGAGGGAACCCTGGGCCCTTGAACAAGGAAAAGGGAGAGAAGGAAGAGAGACCGAGGTGAGCAGTGGGAGGGGTTTTCACCATCCTTAGGGTACTGCCACCTAAGGACACGGTGTCTCTGCACCTGCACACCGTGTGCCTTTCCGTCTCCGGGACAGGGAAGGAACGCTGCAGAGAAAGAGACCAGAGCTCCGTGTCCTCCTGGGTTCCCCACCCAGGAGCTCCTTTGGCTCTGGGAGATTCAGGGACGGGGGAGAGGCGGGGCCGCTTCGTGCAGGTTCCCCATGACAGGGGGAAAAGCAACGGAATCCAAATGACAGTCCTTACTTGGGAAGCCTAGAGGGCCACCGGCAGGATGGGAAGGTTGGCACATGAGGGAAGGTGCAGAGGCGGAAAGGGCACAAAAGTTCCATTTATGTATCACAAAACACAGAACGGGACTGGGCCCCAGCCAGGGTTCTCCCTGTCTCCTGGGGGCAGGGCCTGAACTTTTTCTCTTCTGCAGGCAACAAGACCCGCAGAGGAAGGCTCTCCTCCAGATCTTTTCCGGGACACCTCCGGAGAAGCAGCCGCCAAATCGAAAAGCATCCATGGAATCTTGTGATTATCTGAGGGTGAGTGTCACCCTGGGCCCCTGGTCTTTTTCTCCTCTAGGTCACCCTGGTTGATTTCCTTTCAGGTTCCCGTGTGCGTGAGGGGATCGGGGAACCCCTCTTCCCTGCCTTCTTGGGGTCAGGGACTCCACGATCCTTCCAGGTCCATTTGATTCCAGGTGAAGGCATCTGAAGGTGCCGTATTTGCTGTTGCTTTCTCTCCGTGCAATGATGGCAAGCCTGCCAACAACATCTTCCTAGTGGCCTGAGGAAATTAGTCCCTCAGGGGCCCCAAACATGGAGGAGGCTCACCCCAGGAACATGCATGTTTTCAGAAAAGACGTCCTGGGAACCCTTGAGCCACCAACCTGCCTTCAGAAGGGCATTAGTCCGTCCCACTTCACGGAAGGCTGAGTGGAGGCGCTTTGATCCAGTGAATGCCCAAGACACAGTCTTCAGAAAAATGGTATTCTTAGACCATAGCTCGAGAGTGCATTTTTCATGGGTCTTGTCCCGATCAGCACTCACGTTGAGGATCTGTCCCTACTTCCAAGGACCGCCTGTCCATACCGTATTAAGAATTTCCTGCTGTGTGCACCTCGTCATTGGATGTGGTTGATTTCCATGTTGGCTCCATGCCGAGGAACCTCTAACGTGTGTGGTCTCCTTTCTTTCAGGTTGCAAGCAGGCCAATGCCGGTGCACACAGCCAATAAGAGGCCACGCGTGGACCCTGCCCTCACTGATGGCTCAGCTACCAAAATGTCTGACACGGTATCCGTCTTGGCTTCGCTGTCTCCCCTCAGAAAAGCCAGTCCGAGCTCCTCGTCAAGTCTCCGACCGAAGGAACGACAGACAGGGTCTGTGGCCGACATCCCTCAGCCGGGAGTCAGGCAGCAGGGCCCGGAGCCTCTCGTCGTGGTGAAGCCGACACACAGCAGGCCTCAGGGTGGCCGCCGAGAAGTTCCCCAGGCTGCCTCCAAGCCCCACGGCCTGATCCGGGTCATCAGCCCCCAGGCACAAGGCAAACGTCCTGCGGTGACCTCACAGCCCTGCCCACCAGCCGACACACACAGCTTGGGCCTCGGCTCCAATCTCAGTTTCAGGCCAGGAGCCAAGAGACCTGCCCAGGCTCCGACTCAGGCTTGCCTGAACTTCCCCAAGAAACCGAGAACGGGTCCCTTCCAGATGCCCGAAAATGCCATCCAGGGAGGTGAGCTGGGGGCCCCGGAGACTCTCCAACCTCCGCCAGCTGCAACCGAACTCAGACCAAGTCCGTCGCCCCAGATGAGCAGGGGGACACCCGCCCAGGTGCCCAGCAGCGACCGGCAGCCTCCGCGCAGCAGACCTTACCTGCCTACTGCCCAGGCCTGCACCATGTCCCATCACCCAGCGGCCAGCCACGATGGGGCCCAGCCTCTCAGAATGCTCTTCCGGAGACTGGAAAACGGATGGTGGAGCTCCAGCCTCCTGACAGCTCCCTCGTTTCCCTCTCCTGAGGAGCCGGGAGACTTCCTCTCTCACAGCCCTCACGTCTCAGAGAAGTCTGAGGCTCCCTGTGTTCCTGTCCCGCTGAGTGTCCTCTATGAGGACCTTCAGGTTTCCTCCTCCTCAGAGGACAGCGATTCTGACCTGGAGTGAGACTACAGGTGGCCGGGGCTCCATTGCACCCAGCTCCCGTGACTCGGAGGGGTCTGTGGGACTGAGGAGCACGGAGCAGAGAGCAGACTGTGTGTGGTGACTCCCAAGCTCCCCGGCTGTGGTGCTTCTGTGGATGTTGGAGCCCAGGCCAGGCAGGGACCACATGCAGAGACTCTGCCTCATCGAATTCTGGTGAGGGACATTGTAGTTCGCAGGGCTCTCCGGAAACCCGCCACCAGAAGCTTCTGTGCCAGTGATTCGTTGCCTCAGAAACTGGGTGACGGCGACGCGCGGGAGTCAGACTTCCGCTGTGATGTCAGTAGGAAACTGGGGAATGACTGTGTGTTTGCTCTCTAGATGGCTGAATCAGGGAACAGTTAGGGAACCCTGAGAGATGCAGGCCTTCAGCTGTGCCCCGCCCTGACAGCAGTGTTTTGGACGCTGTGAAGCGTTCTGCGCATAGCGTTCTTGGGGTGTTTCCTCAGCCTGGAGAACTGGGCTCTGGAATGCCGTTGGAAATAGGTGTGTTTAATTTGTTTTGAAGTGAATAAAATTCTCAAAAAGATGACGTACTCTCTTTCGACTTTCATTCCGTGTTTGTGTGTAACTGATTTTCCAAGGGCTTGAAAATGTCTTGACTTGTCAGTAATCCAAGTCATTATGTCTCCGAAACAGAGTTGACTGAGGGGACCGCAGGTCTTCGCAGGACCTGTGACTTCTTAAACATCCACAGGGGCAAGAGAACCTCAGCCCCACTCTACCAACACGCACCTAGTCAAATTCCACCAAGTGAATCTCACGCACGCTAACACGTGGGGAGCGTTGCTTGCACCACGAGTCCCCATTTGGCTCAACGCGATGCCACGTGTGGGGTTCAAACTGTGACGGCCCCCATGAAGTGGTTTCCGGATGTGCGTATGAACGAGGCACACTTTCATTCGCCAAGTAGAACCCAGTAAAGCTGAAGTAAACTCCCAGATTTGGGATGTACTTCAGAGGTAGAATATTCGTCCCGTCTTCTTTCCGGATGCCTGAGCACCGGGCCTTTCCGTGCTTCTCCCCCGATCCTAAGAGTAGCTGAGGTCGAGACTCACTGAAAGCTCTAGGTAAAGATATCCCACCATGCACAGGCTATCTCCGTTCTCTGACCTGGGAACAACTCTGACCAGGATTCCACATCTAGGAGGCCTGGGAACTGAGTGGGATTTTCTGAGCAATGCCAAATGGCTGCTCCCTTTCCGCCGCCGTTGAGGGTCGTTACCTTGGTTGTCCAGATCACCTAGAAACTATCAGTATCCAGAATCAACAAGATCAACTCTCTGCTCCTCTGACAGCAGAAGGAGCATGACCAAAATGAACCAAAGAGCGTGGCAGGAAAGGATGTGACCGGAAAGCTCAGAGAACAGCCACAGGGGGATGTAAGCAGGCGTTCCCACCTGATCATGAATAATTAATGAAGCGCCAATCCAGGGGGAATCGAGTTTCAGCAGGTGCAACTCATCCAACGGGAGATCGCCGGAGGGCCAACAAGATTCAGCAACTGAGAGTCGGGTGTAGTGTCAAGTGGGACGCGACTGGTTCCAAAGCTCTAGAAGACCATGGGGTCACTTGGACCACGTGAGAAAATGCCCCCAGTGTGCTGGTTCAGCATTCTGACTCCTGCCTGTCTCTTCCCGCCCAGGGAACGTGGACCCTAACTTGTGCAGGTGCAGATGACGAAGAGCAGAATGAGGGGACGCGGCACCCAAGTTCCCCGACAAGAGAGTTCCACAGAAAGTCCGCTGGATCTTCGCAAATCCAGAGAAATGGCAACGGGACCCAAGGACATAGAGCCCCACCGGTGTCCTGGAGACTCTTCAGGCATAACGCCTGGAGCCGCAGGACGAGCTGAAAAAGGAGCCAGGCACCGAAGGACAAAGCGGTGTTGACGTTCTTCATCTGGGTTTCCCAGTGCAGTCCAATTCACGGTGGTTTCCAAGGGCCTCCTGGAGGAGAAAACACGTGAGGGTGTGGTCAGGGTTTTCTGCTGACACACTTACCGTGGGGAAGAAGGAGAAGCTCTGAAGATGGATAACGACCGAGATTGCATGTCAAGGTGTACCTCCTTGATGACACTGAGGCCTACGTTGAAATAGAGTGAATATGGTCCAATTACACTGTGTCTATTTTAGCACCTTGTTTAGAAAAAAAAAAGATGTAAAACAAGACAGGGGTACGTGCACCAGTAGTACATACCTGACGGGAAACATCTATTCTTCAAAGCTTGCGGCTGTACAGGTAGGTTTTAGAATGTCTGTCCATAGTGAACATCGTCTTAGAGGGGGCTGGGCAAACAGAGCTTTCCAGGTCATGTAATGGGATTCAGTTGATTAGGTTAGGGTCCGTTTCGCGTCAGGGGTCCAGAGGCAGTATAAAAGGCAGCCTGGAAAGCAAAGGTCCCTCTCTGCCCCTTCCTCCGGCTTCCTGAAGGCTGCACCGCTTCCAGCAGGGCTGCTCCAGCACCTGCCCATCTGAGCGCCAGCGCACCTGTTCATCTGAGCGCCAGCCGAGGAAAGAAAGTAGACCTGTAATTTCAGGTAAGTTTCCATGAACGACTGTTTGTTTCGCCTAATCCCTGAGGAGTTGGGGGAAAAGAGACAAAGGAGAGTGAAAGAAACAGATCACACTGGGGCTCGCTGATGGGGTAGGATGTGTTCTCCTTATCCGTAATTCTTGGAACAGAAAGCGAGAAAACATTTCCATCTCCGTGCCCGGGATAAGAGCCAGATGGAAATGCAAAAAGAAATGTACTCCAGCACGCTGAATTGGTGGGTAAATGGAAAAAGAACTTTGGAAAAGGGGTGGTTTGCCCCTTGGCCATGCAAGAGATTCATATGCCACTTGTTCAGCGTTTGTTTAGATGAATTCGTATGGCGTGTGTAAAATACCAGAAAAATAAATAAAGAGGGGCTGGAGCTAAAGCCAAAAAGACAGAGCAGGAAAGACCATCACCTGCTAGTGTGGTAGAGAGGGAGATAACTTCTCTCGATGAATTTGTGTTTGGAAGTTGCCTAGTGAAACGGCAAGAGTAGCGATTTGAGTTATGATAGGAAGCATCCCTTATCCCTGACTTCAAGCACACCTGCCAAGGGGTGACATCGGCCATGCCCTGTAGCTTCGATTCTTTTGTCCCTCAGGGGAGAGAGAATCATTGTGTCTTCTACTGGAGTGAATGGTGAGAGACCTAAGTCCAGTCTCCAGAATCAGTTGTTTGGGTGGGATTGAAATCTCAACTCCAACTCCACATACCTAGGCCGTGGGCCGTGTGGCAGGCCAGGTTTACTCTTGGACCAGGTGGTCACGGCAGAGGAACACACAATATCTGAGGATGCACACACCACATTGTGATCCACAGATTTGACCGACGGGTGGTGAGGTCTCCTCATGACCACACCGTCATGGAATTAGCTGGGGGTTTCTTGTGGGTGTGTGAATATCCAGTGTGCCTAACCATCGCTTTTCGTGTGTTTGTGTGTGATTCAGGTGACCCAACCATCAACCCCGGAAAAAGGCGGCCATAAAACGCCCAGGAGACGAAGATGATGGCACGTCGTGACCCCAAAAGTGGGGCAAACAGACTCGTGAGAGCCCAGACCCTCCAGAAGCAGCAGAGGGCCCCAGTTGGGCCAAGGGCTCCCCCACCCGATGAAGAGGATCCCAGGGTACGTCTAGCCCTGGAATCTTTTGGGTATCGAGGGGGGAGGAGCGGGCGAGTGTCACACGGTCCTCAGAGACTGGGTTGGATTCCAAAGAGTTCTGCCAGCACCACCCGGGTTACTTTTCCCATCCAAGGTGGGCCTGGCTTGGGACCTCCTCCCCGGCCCGACAGGTCCCTGGAGAGACTCTTGGGAGCAACCTCCCTTTCCACTCAGAATCCTGTGTAGCCAGGTTGGGCTGTGCTGTGGACATCGGGTTCACGATCGTCCCCGCTAGAACCCTGAGTCCTTCCTTTGAGAGTTCCTCCGTCACATGGGCTTTGGGAGGGAACATCGTAACCGAACCCTCCCTCCACTTCAGGGCCCCCATGCCGGTGTCCCCTCTTTGGAATCCTCACTCAGTTCTGAATTCACAGTCCGTCTCAATGTTGACTTTGGATCACTGCCTGTGGCTTCAGCTCATTCACTGACATCACTTCCTTTCCACCCACAGATCAAGTGCAAAAACTGCGGGGCCTTTGGGCACACGGCCAGAAGTACCAGGTGCCCCATGAAGTGCTGGAACGGAGCCCTGGTTCCCCAGACCTTTGGGAGAAAGGAAGGGAAGGAAAACCTGAAACCATGGAAGCCCCAGGTTCGAGGGAACCCTGGGCCCTTGAACAAGGAAAAGGGAGAGAAGGAAGAGAGACCGAGGTGAGCAGTGGGAGGGGTTTTCACCATCCTTAGGGTACTGCCACCTAAGGACACGGTGTCTCTGCACCTGCACACCGTGTGCCTTTCCGTCTCCGGGACAGGGAAGGAACGCTGCAGAGAAAGAGACCAGAGCTCCGTGTCCTCCTGGGTTCCCCACCCAGGAGCTCCTTTGGCTCTGGGAGATTCAGGGACGGGGGAGAGGCGGGGCCGCTTCGTGCAGGTTCCCCATGACAGGGGGAAAAGCAACGGAATCCAAATGACAGTCCTTACTTGGGAAGCCTAGAGGGCCACCGGCAGGATGGGAAGGTTGGCACATGAGGGAAGGTGCAGAGGCGGAAAGGGCACAAAAGTTCCATTTATGTATCACAAAACACAGAACGGGACTGGGCCCCAGCCAGGGTTCTCCCTGTCTCCTGGGGGCAGGGCCTGAACTTTTTCTCTTCTGCAGGCAACAAGACCCGCAGAGGAAGGCTCTCCTCCAGATCTTTTCCGGGACACCTCCGGAGAAGCAGCCGCCAAATCGAAAAGCATCCATGGAATCTTGTGATTATCTGAGGGTGAGTGTCACCCTGGGCCCCTGGTCTTTTTCTCCTCTAGGTCACCCTGGTTGATTTCCTTTCAGGTTCCCGTGTGCGTGAGGGGATCGGGGAACCCCTCTTCCCTGCCTTCTTGGGGTCAGGGACTCCACGATCCTTCCAGGTCCATTTGATTCCAGGTGAAGGCATCTGAAGGTGCCGTATTTGCTGTTGCTTTCTCTCCGTGCAATGATGGCAAGCCTGCCAACAACATCTTCCTAGTGGCCTGAGGAAATTAGTCCCTCAGGGGCCCCAAACATGGAGGAGGCTCACCCCAGGAACATGCATGTTTTCAGAAAAGACGTCCTGGGAACCCTTGAGCCACCAACCTGCCTTCAGAAGGGCATTAGTCCGTCCCACTTCACGGAAGGCTGAGTGGAGGCGCTTTGATCCAGTGAATGCCCAAGACACAGTCTTCAGAAAAATGGTATTCTTAGACCATAGCTCGAGAGTGCATTTTTCATGGGTCTTGTCCCGATCAGCACTCACGTTGAGGATCTGTCCCTACTTCCAAGGACCGCCTGTCCATACCGTATTAAGAATTTCCTGCTGTGTGCACCTCGTCATTGGATGTGGTTGATTTCCATGTTGGCTCCATGCCGAGGAACCTCTAACGTGTGTGGTCTCCTTTCTTTCAGGTTGCAAGCAGGCCAATGCCGGTGCACACAGCCAATAAGAGGCCACGCGTGGACCCTGCCCTCACTGATGGCTCAGCTACCAAAATGTCTGACACGGTATCCGTCTTGGCTTCGCTGTCTCCCCTCAGAAAAGCCAGTCCGAGCTCCTCGTCAAGTCTCCGACCGAAGGAACGACAGACAGGGTCTGTGGCCGACATCCCTCAGCCGGGAGTCAGGCAGCAGGGCCCGGAGCCTCTCGTCGTGGTGAAGCCGACACACAGCAGGCCTCAGGGTGGCCGCCGAGAAGTTCCCCAGGCTGCCTCCAAGCCCCACGGCCTGATCCGGGTCATCAGCCCCCAGGCACAAGGCAAACGTCCTGCGGTGACCTCACAGCCCTGCCCACCAGCCGACACACACAGCTTGGGCCTCGGCTCCAATCTCAGTTTCAGGCCAGGAGCCAAGAGACCTGCCCAGGCTCCGACTCAGGCTTGCCTGAACTTCCCCAAGAAACCGAGAACGGGTCCCTTCCAGATGCCCGAAAATGCCATCCAGGGAGGTGAGCTGGGGGCCCCGGAGACTCTCCAACCTCCGCCAGCTGCAACCGAACTCAGACCAAGTCCGTCGCCCCAGATGAGCAGGGGGACACCCGCCCAGGTGCCCAGCAGCGACCGGCAGCCTCCGCGCAGCAGACCTTACCTGCCTACTGCCCAGGCCTGCACCATGTCCCATCACCCAGCGGCCAGCCACGATGGGGCCCAGCCTCTCAGAATGCTCTTCCGGAGACTGGAAAACGGATGGTGGAGCTCCAGCCTCCTGACAGCTCCCTCGTTTCCCTCTCCTGAGGAGCCGGGAGACTTCCTCTCTCACAGCCCTCACGTCTCAGAGAAGTCTGAGGCTCCCTGTGTTCCTGTCCCGCTGAGTGTCCTCTATGAGGACCTTCAGGTTTCCTCCTCCTCAGAGGACAGCGATTCTGACCTGGAGTGAGACTACAGGTGGCCGGGGCTCCATTGCACCCAGCTCCCGTGACTCGGAGGGGTCTGTGGGACTGAGGAGCACGGAGCAGAGAGCAGACTGTGTGTGGTGACTCCCAAGCTCCCCGGCTGTGGTGCTTCTGTGGATGTTGGAGCCCAGGCCAGGCAGGGACCACATGCAGAGACTCTGCCTCATCGAATTCTGGTGAGGGACATTGTAGTTCGCAGGGCTCTCCGGAAACCCGCCACCAGAAGCTTCTGTGCCAGTGATTCGTTGCCTCAGAAACTGGGTGACGGCGACGCGCGGGAGTCAGACTTCCGCTGTGATGTCAGTAGGAAACTGGGGAATGACTGTGTGTTTGCTCTCTAGATGGCTGAATCAGGGAACAGTTAGGGAACCCTGAGAGATGCAGGCCTTCAGCTGTGCCCCGCCCTGACAGCAGTGTTTTGGACGCTGTGAAGCGTTCTGCGCATAGCGTTCTTGGGGTGTTTCCTCAGCCTGGAGAACTGGGCTCTGGAATGCCGTTGGAAATAGGTGTGTTTAATTTGTTTTGAAGTGAATAAAATTCTCAAAAAGATGACGTACTCTCTTTCGACTTTCATTCCGTGTTTGTGTGTAACTGATTTTCCAAGGGCTTGAAAATGTCTTGACTTGTCAGTAATCCAAGTCATTATGTCTCCGAAACAGAGTTGACTGAGGGGACCGCAGGTCTTCGCAGGACCTGTGACTTCTTAAACATCCACAGGGGCAAGAGAACCTCAGCCCCACTCTACCAACACGCACCTAGTCAAATTCCACCAAGTGAATCTCACGCACGCTAACACGTGGGGAGCGTTGCTTGCACCACGAGTCCCCATTTGGCTCAACGCGATGCCACGTGTGGGGTTCAAACTGTGACGGCCCCCATGAAGTGGTTTCCGGATGTGCGTATGAACGAGGCACACTTTCATTCGCCAAGTAGAACCCAGTAAAGCTGAAGTAAACTCCCAGATTTGGGATGTACTTCAGAGGTAGAATATTCGTCCCGTCTTCTTTCCGGATGCCTGAGCACCGGGCCTTTCCGTGCTTCTCCCCCGATCCTAAGAGTAGCTGAGGTCGAGACTCACTGAAAGCTCTAGGTAAAGATATCCCACCATGCACAGGCTATCTCCGTTCTCTGACCTGGGAACAACTCTGACCAGGATTCCACATCTAGGAGGCCTGGGAACTGAGTGGGATTTTCTGAGCAATGCCAAATGGCTGCTCCCTTTCCGCCGCCGTTGAGGGTCGTTACCTTGGTTGTCCAGATCACCTAGAAACTATCAGTATCCAGAATCAACAAGATCAACTCTCTGCTCCTCTGACAGCAGAAGGAGCATGACCAAAATGAACCAAAGAGCGTGGCAGGAAAGGATGTGACCGGAAAGCTCAGAGAACAGCCACAGGGGGATGTAAGCAGGCGTTCCCACCTGATCATGAATAATTAATGAAGCGCCAATCCAGGGGGAATCGAGTTTCAGCAGGTGCAACTCATCCAACGGGAGATCGCCGGAGGGCCAACAAGATTCAGCAACTGAGAGTCGGGTGTAGTGTCAAGTGGGACGCGACTGGTTCCAAAGCTCTAGAAGACCATGGGGTCACTTGGACCACGTGAGAAAATGCCCCCAGTGTGCTGGTTCAGCATTCTGACTCCTGCCTGTCTCTTCCCGCCCAGGGAACGTGGACCCTAACTTGTGCAGGTGCAGATGACGAAGAGCAGAATGAGGGGACGCGGCACCCAAGTTCCCCGACAAGAGAGTTCCACAGAAAGTCCGCTGGATCTTCGCAAATCCAGAGAAATGGCAACGGGACCCAAGGACATAGAGCCCCACCGGTGTCCTGGAGACTCTTCAGGCATAACGCCTGGAGCCGCAGGACGAGCTGAAAAAGGAGCCAGGCACCGAAGGACAAAGCGGTGTTGACGTTCTTCATCTGGGTTTCCCAGTGCAGTCCAATTCACGGTGGTTTCCAAGGGCCTCCTGGAGGAGAAAACACGTGAGGGTGTGGTCAGGGTTTTCTGCTGACACACTTACCGTGGGGAAGAAGGAGAAGCTCTGAAGATGGATAACGACCGAGATTGCATGTCAAGGTGTACCTCCTTGATGACACTGAGGCCTACGTTGAAATAGAGTGAATATGGTCCAATTACACTGTGTCTATTTTAGCACCTTGTTTAGAAAAAAAAAAAAAAAAAAAAAGATGTAAAACAAGACAGGGGTACGTGCACCAGTAGTACATACCTGACGGGAAACATCTATTCTTCAAAGCTTGCGGCTGTACAGGTAGGTTTTAGAATGTCTGTCCATAGTGAACATCGTCTTAGAGGGGGCTGGGCAAACAGAGCTTTCCAGGTCATGTAATGGGATTCAGTTGATTAGGTTAGGGTCCGTTTCGCGTCAGGGGTCCAGAGGCAGTATAAAAGGCAGCCTGGAAAGCAAAGGTCCCTCTCTGCCCCTTCCTCCGGCTTCCTGAAGGCTGCACCGCTTCCAGCAGGGCTGCTCCAGCACCTGCCCATCTGAGCGCCAGCGCACCTGTTCATCTGAGCGCCAGCCGAGGAAAGAAAGTAGACCTGTAATTTCAGGTAAGTTTCCCTGAACGACTGTTTGTTTCGCCTAATCCCTGAGGAGTTGGGGGAAAAGAGACAAAGGAGAGTGAAAGAAACAGATCACACTGGGGCTCGCTGATGGGGTAGGATGTGTTCTCCTTATCCGTAATTCTTGGAACAGAAAGCGAGAAAACATTTCCATCTCCGTGCCCGGGATAAGAGCCAGATGGAAATGCAAAAAGAAATGTACTCCAGCACGCTGAATTGGTGGGTAAATGGAAAAAGAACTTTGGAAAAGGGGTGGTTTGCCCCTTGGCCATGCAAGAGATTCATATGCCACTTGTTCAGCGTTTGTTTAGATGAATTCGTATGGCGTGTGTAAAATACCAGAAAAATAAATAAAGAGGGGCTGGAGCTAAAGCCAAAAAGACAGAGCAGGAAAGACCATCACCTGCTAGTGTGGTAGAGAGGGAGATAACTTCTCTCGATGAATTTGTGTTTGGAAGTTGCCTAGTGAAACGGCAAGAGTAGCGATTTGAGTTATGATAGGAAGCATCCCTTATCCCTGACTTCAAGCAGACCTGCCAAGGGGTGACATCGGCCATGCCCTGTAGCTTCGATTCTTTTGTCCCTCAGGGGAGAGAGAATCATTGTGTCTTCTACTGGAGTGAATGGTGAGAGACCTAAGTCCAGTCTCCAGAATCAGTTGTTTGGGTGGGATTGAAATCTCAACTCCAACTCCACATACCTAGGCCGTGGGCCGTGTGGCAGGCCAGGTTTACTCTTGGACCAGGTGGTCACGGCAGAGGAACACACAATATCTGAGGATGCACACACCACATTGTGATCCACAGATTTGACCGACGGGTGGTGAGGTCTCCTCATGACCACACCGTCATGGAATTAGCTGGGGGTTTCTTGTGGGTGTGTGAATATCCAGTGTGCCTAACCATCGCTTTTCGTGTGTTTGTGTGTGATTCAGGTGACCCAACCATCAACCCCGGAAAAAGGCGGCCATAAAACGCCCAGGAGACGAAGATGATGGCACGTCGTGACCCCAAAAGTGGGGCAAACAGACTCGTGAGAGCCCAGACCCTCCAGAAGCAGCAGAGGGCCCCAGTTGGGCCAAGGGCTCCCCCACCCGATGAAGAGGATCCCAGGGTACGTCTAGCCCTGGAATCTTTTGGGTATCGAGGGGGGAGGAGCGGGCGAGTGTCACACGGTCCTCAGAGACTGGGTTGGATTCCAAAGAGTTCTGCCAGCACCACCCGGGTTGCTTTTCCCATCCAAGGTGGGCCTGGCTTGGGACCTCCTCCCCGGCCCGACAGGTCCCTGGAGAGACTCTTGGGAGCAACCTCCCTTTCCACTCAGAATCCTGTGTAGCCAGGTTGGGCTGTGCTGTGGACATCGGGTTCACGATCGTCCCCGCTAGAACCCTGAGTCCTTCCTTTGAGAGTTCCTCCGTCACATGGGCTTTGGGAGGGAACATCGTAACCGAACCCTCCCTCCACTTCAGGGCCCCCATGCCGGTGTCCCCTCTTTGGAATCCTCACTCAGTTCTGAATTCACAGTCCGTCTCAATGTTGACTTTGGATCACTGCCTGTGGCTTCAGCTCATTCACTGACATCACTTCCTTTCCACCCACAGATCAAGTGCAAAAACTGCGGGGCCTTTGGGCACACGGCCAGAAGTACCAGGTGCCCCATGAAGTGCTGGAACGGAGCCCTGGTTCCCCAGACCTTTGGGAGAAAGGAAGGGAAGGAAAACCTGAAACCATGGAAGCCCCAGGTTCGAGGGAACCCTGGGCCCTTGAACAAGGAAAAGGGAGAGAAGGAAGAGAGACCGAGGTGAGCAGTGGGAGGGGTTTTCACCATCCTTAGGGTACTGCCACCTAAGGACACGGTGTCTCTGCACCTGCACACCGTGTGCCTTTCCGTCTCCGGGACAGGGAAGGAACGCTGCAGAGAAACAGACCAGAGCTCCGTGTCCTCCTGGGTTCCCCACCCAGGAGCTCCTTTGGCTCTGGGAGATTCAGGGACGGGGGAGAGGCGGGGCCGCTTCGTGCAGGTTCCCCATGACAGGGGGAAAAGCAACGGAATCCAAATGACAGTCCTTACTTGGGAAGCCTAGAGGGCCACCGGCAGGATGGGAAGGTTGGCACATGAGGGAAGGTGCAGAGGCGGAAAGGGCACAAAAGTTCCATTTATGTATCACAAAACACAGAACGGGACTGGGCCCCAGCCAGGGTTCTCCCTGTCTCCTGGGGGCAGGGCCTGAACTTTTTCTCTTCTGCAGGCAACAAGACCCGCAGAGGAAGGCTCTCCTCCAGATCTTTTCCGGGACACCTCCGGAGAAGCAGCCGCCAAATCGAAAAGCATCCATGGAATCTTGTGATTATCTGAGGGTGAGTGTCACCCTGGGCCCCTGGTCTTTTTCTCCTCTAGGTCACCCTGGTTGATTTCCTTTCAGGTTCCCGTGTGCGTGAGGGGATCGGGGAACCCCTCTTCCCTGCCTTCTTGGGGTCAGGGACTCCACGATCCTTCCAGGTCCATTTGATTCCAGGTGAAGGCATCTGAAGGTGCCGTATTTGCTGTTGCTTTCTCTCCGTGCAATGATGGCAAGCCTGCCAACAACATCTTCCTAGTGGCCTGAGGAAATTAGTCCCTCAGGGGCCCCAAACATGGAGGAGGCTCACCCCAGGAACATGCATGTTTTCAGAAAAGACGTCCTGGGAACCCTTGAGCCACCAACCTGCCTTCAGAAGGGCATTAGTCCGTCCCACTTCACGGAAGGCTGAGTGGAGGCGCTTTGATCCAGTGAATGCCCAAGACACAGTCTTCAGAAAAATGGTATTCTTAGACCATAGCTCGAGAGTGCATTTTTCATGGGTCTTGTCCCGATCAGCACTCACGTTGAGGATCTGTCCCTACTTCCAAGGACCGCCTGTCCATACCGTATTAAGAATTTCCTGCTGTGTGCACCTCGTCATTGGATGTGGTTGATTTCCATGTTGGCTCCATGCCGAGGAACCTCTAACGTGTGTGGTCTCCTTTCTTTCAGGTTGCAAGCAGGCCAATGCCGGTGCACACAGCCAATAAGAGGCCACGCGTGGACCCTGCCCTCACTGATGGCTCAGCTACCAAAATGTCTGACACGGTATCCGTCTTGGCTTCGCTGTCTCCCCTCAGAAAAGCCAGTCCGAGCTCCTCGTCAAGTCTCCGACCGAAGGAACGACAGACAGGGTCTGTGGCCGACATCCCTCAGCCGGGAGTCAGGCAGCAGGGCCCGGAGCCTCTCGTCGTGGTGAAGCCGACACACAGCAGGCCTCAGGGTGGCCGCCGAGAAGTTCCCCAGGCTGCCTCCAAGCCCCACGGCCTGATCCGGGTCATCAGCCCCCAGGCACAAGGCAAACGTCCTGCGGTGACCTCACAGCCCTGCCCACCAGCCGACACACACAGCTTGGGCCTCGGCTCCAATCTCAGTTTCAGGCCAGGAGCCAAGAGACCTGCCCAGGCTCCGACTCAGGCTTGCCTGAACTTCCCCAAGAAACCGAGAACGGGTCCCTTCCAGATGCCCGAAAATGCCATCCAGGGAGGTGAGCTGGGGGCCCCGGAGACTCTCCAACCTCCGCCAGCTGCAACCGAACTCAGACCAAGTCCGTCGCCCCAGATGAGCAGGGGGACACCCGCCCAGGTGCCCAGCAGCGACCGGCAGCCTCCGCGCAGCAGACCTTACCTGCCTACTGCCCAGGCCTGCACCATGTCCCATCACCCAGCGGCCAGCCACGATGGGGCCCAGCCTCTCAGAATGCTCTTCCGGAGACTGGAAAACGGATGGTGGAGCTCCAGCCTCCTGACAGCTCCCTCGTTTCCCTCTCCTGAGGAGCCGGGAGACTTCCTCTCTCACAGCCCTCACGTCTCAGAGAAGTCTGAGGCTCCCTGTGTTCCTGTCCCGCTGAGTGTCCTCTATGAGGACCTTCAGGTTTCCTCCTCCTCAGAGGACAGCGATTCTGACCTGGAGTGAGACTACAGGTGGCCGGGGCTCCATTGCACCCAGCTCCCGTGACTCGGAGGGGTCTGTGGGACTGAGGAGCACGGAGCAGAGAGCAGACTGTGTGTGGTGACTCCCAAGCTCCCCGGCTGTGGTGCTTCTGTGGATGTTGGAGCCCAGGCCAGGCAGGGACCACATGCAGAGACTCTGCCTCATCGAATTCTGGTGAGGGACATTGTAGTTCGCAGGGCTCTCCGGAAACCCGCCACCAGAAGCTTCTGTGCCAGTGATTCGTTGCCTCAGAAACTGGGTGACGGCGACGCGCGGGAGTCAGACTTCCGCTGTGATGTCAGTAGGAAACTGGGGAATGACTGTGTGTTTGCTCTCTAGATGGCTGAATCAGGGAACAGTTAGGGAACCCTGAGAGATGCAGGCCTTCAGCTGTGCCCCGCCCTGACAGCAGTGTTTTGGACGCTGTGAAGCGTTCTGCGCATAGCGTTCTTGGGGTGTTTCCTCAGCCTGGAGAACTGGGCTCTGGAATGCCGTTGGAAATAGGTGTGTTTAATTTGTTTTGAAGTGAATAAAATTCTCAAAAAGATGACGTACTCTCTTTCGACTTTCATTCCGTGTTTGTGTGTAACTGATTTTCCAAGGGCTTGAAAATGTCTTGACTTGTCAGTAATCCAAGTCATTATGTCTCCGAAACAGAGTTGACTGAGGGGACCGCAGGTCTTCGCAGGACCTGTGACTTCTTAAACATCCACAGGGGCAAGAGAACCTCAGCCCCACTCTACCAACACGCACCTAGTCAAATTCCACCAAGTGAATCTCACGCACGCTAACACGTGGGGAGCGTTGCTTGCACCACGAGTCCCCATTTGGCTCAACGCGATGCCACGTGTGGGGTTCAAACTGTGACGGCCCCCATGAAGTGGTTTCCGGATGTGCGTATGAACGAGGCACACTTTCATTCGCCAAGTAGAACCCAGTAAAGCTGAAGTAAACTCCCAGATTTGGGATGTACTTCAGAGGTAGAATATTCGTCCCGTCTTCTTTCCGGATGCCTGAGCACCGGGCCTTTCCGTGCTTCTCCCCCGATCCTAAGAGTAGCTGAGGTCGAGACTCACTGAAAGCTCTAGGTAAAGATATCCCACCATGCACAGGCTATCTCCGTTCTCTGACCTGGGAACAACTCTGACCAGGATTCCACATCTAGGAGGCCTGGGAACTGAGTGGGATTTTCTGAGCAATGCCAAATGGCTGCTCCCTTTCCGCCGCCGTTGAGGGTCGTTACCTTGGTTGTCCAGATCACCTAGAAACTATCAGTATCCAGAATCAACAAGATCAACTCTCTGCTCCTCTGACAGCAGAAGGAGCATGACCAAAATGAACCAAAGAGCGTGGCAGGAAAGGATGTGACCGGAAAGCTCAGAGAACAGCCACAGGGGGATGTAAGCAGGCGTTCCCACCTGATCATGAATAATTAATGAAGCGCCAATCCAGGGGGAATCGAGTTTCAGCAGGTGCAACTCATCCAACGGGAGATCGCCGGAGGGCCAACAAGATTCAGCAACTGAGAGTCGGGTGTAGTGTCAAGTGGGACGCGACTGGTTCCAAAGCTCTAGAAGACCATGGGGTCACTTGGACCACGTGAGAAAATGCCCCCAGTGTGCTGGTTCAGCATTCTGACTCCTGCCTGTCTCTTCCCGCCCAGGGAACGTGGACCCTAACTTGTGCAGGTGCAGATGACGAAGAGCAGAATGAGGGGACGCGGCACCCAAGTTCCCCGACAAGAGAGTTCCACAGAAAGTCCGCTGGATCTTCGCAAATCCAGAGAAATGGCAACGGGACCCAAGGACATAGAGCCCCACCGGTGTCCTGGAGACTCTTCAGGCATAACGCCTGGAGCCGCAGGACGAGCTGAAAAAGGAGCCAGGCACCGAAGGACAAAGCGGTGTTGACGTTCTTCATCTGGGTTTCCCAGTGCAGTCCAATTCACGGTGGTTTCCAAGGGCCTCCTGGAGGAGAAAACACGTGAGGGTGTGGTCAGGGTTTTCTGCTGACACACTTACCGTGGGGAAGAAGGAGAAGCTCTGAAGATGGATAACGACCGAGATTGCATGTCAAGGTGTACCTCCTTGATGACACTGAGGCCTACGTTGAAATAGAGTGAATATGGTCCAATTACACTGTGTCTATTTTAGCACCTTGTTTAGAAAAAAAAAAAAAAAAAAAAGATGTAAAACAAGACAGGGGTACGTGCACCAGTAGTACATACCTGACGGGAAACATCTATTCTTCAAAGCTTGCGGCTGTACAGGTAGGTTTTAGAATGTCTGTCCATAGTGAACATCGTCTTAGAGGGGGCTGGGCAAACAGAGCTTTCCAGGTCATGTAATGGGATTCAGTTGATTAGGTTAGGGTCCGTTTCGCGTCAGGGGTCCAGAGGCAGTATAAAAGGCAGCCTGGAAAGCAAAGGTCCCTCTCTGCCCCTTCCTCCGGCTTCCTGAAGGCTGCACCGCTTCCAGCAGGGCTGCTCCAGCACCTGCCCATCTGAGCGCCAGCGCACCTGTTCATCTGAGCGCCAGCCGAGGAAAGAAAGTAGACCTGTAATTTCAGGTAAGTTTCCCTGAACGACTGTTTGTTTCGCCTAATCCCTGAGGAGTTGGGGGAAAAGAGACAAAGGAGAGTGAAAGAAACAGATCACACTGGGGCTCGCTGATGGGGTAGGATGTGTTCTCCTTATCCGTAATTCTTGGAACAGAAAGCGAGAAAACATTTCCATCTCCGTGCCCGGGATAAGAGCCAGATGGAAATGCAAAAAGAAATGTACTCCAGCACGCTGAATTGGTGGGTAAATGGAAAAAGAACTTTGGAAAAGGGGTGGTTTGCCCCTTGGCCATGCAAGAGATTCATATGCCACTTGTTCAGCGTTTGTTTAGATGAATTCGTATGGCGTGTGTAAAATACCAGAAAAATAAATAAAGAGGGGCTGGAGCTAAAGCCAAAAAGACAGAGCAGGAAAGACCATCACCTGCTAGTGTGGTAGAGAGGGAGATAACTTCTCTCGATGAATTTGTGTTTGGAAGTTGCCTAGTGAAACGGCAAGAGTAGCGATTTGAGTTATGATAGGAAGCATCCCTTATCCCTGACTTCAAGCAGACCTGCCAAGGGGTGACATCGGCCATGCCCTGTAGCTTCGATTCTTTTGTCCCTCAGGGGAGAGAGAATCATTGTGTCTTCTACTGGAGTGAATGGTGAGAGACCTAAGTCCAGTCTCCAGAATCAGTTGTTTGGGTGGGATTGAAATCTCAACTCCAACTCCACATACCTAGGCCGTGGGCCGTGTGGCAGGCCAGGTTTACTCTTGGACCAGGTGGTCACGGCAGAGGAACACACAATATCTGAGGATGCACACACCACATTGTGATCCACAGATTTGACCGACGGGTGGTGAGGTCTCCTCATGACCACACCGTCATGGAATTAGCTGGGGGTTTCTTGTGGGTGTGTGAATATCCAGTGTGCCTAACCATCGCTTTTCGTGTGTTTGTGTGTGATTCAGGTGACCCAACCATCAACCCCGGAAAAAGGCGGCCATAAAACGCCCAGGAGACGAAGATGATGGCACGTCGTGACCCCAAAAGTGGGGCAAACAGACTCGTGAGAGCCCAGACCCTCCAGAAGCAGCAGAGGGCCCCAGTTGGGCCAAGGGCTCCCCCACCCGATGAAGAGGATCCCAGGGTACGTCTAGCCCTGGAATCTTTTGGGTATCGAGGGGGGAGGAGCGGGCGAGTGTCACACGGTCCTCAGAGACTGGGTTGGATTCCAAAGAGTTCTGCCAGCACCACCCGGGTTGCTTTTCCCATCCAAGGTGGGCCTGGCTTGGGACCTCCTCCCCGGCCCGACAGGTCCCTGGAGAGACTCTTGGGAGCAACCTCCCTTTCCACTCAGAATCCTGTGTAGCCAGGTTGGGCTGTGCTGTGGACATCGGGTTCACGATCGTCCCCGCTAGAACCCTGAGTCCTTCCTTTGAGAGTTCCTCCGTCACATGGGCTTTGGGAGGGAACATCGTAACCGAACCCTCCCTCCACTTCAGGGCCCCCATGCCGGTGTCCCCTCTTTGGAATCCTCACTCAGTTCTGAATTCACAGTCCGTCTCAATGTTGACTTTGGATCACTGCCTGTGGCTTCAGCTCATTCACTGACATCACTTCCTTTCCACCCACAGATCAAGTGCAAAAACTGCGGGGCCTTTGGGCACACGGCCAGAAGTACCAGGTGCCCCATGAAGTGCTGGAACGGAGCCCTGGTTCCCCAGACCTTTGGGAGAAAGGAAGGGAAGGAAAACCTGAAACCATGGAAGCCCCAGGTTCGAGGGAACCCTGGGCCCTTGAACAAGGAAAAGGGAGAGAAGGAAGAGAGACCGAGGTGAGCAGTGGGAGGGGTTTTCACCATCCTTAGGGTACTGCCACCTAAGGACACGGTGTCTCTGCACCTGCACACCGTGTGCCTTTCCGTCTCCGGGACAGGGAAGGAACGCTGCAGAGAAACAGACCAGAGCTCCGTGTCCTCCTGGGTTCCCCACCCAGGAGCTCCTTTGGCTCTGGGAGATTCAGGGACGGGGGAGAGGCGGGGCCGCTTCGTGCAGGTTCCCCATGACAGGGGGAAAAGCAACGGAATCCAAATGACAGTCCTTACTTGGGAAGCCTAGAGGGCCACCGGCAGGATGGGAAGGTTGGCACATGAGGGAAGGTGCAGAGGCGGAAAGGGCACAAAAGTTCCATTTATGTATCACAAAACACAGAACGGGACTGGGCCCCAGCCAGGGTTCTCCCTGTCTCCTGGGGGCAGGGCCTGAACTTTTTCTCTTCTGCAGGCAACAAGACCCGCAGAGGAAGGCTCTCCTCCAGATCTTTTCCGGGACACCTCCGGAGAAGCAGCCGCCAAATCGAAAAGCATCCATGGAATCTTGTGATTATCTGAGGGTGAGTGTCACCCTGGGCCCCTGGTCTTTTTCTCCTCTAGGTCACCCTGGTTGATTTCCTTTCAGGTTCCCGTGTGCGTGAGGGGATCGGGGAACCCCTCTTCCCTGCCTTCTTGGGGTCAGGGACTCCACGATCCTTCCAGGTCCATTTGATTCCAGGTGAAGGCATCTGAAGGTGCCGTATTTGCTGTTGCTTTCTCTCCGTGCAATGATGGCAAGCCTGCCAACAACATCTTCCTAGTGGCCTGAGGAAATTAGTCCCTCAGGGGCCCCAAACATGGAGGAGGCTCACCCCAGGAACATGCATGTTTTCAGAAAAGACGTCCTGGGAACCCTTGAGCCACCAACCTGCCTTCAGAAGGGCATTAGTCCGTCCCACTTCACGGAAGGCTGAGTGGAGGCGCTTTGATCCAGTGAATGCCCAAGACACAGTCTTCAGAAAAATGGTATTCTTAGACCATAGCTCGAGAGTGCATTTTTCATGGGTCTTGTCCCGATCAGCACTCACGTTGAGGATCTGTCCCTACTTCCAAGGACCGCCTGTCCATACCGTATTAAGAATTTCCTGCTGTGTGCACCTCGTCATTGGATGTGGTTGATTTCCATGTTGGCTCCATGCCGAGGAACCTCTAACGTGTGTGGTCTCCTTTCTTTCAGGTTGCAAGCAGGCCAATGCCGGTGCACACAGCCAATAAGAGGCCACGCGTGGACCCTGCCCTCACTGATGGCTCAGCTACCAAAATGTCTGACACGGTATCCGTCTTGGCTTCGCTGTCTCCCCTCAGAAAAGCCAGTCCGAGCTCCTCGTCAAGTCTCCGACCGAAGGAACGACAGACAGGGTCTGTGGCCGACATCCCTCAGCCGGGAGTCAGGCAGCAGGGCCCGGAGCCTCTCGTCGTGGTGAAGCCGACACACAGCAGGCCTCAGGGTGGCCGCCGAGAAGTTCCCCAGGCTGCCTCCAAGCCCCACGGCCTGATCCGGGTCATCAGCCCCCAGGCACAAGGCAAACGTCCTGCGGTGACCTCACAGCCCTGCCCACCAGCCGACACACACAGCTTGGGCCTCGGCTCCAATCTCAGTTTCAGGCCAGGAGCCAAGAGACCTGCCCAGGCTCCGACTCAGGCTTGCCTGAACTTCCCCAAGAAACCGAGAACGGGTCCCTTCCAGATGCCCGAAAATGCCATCCAGGGAGGTGAGCTGGGGGCCTCGGAGACTCTCCAACCTCCGCCAGCTGCAACCGAACTCAGACCAAGTCCGTCGCCCCAGATGAGCAGGGGGACACCCGCCCAGGTGCCCAGCAGCGACCGGCAGCCTCCGCGCAGCAGACCTTACCTGCCTACTGCCCAGGCCTGCACCATGTCCCATCACCCAGCGGCCAGCCACGATGGGGCCCAGCCTCTCAGAATGCTCTTCCGGAGACTGGAAAACGGATGGTGGAGCTCCAGCCTCCTGACAGCTCCCTCGTTTCCCTCTCCTGAGGAGCCGGGAGACTTCCTCTCTCACAGCCCTCACGTCTCAGAGAAGTCTGAGGCTCCCTGTGTTCCTGTCCCGCTGAGTGTCCTCTATGAGGACCTTCAGGTTTCCTCCTCCTCAGAGGACAGCGATTCTGACCTGGAGTGAGACTACAGGTGGCCGGGGCTCCATTGCACCCAGCTCCCGTGACTCGGAGGGGTCTGTGGGACTGAGGAGCACGGAGCAGAGAGCAGACTGTGTGTGGTGACTCCCAAGCTCCCCGGCTGTGGTGCTTCTGTGGATGTTGGAGCCCAGGCCAGGCAGGGACCACATGCAGAGACTCTGCCTCATCGAATTCTGGTGAGGGACATTGTAGTTCGCAGGGCTCTCCGGAAACCCGCCACCAGAAGCTTCTGTGCCAGTGATTCGTTGCCTCAGAAACTGGGTGACGGCGACGCGCGGGAGTCAGACTTCCGCTGTGATGTCAGTAGGAAACTGGGGAATGACTGTGTGTTTGCTCTCTAGATGGCTGAATCAGGGAACAGTTAGGGAACCCTGAGAGATGCAGGCCTTCAGCTGTGCCCCGCCCTGACAGCAGTGTTTTGGACGCTGTGAAGCGTTCTGCGCATAGCGTTCTTGGGGTGTTTCCTCAGCCTGGAGAACTGGGCTCTGGAATGCCGTTGGAAATAGGTGTGTTTAATTTGTTTTGAAGTGAATAAAATTCTCAAAAAGATGACGTACTCTCTTTCGACTTTCATTCCGTGTTTGTGTGTAACTGATTTTCCAAGGGCTTGAAAATGTCTTGACTTGTCAGTAATCCAAGTCATTATGTCTCCGAAACAGAGTTGACTGAGGGGACCGCAGGTCTTCGCAGGACCTGTGACTTCTTAAACATCCACAGGGGCAAGAGAACCTCAGCCCCACTCTACCAACACGCACCTAGTCAAATTCCACCAAGTGAATCTCACGCACGCTAACACGTGGGGAGCGTTGCTTGCACCACGAGTCCCCATTTGGCTCAACGCGATGCCACGTGTGGGGTTCAAACTGTGACGGCCCCCATGAAGTGGTTTCCGGATGTGCGTATGAACGAGGCACACTTTCATTCGCCAAGTAGAACCCAGTAAAGCTGAAGTAAACTCCCAGATTTGGGATGTACTTCAGAGGTAGAATATTCGTCCCGTCTTCTTTCCGGATGCCTGAGCACCGGGCCTTTCCGTGCTTCTCCCCCGATCCTAAGAGTAGCTGAGGTCGAGACTCACTGAAAGCTCTAGGTAAAGATATCCCACCATGCACAGGCTATCTCCGTTCTCTGACCTGGGAACAACTCTGACCAGGATTCCACATCTAGGAGGCCTGGGAACTGAGTGGGATTTTCTGAGCAATGCCAAATGGCTGCTCCCTTTCCGCCGCCGTTGAGGGTCGTTACCTTGGTTGTCCAGATCACCTAGAAACTATCAGTATCCAGAATCAACAAGATCAACTCTCTGCTCCTCTGACAGCAGAAGGAGCATGACCAAAATGAACCAAAGAGCGTGGCAGGAAAGGATGTGACTGGAAAGCTCAGAGAACAGCCACAGGGGGATGTAAGCAGGCGTTCCCACCTGATCATGAATAATTAATGAAGCGCCAATCCAGGGGGAATCGAGTTTCAGCAGGTGCAACTCATCCAACGGGAGATCGCCGGAGGGCCAACAAGATTCAGCAACTGAGAGTCGGGTGTAGTGTCAAGTGGGACGCGACTGGTTCCAAAGCTCTAGAAGACCATGGGGTCACTTGGACCACGTGAGAAAATGCCCCCAGTGTGCTGGTTCAGCATTCTGACTCCTGCCTGTCTCTTCCCGCCCAGGGAACGTGGACCCTAACTTGTGCAGGTGCAGATGACGAAGAGCAGAATGAGGGGACGCGGCACCCAAGTTCCCCGACAAGAGAGTTCCACAGAAAGTCCGCTGGATCTTCGCAAATCCAGAGAAATGGCAACGGGACCCAAGGACATAGAGCCCCACCGGTGTCCTGGAGACTCTTCAGGCATAACGCCTGGAGCCGCAGGACGAGCTGAAAAAGGAGCCAGGCACAGAAGAACAAAGTGGTGTTGACGTTCTTCATCTGGGTTTCCCAGTGCAGTCCAATTCACGGTGGTTTCCAAGGGCCTCCTGGAGGAGAAAACACGTGAGGGTGTGGTCAGGGTTTTCTGCTGACACACTTACCGTGGGGAAGAAGGAGAAGCTCTGAAGATGGATAACGACCGAGATTGCATGTCAAGGTGTACCTCCTTGATGACACTGAGGCCTACGTTGAAATAGAGTGAATATGGTCCAATTACACTGTGTCTATTTTAGCACCTTGTTTAGAAAAAAAAAAGATGTAAAACAAGACAGGGGTACGTGCACCAGTAGTACATACCTGACGGGAAACATCTATTCTTCAAAGCTTGCGGCTGTACAGGTAGGTTTTAGAATGTCTGTCCATAGTGAACATCGTCTTAGAGGGGGCTGGGCAAACAGAGCTTTCCAGGTCATGTAATGGGATTCAGTTGATTAGGTTAGGGTCCGTTTCGCGTCAGGGGTCCAGAGGCAGTATAAAAGGCAGCCTGGAAAGCAAAGGTCCCTCTCTGCCCCTTCCTCCGGCTTCCTGAAGGCTGCACCGCTTCCAGCAGGGCTGCTCCAGCACCTGCCCATCTGAGCGCCAGCGCACCTGTTCATCTGAGCGCCAGCCGAGGAAAGAAAGTAGACCTGTAATTTCAGGTAAGTTTCCCTGAACGACTGTTTGTTTCGCCTAATCCCTGAGGAGTTGGGGGAAAAGAGACAAAGGAGAGTGAAAGAAACAGATCACACTGGGGCTCGCTGATGGGGTAGGATGTGTTCTCCTTATCCGTAATTCTTGGAACAGAAAGCGAGAAAACATTTCCATCTCCGTGCCCGGGATAAGAGCCAGATGGAAATGCAAAAAGAAATGTACTCCAGCACGCTGAATTGGTGGGTAAATGGAAAAAGAACTTTGGAAAAGGGGTGGTTTGCCCTTTGGCCATGCAAGAGATTCATATGCCACTTGTTCAGCGTTTGTTTAGATGAATTCGTATGGCGTGTGTAAAATACCAGAAAAATAAATAAAGAGGGGCTGGAGCTAAAGCCAAAAAGACAGAGCAGGAAAGACCATCACCTGCTAGTGTGGTAGAGAGGGAGATAACTTCTCTCGATGAATTTGTGTTTGGAAGTTGCCTAGTGAAACGGCAAGAGTAGCGATTTGAGTTATGATAGGAAGCATCCCTTATCCCTGACTTCAAGCACACCTGCCAAGGGGTGACATCGGCCATGCCCTGTAGCTTCGATTCTTTTGTCCCTCAGGGGAGAGAGAATCATTGTGTCTTCTACTGGAGTGAATGGTGAGAGACCTAAGTCCAGTCTCCAGAATCAGTTGTTTGGGTGGGATTGAAATCTCAACTCCAACTCCACATACCTAGGCCGTGGGCCGTGTGGCAGGCCAGGTTTACTCTTGGACCAGGTGGTCACGGCAGAGGAACACACAATATCTGAGGATGCACACACCACATTGTGATCCACAGATTTGACCGACGGGTGGTGAGGTCTCCTCATGACCACACCGTCATGGAATTAGCTGGGGGTTTCTTGTGGGTGTGTGAATATCCAGTGTGCCTAACCATCGCTTTTCGTGTGTTTGTGTGTGATTCAGGTGACCCAACCATCAACCCCGGAAAAAGGCGGCCATAAAACGCCCAGGAGACGAAGATGATGGCACGTCGTGACCCCAAAAGTGGGGCAAACAGACTCGTGAGAGCCCAGACCCTCCAGAAGCAGCAGAGGGCCCCAGTTGGGCCAAGGGCTCCGCACCCGATGAAGAGGATCCCAGGGTACGTCTAGCCCTGGAATCTTTTGGGTATCGAGGGGGGAGGAGCGGGCGAGTGTCACACGGTCCTCAGAGACTGGGTTGGATTCCAAAGAGTTCTGCCAGCACCACCCGGGTTGCTTTTCCCATCCAAGGTGGGCCTGGCTTGGGACCTCCTCCCCGGCCCGACAGGTCCCTGGAGAGACTCTTGGGAGCAACCTCCCTTTCCACTCAGAATCCTGTGTAGCCAGGTTGGGCTGTGCTGTGGACATCGGGTTCACCATCGTCCCCGCTAGAACCCTGAGTCCTTCCTTTGAGAGTTCCTCCGTCACATGGGCTTTGGGAGGGAACATCGTAACCGAACCCTCCCTCCACTTCAGGGCCCCCATGCCGGTGTCCCCTCTTTGGAATCCTCACTCAGTTCTGAATTCACAGTCCGTCTCAATGTTGACATTGGATCACTGCCTGTGGCTTCAGCTCATTCACTGACATCACTTCCTTTCCACCCACAGATCAAGTGCAAAAACTGCGGGGCCTTTGGGCACACGGCCAGAAGTACCAGGTGCCCCATGAAGTGCTGGAACGGAGCCCTGGTTCCCCAGACCTTTGGGAGAAAGGAAGGGAAGGAAAACCTGAAACCATGGAAGCCCCAGGTTCGAGGGAACCCTGGGCCCTTGAACAAGGAAAAGGGAGAGAAGGAAGAGAGACCGAGGTGAGCAGTGGGAGGGGTTTTCACCATCCTTAGGGTACTGCCACCTAAGGACACGGTGTCTCTGCACCTGCACACCGTGTGCCTTTCCGTCTCCGGGACAGGGAAGGAACGCTGCAGAGAAACAGACCAGAGCTCCGTGTCCTCCTGGGTTCCCCACCCAGGAGCTCCTTTGGCTCTGGGAGATTCAGGGACGGGGGAGAGGCGGGGCCGCTTCGTGCAGGTTCCCCATGACAGGGGGAAAAGCAACGGAATCCAAATGACAGTCCTTACTTGGGAAGCCTAGAGGGCCACCGGCAGGATGGGAAGGTTGGCACATGAGGGAAGGTGCAGAGGCGGAAAGGGCACAAAAGTTCCATTTATGTATCACAAAACACAGAACGGGACTGGGCCCCAGCCAGGGTTCTCCCTGTCTCCTGGGGAGAACCGGGGGGCAGGGCCTGAACTTTTTCTCTTCTGCAGGCAACAAGACCCGCAGAGGAAGGCTCTCCTCCAGATCTTTTCCGGGACACCTCCGGAGAAGCAGCCGCCAAATCGAAAAGCATCCATGGAATCTTGTGATTATCTGAGGGTGAGTGTCACCCTGGGCCCCTGGTCTTTTTCTCCTCTAGGTCACCCTGGTTGATTTCCTTTCAGGTTCCCGTGTGCGTGAGGGGATCGGGGAACCCCTCTTCCCTGCCTTCTTGGGGTCAGGGACTCCACGATCCTTCCAGGTCCATTTGACTCCCGGTGAAGGCATCTGAAGGTGCCGTATTTGCTGTTGCTTTCTCTCCGTGCAATGATGGCAAGCCTGCCAACAACATCTTCCTAGTGGCCTGAGGAAATTAGTCCCTCAGGGGCCCCAAACATGGAGGAGGCTCACCCCAGGAACATGCATGTTTTCAGAAAAGACGTCCTGGGAACCCTTGAGCCACCAACCTGCCTTCAGAAGGGCATTAGTCCGTCCCACTTCACGGAAGGCTGAGTGGAGGCGCTTTGATCCAGTGAATGCCCAAGACACAGTCTTCAGAAAAATGGTATTCTTAGACCATAGCTCGAGAGTGCATTTTTCATGGGTCTTGTCCCGATCAGCACTCACGTTGAGGATCTGCCCCTACTTCCAAGGACCGCCTGTCCATACCGTATTAAGAATTTCCTGCTGTGTGCACCTTGTCATTGGATGTGGTTGATTTCCATGTTGGCTCCATGCCGAGGAACCTCTAACGTGTGTGGTCTCCTTTCTTTCAGGTTGCAAGCAGGCCAATGCCGGTGCACACAGCCAATAAGAGGCCACGCGTGGACCCTGCCCTCACTGATGGCTCAGCTACCAAAATGTCTGACACGGTATCCGTCTTGGCTTCGCTGTCTCCCCTCAGAAAAGCCAGTCCGAGCTCCTCGTCAAGTCTCCGACCGAAGGAACGAGAGACAGGGGCTGTGGCCGACATCCCTCAGCCGGGAGTCAGGCAGCAGGGCCCGGAGCCTCCCGTCGTGGTGAAGCCGACACACAGCAGGCCTCAGGGTGGCCGCCGAGAAGTTCCCCAGGCTGCCTCCAAGCCCCACGGCCTGATCCGGGTCATCAGCCCCCAGGCACAAGACAAACGTCCTGCGGTGACCTCACAGCCCTGCCCACCAGCCGACACACACAGCTTGGGCCTCGGCTCCAATCTCAGTTTCAGGCCAGGAGCCAAGAGACCTGCCCAGGCTCCGACTCAGGCTTGCCTGAACTTCCCCAAGAAACCAAGAACGGGTCCCTTCTAGATGCCCGAAAATGCCATCCAGGGAGGTGAGCTGGGGGCCCCGGAGACTCTCCAACCTCCGCCAGCTGCAACCGAACTCAGACCAAGTCCGTCGCCCCAGATGAGCAGGGGGACACCCGCCCAGGTGCCCAGCAGCGACCGGCAGCCTCCGCACAGCAGACCTTACCTGCCTACTGCCCAGGCCTGCACCATGTCCCATCACCCAGCGGCCAGCCACGATGGGGCCCAGCCTCTCAGAATGCTCTTCCGGAGACTGGAAAACGGATGGTGGAGCTCCAGCCTCCTGACAGCTCCCTCGTTTCCCTCTCCTGAGAAGCCGGGAGACTTCCTCGCTCACAGCCCTCACGTCTCAGAGAAGTCTGAGGCTCCCTGTGTTCCTGTCCCCATGAGTGTCCTCTATGAAGACCTTCAGGTTTCCTCCTCCTCAGAGGACAGCGATTCTGACCTGGAGTGAGACTACAGGCGGCCGGGGCTCCATTGCACCCAGCTCCCGTGACTTGGAGGGGTCTGTGGGACTGAGGAGCACGGAGCAGAGAGCAGACTGTGTGTGGTGACTCCCAAGCTCC
Source organism: Macaca nemestrina (assembly GCF_043159975.1). Classification (NCBI taxonomy): domain Eukaryota; kingdom Metazoa; phylum Chordata; class Mammalia; order Primates; family Cercopithecidae; genus Macaca; species Macaca nemestrina. The sequence goes on from NW_027257558.1 coordinate 63,029, forward strand.
CCGGCTGTGGTGCTTCTGTGGATGTTGGAGCCCAGGCCAGGCAGGGACCACATGCAGAGACTCTGCCTCATCGAATTCTGGTGAGGGACATTGTAGTTCGCAGGGCTCTCCGAAAAACCGCCACCAGAAGCTTCTGTGCCAGTGATTCGTTGCCTCAGAAACTGGGTGACGGCGACGCGCGGGAGTCAGACTTCCGCTGTGATGTCAGTAGGAAACTGGGGAATGACTGTGTGTTTGCTCTCTAGATGGCTGAATCAGGGAACAGTTAGGGAACCCTGAGAGATGCAGGCCTTCAGCTGTGCCCCGCCCTGACAGCAGTGTTTTGGATGATGTGAAGCGTTCTGCGCATAGCGTTCTTGGGGTTTTTCCTCAGCCTGGAAAATTGGCCTCTGGAATGCCGTTGGAAATAGGTGTGTTTAATTTGTTTTGAAGTGAATAAAATTCTCAAAACGATGACGTACTCTCTTTTGACTTTCATTCCGTGTTTGTGTGTAACTGATTTTCCAAGGGCTTGAAAATGTCTTGACTTGTCAGTAATCCAGGTCATTATGTCTCCGAAACAGAGTTGATTGAGGGGACCACAGGTCTTCCCAGGACCTGTGACTTCTTAAACATCCACAGGGGCAAGAGAACCTCAGCCCCACTCTACCAACCTGCACCTAGTCAAATTCCGCCAAGTGAATCTCAGGCACGCTAACACGTGGGGAGCGTTGCTTGCACCACGAGTCCCCATTTGGCTCACTGCGATGCCACATGTGGCGTTTCACACGGATATCTGCACCGCAGTCCATTTCACAAAGGTAGAATAAACCTATTGGCTTTCTGTCGGTTTGTTGGATGCAAAAACCTGTAATGTTGTTGTTTTTTGGTGGGAGAATTTCACTCTGGAAAAGAAAATATTCTGAAAATGGAGGTTGTCCTAGATTGTATTTCAACGTGAGTGTACTTGATGCTAGTGTAGCATATTTTGGCATATAATACATATGGTTATATTATATTTTGTCTATATTACTTCATTTTAAACAACCTTTTTGTGAAAAATGTCAGAGTTAGATATACCAATGTTAAATTTCTGATGACGTGTCCAGAAGCACTGTAAAATGCAGCCTAGAATGCAAAATTCCCAGCCACGTCTTTGTTGAAATCTCTGTAGAGCGACATTTCATCCAGGGGTTTTCAAGGTGCACTAGTGTGGCATGAGCTGGTCTTTGGCTTCCTGCTGAAGTTGGAATCGTGCAGATTTTTTAGGGGTGGTGTCTGCTTGTCCCATCTTTCCAGGTCATCATTAACCTTTCCTCGGCACCCACGTGGACTCAGAACTTACCTAGAGTCACAGGCAGGTCTGGGAAGCTGCCCTTGAGCCTTTGTTCAGTCCATGATGGTTCCATGCCTCTGATCTGCTGGGGCACATTCTGCAGAGGGTTGGGCTGGCATAAGCTGTCCCTGTCCTTCTGAAAATCACGGAGATTCCTGGTACCTGAAGCCACATAGAAATATCTGTGGAGTCTCAGGCAGGACAGGGATGTCATTCACAGGCTCCTGTTCTTCCACTTAATGGCCACAAGAGTGATTCCTAGGTTTCCTAATTAACTTCAAAACAATTTTGGTGAATTTGTTGTGTCAATGACCACTCCCGTTTCTGCGGCATCCAGTTTACCTGTAAGGTTTTTTGGGGATTATGTGGAAACTTGTGCATTTTTCCAGAGCCTCACTTCATCCTGGATGCTCTCAGCATGCACAAGCGGATCCATGCCTTGGTGGCATCTTGGAGCATCGCAGGAGACCCATTAGGTCTAGGAGGCACTAGGAGGTCCATCAGGAATTGGGCGGGCATGTGTCTGCCCATCTGTAGTGTGAACTTCTATTCACCTTCAGAATGCAGATTCTTCCTGAACTAATAAGTTATCTTCATCTTGGTGTAAGTAGCCACAAAAGAATAATTCATATTAACTACATTAATAAAAATAACTGAAAATCAACAATGAAGATAATAACGACAATGTGATTTATTATAATATTGATAGTAATAATAAAACAAAGGCATTAGAGATTAGAGATTCCCTTAAGTGAAGGACAATGTGAAGATATAGGGATACATGAGTTGTTTGGACTCAGAGTCCAATGAGACCTGTTCCTCAAAGGCAAAGACAAGAAGCATAAGGAAAATACAAAGTTCATGGGTGACCACCTTGGCTACCTTGGAACTCATGTGGGAACACTGCAGGCAAAGTGTACCTTGTCTTGGGACTGCCCACCACCCAGCCCCCACTCACCTTCATGAGGTAGGACAGCAGGATAACGGAGAAGGAGTCCATGCAAGGAATGCAAGACTTGTGTCACACCAGATTCAAAGAAGCACTGCTTATGACAGATGTTTATCTCCTAACACTGTGTCACTTCTAACTGCCTGGCTGCATGTCTGCCCTCTGTTCTTCTTAGGTCACAGAAGGGACAGACATTACTGTCCACCCATCTGCATACAGAGCCATTGGAGGACGTTACCCTTGTTGCTTCCTCCTTGGAAAGGGGCAACATACATGGCAGATGCCATTCTCTGTCTCTTTGGAAAACTTTGCCAGCACATTTAAGGTTTTCTTCAGCCACAGAAAGCCACCTGCTTCAAAGTCTCACCCTCCACAAGTGGCAAGCCCACAATAATTAATGGAGGCACGGGTGCATAGGCTTTGCCATTTGATTCCATTGGGACAAATGGGGAGGTCTTCTTAGCTGAACAGCTCTGTCTGTGCGGCCACTTGACAAAGTCAGGCTGCATTGCCATTAGACTTGTCCCTTTGCACGTAAGGCTTCCCTCCAATCCTTTCCACAGATGTGGATCCTGACATTACTTCCTAATAAACATCCTGCACACTAAACTTCATCTATATCCAGCTCCCTGGGAACCAAACCTGTGACAAAAGTGAAAAGTTTCTAGGGAAAATATGGTTTCCTTATCAGACAGGGATCAAATTCTCTGAGCTAGAAAATAAGGTAAAGTCTGATGCCATCTCATGATTTTTTTTATTAGGACATTACCACTGCCAGCAAGAATTATGTGCATCAATTCATGGGGACAAAAATCATATTGGAGTGGGATGAGGTTGTTGTGAGTTGAGGAGAAATTTTGATGAATGAACTTTACCCACAACTTGAGTTCAGGAGAAGAGATGAAGATGAAAACAGCTGGAAATAAAAGTTGTCCAAAAACATTTTTCTGGTTTTTCAAAAATCAAATTTCAGGTTGGGAGACACTATGTTTAAATTCTAAAAGGATGTAGCATACTGAGAGGAAATAACTATAGATAAATTGTCCTTTTTGTAAATAATACACTTTATAGTATGACGGGAGACCAAGGGACACAACACAAATTTGGAGTTAAAGAAACTAACAGACATTCTCGATACTCAGCTGTTATGGCAGAGATGCCAGAATGATGGATGTCCATGTAGCAGTACTGTTTTTTTGTTTTTGTTTTTGTTTTTGTTTTTTGAGACAGAATCTTGATCTGTAACCAGGCTGGGGTGCAATAGTGTGATCTCAGCTCACTGCAATCTCCACCTTCTTGGTTCAAGAAATCCTCCTGCCTCAGCCTCCCAAGTAGCTGGGACTACTTGCGCACCACCACACTCAGCTAATTTTTGTATTTTTAGTAGAGATGTGGTTTCACCACGTTGGCTAGGATGGTCTCAATCTCCTGATCTTGTGATCTGCCCCCCTTGGCCTCCCGAAGGGTTGGGATTAGAGGTATGAGCCACTATGCCCGGCCCATGTAGCAGTACTTTTGAACTTAATGGCTGAAAGCATCCACCTCCAAACGTATGTATTATATTTGCAAAAGAGTACAAACCATGTAATGAATTTTAAAGGGAAGACAAGCCTGTGGGAATTCAACAGCCATGGCAACGTTTTGAACTTCTTTTTATTAAACATGTAGGAAGTAAGTGAAGTTCAAGACCTAACAGAATTGCCAGGAATTATTTGAAGAATTACCAAGATGACTTAGACACTATGAAATCCTTACGATGCCTTCAGGTGGAGTTTCCTCCTGGAGCCAGTGATTTTAAGCCAGAGGCAAATGTCTCTGCAGGCATAAGAATTCGACCCAAATGTACTATTCAATTTTAAATGAGATGACAATAAAATTGTCGACTATATAGTAACAACTTTTTTTTTTTCTTTCAGACAGATTCTTTCTCTGTTGCCTAGGATGGAGTGCAGTGGGGCACTCTTGGCTCACTGCAATCTCTGCCTCCTGGGTTCAAGTGATTTTCCCATCTCATCCTCCTAAGTAGCTGGGATTATAAGCATGTGCCACCATGTCTGACTGATTTTTGTATCAGCAAAATTATTTCTGGGGTGGAGAGTTAGGGATTTTTATTCTCCCACATCCAAAAATATATTCTCCAAATGATCTGTCAATAGAAATAACTGATACCTATATTTGCTAACCTATCTTTTTCTGTCTTTAAATTCAGAACTAGAGTGTGGAAAAGTTATATTAAGAAGGTTCTCTCAATTTTCAACACGAGTGATGGGCTAGGCACTATTCTAGGTGCTACAGATACACATTAACATACCCACAATAGTTTTGCCTTATTACCTCCTACATTCTAATAATGCACCAAAAGAAAAGTATAGACTAGCTTTTTACTTTTTTGAGATGAAGGTTAATTCTGTCACCCAGGATGGAATGCAGAGGCAGGATCTCAGCTCACTGCAACCTCTGCCTCCCGGGTTCAAGCGATTCTCCTGCCTCAGCCTCCTGAGTAGCTGGGATTACAGGCATGTGCCACCATGCCCAGAAAATTTTTGTATTTTTCAGAAAGAATGCTTTCATTATGTTGGCCAGGCTGGTCTCAAACCCCTGGCCTCAAGTGATCCATGCACCTCGACCTTCCAAAGTGCTGGGATTATAAGCATGAGCCATAGTGCCCAGTCAAAGAGAATAGGTTTAAATAGAAAGCATGAAAACAAAAGAAATGTATGCCCATCAATTTTATACTGTATTTAGCCAGGTGCAGAAGATCGACTTGTAGTATTGTAAGGGAATAAGGTCAGTTCACATCTAATTGTTAGGACAAGTCACCAGAAACCAAAAGTTGGAGGAGTTGTATCTTTTGAGGTGGGTTGCATAGGCAAGCAACAAGTTGCTATCTCTCCAAAGTCCCAAATTGTTCTATTTCTCCTACTGTGGAAAAATGCATCTTCTACTTGATTTCAGTTTATATAGGAAAATGCTTAATAAAACTAATAGGGGTTCCTTCTAGGGACACAGCTAGACCACACATATACTGAATCTTGATTCTGGAAACACGTCTTGTACAATGTAATTGGATTTTCATGACAACAAAAATGTAACCCTGACACAATATTGGAGAGTCAAAAGGAAAGGACATTTTGGATTGAAATTTTTTATTTTAAAAATATGTCTTTGAGTTCTATTAACAATAGCTAAAACCTGGGAACAACTCAAACGTCTACGAGAGGAAATCGATAAACAAATTATATGCATATTATAGAGCAATATTGGGCAATAACGGGGGATGATCCACTCTATTAATCAACATCTTGGATCAATATAATCTTTCTCATCCTGAGTAGGGAAAGCTAAGCTAAAAAGTGTCCTATAATATAAATAAATGTACACAAAATTCTAGAACAGACAAACCTAATATAAGCTAAACAAAATTCAGAAAAGCCAGGTGCAGTGGCTCATGCCTGTTACGCCAGCACTTTGTGAGGTGGGTGGATCACATGAGCTCAGGATTTTGAGACCAGCCTGGCCAACATGCTGAAGCTACTCCGTCTTTACCAAAAATACAAAAATTAGCCCAGTGTGGTATTGTGCGCAGGAACAGAAAACCAAATACTACATATTCTCCATTATAAGCGAGAGCTAAACATTGGGTTATACATTGTTTAGCTCTCACTTATATGGAAACAATAGACACTGGAGATTCTTAGAGGGAGGAGGGAGGGTTGGGTACAAGGCCTTAAAAACTGTCTATTGGGTATTATGTTCACTATGTGTGTGATGAGATCATTCATACTCTAAACCTCAGCGTCACACAATACATCCATGGAACAAACCTGCACATGTATCCTCTGTGTATAAAATTAAAATTAAAAAACGAAAATGAACAAACAGATATGAGAAAGAATTTCTCAAAAGAGGAGATACAAATGGACGATATATATATAAACAATTCTTACCCTCTCTAGTCACCACGGGAATGCAAATGAAAACTACCATGAAATATCACCTCACACCTGTTAGAATAGCTATTATCAAAAAGATGGATGATAACAAGTGTTGGTAAGGATGTGGAGAAAAGGGAACCTTTGTATACTGGTGGTGGGAATGTAAATTAGTATGGCCATCTTGGAAAATAGTATGGAGGTTTCTCAAAAACTTAACAATAAAAATACTATTTTGTTCCAGCAATCCCACTTATTTTATATATATATAATATATAATGTATATGAAATCATTGAAATCATTATGTGAAAGAGATATCTGCACTCATATGTTCCTTTCAGCACTGTTCACAATAGTCAAGATATATGAAGAAGACACACATGTTATCATTCATTCACGGATGGATGAATTAACGTTTTATATATATATGTATGCACAATGCAAAATTATTCAGTATTATATAATAATGAAACCCTGTCATTTCTGACAGCGTCGATGGATCTGAAGGGCATGAAGTCATGTGAAATAAACCAAACACAGAATGACAAACATTGTATGATTTCACTTGTATTTGAAATCTCAAATACACTCAGAAGCAGAGAGTAGACTGGAGGTTGCCAGGAGCTGTGGTGTAGGTAAATGAGTAGGTGTGATTATAGTACAAAGTTTTAGATATACAAACATTAAGTTCAGGAGGTCTAATCTACAGCATAGTGCTTATAGCCATGAATGCTGTGTTGCATACTTAAAATATAATAGGAGGGTGAATTTTATGTTAATTGTTCTTACTAATAGAAATAATAATTAGAATGGGAGGGAGAACTTCAGGAGGTGATGATTGTGTTTACAATCTTGATAGTAGTGATGCTTTCACAATGTATCCTTATCCTCAAACTCACTGAGATATACACATTAAATAGGTACAGCTTTTTGAATGTAATGATATCTCAACAAAGTGTTTTTAAGGGGGGTTGGTTAAAAAATTTAAAAAGGAAGGGTAGATGTTCCTTTGCCCTTCTCCCACGCCTTTTTTCTCCCTGCTGTCTAGAATTCAGAAATAGTAGGTGGGAATTTAGCAGCCAAACTAGGGTATTTTCTAAAGTATAGCAGAGCAGATACCTGGAAGGGACCTGCATCCCTAAAGACATTAGAAAGTATCTGTACTAACCCTGAATGGTGTAACTACAGGTTAATTTTAAGTGAAAAAGAAATCAACTTCTGTCTTGTTTAAGCAACTTCATTCAGGCATTAATTTTATAAACATGTAGAAAATACATACTCCTTATGAGTAGAAACAATGTTTATAAATAAAACAATGGTGATAAATAAAAGAAAATAAAAAGCAGTGAAACAAAGTGGTTTCATAGCTATACATAGTTATTTTGTTGAAAGATTCTGCTGCTAATATTATTCAATATTTTTGTATGCTGGTGCAAGTAAGGAAATTTACATTGTCTAATAAAAATTATTTATCAATTTATAAACAGTAACCACTTCATAGAATGGGGCTAAGAATCTGCATTGCAAAATAACTTTCCGTTGATTTTATGCACAGTAATTATTGAGAATCCCAACAGATCTGGACCTACATAGGTGCTATCAAGACAAGGAAGAATATTTTCCTGACTGTATCCATACCTCCAGTTAGTAATAGATCTAGAGATTCAGAACTCAAATCCAGACCTCCTGCTTCCATGTGCAGTGGCCTTGCACCGTCCTGTTTCGCTTCACTTGTTGAAGAGGATTTGAGAATAAATGACCACATGATTCAACTCTCTCCTCAGCTCTGAGGAATATAGCCCTGTCCTGGCAAACAAGAAGCTCACACAGTAGTAGAGGAGGCAACTATACATTCACTAATCTAGCATACAAGCAGTAGGCACTGTATCATAAACAAGGCACTGTGGGGGTTCAGACCAGGAGCAAAGCAGGGATTAGCAGGGCTAGTAAAGTCTGGGAAGTGTTCACTAACAAAATGTCTTATCATTAACTAAACCAAATGGTTTCTCAACATGGCCTAATTAATTGTAACTTAATATAAATGCTTGGTTGGTTGTTCATAAACTTTAATCTTTTGCCAAAATATTTGTAGCATATGTTCCCATTTAACAAGGTTTTCTGGTCAAAACTGTGCACCCACATCTTTCTAATGAACTTAGTGTCCAATAAAACATGGACTTTCAGTCATCCCATGAAGGTGATTTTGCGTGCATAGTACATCTCTGTCTGTGAATATGCCTAATGAGGTATGGAAGGACACTTATTATCCAAACAAAGACATTCCACTGGTGCTAGAGAGCTACAGAGGGAAGTTTTTTCTGCCTACTGGAAATAAAGCCAAGCTTTCTTCTTCCTTCAGCAGTGAGGATTGCTCTCCTCCTCTTTATCATTCTCACACTCTCTTTTTTTTAATGGGCCAAACTCTACCAAATAACAAGATAAACTTTGTGTAAGCCTTGGTAAGAGCAGAGTGTCTGACATCTTATGGTGCTATAATACTCAAAGTAAAATCAAAATCACCTATGACCAGAAAAGGGAGTCACAGAAAATCTAGAAGACTTATTGGCCAAGAGACCTGCAGCCTCATAGTTCATTAGCTCTCCATAAGAACTCTCACGTGAAATGAAGCCAGTGTTGTTTCAAGTGCTTGAAACCCTCGTTACTCTACCTCTAAATGTGAATTAATTAGGCAAGTTTACTAGCAGTTACTAAACCTCAAAAGCAAGATAATCAGGCATTATTCTACTAAATACTGGTCTCCATAACTCCTCTATTTTCTTTAGGAAAAGTTAGTTAGCCTAAGACATTTGGCATAAGGGCTATGCCAAAGCTATGTTGGGGTCAGCCAGGAAGGATTCATGGGAGTCTCCTTGAAAATATTACAATCATCGAAGAAATCTTCAACCTATTGCCCCTTAGTACTGTTGGTCCCTTGTACTTGATTTTTCCCCTTAAGTTTTATTCCAATTTCTAACATTATCATTCCCTCTTCCTTCTCAGCAACTAGTCCTCCAAAGTAGAACTTAAACAATGACCAGACATGGCCCTGCAACACAGCATATCCTTCTACATTTAGCATGCAATCATGAATCACAGGTATAAGACCCCTTGAACAGACTTGGTTTCGGTGACTACATGTAGGACTTATTGCTTTTACCCAAGAAGAGGATCAGGCATCCTAAGTAGCTCAGAAATTTTTCTGGAGCTCTTGAATGTGTATAGGCAAGAAAGATTAAGCAACCTGTTGCCTTACATGAGGCATACTATCTTCTTATGTTTTCTTTTGAATTCAGGATTTCAAGGTTGGGGAAGGAGTGGGAAAGTAGCCATGGACATGTGAGAATGTGGATGATCCTTTTACATTGTCAGGAATGGTCAAATTCTATGCTTTATGTTGTTTGCTAAAAGACACTTTCCAAAGCTTTCAACAGAAAATATAATGGCACACATGCCTATTCTTGGTGAACCCAGACTTTTTATCTAGTCTCTGATAGTCAATTTTGAAGGACTGCTTAGGGTAATGAATCCTTCAAGTTGTAAAGATGAAGGGCAGTTTTTGGACAATTCCCATTTTGCTGTAGGAAAACTAATCTGGAAGAAGTAAAAGGGAGAGGTTGAAGTGAGAGAACGGAGGTGGAAAATGATTTCAGTTGATCAATTATTTGTTAAGCACCCACTGTATGTCAGGCCCTTACAAGGAAGCAAGCAAAGAACAAAAGCATGTGATGGCCTTGCTCCTAAGAAGCCAGAGGCCAGTAACCTGGATTGCTATAGACCAGAAAAACGACCACAAGCCCCTACAACACAGCACTGGCATAGGATGAAGTAGAAGTTTCTTTCTAGGAGATCAATAGCATACAACCAAATAAGAAAGTCAAAAGTTACACAAAGTTCAAAAAGCTAAGACACCAACCTTTAAGAGATCTGATTGTCGGTGGTGATTTTGGAAGGAAAGTTATTATTAGGATTATTTTAGTACTAAGAGTTTTGAGCTGTCTATCCAATATTTTCACCTGAACCTCTGCCTTGGTAATACTGCGTGTGTGTGTGTGTGTGCGTGTGTGTGTGTGTGCGCGTGCCTTTTCATGTGTTTGAAATATATTATCTATCCCACACTCCACATAGGTTTGGGGGTTAATTACATACAGGCTGATCTGAATCTATACTCTTAGGAACGGGGTTAAGCTACTCTACCACAATGTGAAGAGTTGATATGTAAGAGACTCTGAACATCTTATAAATTATCTTTAAAATGTTTCCTTCTTTGTGAAGGGGAGAATAAGTATTTGTAAGCAAATGCAAAAATATCTTTAACTAAACAAAAGAACAGTTAGTTAACCTTGTTGTGATTAGCAGAGAGGATAGCTGCAGACACTATAAAATCACTCAGCAACAAGATTTGACAAAACCTTAAAGATGGCTCTATTTTTCCTGTTTTATACAGGAAAATATTAAGGCCCTGGGAATTGAAGTACTTTTCCCAACAGTGGAGTAAATGTCAGAGTCAAGGCTGTGTTTTACATCTCGGTTTCCCCACACATCCCACCCTATGGTTCTGTTGTGCTGTTCCTTTGTGTGACTCCTCAAAACCTGGTTAAAGGTGATACCGTATCAAATTGTATTAACTCAGTAGCACGAAACACCAGGGAATTGATTTATAAGAGTATTAACCTTGTGGCATTACTGAAGACCCATCTGATTAGTAGTTATCGAGTAGTCACCCTGGCTAAATATATGGGTTTGATATTTAATTTTGAAAATGAAAAATATTTTAAAATCTATGTCTTACATCCATATCCCCAGGAAATTTTAATCAAGTTTTAAAACTTCCAAATTTAGATAAACTCATGTTTTTTGTTGTTTTAATTTTCAATCAATGAAAATAGAAAAAAACTAATTGGATAGAACAGCACAGCAGAAGCATTACTTATAGCCAAAAATGGGATGCAACAAGACTGAAGAAGAAAATGCAGGACAGTGCTTAAAAAAGCAGTCTAATGAAAAGCGGGGTCTCCTCAGGATGTCCTTAGGTAGACATTGCAGCAGAACTGCAAAGTTTTCTTTAGAAGGCTGGGGAAGAGAGGAGGAAACAGAGAAGGGACAAGAGTGGAAAATAGAATGAGGCTCAGAATACCAAGCGTTAGTGCTGTCCCTATCACCTTCCTCACTTGATCACTGGGTGATCTAGGGCAAGTTTCTTCCTTTCCCTCAGCTCATTTCCTCATCTGTAAGGTAAGTCACTAGACAAGATAGCCTTTGATGTTCATTGTAGCTCTAACTGATCTTCCCCAAGCAAATAGCTGGGAAGGACACTGTGCTCACAATATGCAAGACACAAGGTTTACAAGCAAAGAACCAATCAAAACAAAAGATGTTTTAAAACCCCTAATGTCACTTGAATTCTTACAAATGAGCAATGGTACATCATACTTTTACAAAGCCCTTCTGTGATTTCATTTTTAAAATCATTTCAAGTTTTATTTTACTTCATATTAAGATAATGGGAGATAAAGTGGTAAATGGTTCATGCAGGAATATATGTAAGAGACACAAAAATCCAAAATAGGTAATTGTTATGTTAGTATTTCCCTTTACTGAGGGGGAGCAGACAAAAGAATGTTAGAAAAAGCTTCATAAAGTGGATTATATAGAATGTGTTTAAAAGAGTTTGGTATTTTACTGAGTGGGAAAGAGCAGTACGGGGAGTTATTGTTCAAGGGTTAAAGCTATGCAAAATGGGTCAATTACAGAGATAGGCTCTAAAACATAGTACCTATAGTTATTACTGAGGTATTTTGTATTTAACAATTTGTTAAGAAGGTCGATCTTAGGGATTCTGACAACAACAACAACAACAACGACAACAACAACAATAAAGGGATGTAGGAAACATTTGGAGGTGATGGGTATATTATTACCTGGATATTCATTGTGGTAACAAGAGTAATATATATGTGCAAATTTGCCAAACTATATCCATTAATTACATACTGTTTTTGTATAACAATTTTACTTCAGTTCCTACTATAATGCCTGGCAAACAATACTTTATACTTAAAGTAAGAGCAATGATTATTGCATGTGCATGTTGAAAATAATAAAGAAAGCAGGTGACAATAAGACATCCTGAGTCTTTTGGAAATAATAGCATTCACCTGCTTTCTCATCCATTGAGATATCACCACATTTAGGTACTTGTGTGTCCCCAGAAGTTTCTTGTGGAAGATTTAGTTATTCTCTTTTCGTTAGGCTCTACCAACCAAGAACAAATCACAGACTCAGACAGCATCATAAAAAGGCTCAGACCTACCATGTCCAGAGACTCCAGGCTCAACCCACATTGATGCTGGCCCTTCAGCCATGAGACTCCATTTGCTTCTTCTTATTCTCCTTCTTTTTTCAATTCTTTTATCCCCAGGTAAGTTGGTAGCTGATTACTATAAGGTTCTGCAGATTAGAAGGCTATATCCCTGGCCAAACAAGATCCTAGAATCAGTTCTGTGGGTTCAAGAACCTAATATTTACAGATTCACTAAGATTATAATAGGGAAAAATAGAAAAGAGACTCATTTAGCAGTAGCTCCTGTTGATAAGATTCCATCCATGTTTTTTGATCTAGTGAGTGGATATAATAATGGATGCTGCTGAAATTCAATCCTGTCAGATCAAACTGCCTACATATCAATTTCCATGCCCCACCAAGGCATCTCAAGATACAAAGTAAGGATACAACAGAACGTGACCTCAATGAGATGCCGTTGTGGGACCTGGAAATTTATATGCAGGCAGTTAGATCTGACAGGATTGAATTTCAGCAGCATTTATTATTATATTTGCTCACTAGGTCAAAAGAGATGGATGGAATTCTATCAATAGGAGCTACTGCTAAATGAGTGTTGACAAATCTGAAAGTTTTATTCAAAGAGACAAACAGAAAAATTATAATCCTAGAATAAGTGAAAATTATATGAGAGACTTTTCAAAATAAATTCCATTTTACGTGGCTATGAATAACAAATGATTTGCAAAGTGAAACTTAGGACTAGAAAGGAGAGTTAAAGGAACTTCAGACAAGTGAATTAATAATAAGTAAAGACACCAAGAAGTGCCGCTCGTGGTATATTACAGGTAACCACACAGAAATGGGTAACATCACTTTCAATACTAAACCAGCTAAAATTTAATGGTCTAAGCATGCATTTTGAGGGCTTTTGGAAAAAAACAGCATAATAAACCTAAAGAAGATAAAAGGAAAGTTATAAATACAAAATATAAATTAATGAAACAAATGAGAAAAAAACTAACATTTTAAAAAACGCTTTTCATAAAGTCTAATATACTTTATAATAACCTGGCAACACTGGACAAATGAGAACATGCTTAAAATAACTATTGCAGGAATGAAAGGTTAATGTCAAAACATGTTTCAGAGATTCAAATAATTTTTTAAAAAATATATTTGTGTATTATATTCCCTCTTTGCTGTGTACTGGGGGATTTTCCTGTTGCAGTTCACTACATCATGTGTCATCAATTGTGACTGTGTCATCAATTTTTATGCTAGTAAATTATTACCATCAGCATACAAATATGCTGTTAAGCACGTCCTTGCTTTTCTTCTGATGCCAGCTGTCAATCTATTTTTTGCTCTAGTTTTCAGCAAAACATCTTAAAAGAGTTGTCCATACTCTCTGTCTTCAATTCCTCTCCTCTCATTGTCTCTTAAATATATCACAGTTGGGCTCTCTCCCCTTTTTTCGATCATGTTATTGACACCACTTTTGTCAAAGTTACCAATAATCTCCATATTGCTAGATCCAATGATCATTTTTTACTACAACTTTAATTGGCCTATTAGCAGCATTTGACACAAATAATCACTTCCTTCTTCATAGTATACTTTCTTCACTTGGCTTCCAGGACAGCACATTCACTTGATTCTCAGCCTATCTCACTGGAGCTACCACTTCGGCTTCCTTTGTTTCTTCCTCATCTTTTCCCGTCACACTTCCTATTGGAGAGCTCCAGAGCTCAGTTCCTGATCCTCTTCTCTTCTCCCTCACCACACACTCTGGAGGGGCTCAGCAAGTCTCATCCTCTTAAATTCTCCTTTTGGACCTCCTTTTGAACTGCAGGCTTATAATAAATTATCCAACTGCATAACTGGTATATCTACTTGGACACTGAATTTCAAAAGTCATAGATATCCAAAATTGAACTCATGATTTTCCCTCATAAACCACTACATACAGATTTTCTCTTCTTGCAGAATGCCATGGTCAGCACTGGAGCCTCTCTTAGCTCTCCTGTACACTTTCATCCTCAGCAAGCCTCTATCTCTGCACCTCAAGAATCTCTCAGGGCTCCCATCCCTTGCCCAGCCTTGGACAGTAGCTGCCTCACACTCAGTGAAAGACCAGAGAATCTGCTTCTCTCATCTACCTGCCCGGCCCTGTCTTCAGACATCAGGTCCCTCTGCTTATGCACCTGTGAGAAAAGAGAGTGAAGGGGGCATTGTCTCAGCTCCCCCACCCACTCCCCAGTAACAGAGGATTTTACCCGATTCTCACAGTAAGACCTTTACCTTGCTCTCACCTCAAACTGCAGCAGTTCCTACATGCCTGTCCCTCAAAAGGGTCTCAGGTAGTTCTGCTCTCCATCCGATCTTACCTAGGAGCACACAAGATAGGTCATGAAAAAACCATTAGTGGGGTCGGGTGCTGTGGCTCACGCTTGTAATCCCAGCACTTTGGGAGGCCGAGGTGGGCAGATCACGAGGTCAGTGACTAACACGGTGAAACTCCGTCTCTACTAAATACAAAAAACGAGCCGGGCATGGTGGCATGCGCCTGTAGTCCCAGCTACTTGGGAGGCTGAGTCAGGAGAATTGCTTGAACCCTGGAGGAGGAGGTTGCAGTGAGACAAGATCGCGCCATTGCAATCCAGCCTGGGCGACAGAGTGAGACTCCAAAGAAAGAAAGAGAGAGAGAGAGAGAGAGAGAGAGAGAGAGAGAGAGAGAGAGAGAGACAGACAGACAGACAGAGAAAGGAAGAGAGGGAGGGAGGGAAGGAGGGAGGGAGGAAGGAAGGAAGGAAGGAAGGAAGGAAGGAAGGAAGGAAGGAGAAGGAGAAAGAAAGAAAGAAAGAAAGAAAGAAAGAAAGAAAGAAAGAAAGAAAGAAAGAAAGAAAGAAAGAAAGAAAGAAAGAAAGAAAGAAGCATTAGTGAGGGAAAGTGAGTGAGAGTGAGTGTGTTTGGTCCCCTACTGATGATGCTAAACTATCACAAGCCCACACTCAGCCTTTCAACATTTGCTGGAGATTCACTTGTTTCCTTGTTATCTCCATCAAGGGCAGCTTCCTCCTGCTTCTGCTGCTGCAACTCAGCTAGGCACAAAGCATCTGTGGATCCGTTCTTTTTTCAGCAGGGCTTAATCACTCTGAATTTAAAATAATTAGCTTTTTTTGAGACCTCAGTTCTGTGTTTCAAAATGAAATCTATGATCTATAGATTATCCAGCTTATTCTCTTTGTCAGGGCAAGAGCATTTTTCTACAACTTTCTAAATTCTAAACAAAAGTAAAAGTTCACTTCTTTTCAGAATCCCCACGTGTCAGAAAGTGTTACTATTATCATCAGTTTAGTGATATTTATGGAATTCCAAGTTGACTCTAATATCAGCTTTTGGGTTAAGTTCTTTCTTTCTGATATGTAGCCTTTGAAATTTTATTTGCTGCAGATCTTTTGGTAGTGAACAATTTTAATTTTTATCTGTCAATTTCATATTGTTATTTTTGATCTTGAAAGACAGCATTACTGAGTACCCAATTCTATATTAACAGTTATTTTCTCTCGACATTTGTTGATACTAGTTTACTCATTTTTAGTGAATGAGTGAACAAGTGAATCTCCAGCAAATGTTGAAAGGCTGAGTGTGGGCTTGTGATAGATTAGCATCATCAGTAGGGGCCCAAACACACTCACTCTCACTCGCCCTCCCTCACTAATGCTTTTTTCTTTCTTTCTTTCTTTCTTTCTTTCTTTCTTTCTTTCTTTCTTTCTTTCTTTCTTTCTTTCTTTCTTTCTTTCTTTCTTTCTTTCTTTCTTTCCTTCTTTCTTTCCTTCTTTCTCTTTGTTTCTTTCTTTCTTTCTTTCTTTCTTTCTTTCTTTCTTTCTTTCCTTTTTCTCTTTGTTTCTTTCTTTAATAATCAGATAAATATTATTTCATTATAAATTATCCTTTTTTCAATGTTTGTATGGTCTGGTGTTTGGTTTTAATGTTTTATAATTTAACTAAAGTGAGTTGATTTTTATATCATGTGTTAGAAATATATTCTTTGAATCAATGGGTTTATACGGTTTCTTAATTTCTTTCTGAGAATCTCTTGAAATGGTGAATCCTTTTGCACTTCTCTCCCCCCATATTTGAATTAAATAAATGTTAGACCTTCTGTTTCCATGCTACATTCTGGGTATATCATGTAAACATTTTTTTCTTCACTAGTTATCCTCTTACCTGTGTCTAATATATCATTAATAACCTGCATTATTTTTAAATTATTTTTTTGTTTCAGACCTGCCTTTTTTTTTTTTTTTTTGGAGATGGATTCTCGCTCTGTTGCCCAGGCTGGAGTGCAGTGGTGTGATCTTGGCTCACTGCAACCTCCACCTCCCGGGTTCAAGAGATTCTTCTATCTCAGCCTCCTGAGTAGCTGGGACTACAGGCACCCGCCACCATGCTCGGCTAATTTTTATATATATACATTTTTAGTAGAGACAAGGTTTCACCATCTTGGGCATTCTGGTCTTGAACTCCTGACCTCGTGATCCACCCATCTTGGCCTCCCACAGTGCTAGGATTACAGGCATGAGCCACCATGCCCAGCCAGACCTGCCCATTTTTTCTATCATCTATATTGTTTTACTATTGTTTTTACATCTTTGTAATAGTAGATTGTTTCTTTAAACAATTGATACACACCTGCTTAATTATTTCTCCACATTGATGATTTCAATATATTTAGTTTTAAAGGGTCTATATATGCTATTCATTTCATTAACTTTTATTCATGGTGTCTTGCTTACCTGATCATTTTTAATACTGAACTCATTGTTCATCCTTAACCTGACATCATTTTATGGTCTGAAATGAGAATGCTATTATCCAGACTTCCTCTGTGAAGCTGACTCAATGCTTTAACTCAATATAGAAGTTTCAGCATTAACAAACTGGAATTTCTGATGGCCCAAGAGTCAGTAGTACCATCATTAGCATTACTGATCATAGCAGATCTTCCCAGAAGATCTGGGAAACCCTCACCCCCCTCCATCAGCTATCCAGTACAAAGTGCCCACTGCTCAAGCTCCAGTTCACAGACTATTTTTGTGTTTGAAAGAGGAGATATTTTAAGAACTTGCCTAACCATTTTCAGGGATAGAAATGTTTCAAAGAGATCCTCTACTATATATTTGTTCTATAGCAGCAGTCACTTGAGAGCAGCTAACTTGCAGTCATGGCCAAAAGCCTAAATCTTTCTTTCATTCTAGTCACACCTATTTTGTATCTTTTGGGGATATCTCAGATTCAGATGCATTCATAGTATTCTATGATTTGGGACACTACTACAGATTCTTCAAAATGTTACAACATTCCAATGGTATTTTGGGAGGTATAGAAGGAGAGGATAAACAATGGGCTCAAGTCTCCTCGGACTTCTCTTCTTACAATATGTTTCATTGTTCAAAACTTTTAGAACTATATTAATACAGCATTGACAGTGGACATTCTTCTTTTCCTTCTGACTTTAATAGGATTGAAGGAATGTTTTGCTATGAAATTGTTATATGGGTTGTATTCAGACAAATTTTGACTTTGTAAAGGCAATATTCTCCTCATTATTTTTAAATGCTTACCAGGATTCACAGTATTATTTTCAGTTCTCCCTGTTTAAAGGCATATTTAAATAACTTGATGACTTGGATATATTATATATGTTACTCTGCTACAGAAACAGAAAAACCACCACCAAATTATATTCTAAGATACTGGGTACACAAATTGCACCATCTTTTTTTTATCTAAGACATTCAATTCTTCCACAGGTGGGAGCACATGAATTAGCATCATTTACTACTTGTAGCTTTCACTACAGACTTTCAGACTTATGGTGCCTAAAAGAAATAGAATACTTCTAGCTGGGTTTAAAAGCTACAAATAAACAGAGGAAATATACACTATTTTGAAAGTACCACTTGAGTGTTATGCATGTATTTCAATATTATGTTGCTAATTTTAATTGTTCGAAGTTAAAGAGCTTAAACCTCCCCCTCATGCATTCCTGAATCACCCATTACTCCCACACATACATTGTTTGATACAGCATAAACCTAAGTAAATAAAGATGTGGCAAAATGAAAAAAATAAAATAACGTTATACCATTCTCATCTGTGAATGGCATCAGTAGACAGATGTGAATAAAAGTAATGTGATTATCATTTTAAAAATCATCTTTAATAGGATCCATTTACTATTAAATGAACATTTGCTTAATGAATAATAAATCTTTGACACAATGAAAACTATTAATGCAGAGTGAGACCAAAATGAAGGTAATAACTGATTTTTTCCTAACCCTTGCTTTAGTTGGTCTTTCCACTAGACTGTCACTTAATTTTAAGGATATTATAATAGCACAAAGCCATCAGCTTTACCATTAGAGAGATCTTCATTAAATTATCTTTGTTGTAATAAAGGTCATCTGGAGGAAATACTGGTCTGGACACAATAATAAATGTTAAGCTTTCTAATATTTTCCACTTTTAGACACAAATTGAAAGGATCATTTATAATGTCAAAAATATACTTTTTTCTAACTAATCTATCCTATGACTAAGACACTATTAGCAATTAAAGTAGATAGAGCAAATCTAAATGTGGAGAGAAAAAGTAATTTCCACTTACGTTTGGACAGATGAAAGCACGGATAAATTGAAAGCCTGAAATATTAGCTTGGGGGAATGAAATCACTTGGGGGAGCAAGAGCAGGATACACCAGCCTTTAACTCTATACTTCCCCCAAGAAAAAATATATAGATAGCTAAGTACAAACCAAAATAGCACTGGGAGGGTTCAAGGGACCACTTAAGAAGCTACGGCAACACAGTGAAGCCAAAAAAAAAAAAAGAAAAAAAAAAAAAAGAGAGAGAGAGAGAGAGTGAATGAAAAAAAAAAAAGCCATATAGAAAAAAACAACTGCTGAAATCAGCATACCTGAGACTGCAGAAATATCTTTTTTGGCTAGGAACGAAAAAAAGCAGAAAAGGACTATCAGTATCAGCCACAAGGTGGAACCACCATGGCCCTCAGTAACCCACTCTGGCAGAAGACACTGGCATTTTTGCCCTGCGGTAAGCAACAGCCATTTCTGAGAGAAAACGCAGAGGAAAAGATGAAGATGTACCATCCCCTCCCACAGCTCTTTTCCCCCACTGAAAATACCGTGACTGTTGTGCCAAACCAGGATTGGAACTACTACCTTTCTTAATCTGCATGTGTCTCTGACATATGAGCAGCAACCATTTCAAAAGCTCCCACGTAAAAATGCTCATACTAAATTTATTCTCTTACTTAAGAGTGTTTATGGATTTACATTCCATTTGTGGACTATGTAGATCTCACTGGATCTTCTTTCCTGCAGTAAGAGGTGGTTTGGGTGCTGCTGAAGGTCATTGTCTCAATTTGTCTGGTGTTTGCAGAAGAGATGTCTGCAAAGTAGTAGAAGATCAAATTGGTGCCTGCCGAAGAAGGATGAAGTGCTGTAGAGCATGGTGGATTTTAGTGCCAATTCCAACACCACTTATCATGTCAGATTATCAAGAACCCCTTAAACCTAAGTTGAAATGAAACTGATGTAAAATAAAAATACATCAAAAGTGAAGTTCTTTGCATCTAAGAATATTGAAATATACATATTAAGTACTTCCATCTTGATCACCATCTTGTATTTTCACTTATCAACATAAATGAATAAATACTAATTTCAAATATACCCAATACTATTTCTTTGTGAGTCATTAACAGATCTTAACAAAACCTTTAAAAATGAGAAAACTGTTATTTTTGTTTTCCGAGATGGTGGATTGAAGGCATTGTTAGCCTGCCTCTTGCACTTGGAAAGACAAAGTGGTGTGTAGAGATTCACACTGAACTTTCTTTCAAGAAGCAACACAGGAACTTAACAGGAAAATTGAAATAAGCCACAGACCATTTGAAAGAAGCAGCAGGATGCAGGTTACGCCATAAGCTAGGCAGAAAATTTTGAGTTTCCAGGGTGTGAGAGGGGGATAAACTGACTGTAAGATATACACTTCCATTGGGAAACCTATCAATCTAGGCCATAGGGGAAGGCCTTAATCCTACTCAGAGCTGGAGTTGATTTAGTGAAGGGTGATGAGTATATGAGGAGTGGCATTGGGATGTGCTTTGAGTCTCCAGCACGTTCCCAGTTTCTGGCAGGATGGAGGGAAGCCATTTCCGATTCTACCTCAGAGAGGACCTCCCAGAAGTCTGCCAGCTAACTCAAATGGTGGTCACAGGTTGAGAGAACCTTCCAACTGAAATGTTTGATATAATCTTGTGAGGGGACAAACTCCCCAGGCCAGAACTGAGAGGTGAGTGGGACGTGTGATGCAGCAGCAAGCACAGGAGCTGGATGCCCCTGCTCTGCAGGTGGATCAGGAGGGATGTGGCCTGAAAGCTGCAGTTGCTGTCTCAATAGGAGAGGCTTATGGTATGGGTCAGTTTTGAGCTCTGAGTTCAGACTTCTTGAAACTTAGCTAGCTACTCCCAGTGGAACACTGTGGGTGTGAGACCTGCCTTGCCAAGGGTGTGGGAGCTGGATGGGGCTTACTGCCAAGCTGCTACTCCCCATTCTTCATATGGACTCTCCTTGTACAGAGGCAGAGGCAGCTTCACTTCTCTCTGGAAAATTACCCCAGTGGCCCAAGAACTGCCTTCCAATTCCCACTGGATCCACTGCTTGTCCCACATGTAGAGAGCCAGAGCATCACTTTACCTGACCTAGTTCCCACCTGGTTTTGCTCAACCACCTACCCTGGTAGATTAACACAAATAACAGAAGAAACTTTTAGAAGCCCTTTGGCTCTACCCGTTCCCTGAGACACCAGAGTACCTCCCATGGGTAACATAAGGCAAGTCCAAATCTCACCACTACCACCACAGCTGCCAGTCTTTTTCAAGCACCACCTCCTGGCTGAAGGCCAACTGACACAGTCCATTGGAGCATCTTGAATTCAGAACATTCAATGTCATGGCAGGCCGGGGAGCCTCCTCTGCCCTAATTTGGCTCTCTATCACACATTCACACACACACACACACGTCACACACACACATCAACCTACTGGCAAACCGAGGTAAACACACACACACACACACACACACACACACACACACACACACACCCCTGCTCGATTCAGGCCATTATCCCTGATGAACATCGATGCAAAAGTTCTCAATAAAATACTGGCAAACCGAATCCAGCAGCACATCAAAAAGCTTATCCACCATGATCAAGTGGGCTGTATCTTTGGGATGAAAGGCTGATTCAACATACACAAATCATTAAATGTTATTGATCACATAAACAGAACCAAAGGCAAACACCAGACAATTATTTTGATACATGCAAAAATGCCTCTGATAAAATTCAACATCCCTTCCTGTTAAAAACTCTCAATAAACTAGGGATTGATGGAACATACCTTAAAATAATAAGAGCTATTTCATACAGCCAATATCATAAAGAATAGGCAAAAGCTGGAAGCATTCCATTTGAAAACTGGTACAAGACAAGGAAGCCCTCTGTAACCACTTCTATTCAACATAGTATTGGAAGTTCTCGCCAGGGCAATCAGGCAATAGAAAGAAATAAAGGGTATTCAAATAGGAAGAGAGAAAGTCCACTTGCCTCTGTTTGCAGATTACATGACTTCATATTTAGAAAACCCCATCATCTCAACTGAAAAACTTCTTGAACTGATAAGCAACTTCACCAAGGTCTCAAGATACAAAATCATTGTGCAAAAATCACAAGCATTCCATTACACCAACAATACTCAAGCAGAGAGCCAAATCAAGAATGAACTCCCATTCACAATTGCTACAAAGAGAGTAAAATACCTAGGAATACAACTAGGAGTACAAGGGATGTGAAGGACCTCTTCAAGGACAACTGCAAACCACTGCTCAAGGTAATAAGAGAGGACACAGATTTAATTGGAAAACATTCCATCCTCATGAATAGGAAGAATCAATATTGTGAAAATGGCCATACTGCCCAAACATTATAGATTCAATGCTATACCCATCAAAATACCGTTGACATTTTTCACAGAATTAGAAAGAACTATTTTAAATGTCATATGGAATCAAAGAATACCCTATATAGCCAAGACAATGATAAACAAAAATAACAAAGCTGGAGGCATTATGCTAACTTCAAACTGTACTAGAAGGCTACGGTACCAAAACAGCAGGCTACTGCTGCCAAAACAGACATATAGACCAATGGAGTAGAACAAAGACCTCAGAAATAACACCATACATCTATGTCCACCTGATCTTTGACAAACTTGACAAAAACAAGCAAGGGAGAAGGGATCTCCTATTCAGTAAATGATGCTGGGAAAACTGGCTTGCCATATACAGAAAACCAAAACTTGACCCCTTCCTTACACCTTATACAATAATTAACTCAAGATGGATTAAAGACTTAAATGTAAAATCCAAAACCATAAAAACCCTAGAAGAAAACCTAGGCAATACCATTCAGGACACAGGCAAGGACAAAGACTTCATGACAAAAATGTCAAAAGCAATTGCAACCAAAGCCAAAATTGACAACTCGGATCTAATTGAACTAAAGACCTTCTGCACAGCAAAGAAACTATCATCAGCATGAGCAATCAACCTACAGGATGGGAGAAAATTATTGCAACCTACCCATCTGACAAAGGTCTAATAACAAAAATTGACAAGGAACTTAAACATATTTACAAGCAAAAAAACAAACAACCCCATCCAAAGTGAGCAAAGGATATGAACAGAAACTTATCAAAAGAAGACATTTATCTAACCAACAAATATATTTTTTAAAAGCTCAACAATACTGATCATCAGAGAAGTGAAAATCAAAACTACAATGAGATACCATCTCACACCCATCAGAATGGTGATTACTAAAAAGTTAAGAAACAATAGATGCTGGTGAAGCTGAGAAGAAAGAGGAACGCTTTTACACTGTTGGGGAAACTGTAAATTAGTTCAACCATTGTGGAAGACAGTATGGTGATTCCTCAAGGATCTAGAACCAGAAACACCATTTGACCCAGTAATCCCATTACTGGCTATATACCCAAAGGAATATAAATCATTCCACTATAAAGACACATGCACATGTAAGTTTTTGCAGCACTATATACAATAGCAAAGACATGAAACCAACCCAAATGCCCTTCAGTGCTAGACTGGATAAAGAAAATGTGGTACATTTACACCATAAAATACTATGCAGTCATAAAAAGGAATGAGATCATGTCTTTTGCAGACACATGGATGAAGCCATCATACTGAGCAAACTAACACAGTAACAAAAAAATCAAACACCGCATGTTTTCACTAATAAGTGAAAGTTGAACATTGAGAAAACAAGGACACAGTGAGGGGAGCAACACACAACACGGCCCGCTGGGGACTGGGGGTGAGGGAAGAGAACTTAGAGGATGAGTCAATAGGTGCAACAAACCACCATGGCAAAGGATACCTATATAACAAACCTGTACGTTCTGCACATGTATCCCATATTTTTTCAATTTAAAAACAGGAAATAATTATGTACATACATACATACATAAACACATACATTCTTCCCGGATCTTCATTCCTGGTAAGCCAAGGAACCTGGAGAAACACCAGAATTCTGTCCCTCTGAAAATGCAGGACAGGTCTACCTTCATCAGCATACAATTTTGGACCAAATGTGGTAACTGCAGGTCCACCCCACAATGAGTAACTGAAAATTGAGGCAGTATTTCAGATCCTAAAAAACTGATGAAGCAATTCGTGACACATTTGGGTTGTTTTTGCCTTTTCCTACTATGAAGAGTGCCAGTAGGAAGAAGAAAGAACGGTGTACAAATATCTGTTTGATTCTCTGCTTTCAGAATTCTTTGTTTGTTTGTGTGTTTGTTTGTTCTTTCTTGAGACAGGACATCACTCCAGTCAGCCAGGCTTTTCCAGTCTGTAATTTTTGTTGTTTCCTTTTGTCAAGTTTTAGAAGATTTTATTTTATTTCTATTGAATTTTAAGGCATTTTTAGATATCTATTAAAACATTATCTCACACGCTGTGTGTTACGTTTCATTTATTTTCATCGTCCGTTTTTTATTTTATTATTTTATTTTATTATAGTTTATATTCTAGGGAATATATGCACAAAGTGCAGGTTTGTTACATATGCATACATGTGCCATGTTGGTGTGCTGCACCCATTAACTCGTCATATACATTAGGTGTATCTCGTATTGCTATCCTTCCCTCCTCCCCCAACCCCACAACAGGCCCTGGTGTGTGATATTCCCGTTCCTGTGTCCAGGTGTTCTCATTGTTCAGTTCCCATCCATGAGTGAGAACATGTGGTGTTTGGTTTTCTGTTCTTGCAGTAGTTTGCTGAGAATGATGGTTTCCAGCTGCATCCATGTCCCTACAAAGGACATGAACTCATCCTCTTTTATGGCTGCATAGTATTCCATGGTGTATATGTGCCACATTGTCTTAATCCAGTCTATCATTGATGAACCTTTGGGTTGGTTCCAAGTCTTTACTGTTGTGAATAGTGATGCAATAAACATATGTGTGCATGTGTCTTTATAGCAGCTTGATTTATAATCCTTTGGGGATATAGCCAGTAATGGGATGTCTGGGTCAAATAGTATTTCTAGTTCTAGATCCTTAAGGAATCACCATGCTGTTTTCCACAATGGTTGAACTAGTTTACAGTCCCACCAACAGTGTAAAAGTGTTCCTATATCTCCACATCCTCTCCAGCACCTGTTGTTTCCTGACTTTTTAATGATCACCATTCTAACTGGTGTGAGACAGTATCTCATTGTGGTCTTGATTTGCATTTCTTTGATGGCTAGTGAGGATGAGCATTTTTTCATGTGTCTGTTGACTACATAAATGTCTTCTTTTGAGAAGTGGCTGTTCATATCCTTTGCCCACTTTTTGATGGGATTGTTTTTTTTTTTTTCTAGTAAATTTCTTTGAGTTCTTTGTAGGTTCTGGATATTAGCCCTTTGTCAGATGAGTAGATTGCAAAAATTTTCTCCCATTCTGTAGGTTGCCTGTTTATTCTGATGATAGTTTCTTCTGCCGTGCAGAAGCTCTTTAGTTTAATTAGATCCCATTTGTCAATTTTGGCTTCTGTTGCCATTGCTTTTGTTGTTTTAGACATGAAGTCCTTGCCCACGCTTGTGCCCTGAATGGTATCGCCTAGGTTTTCTTCTAGGGTTTTTATGGTTTTAGGTCTAACATTTAAGTCTCTAATCCATCTTGAATTAATTTTTGTATAACATGTAAGGAAAGGATACAGTTTCAGCTTTCTACTTATGGCTGGCCACTTTTCCCAGCAGCATTTATTAAATAGGGAATCCTTTCTCCATTTCTTGTTTTTGTCAGGTTTGTCAAAGATCAGATGGTTGTAGATGTGTGGTATTATTTCTGAGGGCTCTGTTCTGTTCCATTGGTCTATAGCTCTGTTTTGGTACTAGTACCATGCTGTTTTGGTTACTCTAGCCTTGTAGTATAGTTTGAAGTCAGGTAGCGTGATGACTCCAGCTTTGTTCTTTTGACTTAGGATTGTCTTGGCAATGCGGGCTCTTTTTTGGTTCCATATGAACTTTAAAGTAGTTTTTTCCAATTCTGTGAAGAAAGTCACTGGTAGCTTAATGGGGATGGCATTGAATCTATAAATTACCTTGCACAGTATGGCCATTTTCACTATATTGATTCTTCCTATCCATGAGCATGGAATGTATGGAATGGTCTCCCATTTGTTTCTGTCCTCTTTTATTTCATTGAGCAGTGGTTTGTAGTTCTCCTTGAAGAGGTCCTTCACATCCCTTGTAAGTTGGATTCCTAGATATTTTATTCTCTTTGAAGCAATTGTGAATGGGAGTTAACTTATGATTTGGTTCTCTGTTTGTCTGTCATTGGTGTATAAGAATGCTTGTGATTTTTGCAAATTGATTTTGTATCCTGAGACTTTGCTGAAGTTGCTTATCAGCTTAAGGAGATTTGGGGCTGAGATGATGAGGTTTTCTAAATATACAATCATGTCATCTGCAAACAGGGACAATTTGACTTCCTCTTTTCCTAATTGAATACCCTTTATTTCTTTCTCTTGCCTGGTTGCCCTGGCCAGAAGTTCAACACTATGTTGAATAGGAGTGGTGAAAGAGGGCATCCCTGTCTTATGCTAGCTTTCAAGGGGAATGCTTCCAGTTTTTGCCTATTCAATATGACATTGGCTGTGCGTTTGTCATAAATAGCTCTTATTATTTGGAGATATGTTCCATCAATTCCGAATTTATTAAATTTTTAGCATGAAGAGCTGTTGAATTTTGTCAAAGGCCTTTTCTGCATCTATTGAGATAATCATGTGGTTTTTGTCTTTGGTTCTGTTTATATGCTGGATTACGTTTATTGATTTGTGTATGTTGAACCAGTCTTGCATCCCAGGGATGAAGCCCACTTGATCATGGTGGATAAGCTTTTTGAAGTGCTGTGGATTTGGTTTACCAGTATTTTATTGAGGATTTTTGCATGGATGTTCATCAGGGATATTGGTCTAAAATTCTCTTTTTTGTTGTTGTGTCTCTGCCAGGCTTTGGTAGCAGGATGATGTTGGCCTTGTAAAATGAGTTAAGGAGGATCCTCTCTTTTTCTATTGATTGGAATAGTTTCAGAAGGAATGGTACCGGCTCCTCCTTGTACCTCTGGTAGAATTCGGCTATGAATCTTTCTGGTCCTGGACTTTTTTGGTTGGTAGGCTATTAATTATTTCCTCCATTTCAGAGCCTGTTATTGGTCTATTCAGGGATTCAACTTCTTCCTGGTTTAGTCTTTGGAGAATGTATGTGTCCAGCAATTTATCCATTTATTCTCGGTTTTCTAGCTTATTTATGTAGAGGTGTTTTTAGTATTCTCTGATGGTAGTTTGTATTTCTGTGGGGTCAGTGATGATATCCCATTTATCATTTTTTTATTGCATCTATTTGATTCTTCTCTTTTTTCTTCTTTATTAGTCTTGCTAGCTATCAATTTTGTTAATCTTTTCAAAAAACCAGCTCCCGGATTCATTGATTTTTTGGAGGTTTTTTTGTGTTTCTGTCTCCTTGAGTTCCGCTCTGATCTCAGTTATTTATTGCCTCCTGCTAGCTTTTGAATGTATTTGCTCTTGCTTCTCTAGTTCTTTTAGTTGTGATATTAGGATGTCAATTTTAGATCTTTCCTGCTTTCTCTTGTGGGCATTTATTGCTATAAATTTCCCTCTACACACTGCTTTAAATGTGTCCAGAGATTCTGGTATGACGTATCTTTGTTCTCATTGGTTTCAAAGAACATCTTTATTTCTGCCTTCATTTCGTTATGTAACCAGTAGTCATTCAGGAGCAGGTTGTTTAGTTTCCATTTAGTTGAGAAGTTTTGATTGAGTTTCTTAATCCTGAGTTCTTGTTTGATTGCACTGTGGTCTGAGAGACAGTTTGTTATAATTTCTGTTCTTTTATATTTCCTGAGGAGTGCTTTACTTCCAACTATGTGGTCAATTTTGGAATAAGTGTGATGTGGTGCTGAGAAGAATGTATATTTTGTTGGTTTGGGGTGGAGAGTTCTGTAGATGTCTATTAGGTCTGCTTGGTGCAGAGTTGGGTTCAATTCCTGTATATTCTTAACTTTCTGTCTCGTTGATCTGTCTAATGTTGACAGTGGGGTATTAAAGTCTCCCATTATCATTGTGTGGGAGTCTAAGTCTCTTTGTAAGTCTCTAAGGACTTGCTTTATGCATCTGGGTGCTCCTGAATTGGGTGCATATATATTTTGGATAGTTAGCTCTTCTTGTTGAATTGATCCCTTTACGATTATGTAATGGCCTTCTTTGTCTCTTTTGATCTTTGTTGGTTTAAACTCTGCTTTACCAGCGACTAGGATTGCAACCCCTGCCGTTTTTTGTTTTCCATTTGCTTGGTAGATCTTCCTCCATCCCTTTATTTTGAGCCTATGTGTGTCTCTGCATATGAGATGGGTCTCCTGAATACAGCAAACTGATGGGTCTTGTCACCACCAGGCCTGCCCTACAAGAGCTCCTGACTCTATATCCAACTTGCCAGTCTGTGTCTTTTAATTGGAATATTTAACCCATTTACATTTAGGTTAATATTGTTACATGTGAACTTGATCCTGTCATTATGATGTTAGCTGGTTATTTTGCTCATTAGTTGATGCGGTTTCTTCCTAGCATCGATGGTCTTTACATTTTGGCATGTTTTTGCAGTGGCCGGTACCAGTTGTTCATTTCCATGTTTAGTGCTTCCTTCAGGAGCTCTTGTAAGGCAGGCCTGGTGGTGACAAAATCTCTCAGCGTTTGCTTGTCTGTAAGGATTTTATTTCTCCCTCACTTATGAAACTTAATTTGGCTCGATATGAAATTCTGGGTTGAAAATTCTTTTCTTTAAGAATGTTGAATATTGCCCCACGCCTCCCTTCTGGCTTGTAGAGTTTCTGCCGAGAGATCCACTGTTAGTCTCATGGGCTTCCCTTTGTGGGTAACCCGACCTTTCTTTCTGGCTGCCCTTAACATTTTTTCCTTCATTTCAACTTTGGTGAATCTGACAATTATATGTCTTGGAGTTGCTCTTCTAGAGGAGTATCTTTGTGGCATTCTCTGTATTTCCTGAATTTGAATTTCGGCCTGCCTTGCTAGGTTGGGGGAGTTCTCCTGGATAATATCCTGCAGATGTTTTCCAACTTGGTTCCATTCTCCCCCTCACTTTCAGGTACACAAATCAGACGTAGATTGTGCCTTTTCCCATAGTCCCATATTTCTTGGAGGCTTTGTTCATTTCTTTTTACTCTTTTTTCTCTAAAGTTCTCTTCTCACTTCATTTTATTTATTTGATCTTCAATCACTGACGCACTTTCTTCCAGTTGACCGAGTCGGTTATTGAAGCTTGCGCATTTGTCATGTAGTTCTTGTGTCATGGTTTTCAGCTCTCTCAGGTCATTTAAGGACTTCTTTACATTGGTTATTCTAGTTAGCCATTCAGGAAATATTTTTTCAAGGTTTTTAGCTTCTTTGTTATGGGTTCGAACTTCCTCCTTTAGCTCGGAGAAGTTTGATCGTCTGAAGCCTTCTTCTCTCAACTCGTCAAAGTCATTCTCTGTTCAGCTTTGTTCCATTGCTGGAGAGGAGCTGCATTCCTTTGGAGGGGGAGTGGTGCTCAGATTTTTAGAATTTTCTGTTTTTCTGCACTTCTTTTTCCCCATCTTTGTGATTTTATCTACCTTTTGTCTTTGATGATGTTGATGTACAGATGGGGTTTTGGTGTGGATGTCCTTTCTGTTTGTTTGTTAGCTTTCTTTCTAATAGTCATGACCCTCAGCTGCAGGTCTGTTGGAGTTTGCTCAAGGTCCACTCCAGACCCTGTTTGCCTGGGTGGCAGCAGTGGAGGCTACAGAAGAGTGAATATTGCTGAACAGCGAATGTTTCTGCCTGATTATCCTCTGGAAGCTTCATCTCAGAGGGGTACCCGGTTGTGTGAGGTGTGAGGGGTCAATCTGACCCTAGCGGGGGTGTCTCCCATTTAGGCTACTCCAGGGTCAGGGACCCACTTGAGCAGGCAGTCTGTCTGTTCTCAGATCTCAAACTGCATGCTGGGAGAACCACTACTCTCTTTAAAGCTGTCAGACAGGGACATTTAAATCTGCAGAGGTTTCTGCTGCCTTTTATTTGGCTATGCCCTCTCCCCAGAAGTGGAGTCTACAGAGGCAGGCAGGCCTCTTTGAGCTGTGGTGGGCTCCACCCAGTTCGAGCTTCCCCACCACTTTGTTTACCTACTCAAGCCTCAGCAATGGCGAGCGCCCCTCCCCCAGCCTTGCAGCCTCCTTGCAGTTAGGTCTTGGACTACTGTGCTAGCAATGAGGGAGGCTCTGTGGGCGTGGGACTCTCCAAGCCAGATGCGGGATATAATCTCCTGGTGTGACGTTTGCTGAGACCCTTGATAAAGGACAGTGTTAGGGTGGGAGTAACCCAATTTTCCAGGTGTTGTCTATCACGGTTTCCCTTGGCTAGGAAAGGGAATTCCCTTCCCCCTTGCACTTCCTGGGTGAGGTGATGGCTCGCCCTGCTTTGGTTGTTGCTCTGTGTGCTGCATTCACTGTCCTGCCCCCACTGTCCAACAAGCCCCAGTGAGATGAACCCGGTACCTCAGTTGGAAATGCAGAAATCACCCGTCTCCTGTGTTGCTCACGCTGGGAGCTGGAGGCTGGATCTGTTCCTATTCGACCATCTTGGAACTGCCTCTCATCGCTCCTTTAATGAACAAAAGGTTTTAGCTTAGATATCTTCCTGTTTGTCAAATTTTTCTGATTTTGACTTTTCAAAATATGCTGTCATATACAAGAAACCCTTGGATATAAAATTCCATGAATATTTCTCTTTTCTTGCAGTCATAACTTCGGTGGATGTCATCAATTAATCTCTGGGTTATAGCATGTTTTCTTGAAAGTGTTCCACAGTCTATTTTGGGCATTGAGAATTTCATCAAACTTAAGTGAATATTTCTACAAATCGAAGGAATAGTCCCTTTTGATGCTTTATTATTTGCATATATTGCTTCCACAAGACCATTTCATGCAAAGACTTGTCTTGTCCCCACAGCCAGATCATTGCAACATGATATAGAATCAATTGGTCAAAAGTGGGAAGGTTATCTCTGGAATGTCTATTTGACTCCATTGATCTCTCCATTTTAATTAAGACAGAATATGCTGTGTTCATTACATAACATTGCTGCACATTCTCAAATCAGAAAGTGTAGTTCCAACTTCTTGTCCTTCAATCGCGGAAAGAATGATCTTATCTCCCAGATGCAAATGCTTGGAAGTACTTCTCAACACACACACACACTCACATCCAGACACAAAGATACAAATACACACACAGACACAAACTGTTTAATATGTACACAATTGTTAACTGGCATTGTTTTACAGGAAATAAGGCAAATGTGTAGCCACTGTCCTAACCCACTTCCACTCCTATCATATTTGCCCATAACACTGATTAGTAAATCTGATTCAACTGTTCTATAATCACAATTTAAGCTGTGTCCATTAAATTCCCTGAGGAATGCAAAAGGATACAACCTAAGACACAAAACTTAATTGACTGCTGATATTTCATTGCTAAATTGGGTAATTGGTGGGTAAATGTAGTGGAACCGGTGGGTGGGCATTAGTTATATAAGGGGTGAAGCAGCAAGATACTTCATTATTAAAAGGTGTTGGAAAGAAATTGAAACACAGGAGTGTGTGTATTCAGCTGAAATAAAATTAGAAAACCCAGAAATAAATCTCACTTGGGGTGTAAAAAAATGGCATTAGGGGAGATTCTGGGTCAATCGTCCAACTGTGCAAACTGGATCTTGGAAGCAGGATCCCTTTCCTGCAATGAGACTTGTTTATTGGTGGTGGTGATCCAGTGGAAACGATTTTGGAGAATGGCCCCTTCCTTTTGTGTATCTGCTGATTAGATTTCTTGGCTGATTAGATTTCATGGGAAATCTGGGGTTTTAAACTCTATTTAAATGTTAACATAATTCATTCAAATGGCAAAAAATCAACAGGTTCTTTGATGTGGAATCATCGCGGATCAATATCTTCTTAGGTACAGTTATTAAAATTGACCTACCAGAGTTAAACAATTGTGGAGAATAGCCTCTTCCTTTAGTGTATTTGCTGATTAGATTGAATTGTACATTTATCATTAGGTATAGTGATCAAAGTTGACCTACACAAGAGTAGAGATGTCCAGGACAGAACTCAGGACTCTGTAGAATCACAGAATCTTGGGTGCAACACTGTTCAAGCACATAAATATGCTCATTCAGAGTGTTTCGGTGTGACACATGTGTGAACTGCAGCGTAATGAGCACGACACACAGACAGGTTATCAAGAGGACTCACCTCAATCAGTTATGGGCATTACAGAACACTGATGCCAAGTTCCCAGATCCAGAGGAAAGAAACTCCAGCATCCTGTGTAAAGCCACGGCATCTGGATTTCTCATGCTTCTGGGGATCATTCTCCTGAAAACAGTGACTCCTTCCTTCTTGTAGACCATCTTTCTCAGCAGCGCTCATTTCTTCTTCCAGAACGCTGTCCAACAGAAAGGGGAAGCCTTCTGATAGAGCACACCTGACCCATGAAAAGAAAAGGGAAAGAAAGGAGGCCAAAGGTCACACTCTCCTCATTCCACCATCCTCCTTAAAATCATCCTGATTTCATGGGCCCTGAGACCGGGGATGCTTCTGTACACCTCGAGGCCTTGGCGCCTGGCCCAAATTCTATTCTCTTTCTCATTATCTGAAAAATTTTAAGAAACTCCCTAGAGCCAGGATCTTTATTCCTAGTAAGCCGAAAGTCCCAAAGAAACACCCAAATTCTGTCCCTCTTAGTTTGGGAAACAAGTCTACCTTCATCAGCATGACATTTTCCACCAAATGTGGTAACTGCAAGTCCACCACACAATGCTAAACTGGAATTGGAAGCAACATCTCAGACGATGAAAAATACATGCAAGAATCCCTAAGACAAATGGTTTCTTTTTCCCTTTCTTACTAAAACAACTGCCAGTATTAACAATGGTATGCAAATCTCTTTTAGACGCCCTGCTTTTAAATCTCTATGTTTCTTCCTGAGACAGGGACTCATTCCCATCACCCAGGCATTTACAGTGTTTAATTCTGGTTATATGCTATTCTCAAATTTACAACTATTTATTTCATCTCTCTCAAATGTTGATCTATTATCACATACGTATTAAAATATTATCTCCCATGCTGCGTGATATGTTGTTTTTATATTCATCCTTTCTTAAATGAACCCAAGGTTTTAGTTGGATTAGATTGTGATTAGTCAAGTTTTCTGATTTCATGATTTCTTAAATTGCGGTCATACGACCTCAATCACTGGAAATAGAATGTCATGAGTATTTCTCTTTACTTGCAATCATAAATTCGGGGAATGTCATCAATTGGTATGTCGGTGATTGCATGATTTCCTGAAAGTCTTTCACAGTCTAATTTGGGCACTAAGTATTTCGTCTAGGTTCAGTGCATGTTTCCAACACTTGATGCTTTATGATTTGGGTATATAGCTTCCACAAGAGCATTTCCTGCAAAGACATGTCTTGATCCCCACTGGTAAGTCATTTCACTCGAACACAGAATCAATAGGCTGAACATGGAAAGGTTACTGCTAGAATACTTATTAGACTGCATGGATCTATTCTTTGATATTAAGGAAACAAATACACCGTGTTATTAACTGTACTTCATTGATGATTCTCAAGTCAGAAAGTACAGGTCTGACTTCCTGTCCTTCAATGCCTGAAAGGATGGTCGTATCTGCCAAAAGCACGTAGTTAGAAGCACATCGCAGCTCAAACACACACACACCCAGAAATATAAACAAACACAAAGAAACACTCACATGGGCATGATTCTGCATGTTTTAAGTAAACTAACGCATTTTAAGTAAACTACCACTTAAGTTTACTGTTTTAAGTAAACACCACTGTTTTAAGTAAACTAACGCATTCCCCAGGAGTTTTAAATGAACTCCCTGGGGAATACAAGGGGACACACCCTATGATTCATTCTTTAACTGAGTGCTGATATTGGATTGGTGGACCGCGTACCTGATGGGTGGGTGGGGTGTTCGAGGTAGGCGGGGTTGAGTTATATAAGGGCTGATGCGGCCAGATGGCGTGTCATTTGAAGACTCTCTCGGAAGAGATAGCATCTTTCTGCAACGTGCGGTCCCAGCAGAGAAAGCTTGTGATCCTTGCTCCTGGCGACATGGAGGCCGATTCACTCCACTTGGGAGGTGAGTGGCAGTTCAACCACTTTTCAAAACTCACATCTTCTCGGCCAGATGCAGCTTTTGCTGAAATCCAGCGGACTTCTCTACCTGAGAAGTCACCACTGTCATCTGAGACCCATGTCGACCTCTGTGATGGTTTGGCTCCTGTGGCAAGACAGCCTGCCCCTGGGGAGAAGCTTCCTCTCAGTAGCAGGAGACCTGCTGCGGTGGGGGCTGGGCTCCAGAATATGGGAAATACTTGCTACGTGAATGCTTCCCTGCAGTGCCTGACATACACACCACCCCTTGCCGACTACATGCTGTCCCGGGAGCACTCTCAACTTTGTCATCATCACAAGTGCTGCATGCTGTGTACGATGGAAGCTCACATCACACGGGCCCTCCACCGTCCTGGCCACGTCATCCAGCCCTCACAGGCATTGGTTGCTGGCTTCCATCGAGGCAAGCAGGAAGATGCCCATGAATTTCTGATGTTCATTGTGGATGCCATGAAAAAGGCATGCCTTCCCGGGCACAAGCAGGTAGATCATGACTCTGAGGACACCACCCTCATCCACCAGATATTTGGAGGCTGCTGGAGATCTCAAATCAAGTGTCTCCACTGCCAGGGCGTTTCGGACACCTTTGACCCTTACCTGGACATTGCCCTGGATATCCAGGCAGCTCAGAGTGTGAAGCAAGCTTTGGAACAGGTGGTGAAGCCCGAAGAACTCAATGGAGAGAATGCCTATCATTGTGGTCTTTGTCTCCAGAAGGCGCCTGCCTCCAAGACGTTCACTCTACACACTTCTGCCAAGGTCCTCATCCTTGTATTGAAGAGATTCTCCGATGTCACAGGCAACAAACTTGCCAAGAATGTGCAATACCCTGAGTGCCTTGACATGCAGCCATACATGTCTCAGCAGAACACGGGACCTCTTGTCTATGTCCTCTATGCTGTGCTGGTCCATGCTGGGTGGAGTTGTCACAACGGACATTACCTCTCTTATGTCAAAGCTCCAGGAGGCCAGTGGTATAAAATGGATGACGCCGAGGTCACTGCCTGTAGCATCGCTTCTGTCCTGAGTCAACAGGCCTATGTCCTCTTTTACATCCAGAAGAGTCAACTGGAAAGATGCAGTGAGAGTGTGTCAATAGGCAGGGAACCAGGAGCCCTTGGTGCTGAACACAAAGACAGGCGAGCAACGCAAGGGGAGCTCCAGAGGGAACCCTGCCTCCAGGTACCCGACTTGGAGGAGTACTTGGTGGAAAGAGCCACTCAGGAAAGCACCTTAGACCACTGGAAGTTCCTCCAAGAGCAAAACAAAACCAAGCCTGACTTCAACGTCAGAAAAGTCGAAGGTACCCTGCCTCCCAACGTGCTTGTGATTCATCCATCAAAATACAAGTGTGGGATGAACAACCGTCATCCTGAACAGCAAAGCTCCCTGCTGAACCTCTCTTCAAGGAACCTGGCGCCTCAGGAGTCCATGAACACTGGCACACTCACTTCTCTGCAAGGGAGGACCAGGAGATCCAAAGGGAGGAACAAACACAGCAAGAGGGCTCTGTTTGTGTGCCAGTGATCTCAGGAAAAGTCTCCATGCAAACGCAGGAGTGCATGCGCACACACACTGACACACACACACATACACGTACACACACACACACACACCCACGAGGGGGTTCGCGCGCGCACACACACACACCATCACATACGCAGTCAATCCGACATAAAGTAATGAGGAGCCCAGGTGTCTGTCTACATAAGAGGGAAAACTGGATAGTGATGGCTGCGTTTCAGGATGAGCCCAGACATGGGAAACATCGAGTTTTGCAGTCGTGAGTCTTCTGAACCTGTGGAGGGATTGTCTGCGTGTTTGTGTTCACGGTAGATGTCATTCAGTGTGAATTTCTGAATATGACATATTGCGGTGTAGGGTTGCGCGTGAGGTTATTGCAGGGGACGGGGTTGACTATTTTCTCTTGGGGTGTGTTTCATTCGTCAGTTGTTGGTGAGCACCAGAAGTTGAAATTTTGCGAACGTGGGACTTGTGTGGATCCTTCTCGCTACCTTGAGTAGTGGAAACTGGAACGCATTTGAAGAGAGGAAGGGTGTTCTTCTTTTGAACCTGCCTCGCCGTTTTTACATTACTTGTTGAATGGACGTCAGGCGCCCTAGGACTTGTGCCCTTGGTGGAACCCACAGAATGCTGGAGACAGACAGACAGACACACTTGCCTATTGAATGGTGTCCATTTCCAATGAATTGAAGCAGAAAATCATCCCACTGGTATGTGAGTCATTTGGAAGTAAGTCGTATTGATAATAAAGGAAATCAAACACAGGAGCGTGTGTGTATTCAACTAACATAAAATCAGCAAGCACTGAAATCAATCGCATTTGGTGTGCATCAAAATGGCGTCTGGGAGATTCCGGGTCAATCGTCCAGCTGCGAAAGGTGCATCTCTGAAGCACAGTCCCTGACCTGCAGTGAGACTTGTTCATCCGAGGTGGTGTTGCAGTGGAAATGATTGTGGGAAATGGCCCCTTCCTTTTGTGTATTCGCTGATTGGATTTCAGGCTCCGTTTCTCGTTCGGTACAGCGATCCAAGTTGACCAACCCGAGAGGAAAGATGTCCAGGGCATAACTCAGGGCTCCATACAACCACAGAATCTTGGGTGCAACCCTGCTCAAGCACACAAATGCGCGTATTAACAGTGTCTCTGTGTGACGTGTGTGCAAAGTACAGTGTGATGAGCATGACTGGCAGACAGGTGATCCATTGGGCTCACCTGAAAATCAGTTATGAGCATGAAAGAACACCGACGCCCAGGTCCCCGCTTCAGACATAACACCCACCAGCGTCTTGTGTGAAGCCACGGCATCTGGACTGCTCATGCTTCTGGGGATCATTCTCCTGAAAATGGTGGCTCCTTTCTCCCTGGGGAGCAACTCTCTACGCAGCGCTTCTTTCCTCCCCCAGGACTCATTTCATCGGGCCCGGGAAGCCTTCTGATTCAACTCACCTGACCCATGAAAAGAAAAGGGAAAGAAAGGAGGCCAAAGGTCACACTCTCCTCATTCCACCATCCTCCCTGAAATCATCCTGATTTCATGGGCCCTGAGACCGGGGATGCTTCTGTACACCTCGAGGCCTTGGCACCTGGCCCAAATTCTATTCTCTTTCTCATTATCTGAAAAATTTTAAGAAACTCCCTAGAGCCAGGATCTTCATTCCTAGTAAGCCGAAAGTCCCAAAGAAACACCCAAATTCTGTCCCTCTTAGTTTGGGAAACAAGTCTACCTTCATCAGCATGACATTTTCCACCAAATGTTGTAACTGCAAGTCCACCACACAATGCTTAACTGGAATTGGAAGCAACATCTCAGACGATGAAAAATACATGCAAGAATCCCTAAGACAAATGGTTTCTTTTTCCCTTTCTTACTGAAACAACTGCCAGTATTAACAATGGTATGCAAATCTCTTTTAGACGCCCTGCTTTTAAATCTCTATGTTTCTTCCTGAGACAGGGACTCATTCCCATCACCCAGGCATTTACAGTGTTTAATTCTGGTTATATGCTATTCTCAAATTTACAACTATTTATTTCATCTCTCTCAAATGTTGATCTATTATCACATACGTATTAAAATATTATCTCCCATGCTGCGTGATATGTTGCTTTTATATTCATCCTTTCTTAAATGAACCCAAGGTTTTAGTTGGATTAGATTGTGATTAGTCAAGTTTTCTGATGTCATGATTTCTTAAATTGCGGTCATACGACCTCAATCACTGGAAATAGAATGTCATGAGTATTTCTCTTTACTTGCAATCATAAATTCGGGGAATGTCATCAATTGGTATGTCGGTGATTGCATGATTTCCTGAAAGTCTTTCACAGTCTAATTTGGGCACTAAGTATTTCATCTAGGTTCAGTGCATGTTTCCAACACTTGATGCTTTATGATTTGGGTATATAGCTTCCACAAGAGCATTTCCTGCAAAGACATGTCTTGGTCCCCACTGGTAAGTCATTTCACTCGAACACAGAATCAATAGGCTGAACATGGAAAGGTTACTGCTAGAATACTTATTAGACTGCATGGATCTATTCTTTGATATTAAGGAAACAAATACACCGTGTTATTAACTGTACTTCATTGATGATTCTCAAGTCAGAAAGTACAGGTCTGACTTCCTGTCCTTCAATGCCTGAAAGGATGGTCGTATCTGCCAAAAGCACATAGTTAGAAGCACATCGCAGCTCAAACACACACACACACCCAGAAATATAAACAAACACAAAGAAACACTCACATGGGCATGATTCTGCATGTTTTAAGTAAACTAACGCATTTTAAGTAAACTACCACTTAAGTTTACTGTTTTAAGTAAACACCACTGTTTTAAGTAAACTAACGCATTCCCCAGGAGTTTTAAGTGAACTCCCTGGGGAATACAAGGGGACACACCCTATGATTCATTCTTTAACTGAGTGCTGATATTGGATTGGTGGACCGCGTACCTGATGGGTGGGTGGGGTGTTCGAGGTAGGCGGGGTTGAGTTATATAAGGGCTGATGCGGCCAGATGGCGTGTCATTTGAAGACTCTCTCGGAAGAGATAGCATCTTTCTGCAACGTGCGGTCCCAGCAGAGAAAGCTTGTGATCCTTGCTCCTGGCGACATGGAGGCCGATTCACTCCACTTGGGAGGTGAGTGGCAGTTCAACCACTTTTCAAAACTCACATCTTCTCGGCCAGATGCAGCTTTTGCTGAAATCCAGCGGACTTCTCTACCTGAGAAGTCACCACTGTCATCTGAGACCCATGTCGACCTCTGTGATGGTTTGGCTCCTGTGGCAAGACAGCCTGCCCCTGGGGAGAAGCTTCCTCTCAGTAGCAGGAGACCTGCTGCGGTGGGGGCTGGGCTCCAGAATATGGGAAATACTTGCTATGTGAATGCTTCCCTGCAGTGCCTGACATACACACCACCCCTTGCCAACTACATGCTGTCCCGGGAGCACTCTCAACTTTGTCATCATCACAAGTGCTGCATGCTGTGTACGATGGAAGCTCACATCACACGGGCCCTCCACCGTCCTGGCCACGTCATCCAGCCCTCACAGGCATTGGTTGCTGGCTTCCATCGAGGCAAGCAGGAAGATGCCCATGAATTTCTGATGTTCATTGTGGATGCCATGAAAAAGGCATGCCTTCCCGGGCACAAGCAGGTAGATCATGACTCTGAGGACACCACCCTCATCCACCAGATATTTGGAGGCTGCTGGAGATCTCAAATCAAGTGTCTCCACTGCCAGGGCGTTTCGGACACCTTTGACCCTTACCTGGACATTGCCCTGGATATCCAGGCAGCTCAGAGTGTGAGGCAAGCTTTGGAACAGGTGGTGAAGCCCGAAGAACTCAATGGAGAGAATGCCTATCATTGTGGTCTTTGTCTCCAGAAGGCGCCTGCCTCCAAGACGTTCACTCTACACACTTCTGCCAAGGTCCTCATCCTTGTATTGAAGAGATTCTCCGATGTCACAGGCAACAAACTTGCCAAGAATGTGCAATACCCTGAGTGCCTTGACATGCAGCCATACATGTCTCAGCAGAACACGGGACCTCTTGTCTATGTCCTCTATGCTGTGCTGGTCCATGCTGGGTGGAGTTGTCACAACGGACATTACCTCTCTTATGTCAAAGCTCCAGGAGGCCAGTGGTATAAAATGGATGACGCCGAGGTCACTGCCTGTAGCATCGCTTCTGTCCTGAGTCAACAGGCCTATGTCCTCTTTTACATCCAGAAGAGTCAACTGGAAAGATGCAGTGAGAGTGTGTCAATAGGCAGGGAACCAGGAGCCCTTGGTGCTGAACACAAAGACAGGCGAGCAACGCAAGGGGAGCTCCAGAGGGAACCCTGCCTCCAGGTACCCGACTTGGAGGAGCACTTGGTGGAAAGAGCCACTCAGGAAAGCACCTTAGACCACTGGAAGTTCCTCCAAGAGCAAAACAAAACCAAGCCTGACTTCAACGTCAGAAAAGTCGAAGGTACCCTGCCTCCCAACGTGCTTGTGATTCATCCATCAAAATACAAGTGTGGGATGAACAACCGTCATCCTGAACAGCAAAGCTCCCTGCTGAACCTCTCTTCAAGGAACCTGGCACCTCAGGAGTCCATGAACACTGGCACACTCACTTCTCTGCAAGGGAGGACCAGGAGATCCAAAGGGAGGAACAAACACAGCAAGAGGGCTCTGTTTGTGTGCCAGTGATCTCAGGAAAAGTCTCCATGCAAACGCAGGAGTGCATGCGCACACACACTGACACACACACACATACACGTACACACACACACACACACCCACGAGGGGGTTCGCGCGCGCACACACACACACCATCACATACGCAGTCAATCCGACATAAAGTAATGAGGAGCCCAGGTGTCTGTCTACACAAGAGGGAAAACTGGAAGTGATGGCTGCGTTTCAGGATGAGCCCAGACATGGGAAACATCGAGTTTTGCAGTCGTGAGTCTACTGAACCTGTGGAGGGATTGTCTGCGTGTTTGTGTTCACGGTAGATGTCATTCAGTGTGAATTTCTGAATATGACATATTGCGGTGTAGGGTTGCGCGTGAGGTTATTGCAGGGGACGGGGTTGACTATTTTCTCTTGGGGTGTGTTTCATTCGTCAGTTGTTGGTGAGCACCAGAAGTTGAAATTTTGCGAACGTGGGACTTGTGTGGATCCTTCTCGCTACCTTGAGTAGTGGAAACTGGAACGCATTTGAAGAGAGGAAGGGTGTTCTTCTTTTGAACCTGCCTCGCCGTTTTTACATTACTTGTTGAATGGACGTCAGGCGCCCTAGGACTTGTGCCCTTGGTGGAACCCACAGAATGCTGGAGACAGACAGACAGACACACTTGCCTATTGAATGGTGTCCATTTCCAATGAATTGAAGCAGAAAATCATCCCACTGGTATGTGAGTCATTTGGAAGTAAGTCGTATTGATAATAAAGGAAATCAAACACGGGAGCGTGTGTGTATTCAACTAACATAAAATCAGCAAGCACTGAAATCAATCGCATTTGGTGTGCATCAAAATGGCGTCTGGGAGATTCCGGGTCAATCGTCCAGCTGCGAAAGGTGCATCTCTGAAGCACAGTCCCTGACCTGCAGTGAGACTTGTTCATCCGAGGTGGTGTTGCAGTGGAAATGATTGTGGGAAATGGCCCCTTCCTTTTGTGTATTCGCTGATTGGATTTCAGGCTCCGTTTCTCGTTCGGTACAGCGATCCAAGTTGACCAACCCGAGGGGAAAGATGTCCAGGGCATAACTCAGGGCTCCATAC
The DNA here is from genome assembly GCF_043159975.1 of Macaca nemestrina. NCBI lineage: Eukaryota > Metazoa > Chordata > Mammalia > Primates > Cercopithecidae > Macaca > Macaca nemestrina. The sequence continues at coordinate 104,813 of NW_027257558.1, forward strand.
AACCACAGAATCTTGGGTGCAACCCTGCTCAAGCACACAAATGCGCGTATTAACAGTGTCTCTGTGTGACGTGTGTGCAAAGTACAGTGTGATGAGCATGACTGGCAGACAGGTGATCCATTGGGCTCACCTGAAAATCAGTTATGAGCATGAAAGAACACCGAAGCCCAGGTCCCCGCTTCAGCCATAACACCCACCAGCGTCTTGTGTGAAGCCACGGCATCTGGACTGCTCATGCTTCTGGGGATCATTCTCCTGAAAATGGTGGCTCCTTTCTCCCTGTGGAGCAACTCTCTACGCAGCGCTTCTTTCCTCCCTCAGGACTCATTTCACCGGGCCCGGGAAGCCTTCTGATTCAACACACCTGACCCATGAAAAGAAAAGGGAAAGAAAGGAGGCCAAAGGTCACACTCTCCTCATTCCACCATCCTCCCTGAAATCATCCTGATTTCATGGGCCCTGAGACCGGGGATGCTTCTGTACACCTCGAGGCCTTGGCGCCTGGCCCAAATTCTATTCTCTTTCTCATTATCTGAAAAATTTTAAGAAAATCCCTAGAGCCAGGATCTTTATTCCTAGTAAGCCGAAAGTCCCAAAGAAACACCCAAATTCTGTCCCTCTTAGTTTGGGAAACAAGTCTACCTTCATCAGCGTGACATTTTCCACCAAATGTGGTAACTGCAAGTCCACCACACAATGCTTAACTGGAATTGGAGGCAACATCTCAGACGATGAAAAATACATGCAAGAATCCCTAAGACAAATGGTTTATTTTTCCCTTTCTTACTGAAACAACTGCCAGTATTAACAATGGTATGCAAATCTCTTTCAGACGCCCTGCTTTTAAATCTCTATGTTTCTTCCTGAGACAGGGACTCATTCCCATCACCCAGGCATTTACAGTGTTTAATTCTGGTTATATGCTATTCTCAAATTTACAACTATTTATTTCATCTCTCTCAAATGTTGATCTATTATCACATACGTATTAAAATATTATCTCCCATGCTGCGTGATATGTTGTTTTTATATTCATCCTTTCTTAAATGAACCCAAGGTTTTAGTTGGATTAGATTGTGATTAGTCAAGTTTTCTGATTTCATGATTTCTTAAATTGCGGTCATACGACCTCAATCACTGGAAATAGAATGTCATGAGTATTTCTCTTTACTTGCAATCATAAATTCGGGGAATGTCATCAATTGGTATGTCGGTGATTGCATGATTTCCTGAAAGTCTTTCACAGTCTAATTTGGGCACTAAGTATTTCGTCTAGGTTCAGTGCATGTTTCCAACACTTGATGCTTTATGATTTGGGTATATAGCTTCCACAAGAGCATTTCCTGCAAAGACATGTCTTGGTCCCCACTGGTAAGTCATTTCACTCGAACACAGAATCAATAGGCTGAACATGGAAAGGTTACTGCTAGAATACTTATTAGACTGCATGGATCTATTCTTTGATATTAAGGAAACAAATACACCGTGTTATTAACTGTACTTCATTGATGATTCTCAAGTCAGAAAGTACAGGTCTGACTTCCTGTCCTTCAATGCCTGAAAGGATGGTCGTATCTGCCAAAAGCACATAGTTAGAAGCCCATCGCAGCTCAAACACACACACACACCCAGAAATATAAACAAACACAAAGAAACACTCACATGGGCATGATTCTGCATGTTTTAAGTAAACTAACGCATTTTAAGTAAACTACCACTTAAGTTTACTGTTTTAAGTAAACACCACTGTCTTAAGTAAACTAACGCATTCCCCAGGAGTCTTAAGTGAACTCCCTGGGGAATACAAGGGGACACACCCTATGATTCATTCTTTAACCGAGTGCTGATATTGGATTGGTGGACCGCGTACCTGATGGGTGGGTGGGGTGTTCGAGGTAGGCGGGGTTGAGTTATATAAGGGCTGATGCGGCCAGATGGCGTGTCATTTGAAGACTCTCTCGGAAGAGATAGCATCTTTCTGCAACGTGCGGTCCCAGCAGAGAAAGCTTGTGATCCTTGCTCCTGGCGACATGGAGGCCGATTCACTCCACTTGGGAGGTGAGTGGCAGTTCAACCACTTTTCAAAACTCACATCTTCTCGGCCAGATGCAGCTTTTGCTGAAATCCAGCGGACTTCTCTACCTGAGAAGTCACCACTGTCATCTGAGACCCATGTCGACCTCTGTGATGGTTTGGCTCCTGTGGCAAGACAGCCTGCCCCTGGGGAGAAGCTTCCTCTCAGTAGCAGGAGACCTGCTGCGGTGGGGGCTGGGCTCCAGAATATGGGAAATACTTGCTATGTGAATGCTTCCCTGCAGTGCCTGACATACACACCACCCCTTGCCAACTACATGCTGTCCCGGGAGCACTCTCAACTTTGTCATCATCACAAGTGCTGCATGCTGTGTACGATGGAAGCTCACATCACACGGGCCCTCCACCGTCCTGGCCACGTCATCCAGCCCTCACAGGCATTGGTTGCTGGCTTCCATCGAGGCAAGCAGGAAGATGCCCATGAATTTCTGATGTTCATTGTGGATGCCATGAAAAAGGCATGCCTTCCCGGGCACAAGCAGGTAGATCATGACTCTGAGGACACCACCCTCATCCACCAGATATTTGGAGGCTGCTGGAGATCTCAAATCAAGTGTCTCCACTGCCAGGGCGTTTCGGACACCTTTGACCCTTACCTGGACATTGCCCTGGATATCCAGGCAGCTCAGAGTGTGAGGCAAGCTTTGGAACAGGTGGTGAAGCCCGAAGAACTCAATGGAGAGAATGCCTATCATTGTGGTCTTTGTCTCCAGAAGGCGCCTGCCTCCAAGACGTTCACTCTACACACTTCTGCCAAGGTCCTCATCCTTGTATTGAAGAGATTCTCCGATGTCACAGGCAACAAACTTGCCAAGAATGTGCAATACCCTGAGTGCCTTGACATGCAGCCATACATGTCTCAGCAGAACACGGGACCTCTTGTCTATGTCCTCTATGCTGTGCTGGTCCATGCTGGGTGGAGTTGTCACAACGGACATTACCTCTCTTATGTCAAAGCTCCAGGAGGCCAGTGGTATAAAATGGATGACGCCGAGGTCACTGCCTGTAGCATCGCTTCTGTCCTGAGTCAACAGGCCTATGTCCTCTTTTACATCCAGAAGAGTCAACTGGAAAGATGCAGTGAGAGTGTGTCAATAGGCAGGGAACCAGGAGCCCTTGGTGCTGAACACAAAGACAGGCGAGCAACGCAAGGGGAGCTCCAGAGGGAACCCTGCCTCCAGGTACCCGACTTGGAGGAGCACTTGGTGGAAAGAGCCACTCAGGAAAGCACCTTAGACCACTGGAAGTTCCTCCAAGAGCAAAACAAAACCAAGCCTGACTTCAACGTCAGAAAAGTCGAAGGTACCCTGCCTCCCAACGTGCTTGTGATTCATCCATCAAAATACAAGTGTGGGATGAACAACCGTCATCCTGAACAGCAAAGCTCCCTGCTGAACCTCTCTTCAAGGAACCTGGCACCTCAGGAGTCCATGAACACTGGCACACTCACTTCTCTGCAAGGGAGGACCAGGAGATCCAAAGGGAGGAACAAACACAGCAAGAGGGCTCTGTTTGTGTGCCAGTGATCTCAGGAAAAGTCTCCATGCAAACGCAGGAGTGCATGCGCACACACACTGACACACACACACATACACGTACACACACACACACACACCCACGAGGGGGTTCGCGCGCGCACACACACACACCATCACATACGCAGTCAATCCGACATAAAGTAATGAGGAGCCCAGGTGTCTGTCTACACAAGAGGGAAAACTGGAAGTGATGGCTGCGTTTCAGGATGAGCCCAGACATGGGAAACATCGAGTTTTGCAGTCGTGAGTCTACTGAACCTGTGGAGGGATTGTCTGCGTGTTTGTGTTCACGGTAGATGTCATTCAGTGTGAATTTCTGAATATGACATATTGCGGTGTAGGGTTGCGCGTGAGGTTATTGCAGGGGACGGGGTTGACTATTTTCTCTTGGGGTGTGTTTCATTCGTCAGTTGTTGGTGAGCACCAGAAGTTGAAATTTTGCGAACGTGGGACTTGTGTGGATCCTTCTCGCTACCTTGAGTAGTGGAAACTGGAACGCATTTGAAGAGAGGAAGGGTGTTCTTCTTTTGAACCTGCCTCGCCGTTTTTACATTACTTGTTGAATGGACGTCAGGCGCCCTAGGACTTGTGCCCTTGGTGGAACCCACAGAATGCTGGAGACAGACAGACAGACACACTTGCCTATTGAATGGTGTCCATTTCCAATGAATTGAAGCAGAAAATCATCCCACTGGTATGTGAGTCATTTGGAAGTAAGTCGTATTGATAATAAAGGAAATCAAACACAGGAGCGTGTGTGTATTCAACTAACATAAAATCAGCAAGCACTGAAATCAATCGCATTTGGTGTGCATCAAAATGGCGTCTGGGAGATTCCGGGTCAATCGTCCAGCTGCGAAAGGTGCATCTCTGAAGCACAGTCCCTGACCTGCAGTGAGACTTGTTCATCCGAGGTGGTGTTGCAGTGGAAATGATTGTGGGAAATGGCCCCTTCCTTTTGTGTATTCGCTGATTGGATTTCAGGCTCCGTTTCTCGTTCGGTACAGCGATCCAAGTTGACCAACCCGAGAGGAAAGATGTCCAGGGCATAACTCAGGGCTCCATACAACCACAGAATCTTGGGTGCAACCCTGCTCAAGCACACAAATGCGCGTATTAACAGTGTCTCTGTGTGACGTGTGTGCAAAGTACAGTGTGATGAGCATGACTGGCAGACAGGTGATCCATTGGGCTCACCTGAAAATCAGTTATGAGCATGAAAGAACACCGACGCCCAGGTCCCCGCTTCAGACATAACACCCACCAGCGTCTTGTGTGAAGCCACGGCATCTGGACTGCTCATGCTTCTGGGGATCATTCTCCTGAAAATGGTGGCTCCTTTCTCCCTGGGGAGCAACTCTCTACGCAGCGCTTCTTTCCTCCCCCAGGACTCATTTCATCGGGCCCGGGAAGCCTTCTGATTCAACTCACCTGACCCATGAAAAGAAAAGGGAAAGAAAGGAGGCCAAAGGTCACACTCTCCTCATTCCACCATCCTCCCTGAAATCATCCTGATTTCATGGGCCCTGAGACCGGGGATGCTTCTGTACACCTCGAGGCCTTGGCACCTGGCCCAAATTCTATTCTCTTTCTCATTATCTGAAAAATTTTAAGAAACTCCCTAGAGCCAGGATCTTCATTCCTAGTAAGCCGAAAGTCCCAAAGAAACACCCAAATTCTGTCCCTCTTAGTTTGGGAAACAAGTCTACCTTCATCAGCATGACATTTTCCACCAAATGTTGTAACTGCAAGTCCACCACACAATGCTTAACTGGAATTGGAAGCAACATCTCAGACGATGAAAAATACATGCAAGAATCCCTAAGACAAATGGTTTCTTTTTCCCTTTCTTACTGAAACAACTGCCAGTATTAACAATGGTATGCAAATCTCTTTTAGACGCCCTGCTTTTAAATCTCTATGTTTCTTCCTGAGACAGGGACTCATTCCCATCACCCAGGCATTTACAGTGTTTAATTCTGGTTATATGCTATTCTCAAATTTACAACTATTTATTTCATCTCTCTCAAATGTTGATCTATTATCACATACGTATTAAAATATTATCTCCCATGCTGCGTGATATGTTGCTTTTATATTCATCCTTTCTTAAATGAACCCAAGGTTTTAGTTGGATTAGATTGTGATTAGTCAAGTTTTCTGATTTCATGATTTCTTAAATTGCGGTCATACGACCTCAATCACTGGAAATAGAATGTCATGAGTATTTCTCTTTACTTGCAATCATAAATTCGGGGAATGTCATCAATTGGTATGTCGGTGATTGCATGATTTCCTGAAAGTCTTTCACAGTCTAATTTGGGCACTAAGTATTTCATCTAGGTTCAGTGCATGTTTCCAACACTTGATGCTTTATGATTTGGGTATATAGCTTCCACAAGAGCATTTCCTGCAAAGACATGTCTTGGTCCCCACTGGTAAGTCATTTCACTCGAACACAGAATCAATAGGCTGAACATGGAAAGGTTACTGCTAGAATACTTATTAGACTGCATGGATCTATTCTTTGATATTAAGGAAACAAATACACCGTGTTATTAACTGTACTTCATTGATGATTCTCAAGTCAGAAAGTACAGGTCTGACTTCCTGTCCTTCAATGCCTGAAAGGATGGTCGTATCTGCCAAAAGCACATAGTTAGAAGCACATCGCAGCTCAAACACACACACACACCCAGAAATATAAACAAACACAAAGAAACACTCACATGGGCATGATTCTGCATGTTTTAAGTAAACTAACGCATTTTAAGTAAACTACCACTTAAGTTTACTGTTTTAAGTAAACACCACTGTTTTAAGTAAACTAACGCATTCCCCAGGAGTTTTAAGTGAACTCCCTGGGGAATACAAGGGGACACACCCTATGATTCATTCTTTAACTGAGTGCTGATATTGGATTGGTGGACCGCGTACCTGATGGGTGGGTGGGGTGTTCGAGGTAGGCGGGGTTGAGTTATATAAGGGCTGATGCGGCCAGATGGCGTGTCATTTGAAGACTCTCTCGGAAGAGATAGCATCTTTCTGCAACGTGCGGTCCCAGCAGAGAAAGCTTGTGATCCTTGCTCCTGGCGACATGGAGGCCGATTCACTCCACTTGGGAGGTGAGTGGCAGTTCAACCACTTTTCAAAACTCACATCTTCTCGGCCAGATGCAGCTTTTGCTGAAATCCAGCGGACTTCTCTACCTGAGAAGTCACCACTGTCATCTGAGACCCATGTCGACCTCTGTGATGGTTTGGCTCCTGTGGCAAGACAGCCTGCCCCTGGGGAGAAGCTTCCTCTCAGTAGCAGGAGACCTGCTGCGGTGGGGGCTGGGCTCCAGAATATGGGAAATACTTGCTATGTGAATGCTTCCCTGCAGTGCCTGACATACACACCACCCCTTGCCAACTACATGCTGTCCCGGGAGCACTCTCAACTTTGTCATCATCACAAGTGCTGCATGCTGTGTACGATGGAAGCTCACATCACACGGGCCCTCCACCGTCCTGGCCACGTCATCCAGCCCTCACAGGCATTGGTTGCTGGCTTCCATCGAGGCAAGCAGGAAGATGCCCATGAATTTCTGATGTTCATTGTGGATGCCATGAAAAAGGCATGCCTTCCCGGGCACAAGCAGGTAGATCATGACTCTGAGGACACCACCCTCATCCACCAGATATTTGGAGGCTGCTGGAGATCTCAAATCAAGTGTCTCCACTGCCAGGGCGTTTCGGACACCTTTGACCCTTACCTGGACATTGCCCTGGATATCCAGGCAGCTCAGAGTGTGAGGCAAGCTTTGGAACAGGTGGTGAAGCCCGAAGAACTCAATGGAGAGAATGCCTATCATTGTGGTCTTTGTCTCCAGAAGGCGCCTGCCTCCAAGACGTTCACTCTACACACTTCTGCCAAGGTCCTCATCCTTGTATTGAAGAGATTCTCCGATGTCACAGGCAACAAACTTGCCAAGAATGTGCAATACCCTGAGTGCCTTGACATGCAGCCATACATGTCTCAGCAGAACACGGGACCTCTTGTCTATGTCCTCTATGCTGTGCTGGTCCATGCTGGGTGGAGTTGTCACAACGGACATTACCTCTCTTATGTCAAAGCTCCAGGAGGCCAGTGGTATAAAATGGATGACGCCGAGGTCACTGCCTGTAGCATCGCTTCTGTCCTGAGTCAACAGGCCTATGTCCTCTTTTACATCCAGAAGAGTCAACTGGAAAGATGCAGTGAGAGTGTGTCAATAGGCAGGGAACCAGGAGCCCTTGGTGCTGAACACAAAGACAGGCGAGCAACGCAAGGGGAGCTCCAGAGGGAACCCTGCCTCCAGGTACCCGACTTGGAGGAGCACTTGGTGGAAAGAGCCACTCAGGAAAGCACCTTAGACCACTGGAAGTTCCTCCAAGAGCAAAACAAAACCAAGCCTGACTTCAACGTCAGAAAAGTCGAAGGTACCCTGCCTCCCAACGTGCTTGTGATTCATCCATCAAAATACAAGTGTGGGATGAACAACCGTCATCCTGAACAGCAAAGCTCCCTGCTGAACCTCTCTTCAAGGAACCTGGCACCTCAGGAGTCCATGAACACTGGCACACTCACTTCTCTGCAAGGGAGGACCAGGAGATCCAAAGGGAGGAACAAACACAGCAAGAGGGCTCTGTTTGTGTGCCAGTGATCTCAGGAAAAGTCTCCATGCAAACGCAGGAGTGCATGCGCACACACACTGACACACACACACATACACGTACACACACACACACACACCCACGAGGGGGTTCGCGCGCGCACACACACACACCATCACATACGCAGTCAATCCGACATAAAGTAATGAGGAGCCCAGGTGTCTGTCTACACAAGAGGGAAAACTGGAAGTGATGGCTGCGTTTCAGGATGAGCCCAGACATGGGAAACATCGAGTTTTGCAGTCGTGAGTCTACTGAACCTGTGGAGGGATTGTCTGCGTGTTTGTGTTCACGGTAGATGTCATTCAGTGTGAATTTCTGAATATGACATATTGCGGTGTAGGGTTGCGCGTGAGGTTATTGCAGGGGACGGGGTTGACTATTTTCTCTTGGGGTGTGTTTCATTCGTCAGTTGTTGGTGAGCACCAGAAGTTGAAATTTTGCGAACGTGGGACTTGTGTGGATCCTTCTCGCTACCTTGAGTAGTGGAAACTGGAACGCATTTGAAGAGAGGAAGGGTGTTCTTCTTTTGAACCTGCCTCGCCGTTTTTACATTACTTGTTGAATGGACGTCAGGCGCCCTAGGACTTGTGCCCTTGGTGGAACCCACAGAATGCTGGAGACAGACAGACAGACACACTTGCCTATTGAATGGTGTCCATTTCCAATGAATTGAAGCAGAAAATCATCCCACTGGTATGTGAGTCATTTGGAAGTAAGTCGTATTGATAATAAAGGAAATCAAACACGGGAGCGTGTGTGTATTCAACTAACATAAAATCAGCAAGCACTGAAATCAATCGCATTTGGTGTGCATCAAAATGGCGTCTGGGAGATTCCGGGTCAATCGTCCAGCTGCGAAAGGTGCATCTCTGAAGCACAGTCCCTGACCTGCAGTGAGACTTGTTCATCCGAGGTGGTGTTGCAGTGGAAATGATTGTGGGAAATGGCCCCTTCCTTTTGTGTATTCGCTGATTGGATTTCAGGCTCCGTTTCTCGTTCGGTACAGCGATCCAAGTTGACCAACCCGAGGGGAAAGATGTCCAGGGCATAACTCAGGGCTCCATACAACCACAGAATCTTGGGTGCAACCCTGCTCAAGCACACAAATGCGCGTATTAACAGTGTCTCTGTGTGACGTGTGTGCAAAGTACAGTGTGATGAGCATGACTGGCAGACAGGTGATCCATTGGGCTCACCTGAAAATCAGTTATGAGCATGAAAGAACACCGAAGCCCAGGTCCCCGCTTCAGCCATAACACCCACCAGCGTCTTGTGTGAAGCCACGGCATCTGGACTGCTCATGCTTCTGGGGATCATTCTCCTGAAAATGGTGGCTCCTTTCTCCCTGTGGAGCAACTCTCTACGCAGCGCTTCTTTCCTCCCTCAGGACTCATTTCACCGGGCCCGGGAAGCCTTCTGATTCAACACACCTGACCCATGAAAAGAAAAGGGAAAGAAAGGAGGCCAAAGGTCACACTCTCCTCATTCCACCATCCTCCCTGAAATCATCCTGATTTCATGGGCCCTGAGACCGGGGATGCTTCTGTACACCTCGAGGCCTTGGCGCCTGGCCCAAATTCTATTCTCTTTCTCATTATCTGAAAAATTTTAAGAAAATCCCTAGAGCCAGGATCTTTATTCCTAGTAAGCCGAAAGTCCCAAAGAAACACCCAAATTCTGTCCCTCTTAGTTTGGGAAACAAGTCTACCTTCATCAGCATGACATTTTCCACCAAATGTGGTAACTGCAAGTCCACCACACAATGCTTAACTGGAATTGGAGGCAACATCTCAGACGATGAAAAATACATGCAAGAATCCCTAAGACAAATGGTTTATTTTTCCCTTTCTTACTGAAACAACTGCCAGTATTAACAATGGTATGCAAATCTCTTTCAGACGCCCTGCTTTTAAATCTCTATGTTTCTTCCTGAGACAGGGACTCATTCCCATCACCCAGGCATTTACAGTGTTTAATTCTGGTTATATGCTATTCTCAAATTTACAACTATTTATTTCATCTCTCTCAAATGTTGATCTATTATCACATACGTATTAAAATATTATCTCCCATGCTGCGTGATATGTTGTTTTTATATTCATCCTTTCTTAAATGAACCCAAGGTTTTAGTTGGATTAGATTGTGATTAGTCAAGTTTTCTGATTTCATGATTTCTTAAATTGCGGTCATACGACCTCAATCACTGGAAATAGAATGTCATGAGTATTTCTCTTTACTTGCAATCATAAATTCGGGGAATGTCATCAATTGGTATGTCGGTGATTGCATGATTTCCTGAAAGTCTTTCACAGTCTAATTTGGGCACTAAGTATTTCGTCTAGGTTCAGTGCATGTTTCCAACACTTGATGCTTTATGATTTGGGTATATAGCTTCCACAAGAGCATTTCCTGCAAAGACATGTCTTGGTCCCCACTGGTAAGTCATTTCACTCGAACACAGAATCAATAGGCTGAACATGGAAAGGTTACTGCTAGAATACTTATTAGACTGCATGGATCTATTCTTTGATATTAAGGAAACAAATACACCGTGTTATTAACTGTACTTCATTGATGATTCTCAAGTCAGAAAGTACAGGTCTGACTTCCTGTCCTTCAATGCCTGAAAGGATGGTCGTATCTGCCAAAAGCACATAGTTAGAAGCCCATCGCAGCTCAAACACACACACACACCCAGAAATATAAACAAACACAAAGAAACACTCACATGGGCATGATTCTGCATGTTTTAAGTAAACTAACGCATTTTAAGTAAACTACCACTTAAGTTTACTGTTTTAAGTAAACACCACTGTCTTAAGTAAACTAACGCATTCCCCAGGAGTCTTAAGTGAACTCCCTGGGGAATACAAGGGGACACACCCTATGATTCATTCTTTAACCGAGTGCTGATATTGGATTGGTGGACCGCGTACCTGATGGGTGGGTGGGGTGTTCGAGGTAGGCGGGGTTGAGTTATATAAGGGCTGATGCGGCCAGATGGCGTGTCATTTGAAGACTCTCTCGGAAGAGATAGCATCTTTCTGCAACGTGCGGTCCCAGCAGAGAAAGCTTGTGATCCTTGCTCCTGGCGACATGGAGGCCGATTCACTCCACTTGGGAGGTGAGTGGCAGTTCAACCACTTTTCAAAACTCACATCTTCTCGGCCAGATGCAGCTTTTGCTGAAATCCAGCGGACTTCTCTACCTGAGAAGTCACCACTGTCATCTGAGACCCATGTCGACCTCTGTGATGGTTTGGCTCCTGTGGCAAGACAGCCTGCCCCTGGGGAGAAGCTTCCTCTCAGTAGCAGGAGACCTGCTGCGGTGGGGGCTGGGCTCCAGAATATGGGAAATACTTGCTATGTGAATGCTTCCCTGCAGTGCCTGACATACACACCACCCCTTGCCAACTACATGCTGTCCCGGGAGCACTCTCAACTTTGTCATCATCACAAGTGCTGCATGCTGTGTACGATGGAAGCTCACATCACACGGGCCCTCCACCGTCCTGGCCACGTCATCCAGCCCTCACAGGCATTGGTTGCTGGCTTCCATCGAGGCAAGCAGGAAGATGCCCATGAATTTCTGATGTTCATTGTGGATGCCATGAAAAAGGCATGCCTTCCCGGGCACAAGCAGGTAGATCATGACTCTGAGGACACCACCCTCATCCACCAGATATTTGGAGGCTGCTGGAGATCTCAAATCAAGTGTCTCCACTGCCAGGGCGTTTCGGACACCTTTGACCCTTACCTGGACATTGCCCTGGATATCCAGGCAGCTCAGAGTGTGAGGCAAGCTTTGGAACAGGTGGTGAAGCCCGAAGAACTCAATGGAGAGAATGCCTATCATTGTGGTCTTTGTCTCCAGAAGGCGCCTGCCTCCAAGACGTTCACTCTACACACTTCTGCCAAGGTCCTCATCCTTGTATTGAAGAGATTCTCCGATGTCACAGGCAACAAACTTGCCAAGAATGTGCAATACCCTGAGTGCCTTGACATGCAGCCATACATGTCTCAGCAGAACACGGGACCTCTTGTCTATGTCCTCTATGCTGTGCTGGTCCATGCTGGGTGGAGTTGTCACAACGGACATTACCTCTCTTATGTCAAAGCTCCAGGAGGCCAGTGGTATAAAATGGATGACGCCGAGGTCACTGCCTGTAGCATCGCTTCTGTCCTGAGTCAACAGGCCTATGTCCTCTTTTACATCCAGAAGAGTCAACTGGAAAGATGCAGTGAGAGTGTGTCAATAGGCAGGGAACCAGGAGCCCTTGGTGCTGAACACAAAGACAGGCGAGCAACGCAAGGGGAGCTCCAGAGGGAACCCTGCCTCCAGGTACCCGACTTGGAGGAGCACTTGGTGGAAAGAGCCACTCAGGAAAGCACCTTAGACCACTGGAAGTTCCTCCAAGAGCAAAACAAAACCAAGCCTGACTTCAACGTCAGAAAAGTCGAAGGTACCCTGCCTCCCAACGTGCTTGTGATTCATCCATCAAAATACAAGTGTGGGATGAACAACCGTCATCCTGAACAGCAAAGCTCCCTGCTGAACCTCTCTTCAAGGAACCTGGCACCTCAGGAGTCCATGAACACTGGCACACTCACTTCTCTGCAAGGGAGGACCAGGAGATCCAAAGGGAGGAACAAACACAGCAAGAGGGCTCTGTTTGTGTGCCAGTGATCTCAGGAAAAGTCTCCATGCAAACGCAGGAGTGCATGCGCACACACACTGACACACACACACATACACGTACACACACACACACACACCCACGAGGGGGTTCGCGCGCGCACACACACACACCATCACATACGCAGTCAATCCGACATAAAGTAATGAGGAGCCCAGGTGTCTGTCTACACAAGAGGGAAAACTGGAAGTGATGGCTGCGTTTCAGGATGAGCCCAGACATGGGAAACATCGAGTTTTGCAGTCGTGAGTCTACTGAACCTGTGGAGGGATTGTCTGCGTGTTTGTGTTCACGGTAGATGTCATTCAGTGTGAATTTCTGAATATGACATATTGCGGTGTAGGGTTGCGCGTGAGGTTATTGCAGGGGACGGGGTTGACTATTTTCTCTTGGGGTGTGTTTCATTCGTCAGTTGTTGGTGAGCACCAGAAGTTGAAATTTTGCGAACGTGGGACTTGTGTGGATCCTTCTCGCTACCTTGAGTAGTGGAAACTGGAACGCATTTGAAGAGAGGAAGGGTGTTCTTCTTTTGAACCTGCCTCGCCGTTTTTACATTACTTGTTGAATGGACGTCAGGCGCCCTAGGACTTGTGCCCTTGGTGGAACCCACAGAATGCTGGAGACAGACAGACAGACACACTTGCCTATTGAATGGTGTCCATTTCCAATGAATTGAAGCAGAAAATCATCCCACTGGTATGTGAGTCATTTGGAAGTAAGTCGTATTGATAATAAAGGAAATCAAACACGGGAGCGTGTGTGTATTCAACTAACATAAAATCAGCAAGCACTGAAATCAATCGCATTTGGTGTGCATCAAAATGGCGTCTGGGAGATTCCGGGTCAATCGTCCAGCTGCGAAAGGTGCATCTCTGAAGCACAGTCCCTGACCTGCAGTGAGACTTGTTCATCCGAGGTGGTGTTGCAGTGGAAATGATTGTGGGAAATGGCCCCTTCCTTTTGTGTATTCGCTGATTGGATTTCAGGCTCCGTTTCTCGTTCGGTACAGCGATCCAAGTTGACCAACCCGAGGGGAAAGATGTCCAGGGCATAACTCAGGGCTCCATACAACCACAGAATCTTGGGTGCAACCCTGCTCAAGCACACAAATGCGCGTATTAACAGTGTCTCTGTGTGACGTGTGTGCAAAGTACAGTGTGATGAGCATGACTGGCAGACAGGTGATCCATTGGGCTCACCTGAAAATCAGTTATGAGCATGAAAGAACACCGAAGCCCAGGTCCCCGCTTCAGCCATAACACCCACCAGCGTCTTGTGTGAAGCCACGGCATCTGGACTGCTCATGCTTCTGGGGATCATTCTCCTGAAAATGGTGGCTCCTTTCTCCCTGTGGAGCAACTCTCTACGCAGCGCTTCTTTCCTCCCTCAGGACTCATTTCACCGGGCCCGGGAAGCCTTCTGATTCAACACACCTGACCCATGAAAAGAAAAGGGAAAGAAAGGAGGCCAAAGGTCACACTCTCCTCATTCCACCATCCTCCCTGAAATCATCCTGATTTCATGGGCCCTGAGACCGGGGATGCTTCTGTACACCTCGAGGCCTTGGCGCCTGGCCCAAATTCTATTCTCTTTCTCATTATCTGAAAAATTTTAAGAAAATCCCTAGAGCCAGGATCTTTATTCCTAGTAAGCCGAAAGTCCCAAAGAAACACCCAAATTCTGTCCCTCTTAGTTTGGGAAACAAGTCTACCTTCATCAGCATGACATTTTCCACCAAATGTGGTAACTGCAAGTCCACCACACAATGCTTAACTGGAATTGGAGGCAACATCTCAGACGATGAAAAATACATGCAAGAATCCCTAAGACAAATGGTTTATTTTTCCCTTTCTTACTGAAACAACTGCCAGTATTAACAATGGTATGCAAATCTCTTTCAGACGCCCTGCTTTTAAATCTCTATGTTTCTTCCTGAGACAGGGACTCATTCCCATCACCCAGGCATTTACAGTGTTTAATTCTGGTTATATGCTATTCTCAAATTTACAACTATTTATTTCATCTCTCTCAAATGTTGATCTATTATCACATACGTATTAAAATATTATCTCCCATGCTGCGTGATATGTTGTTTTTATATTCATCCTTTCTTAAATGAACCCAAGGTTTTAGTTGGATTAGATTGTGATTAGTCAAGTTTTCTGATTTCATGATTTCTTAAATTGCGGTCATACGACCTCAATCACTGGAAATAGAATGTCATGAGTATTTCTCTTTACTTGCAATCATAAATTCGGGGAATGTCATCAATTGGTATGTCGGTGATTGCATGATTTCCTGAAAGTCTTTCACAGTCTAATTTGGGCACTAAGTATTTCGTCTAGGTTCAGTGCATGTTTCCAACACTTGATGCTTTATGATTTGGGTATATAGCTTCCACAAGAGCATTTCCTGCAAAGACATGTCTTGGTCCCCACTGGTAAGTCATTTCACTCGAACACAGAATCAATAGGCTGAACATGGAAAGGTTACTGCTAGAATACTTATTAGACTGCATGGATCTATTCTTTGATATTAAGGAAACAAATACACCGTGTTATTAACTGTACTTCATTGATGATTCTCAAGTCAGAAAGTACAGGTCTGACTTCCTGTCCTTCAATGCCTGAAAGGATGGTCGTATCTGCCAAAAGCACATAGTTAGAAGCCCATCGCAGCTCAAACACACACACACACCCAGAAATATAAACAAACACAAAGAAACACTCACATGGGCATGATTCTGCATGTTTTAAGTAAACTAACGCATTTTAAGTAAACTACCACTTAAGTTTACTGTTTTAAGTAAACACCACTGTCTTAAGTAAACTAACGCATTCCCCAGGAGTCTTAAGTGAACTCCCTGGGGAATACAAGGGGACACACCCTATGATTCATTCTTTAACCGAGTGCTGATATTGGATTGGTGGACCGCGTACCTGATGGGTGGGTGGGGTGTTCGAGGTAGGCGGGGTTGAGTTATATAAGGGCTGATGCGGCCAGATGGCGTGTCATTTGAAGACTCTCTCGGAAGAGATAGCATCTTTCTGCAACGTGCGGTCCCAGCAGAGAAAGCTTGTGATCCTTGCTCCTGGCGACATGGAGGCCGATTCACTCCACTTGGGAGGTGAGTGGCAGTTCAACCACTTTTCAAAACTCACATCTTCTCGGCCAGATGCAGCTTTTGCTGAAATCCAGCGGACTTCTCTACCTGAGAAGTCACCACTGTCATCTGAGACCCATGTCGACCTCTGTGATGGTTTGGCTCCTGTGGCAAGACAGCCTGCCCCTGGGGAGAAGCTTCCTCTCAGTAGCAGGAGACCTGCTGCGGTGGGGGCTGGGCTCCAGAATATGGGAAATACTTGCTATGTGAATGCTTCCCTGCAGTGCCTGACATACACACCACCCCTTGCCAACTACATGCTGTCCCGGGAGCACTCTCAACTTTGTCATCATCACAAGTGCTGCATGCTGTGTACGATGGAAGCTCACATCACACGGGCCCTCCACCGTCCTGGCCACGTCATCCAGCCCTCACAGGCATTGGTTGCTGGCTTCCATCGAGGCAAGCAGGAAGATGCCCATGAATTTCTGATGTTCATTGTGGATGCCATGAAAAAGGCATGCCTTCCCGGGCACAAGCAGGTAGATCATGACTCTGAGGACACCACCCTCATCCACCAGATATTTGGAGGCTGCTGGAGATCTCAAATCAAGTGTCTCCACTGCCAGGGCGTTTCGGACACCTTTGACCCTTACCTGGACATTGCCCTGGATATCCAGGCAGCTCAGAGTGTGAGGCAAGCTTTGGAACAGGTGGTGAAGCCCGAAGAACTCAATGGAGAGAATGCCTATCATTGTGGTCTTTGTCTCCAGAAGGCGCCTGCCTCCAAGACGTTCACTCTACACACTTCTGCCAAGGTCCTCATCCTTGTATTGAAGAGATTCTCCGATGTCACAGGCAACAAACTTGCCAAGAATGTGCAATACCCTGAGTGCCTTGACATGCAGCCATACATGTCTCAGCAGAACACGGGACCTCTTGTCTATGTCCTCTATGCTGTGCTGGTCCATGCTGGGTGGAGTTGTCACAACGGACATTACCTCTCTTATGTCAAAGCTCCAGGAGGCCAGTGGTATAAAATGTATGACGCTGAGGTCACTGCCTGTAGCATCGCTTCTGTCCTGAGTCAACAGGCCTATGTCCTCTTTTACATCCAGAAGAGTCAACTGGAAAGATGCAGTGAGAGTGTGTCAATAGGCAGGGAACCAGGAGCCCTTGGTGCTGAACACAAAGACAGGCGAGCAACGCAAGGGGAGCTCCAGAGGGAACCCTGCCTCCAGGTACCCGACTTGGAGGAGCACTTGGTGGAAAGAGCCACTCAGGAAAGCACCTTAGACCACTGGAAGTTCCTCCAAGAGCAAAACAAAACCAAGCCTGACTTCAACGTCAGAAAAGTCGAAGGTACCCTGCCTCCCAACGTGCTTGTGATTCATCCATCAAAATACAAGTGTGGGATGAACAACCGTCATCCTGAACAGCAAAGCTCCCTGCTGAACCTCTCTTCAAGGAACCTGGCACCTCAGGAGTCCATGAACACTGGCACACTCACTTCTCTGCAAGGGAGGACCAGGAGATCCAAAGGGAGGAACAAACACAGCAAGAGGGCTCTGTTTGTGTGCCAGTGATCTCAGGAAAAGTCTCCATGCAAACGCAGGAGTGCATGCGCACACACACTGACACACACACACATACACGTACACACACACACACACACCCACGAGGGGGTTCGCGCGCGCACACACACACACCATCACATACGCAGTCAATCCGACATAAAGTAATGAGGAGCCCAGGTGTCTGTCTACACAAGAGGGAAAACTGGATAGTGATGGCTGCGTTTCAGGATGAGCCCAGACATGGGAAACATCGAGTTTTGCAGTCGTGAGTCTTCTGAACCTGTGGAGGGATTGTCTGCGTGTTTGTGTTCACGGTAGATGTCATTCAGTGTGAATTTCTGAATATGACATATTGCGGTGTAGGGTTGCGCGTGAGGTTATTGCAGGGGACGGGGTTGACTATTTTCTCTTGGGGTGTGTTTCATTCGTCAGTTGTTGGTGAGCACCAGAAGTTGAAATTTTGCGAACGTGGGACTTGTGTGGATCCTTCTCGCTACCTTGAGTAGTGGAAACTGGAACGCATTTGAAGAGAGGAAGGGTGTTCTTCTTTTGAACCTGCCTCGCCGTTTTTACATTACTTGTTGAATGGACGTCAGGCGCCCTAGGACTTGTGCCCTTGGTGGAACCCACAGAATGCTGGAGACAGACAGACAGACACACTTGCCTATTGAATGGTGTCCATTTCCAATGAATTGAAGCAGAAAATCATCCCACTGGTATGTGAGTCATTTGGAAGTAAGTCGTATTGATAATAAAGGAAATCAAACACAGGAGCGTGTGTGTATTCAACTAACATAAAATCAGCAAGCACTGAAATCAATCGCATTTGGTGTGCATCAAAATGGCGTCTGGGAGATTCCGGGTCAATCGTCCAGCTGCGAAAGGTGCATCTCTGAAGCACAGTCCCTGACCTGCAGTGAGACTTGTTCATCCGAGGTGGTGTTGCAGTGGAAATGATTGTGGGAAATGGCCCCTTCCTTTTGTGTATTCGCTGATTGGATTTCAGGCTCCGTTTCTCGTTCGGTACAGCGATCCAAGTTGACCAACCCGAGGGGAAAGATGTCCAGGGCATAACTCAGGGCTCCATACAACCACAGAATCTTGGGTGCAACCCTGCTCTAGCACACAAATGCGCGTATTAACAGTGTCTCTGTGTGACGTGTGTGCAAAGTACAGTGTGATGAGCATGACTGGCAGACAGGTGATCCATTGGGCTCACCTGAAAATCAGTTATGAGCATGAAAGAACACCGACGCCCAGGTCCCCGCTTCAGACATAACACCCACCAGCGTCTTGTGTGAAGCCACGGCATCTGGACTGCTCATGCTTCTGGGGATCATTCTCCTGAAAATGGTGGCTCCTTTCTCCCTGTGGAGCAACTCTCTACGCAGCGCTTCTTTCCTCCCCCAGGACTCATTTCATCGGGCCCGGCAAGCCTTCTGATTCAACACACCTGACCCATGAAAAGAAAAGGGAAAGAAAGGAGGCCAAAGGTCACACTCTCCTCATTCCACCATCCTCCTTAAAATCATCCTGATTTCATGGGCCCTGAGGCCAGCGTGTTTCTTTACACCTCGCCGAGGCCTTGGTGCCGGGCCTAAAATCTGCCCCGTTTCTCACTCTCTAAGACATTTGGATAAAATCCCTGGAGCCAGGATCTTCATTCCTGGTAAGCCAAAGGACCTGAAGACACACCCAAATTCTGCCCCTCCTAGTTTGGGGATCATATCTATGTTCATCAGCATGACATTTTCCACCAAATGTGGGAACTTCCAGTCCACCACACAATTCCTAACTGGAAACGGAGGCAACATCGCAGATCCTGAACAATCCATGCAGGAATCCATGAGATAAAAGCCTTCTTTTAGCCTTTTCCTCCTGAAACAAGGGCCAGTAGTAACAATGGTGTACAAACCTCTGTTCCACTCCCTGCTTTTAAATCTCTCTGTTTCTTCTTGAGACAGGGCGCTCCACTCCCGTCACCCAGGCTTTTCCAGTGTTTAATTCTGTTTGTTTGCTTTTGTCAAATTTACAACTTTTTATTGCATCTCTCTCAAATGTTGATCCATTATCACATACATATGAAAACGTCATCTCCCATGCTGTGTGATATGTGGTTTTTATTTTCATCCTTTGTTAAAGGAACGGAAGGTTTTAGTTGGCATAGCTTCCGATTACTCAAGTTTCTTGATTTCATGATTTCTTCAATTGCCTTCGTACGTCCCCAACCACCGGAAATAGAATGTCATGAGTATTTCTCTCTTCTTGCAATCCTAAATTCGGGGAATGTCATCAATCAGCCTCTCGATGATCACATGATTACCCGAAAGACTTTCACCGTCTAAATTGTGCACTGAGTATTTTGTCTAACTTCAGTGCATGTTTCCAACACTCGATGCTTTATGATTTGGGTATCTAGCTCCCACCAGAGCACTTCCTGCAAAGACTTATCTTGTTCCGCACTGGCAAGTCATTTCACTGGGATATAGAATCAAGAGGCTGAACATGGAAAAAATCAAGAGGCTGCAATGTCTATTGGATTCCTCGGATCCCTCCATTGTTATTAAGGAAGCAAATACGCTGTGTTAATTACTGTACTTCCTTGACTGTACTCAAGTCAGAAAGCGCACTTCCGACTTCCTGTCCTTCAGTCGCCGAAAGGATGATGGTATCTGCCAAACGCACATACGTGGAAGTACATCCCAGCACAAACACACACACACACAGACATAAACACACACAGAGACCCACTCACGCGGGCGTGCTTGCTAGTGCTCGTGTGCTCTCGCCTGCGCGCACGCACGTGCACACACACACACATGCAAGCATACACACACTGTTTCATATGTACACAATTCTTCCCTGGCATTGTTTTACCTAAACTAAGGCAAATGTGTGGCCACTGTCCTAAGCCTTGGTTACACCTGCACCACAGCCTGACCAACAGACACAAACACACACAGGCCTCTCCTCTTTTCCCATGGTCAAAATTAGGAAGCCTATGACGATGGTTTCTGACAAAGAAGGAACACAGATATCTTGTGAATGAGAACATCAAAAGCACTGAGTTTTGTATGTTAATTGACACAAGTCCAGATATTCAATTCCCTCACTGATTTTAAAACACAGGGATCCCTGACTCTGCCCACATGTGGAATATGATTTCTACCTGTAGATAAACACTGTGGGATTTCTCAGAATGTATTATCTCAGCTTTATGCCCTAGCAATGTTTCTCCAACACCAATCACAGCCTTCTGAAGCCTTACTCCACTTTTACTCTCTCTCAATTTCGACTTTTGTATTTCCCCTTGGAACTCGGAAATCAATCAAGTAAGAATCTGTTTTAGGGTCAAGTGCGGTTGCTCTCACCTGTAATTCCAGCACTTTGGGAGGCCAAGGCAGGTGGATCAGCTGAGGTTAGGAGTGTGAGACCAGCCTGGCCAAAATGGTGAAACCCCATTTCTACTAAAAATACACAAATTAGCTGGGCATGGTGGTGCTTGCCTGTAATCCCAGCTACTCAGGAGTGTGAAGCAGGAGAATTGCTTGAACCCAGGAGACAATTACAGTGAGCCGAGATCCTAACCCTGCACTCCAGCCAGGGCGACAGAGCAAGACTCTGTATCACAAAAAAAAAAAAAAAAAAAAAAAAAAAAAAAAAAAATGTGTTTTATAATGGGGATAATCCATTCAGGAATTTATTTCACTTGGAGGGTCAACACTCGCATCCTGCTGATGTGGCCCTTAAAATCCCCTGCATCAGAAATTCACAGCTTTACCCTGGGTCATGGTGTTTCTGTCCTGTGTATACAGTCACAATCCTCTACGATGCTCAGAAAATACAAAATGACTTAGGGCTGAGAGAAATTTAGCAGCTCAGTCTGATATTCTACTAAGGTAGTATCTAAAATTCCTGGAATCATGGTTCATATTAGTCTCCATTAGTTGCAATTTCTCTGATTATCATGATACATATTTGCTGAGAAATACTGATGTCCATGTGTATATTCATACATAGATATGTAGGTATATAGATGGGTATGTTTATATGAATGCATGTGTTTGAGATGGCAGAAAACATGCATGTATTATTTCCCTGCTAAAACTATAAAAATAATTAAATATATTTTATGTACCACTGATAATTATGTGTCATAAAAAATTAACTGACCCATTTGTACATGAAGTCCAGGAAAAATAAAAAGG
The DNA here is from genome assembly GCF_043159975.1 of Macaca nemestrina. Lineage (NCBI taxonomy): Eukaryota > Metazoa > Chordata > Mammalia > Primates > Cercopithecidae > Macaca > Macaca nemestrina. The sequence goes on from NW_027257558.1 coordinate 126,729, forward strand.
GTAACTTTGTATTAATTGTGACATTGTGCTTACAGATATACATAAATTTCCTTATTTAACCCTTATAATAACCCTGCTGATTATAGTTTATTTACTAGTTTAATAAATGATCAACAAAGTTTGAAAAATATGACAAAATTACAAAATTAGAAAATGACACAGCAATACTTTTAATTATATTCTGCCTTGTCACTGCCTCTTCTTGCTTTTTTACAAAATTACTCCCCTAACCAAGGTTCTCTATGATTCTGGGGACTCCAAGATTAAGACCCCAGTTCCCAAACTTCACTGTGTCTATTTTTACTGCCACATTTTAATACACATTTACAGACTTCAACAAGCACTTTCCAGTATCAACTTTTTTCTTATTCCTTGGACTATTTCCTACATCTGTTCATCAAGACTCCAGTAACATACGACTCCATCTGCCTGTCCCTTCCATGAATGTACCTGACAGTACATGTATTATGTTGTCTATAATTCAAGCAGAAAAGATATTCCTTCAAAAAAATAAGGTTTTAGAGAATGCCTACAAAGCTTCAGTGAAACCAGCTGTAACCCTTAATATTATTACCATGTAAACTCTTCCTTGAATATCAAAATAAGATTTGGACTTTAGAGAATATTTGTGTGTGATTATAATCCAAACATGAACTAAAAGTAATTTAAATGGTCATATAGAGACTGTCCCAGGGACAAAAAAGGACAAATATTATAAGAATATTAAAGTGCACTTATTTCCGAAAGGACTCTTGTGTGGAATCTATAAAAACTATTTCAAGATATAGAGATTAAATATATTTCAAAACACATACATACACAAGCAATCTTTAGGATAAATTTTTTCAAACTTATGTTATGGGTCTAAAATTTTCATTAATTCATGGAAAAAATGTATTGACAAACTTCTCACCAGAGCAGGAATAACAACTTACGTATTTGGTGACTGCAAGATGAGAGCCTGCACAGCTTAGTATCTCCCTCCAGATCTCTCTCTCTCTCTCTCCTTTTTTGTTTTTTGACAGAGTTTCGCTTTTGTTGCCCAGGCTGGAGTGCAATGGTGAAATCTCAGCTCACTGCCACCTCCACCTCCCAGGTTCAAGCTATTCTCCTGCCTCAGCCTTCCAAGTAGCTAGGATGACAGGCATGCGCCACCACGCTTGGCTAATTTTGTATTTTCAGTCGAGATGGGGTTTCTCCATTTTGGTCAGGCTGGTCTGGAACTCCCGACCTCAGGTGATCCACCCACCTCAGCCTCTCAAAGTGCTGGGATTACAGGCGTGAGCCACAGCGCCCGGCCCAGATCTCTTAAAAAGACATGAGGAAGGAGCCATTCTGCATCCTCAATATTACCTTAATATTTTAAGGACACCCATAACAATTAAGAGGCTGACTTGTGACTTCCTAGCCCTTTCAGGGCTATTTAGGCACACCTTAGTGAAGTATTAGGAATGCAGTGTTAGGCCTCAGGTTCCTGGACACCAAAACCATGTTCTCCAACAGATCTTCAGTACAATTAGCTGATGTCTATATTCTTTTGCCTGTCTTTTCCCTTCCTTTTAATTCAGAATTGTGGTCTCGAAAAGTGCTATCATTTAGTAGATTCTCTCAATTCTCAACACCAGCACTATACAGTGTTGAGTAACATCTCAGGTGCTGGGTAAACAGCAGCTGACATTCTAGCAATGCACAAATAGAAAAGAAAAGATTACCACAGAGTAAAAGAGAATAGATTTTTTAAAAGTATGAAACCAAAACGAATATATATCAGATTACACTATAAATGGAAAATCCTATTATCTTGACTGGATTGCAATTCAAAACCTCCCATGGCCTCCAACATCCAATATATTCAAAGCAGTTCAGGAATGGTGAAAGTGGAATGGCATTTAAAATTATTCTAAGGTTGCATGTGTGAAAGCACCATGCCCTGAAACAAAATATTTATTTTTAAAGTGCATAATGAACACTGCATACAAAGTTTGTATAACAAGAGAGAGAAAAAGTCTCACATTTTTAAAAAATGAATATGCAACATATTCACATATAACAAAATAAAATTAAACTAAAATAACAGCAATGGAAGACACAATCTGATCTCTGAAAATCAAGGGAGAAATCTCTATTAAATAAACTTGACACAATTTTTAAAGTAAGTTATGAAAATTAGTAATATCTGAATATAGTATGTAAAAGTACCAACACAATAAAGCTAAAACAATATCCGTGGAAAAATTATTTGCTGTATATTATTTTTAAAAAATGATCTAAGTACTTTCCCCAAGAAGGTAGATGAATGAAATTTTAAAATTGCCTCAGAAATTCTGTGAAACGAAATGAATATAGAGAAGCAGAATATAATTTAACTATAAAGCACACAAATAGAATTTAAAAATAAGGCCGGGCACAGTGGCTCATACCTGTAATTCCAGCACTTTGGGAGGCGGAGGCAGGCGGATCACCTGAGGTCAGGAGTTTGAGATCAGCCTGACCAACATGGAGAAACCCCGTCTCTACTAAAAATAGAAAGAAAGAAAAAAAAAAAAAAACCAGGCGGGCGTGGTGGCACATGCCTGTAATCCCAGCTACTAGGGAGGCTTAGGCAGGACAATCGCTTGAACCTGGGAGGTGGAGGTTGCAGTGAGCTGAGATCACGCCATTGCACTCCAGCCTGGGCAACAAGAGCAAAACTCTGTCTCAAAGAAATAAAAAATAAAAAAAATAATAATAAGTGGCAGCCAACATGCCCAACATGATTTTCTGTGATGAAAGAAATTCTCTGCATCTACATTATCCAATACAGTAACTACCACACATATGTAGTTACAGAATTTCTAATTTGGCCACCAATTTGGCTATTACTACTAAAGACATGCCATTTAGTTATTTAATTGTAATTAATTTACAGTTTATAGCCACATGTAACTAGTAGTTACTCTATTGGTCAATGCAGATCTAGAATCTTGGAGAAGGCAATTAAAATAATGAGATATGGTCAAAACAAAAATGGAAAAGGCACACAAATAGTGAACACAGAATATGAGAATGTGAAGTAACAATTCACACAGTAAAATTTACTAATGAGATGCTGCCTTGATGGGACACATGTCTAATGATATTCAAGGCTTGTCTTGTTACAGGTAGAAGAGCAGGAGCAGGGCAGGAGAGGGCTCTTCCCCTACCCACTAGAAATGTCAGGTGATGGCCTGTTAATGATCACTTTGCCTCTCTAAAAACGATAATTAGGCAGCGCCAGAGAGAGGCCATTTCATGGTGGTCTACACCTGTTAACATCAAAAACGTTAATTAAATGCAGACCCCAGGAAGAAGCAACTTCTTGGGCATTCATGTTAAGAGACAAAAATAGCAAAGTATACTCTTCCGGGGACACACTCCACTGGAAAAGGAAAGAAAGCCTCAGATGGACATGCGTATAACTCCCTAAACACACCGTGCATGCTCAATTCCAAAGGGTAAGGAAAGCACTGTGCATGCCGGAAACTCTCCCTAAAGAAAGAATCATGGGAAAGAGGCAAGGCCATCCCAGGATCAAGGTTAAAGGCCCTTCTCTTTTCTCTCTTGGACCTTCAGGCATCCACTTGGGTCTCTTCCAAGAGAATTTTCCTTTCCTTTCTGTTCTAAAGGCTTTTTAAATAAACTTCCACTCCTGCTCTGAAACTTAGTCTCTTTTTCCGCTGTATGCTCCTCAGTCGAATTCTTTCTTCTGAGGAGGCAAGGACTGAAGTTGCTTATGGACCCATGCAGATATGCTGCCAGTAACTCGAATCTCTTCTACTGGTAACAGTATCATTGTAAGGGAATGAGGCCAGTTCACTTCTCAGTGCTCGGAGAACTCACCAAAATTAAAAAGTTGGAGGGTGCTGTGAACTTATCTACCTTCCAAGGCAAGTCCCACAAGCAAGCAGCAAGACTCTCCTCCCCCAAGGTCTTAAACTCTTCTGATGCTCCTTCTCTGGGAAAACGCATCCTCTGATTGGCTTCCCCTTATATAGGAAAAAACAATTAATAAACCTAATTAGCACTACATTCCAAGAGACATGCCCTGACTGCACAGATACTGAACCTAATCAAAACTTCATTCTGGAGACACACCCAGGTCAATTTGATTGGATTTTTGAGACAACTACTAAAAACCCCACATAAACTTGGAAACCAAAGGGTTAAGGCTATTTTGAAGGAAAAATAGGAAGATTCATTCCTTTTTTCATTCATAAGTACTTTTTTTTTTTTTTTTTGAGATGGAGTCTTGCTCCGTTGCCCAGACTAGAGCGCAGTGGTACCATCTCGGCTCTCTGCAAGCTCCACCTCCCGGGTTCACGCCATTCTCCTGCCTCAGCCTCCCAAGTAGCTGGGACTACAGACGCCTGATACCACGTCCGGCTATTTTTTTGTATTTTTTTTTAATAGAGACGGAGTTTCACCCGTGTTAGCCGGGGTGATCTCCATCTCCTGACCTCGTGATCCGCCCACCTCGGCCTCCCAAAGTGCTGGGATTACAGGCGTGGGCCACTGCATCTGGCCTCATAAGTACTTTTGAGTATATTGTATGTACTAGAAAGCATTCGCAGTCATGGGGTACAGCAAGAAACCAGACAAACTAGAGTCTTATGGAGACTCTATATTCTAAAATTATTTGGGAGTAAACTGGACTTGAAAACAAATGGAAAGTGAATAGATATAAAAAGTTTCAATATTCATGATGATGTAAAAAAATAAAATATATTACAGAAGTGAAGTCAGGAAGTGTTAGGGGTCATATGGTACTTTTAAGGCCATTGGTATCCTCTGAAATTCAAGCAGGCTGAAGACATTTGCATAACTAAAAGGAAAGCAGATACTAATAGAAGACAGTGAAGAGCCTGAAAGGCATTTCAGAGACCTTGGCTGGTGGCAGCCCCTCCCTTCAAAGGTCTGGAGGCTTATAAGGGAAGACTGATTTTGTGGGCTGGGCCTAGGGCTGCACCACCCCAGGCAAGCGCAGGACAGTGCTCGCAGCATTCTACCTCCCAACCCCTCCAGCTCCAGCCATGGCTAAGAAGGCCCCAAACACAGTTTGGATCACTGCTTTGAGGGTGCAAGCCATAAGCCTTGGCAATTTCCATGGGATATTAAACCTGCAGTTGCACAAAGTACAGGAATGCACTGCTGATAAAGACATACCCGAGACTGGGCAATTTACAAAAGAAAGAAGCTTAATTGGACTTACAGTTCCACATGGCTGGGAGGAGGCATAAGGCGAAAGGCATGTCGTACATCACAGCAGGCAAGTGAGAGAATGAGAGCCAAGCAAAACTGGTTTCGCCTTATCAAACCATCAGAACTCATAAGACTTATTCACTACGACGAGAACGATATGGGAGAAACTGCCCCCATGATTCAATTATTTCCCACTGGGTCCCCCCACAACATGTGGGAATTGTGGGAGTATAATTTGAGGTGAGATTTGGGTGGGGACACAGAGCCAAACCATATCAGAAGCCTTCACCTGGATTTCAAAAGATGTATGGAAAAGCCTGTATGTCCAGTAGAAGCCTGCTGGGGTGGAGACCTCATGACAAATGTCTACTACAGCAGTGCAGAGGGAGAATATGGGGTAGCAGCCCCCACAGAGTCCCCACTGGGGCACTGCTTAGTGGAGATCTGAGAAGATGGCCACCATCCTCCAGACCCCAGAATGATAGATCCACTGACAGCTTGCACCCTGAGCCTGGAAAAGCTGCAGGCACTCAACGCTAGCCCTTGACAGCAGCCATGGGGACTGACCCTTGTATCCAAAAGAAAATAAATTGTTCTACCATAAAGACATGTGCACTCATATATTTATTATAGCATTATTTGCAATAGCAAAGACTTGAATATTTCCTCTATCATTGGATAGAGAAAATATAATTATTTTCTCTATCATTGGATAGAGAAAATGTAGTATACGTACACCATGGAATACTATGCAACCATTTAAAAAATTATGTCCTTTGCACCAACATGGATGCAGCTAGAGGCCATTATTCTAAAATAATGCAGGAAGAAAAAACCAAATACCATATGTTCTTAGTTATAAGTAACAACAAAGCACTGATTGCACATGGATGTAAAGATGGGAACATGGATACTGGGGACTACAAGAAGGGGAAGGGAAGGTGGGGACCAAGACCTGAAAAACATATACACCATGAAATATGTTTTCTACCTGGGTTACAAGATCATTCATACTCCAAGCCTCAGCATCACACAATGTGCCAATGTAAAACCCTGCACATGCATTCAGTGAATCTAAAATAAAAGTTGAAATTATTTTTAAATAGGCGAAGATCTGAAAAAACGTTTCCCAGAAGAAGAGATACAAATGGCCAACAAATATATGACAAAATTCTTACCATCTCTAATTGTCAGGGGGATGCAAATAAAAACCACCATGAAATGTCACCTGACACCTCTTAGAATAGCTGTTATCGAAAAGATGAGTAGCAAGTATTAGTGAGGATGTGGATAAAAGATAACCCTTGTATACTCGTGGCGGAAATACAAACTACTATGGCCATTTTGGATAATAGTATGAAGGTTTCTCAAAAAATTGTTAAATAAAACTACCTGCTGATGAGGCTGTTGAGATATAGGAACACTTTTACACTGTTGGTGGGATGTAAATTAGTTCAACCATTGTGGAAGACAGTATGGTGATTCCTCAAAGACCTAGAACCAGAAATATCACTTGATCCAGCAATCTCATTACTGTGTATATACCCAAAGGAATATAAATCATTCTGTTATAAAGATACACGCACACACATGTTCATTGCAGCACTAGTCACAACAGCAAAGACATGGAATCAACCCAAATGTCCATCAATGATAGACTGGATAAAGAAAATGTGGTACATATACACCATGAAATACTATGCAGCCATAAAAGGGAATGAGATCATGTCCTTTGCAGGGACATAGATGGAGCTGGAAGCCATTATCCTCAGCAAACTTACCCGGGAACAGAAAATCAAACACTGCATGTTCTCACTGACAAGTGGAAGCAGAACAATGAGAACACATGGATACTGAGAGGGGAACAACACACACTGGGGCCTGTTGGGAGGCAGGTGGAGGGAGAGTATCAGGATAAATGGGTAATACATATATGCATTGGAATATTATTCAGTGTTACATAATAATGAATCCCTGTCATTTATGACAACATGGGTAGACTTCGAGGGCATTACGTTATATGAAATAGGCCAGCCACAGAATGACAATTACTATATGATTTCACTTGCATTTGAAATATAAAATAGACAAACTCACAAAAGCAGAGAGTAGAATGGTGGTTGCCAGGGGCCGTGGTGCAGGGGAAATGGGTAGATGTGGTTAGAGCACAAAGTTTCACATATACCATATAAGTAAGTTCTGGAGGTCTCATTTACAGCACAGTGCTTATAGCTAAGAATACTGTATTGCATACTGAAAATTTGCTAAAAGGGTGGATTTTGTGTTCTTACCAAAATTTCTTACCAGTAATAATAATAATGATGATGATGGGGGGGACTTTGGGAGGTGAAGGATATGTTTATAATCTTAAGGGTAGTGGTGTTCATAATGTATACTTATCCCCAGACTCACTGAGATGCATACCTTAAACATGCACAGCTTTTTAAATGTAATCATAGCTCAACAAATTGAGTTAAAAAAAAAGGGGGGGTTGGTTAAAAAATGTAAAAGGAAGGGTAGATGTTCCCTTGTTTTTCTCTCTTGGCTATTTTCTTTCCTGCTGTCTGGAATTAAAAAATGATAGGTGGGTATTTAGCAGCCAAACTGGAGCCTCTTCTAAAGTACAGCAGAGCAGACAGCTGGAAGGGGCCTGCGTCCCTAATGAATTTGGCAAGCATCTGTACCAGCCATGATAGGGGTAACTATAGATTTAAGTGAGAAAGAAATAAACTTCTGCCTCGTTTAAGCCACTTTGTTCAGACATTAATTTCATATGCATATAGAGAATATATGCTCCTTACGAGTAGGAAAAATGTTTATGCCATATGGTTCATAATGGGTGTTCAGCAATGTAGGATGATCCTGATTATGATGACAATGGTGACAAACAGCATGAAATAATAAGGAATGAAAAAAAGTGGTTTGGGTTAATAGTTGTATATAGATACTTTATTTAAAGATTCTGCTGCTAATATCATTCAATGTATTTGTATCCCGGTGGGAGTTTTATTAGATGTAGACTAAGAAAGTTTACATTATTTAATGAAAAATACTAGATCAATTTTAAAAAACAGTAAAAATATCATGAGATGGAACTACGCATCTATATTGCAAAGCAACTCTCCCAGTTGTTTTATGCATAGTAATGATTGAGAATCCCCTGATCTAGATCCAATAGATCTCAACCTTTATAGGTGCTATCAAGGAAGCACCTAAGGAAGACAATTTTCCTGACTCTATCCATACCTCCAGTTAGTAATAGATCTGGAGATCTAGAACCCAAATCCAGACCTCCTGCTTCCATGTGCAGTGGTCTTTCGCTGTTCTGTTTTGTTCCACTTGGTGAAGAGGATTTGAGAATAAATGGCCTCATGATTCAAATCCCTCCTCTGCTCTGAGGAATATAGCCTTGTCCTAGCAAGCAAGAAGCTCATACAGTAGTGGAAGAGGCAAATATACATTCACTAATCTAACATACAAGGCAGTAAGCACCGTAACATCAACAAAGCACTTTGGGGTTTCAGACCAGGAGCAAGTGGGGTGATTAATTCTTAGCAGGGCTAGTAAAGTCTGGGAAGTGTTCGCTAAAAAAATGTCTGATCATTAACGAAAGCAACTGGTTTCTCAACACAGTCTAACTTATTGTAACAATATAAATGGTTGTTTGTTCATAAAATTTCATCTTTTGCCAAAATGTTTGTAGCTTATATTCCCATTTAACAAGGTTTTCTGGCCAAAACTGTGTACCCACGTCAGTCCTCCCATAAAAGCAATTTTGCATGCATAGAACACCTCTATCTATGAATATCCCTAATGAGGTACAGAAAGACTCTTATTATCCAAACAGAGACATTCCACTGGTGCTGGAGAGCCACAGACGGAAGTTTTCTCTGCCTCCTGGAAATGAAGCCAAACTTTCTTCTTTCTTCAGCCATGAGGATTCCTGTCCTCCTCTTCACCATTTTCTTGTTTATGAGCCAAGTTCTACCAGGTAACAAAATAAACTTAGTAAGAACGGAGTGCCTAACACCTTGCAGGGATTCAGTACTTGAAGAGAAATCACCATCATCTATGACCAGATAGGGGATCTCATAGGAAATCTGGAAGACACACCAGTCTCTGGCTCCCTGGTTAGGCCCAGTTCTGTCCAACCCACCTATACAGGCCCCACACACCCAGTGCCCACCAGGCTCCTGTCAGCCAGGAGGACCAGTGCTCATCCCCTGAAATATCCGTGGGAGCCTGCATCCCACAGGGACTCACATCTGGGGGTCTACCTCCATGGGGGCCTCTTGGTTGTGGTGGCAGGGGTGGGGGAGTAGTTGACCTCCAGCCCTCCCATCCTGGCCACTGTATTTTGTGGGGATCATTCAGTCCTGGGAGCTTCCTGGGGACCCCAGAAGGAAGAGAACAGGGTGGTCATGGCAGCCTCAGCCCCAGGCTCTGGGCCAGAAGTTGATAACGACCAATTCAGAGCAACCACTGAATTCAATCCTCTTACAGATACACGAGAAGTTGGCGAAAAACTGAATGTCGACCATTCTATGGTCATCCAGCATTTGAAGCCAATTGGAAAGCTGAAAAATCTTGATAAGTGGGTGCCTCATGAGCTGACCAAATATTTTAAAAATCATCCTTTGGAGTGTCATCTTTTCTTATTCTATGAAACAATGAAACATTTCTTGATCAGATTGTGACATGCCATGAAAAGTGGATTTCATACAACTGCCAGCTCACTGGTTGGACTAAGAAGAAGCTCCAAACCACTTCCCAAAGTCAAACTTGTACCAAAAAAAGGTCATGGTCACTGTTGGGTGGTCAGCTGCCAGCCTTCTGGCAGTTTTTGAATCCACTACAGTTTTTGAATCCTGGTGAAATCATTACATCTGAGAAGTATGCCAAGTTAATCGATGAGATGCATGGAAAACTGCAGCACCTGGAGCTGGCACTGGTCAACATGAAGGGCCCAGTTCTCCACAACCCATGACCACATGTCATACAACCAGGGCTTCAAAAGTTGAATAAACTGGGCTATGAAGTTTTGTCTCATCTGCCATATTCATCTGACCTCTCGCCAACCAACTACCACTTCTTCAAGCATCTTGACAACTTTTTGCAGGGAAAACACTTACACAACCAGCAGGATGAAGAAAATGCTTTCCAAGAGTTCATCGAACCCTGAAAGCACGGAATAAACAAGTTTATTTCTCATTGACAAAAATGTGTTCAATGTAATGGTTTCTTTTCTTTTTTTAAGACCGAGTCTCACTCTGTCACCCAGGCCAGAGTGCAAAGGTGCAATCTCGGCTCACTGCAACCTCTGCCTCCTGGGTTCAAGAGATTCTCCTGCCTAGCCTCTTGAGTAGCTGGGATTACAGGCACATGCCACCACACCCGGCTACTTTTTGTGTTTTTAGTAGAGACGGGATTTCACCACGTTGGTCAGGCTGGTCTCAAACTCCTGACCTCGTGATCCGCCCGCCTCAGCCTCCCAAAGTGCTGGGATTACAGGCGTGAGCCACTGTGTCCAGTCCATTGTAATGGGTTCTATTTTGATTAATAAAGATGTGTTGCAGCCTAATTATAAAAATTTAAAATTCACGGTCCAAAACCACAATTACTTTGGCACCAACCTAATAATAGAAGAATTAAAAGAGGCCTTTATATTAGAGAACCCATGGATGATAAAGTAATAAAGAATATTACAATCTCCATAACCCACAAACTTGGTAACTTAGACCAACTGGATGAATTAAAAGACACAATCTATTAATACTAAAACATAGGAGAAATAGGTCATCTAAATATATTGATAACTATTTTAAAAATGGAATCAATACCTAATAACCTTACAGAAAACCTATATATTCCAAAAATCTGACATTCTGACACGTTATTCTAACTGGTAGGATTCGGGGATTTCCATTTTGATAAGAACATAGGTGAGTCGCACACACTGACTTTTACTGCTCATTGGTCAGGAAACCTATGTCCACCATAGGATACTGCAGAGCGATGTGTTTTGGAGAATTTAGCAAGATAATATGATTTTCAGAGTTAAAGGAAGACAACCTGTTTTATGTACAGTAATTCCTCATAATATCACAGGGGATACCATATTTAAATTTTGGGGTATCCCCAGGTATAATTCTTATTTGAGCCACATGTGAATTTCAGACACGGAGGCTGCCCAACTTTGGTGGCTTGCAACAGATGTGGAAGTTAATTCACAACCTACTTTGTGGAGGCATAAAATTCAATGAGCACTCATTTAGCATTTTATTTGAAATACTATTTTTGTAAAGTTTGCATTTCCAATTAGGTGAAATTTTAAACCTGTTTCAGTTCTTATCCACTTTTTTTTTTTTCCCTGAGATGGAGTCTTGCCCTGTCACCCAGGCTGGAGTGCAGTGGCGTGGTCTTGACTCACTTCAACTTCCGCCTCCCAGGTTCAAGCAATTCTCCTGCCTCAGCCTCCCAAGTAGCTGGGATTACGGGTGCCCACCACCATGCCCGGCTAATTTTTGTATTTTTAGTAGAGATGTGGCTTCCCCATGTTGGTCAGGCTGGTCTTGAACCCCTGATATCTTATTATCTGCCCACCTCGGCCTCCTAGAGTGCTCGGATTACAGGTCTGAGCCACGGTGCCTCGCCTCTCCACTCTTTTAGGCAGAGGGGAGTAAGGTTTTCTTTAAGTTAGGAGGGACTCCCGTGTACCCAACCTATTTGTGTAAATTTCTTCCTTCAGAGTTCTTCAAATCAGCATCACCATTGTTAAAGGCCTCCCGCATGGTAATAATTGTGCTACAGGGTTTTACAAACATGAAGTTTATGTTTGGCTGAATTAACCTCCTTACTGTGACACAAGGGGGCCATAGGTGTTTTCACCAATTATGAAGCGGGTTCACTGTGCAATGGCTACCAACTTTTCTGAGTACAATGAGACCAAACACATTCATACATAAATTCCATGAAGTGAATTTATTACTTACAAATAGCAAACAAAAGACAACAGAAGTCTAGGATTCAATATGAACTGCTACCACAAGATCACGAAGGCTACCCAGAGCAGATGGATGGAGTTTTGACTGTAAATGCTTCACTTGCACCACAACTGAGGGACCCCAGAAAGAAGCCCACCTTGGGTTTTCTCAAATGATGTGGTTTGCTGGACACAAGTGTTAAAGGCCATTCTGTTTTGAGCAGGGACTATAACAGAGCCTGGGCTGTTCTGACCAATGTCACCTGATTATCAGGATATTGTCTTCTCAGCATATCATACAGTTATCTTGAGAACTACCAGTAAGAAAGGAAGGAAAATGGCCCTACATCCTTAAAACTGAAGGATCAGGATATTTGTTGTGACAGAAGCACAGACAGTAGCAACAGAGTGTTCTTGTGAGCCATGTACTAGTTCTCTTGACCGGAGCGTGGCACCTAACTGTCTTTCTCTTTCCTTTCAATGCAAACTGTTTCAGAATATGTTGAATATTTTGAGTTTCTACATCTACAGAGTTGAGGCACATGATCACTGGCAGTGTAGACTCTCTGCATGGTTACAGGAAAGAGTTCAGGAACCCATCAAGTCACATTGGAGGAGACCACCTAATCCTCCAGAGACTGTCACTTCATCTTCCTGGGGTTAGCTCCACACGCAGTAAGGCCATTATGTCTAAGGCCGGCAAGACTTGCCATCCGAAGATTCGACTTTTGACATGCTGATAAGCAGCAGTGATAAGAGAAGCCCACACACTCGCTAGGAATTTTTCAATGCAAGCAACTGAGACTCTTCTTCATATCCCTCGATAGGGGCTAATGTCAAACTCTTTCTTCCCAATTTCTGTACTCATCAGTGCCTGAACCATGAGGAACCATAGATGTACACCTCATCAGGAGGGTGTATGGGACAGCGGCAAGGGGAGCAGCAGCACAAGAAACAAACAAGGCCACTACTTCTGCCTACACAATAACTATTATCTTGGAGTGTACAATAATTAATAATGTTCACATGGTTGCCCTCAGCATACAGAGATGGTGACCAGAGTAGATGCAGGGACTACAGAGATACAGCCTGATCCTTGCTAATTAGGACTTAAGTGTTGGCTTATGTGCTGCGCTTCTGTGCATTAATAAGTCAGGGCCTCAAAACTGCCTGCTAAGCAAAGGCCAAATGTCATGCTGGGGTGCAATGAAGCATTCATGTCTAGGAGATGAGAGCATTTTAGTGTGGGAGAAGATGAAAACACCTGAAGATGACAGAACGCTGTGCAGACCAAAGGGAAAGCCCATCATCAGCTCACGGTTCTGACTCAGGTGACTGCTGATGTGTTACGGAACCGTCAGCGGACAGCAGGTAGGTCAAGTTGAGCAGGTGTCCTGCATGAGGGCTGGTCCATTCCATTTGTGTTGCCAATTATTTCAATAGCATCTCATGCACCCCACTGGTGAGGAAGGAATGAGCACCCTACGTTTACTGGCACCGTTAAACACATAACATCTATTACTAAACAGAAAAACCAGACATCAGTTATTAATTACATATAGGAGGATGGTGTAAGCTCCCATAGGCCCAAACAGGGATTAACTTAGGAGCAGAGAGTGGTATAGCATGAAAAAAGTGAGGATGTTCCTTTTTTTTTTTTTTTTTTTTTTTTTGGAGACAGAATCTCTCTCTGTCACCCTTGCTGGAGCGCAGTGGTTTGATCTCAGCTCACTGCAAGCTCCGTCTCCGGGGTTCACAACATTCTCCTGCCTCAGCCTCTCTAGAAGCTGGGACTACAGGCACATACCACCACACATGGCTAATTTTTTGTATTTTTAGTAGAGACGGGGTTTCACCGTGTCAGCCAGGATGGTCTGGATCTCCTGACCTCATGATTCACCGGCCTCGGCCTCCCTAAGTGCTGGGATTACAGGCGTGATCCACTGCACCCGGCCGAGGATGTTCCTTTGTTCCTACAGGACTATGTGATTGCTTTGTCTGTTGGCTGGTAGGGAACTGAATCATGTCACACAGACTGGTAAGACTGTAATACTCTAAAAAACAATATATAAACTATCATATCATAATGGTGCAATACTATCTACTACAATGAGAAAGGCATCGATGAAAAACCGAATGATATCATATGTGACTGAGAGATTGAATGCTTCCTCCCTCAGATTGGTTACAACATGTTGTGCTATCACAGTCCTCTCTCCTTCATTCAAAGTGAATGATCCAAATAATAGACAGAAATAATAAAGAATAAAGGGCAACACATGCAAAGAACTCACGAGATGATAATCCATGGTAAAATTTATGTACTTAGGAATTAATACTAACTCATTATTAGCAAAAAATAAACATCTTTACATCAAGAGTAGTTTTTCCTTTAATAAAGAAAGGTGGAATGTGTATAATGAACAAGGGATAATCAAAATTTGCCAAATGAGGCTAGTAAGACAATCCCAACAATTCACAATCATTATTCACTGGTCCATTAATCACAGGACAATACATACAAATGAAACTTACCTGAACGGGTGCAGTGGCTCATGTCTGTAATCCCAGCACGTTGGGAGGCCAAAGTGGGCAAATCATGAGGCCAGGAGTTCAAGACCAGCCTAGCCAACATGGTGAAATCCTGTCTTTACCAAAAATACAAAGAATTAGCTGGACATAGTGGTGGGCACCTGTAGTCCCAGCTACTCGGGAGGCTGAGGCAGGAGAATCACTTAAACCCAGGAGGCGGAGGTTGCAGTGAGCTGAGATTGCACCACTGTACTCCAGCCTGGGCAACAGAGGGAGATTCCATCTCAAAAAAAAAAAAAAAATGAAATAAAAAAAATTAAATGTACCTACATATTAGAAAAATTAAATTCAACCATGAATCCAGCACATTATCAAATGAATAGACAAAAATTCTATCAACAAACTTAATATCATTATCTATGAAACTCAAGTACTACTGCTTAAAGAGCATTTACGGAACTCTCACCTCAAGGTTTCCCGCAAAACAAAGTGAAATGCATACTCAAGACTCTTTAAGAATGAGCCACTGATAAAAACAATATACTTGTAACTTGTGTAACATTTCATACATTTTTTTCAAGCACTGCACCATAATTAATTTCCATCAGGCTTTCCAAATTAGAAAAGCTTCACTTATAGAACTTCTTTCCCATGGGAGTTTTCACATGACTTTTCAAGTAAATGTGAAAACTGAAAATATTCTTGCAGTTTCTAAACTATTAGAGTTTTAATCCTGTGTACGTTCTTGTATTTACAAGGTCCAGCCAGCTACAGTGTGCATTTTCATATGTCCTTGAGTGGGTATGAGAGAAATGAAACATTCCCACATTCTGGACATTCATAGGGTTTTTCTCAGGAATCAGCTGATGTCTTCAAATGGAACTAACATAACTGAAGGCCTTACCACAAATTTAGATTCAAAAGGCTTTTCTCCACTCTGAGTCCTCCCAAATCTTCAAAAACAGGAAAATCTGAAGGCCTGACCACATTTCCTACATTCTTAAGGTTTCTGTGCAATGTGAGCCTTTTCATGCTTATGAGGGAATGGGAAAGAGTATATGTTTTACCACATTTCTTACATTCAAGGGGCTTTATTTATTTATTTATTTATTTATTTATTTATTTTCTTTAATTTTGAGATGGAATCTCACTCTGTAACCAGGCTGGAGTGCAGTGGCACAATCTCGGCTCCCTGCAACCTCCGCCTCCTGGGTTCAAGTGATTCTCCTGCCTCAGCCTCCTGAGTACCTGGGATTACAAACATATGCTACCACACCCAGCTAATTTTTGTATTTCTAGTAGAGACGAGGTTTCACCATGATGGCCAGGATGGTCTCGATCTCCTGACCTCGTGATCCGCATGCACAGGGCTTTCCCCCAACCCCCTGTGGCTTTTTATGTCCTTTAAAAAGAACTAAGACAACTGAAATGTGCCACCATGCCCAGTTAATTATTTTCTTTTTTCTTTTTTTTTTTTTTTTCTTTTTGAGATGGAGTCTCGCTCTGTCGCGCAGGCTGGCATGCAGTTGTGCGATCTTGGCTCACTGCAAGCTCTGCCTCCCAGGTTCACACCCTTCTCCTGTCTCAGCCTCCCGAGTAGCTGGCTTGAGCCAGCGTGCCTGGCATTATTTTATTTTTTCTAGAGACAGGGTTTCACCGTGTTGCCCAGGTTGTTTCACATTGTTTTAATCCGGGCTGGTTATGAACTCCTGGGCTCAAGCAATACACACACCTTGGCCTCCCAAAGTGCTGGGATTATAGGCCGAGTCACTATACCCAGCCTCTATATCATGACTTCTTTCATGGCGAGTAAGATGACTGGAACGAGCGTAGTCTTTACCGCATCTCTTACATTCATAGGGTTTTTCTCCAGTATGAATTCTTTCGTGGAGGTGAGGGGAACTGAGACGACTGAAGGCTTGGTCACATTGTTTACATTCATAGGCTTTCTCTCCAGTATGAGTACTTCTATGGTTACAAAGGGAACTCAAATGACTAAAGGCTTCGCCACATTGTTTACATTCATAGGGTCTCTCTCCAGTATGAATGCTTCCATGGTTACGAAGGGAAGTGGGACAGCTGAAGGCTTTATCACATTTGGTACATGTATCGGATCTTTCTCTAGTGTGAGTCCTTTCACGCATCTTAAAACAACAAGAAAATCTAAATGTTTTCCCACATTCCTTACATTCCTAGGGTTTCTCTCCAGTGTGAGTTCGTTCATGTATTAGACAACAACCGGAAACAGTGAACGCTTTACCACATTGTTTATATTTATAGGGTTTTTCTCCTGTGTGAGTTCTCTGATGTCTTTCTTTCTTTTTTTTTTTTTTTTGTAAAATAGAAGTTTATTAACTGTTGGCCAGTGATTTCTTTTTTTTTTCATTAATGGTTAATGTTTTTTTTAATTTATTTATTATTATTATACTTTAAGTTGTAGGGTACATGTGCATAACGTGCAGGTTTGTTACATATGTATACTTGTGCCATGTTGGTGTGCTGCACCCATCAACTCGTCATTTGCATCAGGTATAACTCCCAATGCAATCCCTCCCCTCTCCCCCCTCCCCATGATAGGCCCCGGATCTGATGTCTTTCAAATGAATTGAGAAAATAAAACACTTTCCCACATATCGTACATTTATAACTGGATTTCCACTGTACATTATCATGTGTCTTCTAACACCTGGAACAGAAACGAAGAATTTCCCACATTGTTCACATTTATATTGCTTCTCTCCGTATGGTTTGTATCCTGAGTGAGCCAGGATGTGCCTATTAAGGAGGGAATGATGTACAAAGACTTTTCCACAAACACTGCTTTCACATTGTTTTAATCCAGTAGAAATGTTCTCATTCAGATCAAGATTTGGAATTTGGCTGACTACTTGTCCATACTGTCTACCTTCTTTGCTTTCACACAGTCTCTGTACCACATGATTTCTGTAAAAAATGACAAGCACATTATTATTGGTTGGTTTAATAACTTTCTACTTACTAATAGGTCTTGGCCTTACACTGCAACCAATACCAAGGAAAATGCATTGTTATTATTATTATTATTATTATTATTATTATTGCCATGATTGAATTATTTGAAAGTAAATGGGTTACTACTGAAAACACAGCTACCACCTGCATGGCTATGACCAAATTAGTAACATTCATATACACAATTTTGTAGTGCTATTTTCAAGTAAACTGTTTTCCAAACACTGACTGCTACCTTGAAGTACGTTACATTTTGGGTGAAATTTTTCTAAAAAAAATAAATTTCAAGTGACTCTATTTGTTTTGATTGCTTGTTTTTAAGTTCATGACAAGCTAAGATTCCTTCAGAGGACTTTATTTCCTCTTCTCAGTGCAAATTATCTTATATCTTTCCCAAGTTTTTCAAAGTGATCTTCAATATTCTGGTCTTTCCATTTGTTTCCTAAAATGCAGACCCACAAAATTATCATGAATTATTACAAACTACAGAAACATTACTAGATTTCATGTTCATTGTACACAGTGCCCATGCCTGATTTCTTCACCAAATCATTCCCTTGCCACATTCCAAATCACAAATAGCACTGATGATAGGGAAATACTTCTGTAATTAAGTGAAATGTGTTGTCATTCTTACCTACAGAAGCCAGGTTCCTGCAGGTTTCCTGCATCACTTCTCTGCAGAGATTCTTCTGAGAAGAATCTACCAAAGCCCATTCCTCCTGGGTAAAGTTCACAGCCACATCCTCAAAAGCCATGGAGTCCTAGAACATTCCACATATGTGGATAGTAGGACGGGTGAGACTGACAGCACTGGGAATCTATACTCAATCCATAAGCTGTTTACATGATTCTAAAATTTCCAAGCATTTATTCTATGACTTGATTGTCACAACTCTTACTCTGTTCACACATACTCCCTCCCACACAGCAGTACTAATGTGAGAATTGAACTATTCAAAAAGGCAACAGCAAAGTAGAAACACCTATCTCATAAGAGAATCCAGGGAGTAAGATGTGCTGCTAGGAGTTACCTTTTAACTTCACTTTGTACATTTCTAGTATCTGTCATAATAAAGTTCTACCTGATGTACATAAAGGAGTTAATATTATCAGTCCTGAGACTACTTATTCTTAAAAATGTCTGCTCACAAAGTTCCATCTTTGTTTGTATTAGTAACTTACATTTTGAAAGGGATTCCACCAACCCAAGTAATAAGAATGATTCACTGCATCTAAATGGCTTATGCAATATATTTGCCAAAACTTTTTTGCCGAAGATCTATTATTTTCACTGCAGTGGTGCTTAGAGAACCAGACACCAAACCACAGTCTGAACACTAAGTGTTCAATGAGTTTCCCTGGTACACAATATTTTACATGTGCTGTCACTTATTAACTGGGGAGTTGAGCCCATTCCATGTGATTATACCAAAAGAGAGTAGGCTTATTAAATTTAATTGAGTAGTAAATAAAACCAATAATTGATATTGGACAATATTAATACAATAATTTTTCAAATTTCTGTTGCACAATGTCAAGGTAGAAAGGAATAAGAGTAAATACGACACCTGTTTTTAAAAAAGGACATTAATGTCACCACTTCCAGATGCTATTCCTATGAAATCACATAAATTCCCAAATCAGGTTTTTTTTAGGCAGGAAAAATTACTTTTTCATGCGTAGTAAAAATGACAAATGCCTAATGCTTTTTAGTCATCTAAAAAAAGAGTGATGGCTTGTCTAACATACTTCTAAGATTTTCAAACGAAAATACTCAGGACAGCACAGTATTAGCAGAGAGATGAGCAAGCAGACCAATGGGAAGAAGTCTTAATGACCCAGCATTTAAATGAAAAGTTGATGAGTGATAGAGTAGGCACTGTAGAATAGAAAAAGAAATCACATGCACTTTAAAATATGAGGCAAACCAGGCTGGCATCTGCTTAGGAAAATCCACTGCATTCTTCTCTATTCCATGATCCATAATCAACTTATTATATATTCAAATATGAAAGATAAAACCAGAACACTTTCAGAAGTCACAGAAAGATTTTTTTTTTTTTTTTTTTTACGAAGGATTAGGCAGAATTTCTTTTATGTAAGAAAACAGTGATAAAGGAACAGACAAACTCAAACATATTAAAATTTAGGGAATAAAAATAAAATAGTGTGGGCAGGGCATGGTGGCTCACGCCTGTAATCCCAGCACCTTGGGAGGATGAGGTGAGCAATCATCTGATGTCAGGATGTTGAGACCAGCCTGGCCAACATGGCAAAACCCCGCCTTTTTGCTGTTTGTATTTTTTGTTTTTTGAGACGGAGTCTTGCATTGTCGCTTGGGCTGTGGTGCAGTGGCAAGATCTTGGTTCACTGCAACCTCCACCTCTCGGGTTCAAGCAATTCTCTTGCCTCAGCCTCCCAAGTAGCTGGG
Organism: Macaca nemestrina; assembly: GCF_043159975.1. Classification (NCBI taxonomy): domain Eukaryota; kingdom Metazoa; phylum Chordata; class Mammalia; order Primates; family Cercopithecidae; genus Macaca; species Macaca nemestrina. Next base: position 146,885 of record NW_027257558.1, read on the forward strand.
ATTACAGGTGTCTGCCACCATGCTCAGCTAAATTTTTTTTTGTATTTTTAGTAGAGACAGGGTTTCACCATGTTGGCCAGGCTGCTCTGGAACTCCTGACCTCGTGATCCACCCACCTTGGCCTCCCAAATTGCTGAGATTACAGGCCTGAGCCCAGTGCCAGGCCTAAAACCCCGTGTTTACTAAAAATGCAAAAATTAGCTGGGTGTGATGGTGGGTGCCTATAATCCCAGTAACTCGGGAGGCTGACACAGGAGAATCACTTGAACCCGGGAGGCAGAGGTCGCAGTAAGCAGAGATAGTGCCACTGCACTTCAGCCGGGCTACAGAGCAAGACAGTGTCTCCAAAACAAAAAAACATAAAACAACACCAAAAAACCCCTCAGATATCCAGATAAGAGGACACAGATGTGTCCACTGTCATAAATTCTTCACCATGCTACAAGAGGGGAACTGACATTTTGGTGAATCCTTGTAAATCATCAATTTATCTATCATACTTTTATTTCACCAGTAGCATTCACAAAGCTAAGTCCTACAATTCCATTTGAAATTACCCTTGAAAAGAACAGACCTTTAAATCTTACTACACTCACTCTGGGGAAGAAATAAATATGAACTTTTAGCAAATAAAATACGTCATTTTACCTTGCTACTTTGGAAATAGTACCTTTATCTTTCAAACTGTACTGACAACATGTATCTTACAGTCAATGAAAAACTGAAACTCATGGCCGGGCGCGGTGGCTCAAGCCTGTAATCCCAGCACTTTGGGAGGCCGAGACGGGCGGATCACGAGGTCAGGAGATCGAGACCATCCTGGCTAACACGGTGAAACCCCGTCTCTACTAAAAAATACAAAAAACTAGCCGGGCGAGGTGGCGGGCGCCTGTAGTCCCAGCTACTCGGGAGGCTGAGGCAGGAGAATGGGCGTGAACCCGGGAGGCGGAGCTTGCAGTGAGCTGAGATCTGGCCATTGCACTCCAGCCTGGGCGACAGAGTGGGACTCCGTCTCAAAAAAAAAAAAAAAAAAAAAAAAAAAAAAGAAAAACTGAAACTCATATAAGCGGACAAGCCTTATCAAGGTAACAAACTCAGGGAGAGGCAGCGCTGACTCCAACACAGACCTTTCTAAGTGTCACGGCAGGCCATTCTATCCCTCAGGACACCCACCCTGTTCAGTAAAGTCCTCAGTGACCACCTAGGAGGCACTGGCACTGCTCTTTGTCCTCCTGTGTGCCTTGAGTGCATTTTCATATTCAGGTTCTTGCACATCCTCTCTGGGGTGGGTTTTCCTTGTCCTTTGGGACAGTTTTTCTCTCTTCACAAACCTGAGACAATCTAGAGAGCAGAAATCATTTCTGCCCTTTCCTCTCAATATCAGCATCCCATTGGCAGACCGTCAATGTGTCTCTGAGGAATAAAAGCTCCGGCTGGAGGAACAGTTTTAATGACCTAGCTTTAATGACATTATGTTGTATTGTCCATTCATTTTAATGTCCTAAAATTTTAATAACCCTAAGGGGTCACCATTTTAGATGAAACTATACCAGGAGATTCCTCTAAGGCCAAGAGCATCCAGCTGCTCCCCTGAGAGACTCTACCCCCTACCTCAGGCTGTCCTTGGGGATGAGATGACCCCGGGGCTGATACTCACTAGACCCTCCGATAGACATGGCCACAGCGGGTATCCTGGATCATCCCCAGACAGTTCTAAAATGCCAGGACTAGGAAAAGACAGGAGGGTGTCTGAGGACACAACACCCTGTAAAGTTTTCACGGGGGGACCTCAACCTAAAGACATTTTGGTAATATGTACACTTAGGAAAGATGAAAAGAAGAGAGGCACAAAGATTTTCTTTTTATAGTAGTATGTCAGATGATTTATTCTCCGCTTTCCTCTCTTGTAAAATGTTTGGAAACAGAAAAATATTTTGGACAAGGTGGCTCACGCATGCATTCCCAGCGCTTTAAGAGGCCGAGGTGGGCGATCAGTTAAGGTCAGGAGTTCAAAACCAACCTAACCAACATGGCAAAACCCTGTCTCTACTAAAAATACAAAAATTAGCTGAACGTGGTGGTGGGCGCTTATAAGCCCAGCTACTTGGCACGCTGAGGCAGGAGAATCACTTGAACCCGGGAGTCAGAGGTTGCAGTGAGCTGAGACTGCGCCATTGCACTCCAGCCTGACGACAGGGCAAGACTCCGTCTCAACAACAACAACAAAATATATATATATATAAACATACATTTAAAATTACTACATGTAGATAGTATTTGAAGTCATGGGACTGACTGTAGGTAGAAACAAGAGAAGGCAAGGAAAGGTTTTATATTGATATTTATATATAATTATATAAAATATACATAATTATAATATATAAATATATCATATAGGCTGGGCACAGTGGCTTACACCTGTAATCCCAGCAATTTGGGAGGCCGAGGTGGGCAGATCACCTGAGGTCAGGAGTTTGAGACTAACCTGACCAACATGGAGAAATCCCATCTCTACTAAAGATACAAAAATTAGCCAGGCATGGTGTTGTGTGTCTGTAATCCCAGCTACTCAGGAGACTGAAGCAGGAAAATCCCTTGAACCCAGGAGGTGGAGGTTGCGGTGAGCCCAGATTGTGTCATTGCACTCCAGCCTGGGTGACAAGGGTTAAACTCCAACTCAAAATAAATAAATAAATAAATAAATAAAACAAGAAATATATATTTATGTCTAAATATATAATTATAATACATACATGTATATGTAAACATACATTTATTATAAATTTGTTAATATATGAAATATGTTTATTTCTGAGACAGGGTCTGGTTCTGTCACCCAGACTGGAGTGCAGTGGCACTATCATAGCTCATTGGAGCCTTGAACAGGTGGCTCAAGCGATCCTCCCACCTCAGCCTCCTGAGTGGCTAGGATTGCCTGCACACACCACCATGCCTAGCTAATTTTAAATTTTTTGTGGAGACAGGCTCTTCCTTTTTTGCCTAAGCTGGTCTTGAACTCCTGGGCTCAAGTGATCTTCCTGCCTCAGGCTTCCAATGTGTTAGACGTGGGCCACTGCATCTGGTTTAATGCATTTTTTAATTTGCGAGTTTATATTATTTGATATTTTTAAGTACTGAATGTGTTGAAAAATCAACTTGCAGAATTCCTGAACAATGGACGGTCAGCTCTCATGTCCTGGTTCAAATCGCCCCAGCACACCACGGCTAGAAACCTTTCAGCCAACTTCCACTTATATCTCCCGGGGCAGAACAATGTCACTTCGCCAATCCCCACTAAGAGGGACTCCGGAAAGGCATGAAACTATTCTGTTTTCTATAATGGAACATGACCAGGGAGAAGGCAGCTGGGAGGGCCAGCTGGGCCCTCCAACCAGCAGTGTCCACCATCGACCAACTGCCCTAGAACTACACCGTGCTGGGCATTTGGGACACTGTTATGAGCAAGAGTTTCCATTTTTCTTCTCATGGGACCTTCACGCTAGTGGCAAGAGACTTTTTTTTTTTTTTTTTTTTTTTTTGAGACAGAGTTTTGTTCTTGTCACTCAGGCTGGAGTGCAATGGTGTCATCATGGCTCACTGAAACCTCTGCCTCCTGGATTCAAGCAATTCTCCTGCCTCAGCCTTCGGAGTAGCTGGGATTACAGGATTGCACCACCACATCTAGCTAATTTTTGTATTTTTAGTAGAGATGGGGTTTCACCATGTTGGCCAGGCTGGTCTGGAACTCCTGAGCCACTGCACCCAGTCAAGAGGGAGATTTTAAATCAATAAGGAGAATTGTGATGAATGCCAGAAGGAAGAATGTGTGTGATGGGGAGGGGACCTAAGTTATTGTCTCACATTTTAACACTTTCATAGGCAAAAACTAAAAATGTAGAAGCTTAAAACAACACAAGCCAATTTTGGCAAGCTAGGAGTTGAGCCTATTTAAGCGGGTCCTGTGCTTGGGATCTCATGCTAAGCAGCTGGGCTGCATCCTCATCTGAGGCTCCCCCAGGGCAGAATCCATTTTCAGGTCCGCTGAGGTTACTAGCAGAATTCATTTCCTCAGACCCGCTTGGCAAGGGCCCAGCTTTTTGCTTCCTTGCCTACGGGGCCCCTCCAAAGGTCTTTCTCAGCACAGCATCTCCCTCCAGCAGCACCTGCAGGTGGAATATTTCTCTCTAGTGTGCGAAGGTGATGCACTGTGACAGTGACATCCCATTGCTTTTGCCAGGGCCTATGGCTTAGAAGCCAGTCACCGGTTTTGCTCGTATCTAAGGTCAGGAAGACTATGCAAGGGCATAGGTTATTGGGGGGTCAGTCACTTTAGAGTGTGGCTGTCACCACAGAACTTGGTGAGACTTTAAGTGTTGGTAGGAGCTGGCCAGGTACAGGGGGGAGGGTGTGTCAGGCAGGGGTGAGGGCATGGAGGGGGATGCAGAGGCCTGCACCCTGGAATGTCCTTTCACTCCCTGAGGTTTTGTTCTCCTGATCCCTGAGTACATCCCAGAACACGGTGGGGCCCTAGCAGGGGAGAGGTAGGGAAGCCTGTGTTGTTCATCCGGGGACCTTGTTAGGCAAATCAGATTAGGGGCCAGGCTTTCAGTGGTGGGTGCGAGCGTGGGAGTGATGAGTGTGCAGGTGTGTGTGGGAAGAGCGATGGGGATGGGGTCAGCCCCAGCCACCATGAAGACCTTAACCGTGCATCCACCCATCCCAGCAGCCTCCCTGAGTGAATGCCTTCAGGGTGCAGGTCCTGTTTTGCACATGGAAGTGAATCAGAGTGGGACACTGCCTTGCCTTAGAGAGGTCACACTTCTTCTTCTTCTTCTTTTTTTTTTTTTTTTAATTTGCAACAGAGTCTCACTCTGTTGCCCAGCCTGGAATGCAGTGCTGTGATGTTGGCTCACTGCCACCTCTGCCTCCCAGGTTCAAGCAATTTTCCTGCCTCGGCCTCCTGGGTAGGGTAGCTGGGATGATAGGCATGCATTACCATGCCTGGCTAATTGTTGTATTTTAGTTTCACCATATTGACCAGGCTGGTCCCAGTCTCCTGGCCTCAAGCGATCTGCCCGCCTCAGCCTCCCAAAGTGCTGTGACTACAGGCGTAAGCCACCACACTGGGCGAGAGGTCACACTTCATGCCAAGTGGGTGGCAGCGACTCAGACAGCACCCCAGCTGGTGCTGGGAGTGAGGGGTGCTCAGCGTCCTAGGAAGGCAGAGGGCTGCATGAGAGGTTTGGGGAGGAAGGACTGGAGGAGGATTTGAGATTTTCACCTGAGCAGCTGGGTGGATGGAGGGGCTGTTTACAGAGAATCACGAGAATGTGGATGAGCAGGTTAGGGCACTAATAAACCACTTTGTTTTGGCCCACGGAAAATTTGAGATGCTTCCCTGTGTCCAGCTGGGGCTTTGGGAAAGGTCAGGGCTGGGCATCTGACTGGGATGGATGTCTCTGGCAGGCAGCAGAGCATGTGGATGGTTTGTGAAGCCCGGAAGGGCATGAGATTTCCTGTGGCAGTGCCCACTGCAAATGGAAGGGCATTTGGCCTGAGCCCAGACATATACAAGTTTGGCAGAGTAGCTATGGAAGTACAGGAAAACCAAGGGTGTGGGGGCACATGAAGCAGGAAGCTCAAATAAGATGAGGAAAGAGGTTTGAAAGACGATCAGGGCTGGGGACAGTGCTTCATGCCTGTAATCCCAACACTTTGGGAGGCTGAGACGAGAGGATAGCTTGAGGCCAGGAGTTTGAGACCACCCTGGGCAACATAGGGTGACCCCATTTCTATAAATAAATAAATTCCATTGGTACTTGGCATTTCAGGCGGGGAACAGCAAACATATGAAAGCTCTGAGGCAGGAAAGGGAAGTGATTAGTGCTCGCTCCTGGTTCCTTTATCAGACCTTAAAGAGATGCAGAGACATTTCAGGTACTCCTTGGCCGAGCTCCTTCAGGGAAGGCCTAAGTTCGCTTCTACTTCCCATCTATTAATTTTTTTTTTTTTGGAGACAGAGTCTCACTCTGTCGCCCAGGCTGGAGCGCATGCAGTGGCACCATCTCAGCTCACTGCAACCTCCACATCCAGGGTTCAAACGATTCTCCTGCCTCAGCCTTCCCAGTAGCTGGGACCACAGGTACGCGCCACCACGATCGGCTAAGTTTTTGTATTTTTAGCAGAGATGGGGTTTCATCTTGTTGGCCAGGCTGGTTTCGAACTCTTGGCCTCAAGTGATCCACCTGCCTCGGCCCCACAAAGTGCTGGGATTACAGTCGGGAGCCACCGCGCCCGGCCCTACTTCACTCCTAACGCCCACCATAAGTGCTTCCAAATGTTTGCTGAATGAGAAGGTGAACGAGTGAATGGGACTACGTGACTTCAGGCAACAGGCAATCCTATTCCTTGGACCTCAGTTTCACTTTTTGTAAAGCAAGCCTGTCTCTCGCTGTCTGCCCTAAAAGCCTGAGTTCTGGCCTTGAGATGAGCGCGTCCTGTAGAGCAGACTGCAGGTGGACGTTGAGCTGGGTCTTCTAGGGGGCCAGGATCCGGCCAGCTCTTGGGTCCGGTCCTTCCGCGGGACCCCGCACGCCCAATCCCAGCGCCGCCCCGCCCAACCTGCCTTTGTTCCCCCAGGCCCCGCCCTCTCCGCGCGGCTTGCTCCCCATTGGCCGAAGGGGGCCCTAGGCGCCCGGCTCCGCTGGGGGCGGGGCGGCGGGCGGCGGGCGGTGGGCGGGTCCGTGTGCACCTGCACGGTGTGTTTCCTGGCCGCAGCCCCGCGCCAGCTGCAGCTCCTTGATCCGAGCCGGATCCTGAACGGGGAACACGGGCTGAAGCGGCGCGGCGGCCCAGCCCCGGGGCTCCATTGTTGAGGCTGCCGCGTCTCTGTCGGCTGCTCAGCTGCGCTCCAGTGCGCCCAGGCTCCGCGGCCAGGAGCGAGCGATGCGAGGCGGCGGCCTGAGGTGAGAGGGCGCGACGGGCGACGGGTTCTCCGGACCGGGCGGGGGTCTCTGCCCTGGGCGTGGCGGCTCCGAGCTGGGCTCCGCAGGGTCCGAGTTCGGGATCCGGAGTCCTTGCGCCTGGGCTTTGTCTCGGCCTCGTGTGGCACCGGGGACTTCGCCCCTGCTGCGATAAAGCGTGGGCCCGCGCGGCGGTGCCGGTCGCCCTGGGGGTGGGGGCCGATCCCCACTGCTCCCCAGCTCCCCGCGCCTGCCGCGGAGGGGACTTCATGGACCCGGGCGCTGGCTTCTGCCCGGTCCTCCGCGGCGTGGCTGGTCCCCGCGTGCGCAGAGGGGGCCCTGCGAGAACCCACTCGTGGGGCGGGGCCCGGGTCACCGCCAGTGGGAGACTCCGCCACCCTCCCCGCCTTCCCTCTCAGCGAGACTGCTTCGCTAGACTCACCGAGGGGACTGCGCGGACCCTCGGACGAGGGAGTCCGTGACTCTGGGTGGGGGCTTTTTCCTGGCCCCGCATGACAGTTTCCTGAGTGTTTTGTCACCTATATAGGTGGCTGCGTGGACCCACGCGCTTGGGTCCTGGCCGCCCTGCTAGTGGGGCTGTGCGCCCCCCCGTGGCTGGTCTAGGTCGACCCCGCCTGGGACGCGTGTAGTGGGGGTCCGTGCGCGAGGGTCGCGGTTGGTGGGGTTGCACCGCCCCCGCCGCATGGTTTGTCCTCTCACTTGCCCGGAGGGAGGAAGCGAGAGGCGCGGGCCCGGAGCTGTCGCACAGCGGCCGCACCGACCTGTGTCCTGCCCGGCGGGTCCCGGGGGGCGAGGGGCTGTCACCAGGCGTCCCACCAGGCGTCCCACCGCCGCACTTCCTGCTCTGGCCCCGAGCTGGGCTCTGATTGGAGGGAGCAGGGCCCTTCTGCCGGGCGCTTCTTGATTTCTTCCGTTAGTAATGGGAAGAAAAAAAAATCTGGAAAGCCAGATTGAACTTTGTAACTCTCAGCGCTTGGAGAGTGGAAGAAGCTCTCCCAAGAATTTGGCGCGCTGGAAAATGCGTTTCAAGCAGGAGCATCCACACCCATGGAATGAGGCCAAGGCAGTTACAGTTAGAGGTCAGATTTATGAGGGGAGAGCGAGGGTGAGGTCCGTGGGTGGGGAGATTCTGACCTCAGTTTGATGGGAAGACGTGATGCTGCCCCTCAGACGCCTATTTCTCAGCCACCAGAGAAAGTGGAATCACTCCTTAGTGAATGCTTTCATCAGACTTTTGAAAAACCTGTAATGTTCCAGGAAGGAAAATCGAACTGGACAGTTTTCCCCTTTTAAGAGTGTTAAACGTCCCGGAGACAAACAGCAGAAGGCTCAAGGAGTCCAAATACTCAACCTGAAGTTCTTTCTGAACAAGAGATGGTGTATAAGTCACAGGCATACGAGACAAACCTGAACTAATCACCGCAGCTGTGGCTCCTAGCCCTGTAGCGTGTCATGCAGGCCCTTTTGCCTTCTCTGCCCTCCGCTGTCCCAGACCCCAACGCTACCGCGCACCTCCAGTCATCAGCTCCTGCCGACCCATTGCTATGAATTCTGTTTCGGTGGCTCTCTTCTCTCTGAAGTTTTGCTCTTTCTCCTGAAGTCCTGGTCTTGAAGAGCTTATGATCTGCAGGGAAAGATTGGATTTGGGCAGTACATAGTTAACTGTAGCACAGCTTGAAAAATGCTCTGATAGAGGTGGGCAGGCAGTTTGTACATGCGGGTAAATGCGAGGTCCATTTTCAAAACCATGAATCCAAGTATTCATGCTATTTTAAGTCTGCAATTCTTTGACTCTCCAGAGGATTTTTAGATTAATTCTTTTTTCTGTTACTTCCTAGTGTTTGTTGCATAATTCAGAGTACTTGATTAAAACTTACCAGGTCGGCCGGGCACGGGGGCTCACGCCTGTAATCCGAGGACTTTGGGAGGTCTAGGCAGGCAGATCACTTGAGATCAGGAGTTCGAGACCAACATGGCCAACATGGTGAAACCCTGTCTCTACTAAAAATACAAAAATGAGTTGGGCATGGTGGTGGGCGCCTGTAATTGCAGCTACTCAGGAGGCTGAGGCAGGAGAATAGCTTGAACCCAGGAGGCGGAGGTTGCAGCGAGTGAAATGGCTCCACTGCACTCCAGCCTGGGCCATAGAGTGAGACTTTCTCTCTAAACAAAAACAAAAACAATGTACGGGGTCTACCTCCGGCTCTGGAATTTTCCTGGAAGGCCTTCTCTTCTGGGCTTCATTTTTCTCACTTTTGAGGATCGTAAACTACATAATTTCCAAGATTTTTGCCCTACACTTTTAATTCTTTCAAGCAAATAGAGCAGAGAAAAATTCTCTTCCCCGTAATGGTGTAAGGAATTCTCTCACAGAAGGGAACACATGGGTATGGAGAAGACAGAGGGTGTGTATATATATATAAATATGTGTGTGTATATATATATAAATATGTGTGTATATATATATAAATATGTGTGTGTATATATATATGTGTGTGTGTGTGTGTGTGTATATATATGTTTTTTTGGGTTTTTTTTTTTTTTTTTTTTTTTTTTTTGGAGACAGAGTTTTGCTCTGTTGCCCAGGCTGGAGTGTAGTGGCAGGATCTAGGCTCACTGCAAGCTCCGCCTCCTGGATTCACTCTGTTCTCCTACCTCAGCCTCCCAAGCAGCTGGGACTATAGGCGCCTGCCACCACGCCCGGCTAATTTTTTGTATTTTTAGTAGAAACAGGATTTCACTTTACTAGCCAGGATGGTCTCCATCTCCTGACTTCGTGATCTGCCTGCCTCGGCCTTCCAGAGCGCTGGGGACTACAGGTGTGAGCCACTGTGCCTGGCCGACAGAGGATATATTTTTGAGCTCTACATTTCAGAGTTCTTTTCTCTAGCCCTGGCCTGGGTCCCAAGCAGGGAACTTAATTCACTCTATCACTGAAGTATTCTCTTGCTTTGATACCATTGATATGTTGTCCTAGAGATTTGCTGTGGCTACTAGGAGTGTTTCATAGTTAAGAACTGATGCAACCTCTCTTTTGTCAGTTGATGAGTCTATGAACCATGTTGTTTCCTTTAGTATTATCTGCCTGGAACTGGAAGGTCAGAGATGAAGTTTTCTTAGGTTGTAAGTCTCAGTCTTTGCTATGTACCTTTGTCTGTCTCCCATGTTACCTGCTGTTTTTCCCCCCGTTTTTCATTTTAATGTTTTTATTGGATAGGTGTCTATTATTGCAGGCTACCTCAAAACGTTTTTGGATATTGACAGGATATAAGTATGAATAATAAGTAAAAGATAACTTCTTCTAGTTCTTTTGAGCAGAAGATTTGGTTTCTACATGTGGCCCTATTAAAGCTTTTGTTAAGTCCAAGTGCTTTCTGAACTTCAATTCCCTTACCTGTAGAATGGAGTTAGTTGTTAGTAATACCTGTTCTGCCTAACTCAGGAGATTGTTTTGAGGATCAAATGAAATCATGAATGTGATGGAATTTTGTAAATTTTAAATGAAATATTGTATTACCTAAGAATTTTTTTTTAATGCCCTATTAAGAATGGAATGAATCTGGGTTTTCCTTTGAAATCCCAAATGTTTAATGTACAGAGAAGTTTTAATGTGTCTGTTGGGGAGCTTCATTAGGATTGTTTTCTATCTTTAACTGGCCAGTATTGTTTTATATTTTAGCATTTTTGGGGAACATCAAAATTTGTGTTTCAGTTATCATTAATATTTTACAAAGTTATTGAATGTGCATGATTTAGTCTTTACCAATCTCTTCAATTATTTACATTCCCATGTAAAAAAATGCAGTAATGGACGTCCATGTAAATAACATTCCCATGCTTTAATGAAGCATCATTTCTTGACATTGCAGTTTCTAAGTGCCCTGTGTTGAGGTCGGGAAAGCTAAAGGGCAGTCAGAGGTCAAGGTCAGCAAAGCACCACCTTTGACATTTGAAATTCAGCAGCAGGTATCACAGTGAACCCCATTCCAGCATCCAGGAAGTTTCTCTGCCCTGCCTCTCCTCCAGCCACCTCGGAATCTGTGTCTGCAGTGTTGGTCCTGCTTTCCTGTCTCTCCTCTGCCTTTTCCTTCTCTTCACCAACTTCTACCGAGTGCCTCTGGTGTCCCAGACAGTGGCAGTGGGAGGATAAAGGCTAATAAACCCGGCCCTGGTCCTCAAAGAATTGATGTTTTCTGTGCAGACATTAAGTTACACTGTCATATATAGTGTTGACAGACATTGATACAGATTTCCTGTGAAGTGCAGAAGCACCATCCTGGAAGCAGAGATGCAGAGGCAGCACTGGTGACTCACACATGGAGAGCTGGAGTTCTTGGTCTAGTGGGATAAACTGACCTGGACATCATTTCAGTGCAGCGGAGTGAGTGCTGGGATGGGCTCCCTCGGGGCATCTGGGGCTGGGTTTGTCTGGTGTTTAGTCTCCTGCTTGGTACTTAGAGTTTATCAGTAAGATGAGCATTGGGAGGTTTCTAAGTGAAAGGAAAGGCAATCACTTACCTGAAACCTGAAATTTGTAGGTGTTCTGGGCCATTTATAATTCACTGAATCTGTTTTGTCAGAACAAGTCTATCATCTATTGTTTTGGATGGAGTGTGGCCAGCCCTGTCTTGCGATGTAAGGAAGTCCGGAAACGCCTGTCAGGTGTCAACACCGTGCCAGACACTCTTCTAGGGGTTTCCATGTAAATCACTGTATTCATTTCTGTTGCTGCTTTACCACATTTCCACAAATTTCGGGGCTTAAAACAATTGAAATTGTATCATCTCACAGTTCTGTGGGACAGAAGTCTGACGTGGGTGTCACTGGGCAAATATCACCATGTGGGCTGGGCTGCATTCCTCACTGGAGAATTGTTTCCAAGCACTTTTGGCCAAACATAGTTCTTTGTGGTTGCAGGACTGAGGTGTCTGTTCCCTTGCTGGCCATCTGTTGGGGGCTGCCCTCAGCTCCTGAGACCTCTATCTGGTCTTTGCACGTGGTCCCATCAGCTCAGGACTAGCTAGGCCAGGGACCTGGTCAGCCTCTCCAGTTCCCCTGTGTGCATTTCTCTTCTTCCACTCGGAGAAAGTTCTATGCCCTATTTTAAAATTTTTTTTGAGATGGAGTCTCACACTGTTGCCCAGGCTGGAGTGCAGTGGCGTGATCTCAGCTCACTGCAACCTCTACTTCCTAGGTTCAAGTGATTCTCCTGCTTCAGCCTCCTGAGTAGCTGGAACTACAGGTGCCCGCCACAACACCCGACTAATTTTTGTATTTTTAGTAGAGATGGGGTTTCACCATTTTAGCCAGGATGGTTTCCATCTCTTGATCTCGTGATCCGCCTGCCTTAGCCTCCCAATGTGTGGAGATTACAGGCAAGAGCCACCGTGCCTGGCCAGTTCTATGCTCTTAGAGGCTCATGGGATTAGACTGGACCTCCCTGGATAGCCCAGGATACTCCTTCTAAGGCCTGTGGCAAAGCCCTTTTGCTGTGTGACATAGTCACAGGTCTCGGGGGTTGGAATCTCCCATCACAGTTACTGATCCAGTTACTACAGCAGCCTGGGAGGTGCTTTTCATTGCCTCTGGTTAACAGATACCAATTTTTTTTTTCATTTTTGCAAATTGGCAAGAACATGAAGATCCCTCTTTTTTTTTTTTTTTTCCAGACGGAGTCTCATTCTCTTGCCCAGGCTGGAGTGCAGTGGTGCAATCTTGGCTCACCACAATTTCCACCTCCCGGGTTCAAGCAGTTCTCCTGCCTCAGCCTCATGAGTAGCTGGGACTACAGACATGTGCCACCAGGCCCGGCTAATTTTTGTATTTTTAGTAGAGACAGGGTTTCACTATGTTGGCCGGGCTGGTCACAAACTCGTTAACTTGTGATTTGCCCACCTTGGCCTCCCAAAGTGCTGGGATTACAGGCGTGAGCCACCACACCCAGCCATGAAGATCCTTCTTAAGTGAAAAAACCGTTCCTCTGACTTGATGTGAGGCTGTTGGTGAGATTGATAGCAATGGAGACAGGTCCATCAGAAATGGAGCTAAACTTTGTGTTTTGGAGTATTTTGATGGCCTGCCCTGATTATGTAAGTTTTGCTAAGAAGTCATTAGAGTCATTCCTCTACTGGAAGAAACACCCATATGGGGAATTTGGGACCTTGCCTTTTCAAGTTTTACACAAAGGACTCTCTATGAGTGAAAAGTACGTGATTCCAGGTCCATTTCTAGAATGGAAACAGCTGCATCAGCCCAACAGCGATTCACATTCCTGAGTTTGAGAGAATCTGACTATTTCAAGGCTGAAGCCAAAAGCCCAATAAACAATGTTTGTACCTTTATTCATAGTTAGGACTTAGGTGCATCCTGTGGTCAAGAAAACAACTGATGGTGGCCAAGTAGTTTAAAACCAAGCAGGACCTCATTTTATCATGTGGGTGTTTTTGATTTTTTAAATGAAGTTTTTATTTTCCTGTGCAATAAATGACAAGCTCTGACTTGAAATACATTTCCTTTAATAAACCAGAATCTAGGGCTGGGCGCGGTGGCTACGCCTGTAATCCCAGACTTTGGGAGGCCGAGGAGGGCAGATCACGAGGTCAGGAGATTGAGACCAACCTGGCTATGGTGAAACCCTGCCTCTATTAAAAATACAAAAAATTAGCCGGGCATGGTGGTGGGCGCCTGTAGTCCCAGCTACTCAGGAGGCTGAGGCAGGAGAATGGTGTAAATCCATGAGGCGGAGCTTGCAGTGAGCCGAGATCACGCCACTGCACTCCAGCCTGGACGACAAAGCGAGACTCTGTCTCAAAAAAAAAAAAAAAAGAAAAAAAAAAAGAAACCAGAATCTATAATCCTAAGGTTTTCAACCTGGCTTTCAGAAATTTATGAAGTCCCCAAAATCCTGTGCAACAATTTTGTGTATATGCATCCATGTGTGTTTATGGGGAGACGATTTATAGCTCTCCGTACATTTTCGAAGTGGTTGGATTCCAAAAAATTTTAGAATACGCCACTTGGGCCTGGTGTGGTGACTCACATCTGTAATCCCAGCACTTAGGGAGGCTGAGGCAGTAGGATCCACTGAGATCAGGAGTTTAAGACCAGCAACATAACGAGACCTCCACCTCTACCAAAAAAAAAAAAAAATGCTGGACGTGGGGGTGCATACCTGTGGTTCTAGCTGCTCGGGAGGTTGATCACCTGATCCCAATAATCTGAGGCTGTGGTGAGTTAGAATTACACCATGGCACTCCTCCCTGGGCAACAGAGCAAGACCCTCTCAAACAAAAACAAAAAACTATATCACTTAATATACTATTGTTGTTGGTCAAGTATCAGATTTTGTTTAAAAATTAAATACTCTTTCTTTTTTTTTGAGGTGGAGTCTCGCTGTGTCGCCCAGGCTGGATTGCAGTGGCATGGTCTGAGCTCACTGCAAGCTCTGCCTCCTGGGTTCGCACCATTCTCCTGCCTGAGCCTCCTGAGTAGCTGGGATTACAGGTGCCCACCACCATGCCTGGCTAATATTTTGTATTTTTAGTAGAGATGGAGTTTCGCCGTGTTAGCCAGGATGGTCTCGATCTCCTGACCTCGTGATCCGCCCACCTTGGCTTCCCAAAGTGCTGGGATTACAGGTAAATACTCATTTTTGCAAAGTTGTACAGGCATACAGCTCTAAGAGTCAGAAATTAACAAGGCTTACAATAAAACCCAGCAATCCCCCACCTTACCCTTCTCCACCCTAATCCCTGCTCCTTGGAGGTTACTATGTTTATGTTTTAGCTGGTTCTTCTAGATTGTGTGGAAGACAAGGATTCAGGTTGCTTACCCTCTCCCCTCCTCCTGTTGCCCACGTTTTTCTCCCCCATCCTCTCAGTATAATTATTGTGATAGTGAGGCCAGGCATGGTGGCTTGTGACTTATCCCAGATTTTTGGGAGGCCGAGGCAGGCAAATCACTTGAGGCCAGGAGTTGAAGGCCAGCCTGGCCAACACAGTGAAACCCTGTCCTACTAAAAAATACAAAAATTCGTCAGTTGTAGTGTCGCACACCTGTAGTCCCAGCTACTCAGGAGCGTGAGGCACAAGAATTGCTTGAACCTGGGAGGTGGAGGTTGCAGTGAGCTGAGATCGCATCATAAGCTGTACACGCCACTGTACTCCAACCTGGGCAACAGAGGTCGACGCTGTCTCAAAAAAAAAAGTATCGTGATAGTGGGATACATAGTACAATAGTGTATATATTTAGTATTCTTCCTGGTTTTTGGCCCAGAGCTTCTAAAACCCTTGTAATTTCCTGAGTGATAGGAACATCATTGGCTATAATATTTGGTCTTAGGTTTCAATACCTGACACAAGAGCTTCTAAGACTTTTGGAATCTCTGGGGTGATAGGAGTGTCTTTTGTATGATAATGAGATGACAGGTGGCTTCGGGCCCCTGGACAGGTTCAGGATTGGGGCTGGTTGCCAGAAAGATGAGTCATGAGTAAAGAGTTGGACATACCAGCCCCACCCCTACCTCTGGGAGGGGAGATGAGACAGGCTGGAGATTGAGCTAGTCACAGGTGGCCAATGACTTCATCATGTCTATGCTATGAAAACTCCATAAAACCCTCTAAATACTGGGTTTGGAGAGCTTCTGGTTTGGTGAACTCATTTGGTGCTGGGGAGGTGGCACTTCCAGGGACGGCATGGGAGCCCCGACCTCTCTGCCCCGTGGTGTGCCCTGTGCATCTCTTGCATTTGGCTGCTCGTGTGTTCTCTTCTTTGTAATAAACCAGTAAGAGTAAGTAAGTGCCAAGCACTTTGCGTCTGTCACCTCTCTTACTTTTTCAGCAACACTGTGTGGTGGATAATGTCCTCATTTTGCTGGTGACAAAATGAGATTGATGCCTTGAGTAACTTGCTCAAGGTCACATAATAAGTGGAATTCAAGCTCTGACTCCAAAGCCTGTGCTTTTAACCAGCATGCTGCATAGCCGCCTCTTTATTTGTTAGGATTTTTGGTGTCTTTAGGGCCTGACACCAAGTTGGTCGTTGTGGCCTAGAGCTGTTATAAGGGAGCTTTTAGCAGCCCTGCTGAGAACAGAGCCAGCACCTCCGGATTGGCAGGGCAGGGGCTGTTCCTGCTGGGAGCCGCAGGCCATTCATTCCCTGTGGCCCTTGGCTATCTTGCTCATCCACTCCCTCCCTCATTCAGTAGGTCCTGAGTGCCGCCTCCGTGTGGAGGAGAAGGAGGCAGCCTTCCAGCCCAGGTGGGGCCTGCAGGTACACACAGGGAGAGGCAGCTGTGCACTGAGCTGGCTGTCGGCTGGGACAGTGTGGCTCCAGAGGTGGCGATAGAATGCTCTGGGACTGCAGAGGGAGCACGTGCTTCTGAAAGGGAGGAAGGGGCAGGCACCGCAGAGGAGGTGTACGTGAGTTGGACTTTGAGGGAGGAGTTGCATTTCCACAGTGGAACCGAGCAGCTGAGGCTTTCTCAGCAGCTGAAGATTACAGCCAGCCAGCCTCAAATGTTCAGCTTTTCCTGAATTCTCTTCTTTACAACACTGCAGTAAGTTTTCAACAGAGATGAAGCAGTCACCTCCATGTCATTAATGTTCTGCAAATCCTGTGTGTAGTTTTTGATGCTTAGCAGATGGGGGCAGCCTGGGCCATAAGAGAAGAGCCTGTGTGTCCACCTATTGGGACAGCAGTCAGGTGTGGCACAGGGCAGTGATCACTGCCTGCCCCTGAGGAACTCAGTTGTACTTTTATGTGGAGAGGCCAAAGAAAGCTGTGGTACAGGGGGCAGGAGACATTTCACCTCCAAAGCAAGGCACAAAATACATAGTCTGTGCCCTGCATGAGAAACCGAGCAGAACCGTGTGCTGATTCCCACCCCTGCCTCCCCTCCTGAGAGCGAACCGTCCATTGTACTATGGCGGAAGGCATTTCTGCAGCCTCTGCAATTGGAGTGATCTGTCACTTGCCCATTGAGCCTTAGGGGCAGCAACCAAGTGGTGTGGCTGAAACACAGGCCTTGGCCAGACCGGGTTGGATATGTTGGTTCTGCCACTGATTGTGAATTACAAAACCTTGGAGAAGTCATTGTCTTTCTCTGTGCCTCTCATGTAAGATGGGGAACACTGCGGCCATTGCAGAAAAGCAGATAGGTGGAGCGAGTATGAAGTGCTTTGTGTGTGTGTCACACGGTGAATGAAATGGCACTGATTGACATTATTGATAGTAATAACAGGTTTCATTCAGGAACAAAACCGGTAAAGTACGCCAGGTGCAGTGACTCCCGCCTGTAATCCCACCACTTTGGGAGGCCGAGGCAGGTGGATCATGAGGTCAGGAGTTTGAGACCAGCCTGACCAATATGGTGAAACCTCATCTTTACTAAGAATACAAAAACTAGCTGGGTGTGGTGGCATGCCTGTAGTCCCAGGTACTTGGGAGGTTGAAACAGGAGAATCATTTGAACCCAGGAGGCAGAGGTTATAGTGAGCCGAGATGGCGTCACTGCACTCCAGCCTGGGCGACAGAGTGAAACTCTGTCTCGAAAAAAAAAAAAAAATCTGGTAAAGTGTTTTACCCAGCCTAGGTACGTGTGGCAGAGCCAAATGAAAGCTTAGAAAAAGATGACTTGAGAACTAGCCCAGCAGAAGAATCAGGCGGGATGTGTTGTTACTGAGTAAGTGAAATTTGCACCTGCTTTCTCCCAGGCCTTGCTGAGTTGTGTACAACAGAGAGCTCAGGTGTTGGGGGCAGTTGACCGGTTGAAGAATGCATTGCTATTATGTGAGGAACATTGGGCTTTGAAAAAGCAGAACTGGATCCACGTTCTTGCCTGGTAACTCTAATTATCATCTAGTTTGTAAAGGGGAATGCAGTTCACTGAAAAATTCGTATGACAGTGGGACAAGGATTGGGCCTCTGCATTGGTTTGTGTAATATAGGTCACATGAAAGAGCATTTAGGCTGCAGGGAGACTTTTCATCTCTATAAATTTGCTTTCACAGGACAATTCCATCATGATTTGAAGATTTTGGAGTTAAAACTACATTGTTCTGGTATGTGTTTCGGGGCAAATTTATGCATACAATTTGCTTAAATATTTCAGATGATACAAGAATGTATGTGTGGTGTAAAAAGCTGAAATTTGCATTCCCCCTTCTCTAGAAGTAACCATTGTGAATAGTTAACTCTGTATTCCAGCTATTTTGTATATTATAAATACACTGTGAACATTTGAGTGTATATATACATGTATGTTACACACATTTTTAGAGATGGAATATTGCTGTGTTGCCCATGCTAGTCTCAAACTCCTGGGCTCAAGGGACCCTCTCGCCTTAGTCTCCCAAAGTTTTGGAATTACAGGCGTGAGCTACAGCGCCTGGCCTGCATGAGTATATTTACTAATTGCTAAGTTACTCTGTTCAATACGTGTCTATTGAACTCCCCATGTGCCAAGCATTGTTCTGAATACCTTATATGCACCAATTCACTTAATTTTTAGAGCAGCTCTATTATTGTGGCCCTTTTACAGTGAGGAAACTGAACCACAGAGAGGCTGGGGACGTTGTCTAACATCACACAGCCAGTGCTGTTGGAATTGAGGTTTGAACCCAGACAGCTGGCTTCAGATCTCTTAGCTGTTATCATAGATGGCACACCCAAACCTTAGGGCCACCTCCCAAGCCTTGCCTCCGATACGGGCTCGCCTGAGCTCTGCGAGAGCCATGTACGTGAGGTTTCTTTCCTCTTTAAGAACACAAGTCTTGAAATTGTCCCAGACCCTGGAAGGACCTCTTGAGGACCCAAAACAGGGATTCTTCAAGCCTGCCCCAAGGGCCAGATCTCTGATTTAGCTACTTGGAAGGTAGATGTAGAAGAGAGTAATTTTGCCAGAACAAAATGTCAGGATGGCTGGGCTGACTCGGCCAGATGCAGTGGCTCATGCCTGTAATCCCAGCAATTTGGGAGGCCAAAGCAGGTGGATTACCTGAGGTCGGGTGTTCGAGAGCAGCCTGGCCAACAAGTTGAAACTCCGTCTCTACTAAAAATATAAAAATTAGCTGGGCGTGGTATCGGGTGTCTGTAATCCCAGGTACTTGGGAGACTGAGGCAGGAGAATTGCTTTAACCCGGTTTACAGAGGTGGTAGTGAGCTAAGATTATGCCACTGCATCCAGCTTAGGTGACAGAGTGAGACTCCATTTCAAAAAAAAAAAAAAAAAAGGAGAAGGAGAAGGAGGAGAAGGAGAAGGAGGAGGAGGAGGAGGAGGAGAAGGAGAAGGAGAAGGAGAAGGAGAAGCAGAAGCAGAAGCAGAAGCAGAAGCAGAAGCAGAAGGAAGAAAGAAGAAAGAAGAAAGAAGAAAGAAGAAGAAAAGAAGAAGAAGAGGAAGAAGAAGAAGAAGAAGAAGAAGAAGAAGAAGAAGAAGAAGAAGAAGAAGAGAAGAAGAAGAGGAAGAAGAAGAAGAAAAGAAGAAGAAAGAAGAAAGAAGAAGAAGAAAAGAAGAAGAAGAAGAAGAAGAAGAAGAAGAAGAAGAAGAAGAAGAAGAAGAAAAGAAGAAGAAGAAAAAGAAGAAGAAGAAGAAGAAGAAGAAGAAGAAGAAGAAGAAGAAGAAAAGAAGAAGAAGAAGAAGAAGAAGAAGAAGAAGAAGAAGAAGAAGAAGAAGAGAAGAAGAAGAGGAAGAAGAAGAAGAAAAGAAGAAGAAAGAAGAAGAAGAAAAGAAGAAGAAGAAGAAGAAGAAGAAGAAGAAGAAGAAGAAGAAGAAGAAGAAGAAGAAGAAGAAGAAGAAGAAGAAGAAGAAAGAAGAAGAAGAAAAGAAGAAGAAGAAAAAGAAGAAGAAGAAGAAGAAGAAGAAGAAGAAAAGAAGAAGAAGAAGAAGAAGAAGAAGAAGAAGAAGAAGAAGAAGAAGAAGAAGAAGAGAAGAAGAAGAGGAAGAAGAAGAAGAAAAGAAGAAGAAAGAAGAAAGAAGAAGAAGAAAAGAAGAAGAAGAAGAAGAAGAAGAAGAAGAAGAAGAAGAAGAAAGAAGAAGAAGAAAAGAAGAAGAAGAAAAAGAAGAAGAAGAAGAAGAAGAAGAAGAAGAAGAAGAAGAGAAGAAGAAGAAGAAGAAGAAGAAGAAGAAGAAGAAGAGAAGAAGAAGAGGAAGAAGAAGAAGAAAAGAAGAAGAAAGAAGAAAGAAGAAGAAGAAAAGAAGAAGAAGAAGAAGAAGAAGAAGAAGAAGAAGAAGAAGAAGAAGAAGAAAAGAAGAAGAAGAAAAAGAAGAAGAAGAAGAAGAAGAAGAAGAAGAAGAAGAAGAAGAAGAAGAAAAGAAGAAGAAGAAGAAGAAGAAGAAGAAGAAGAAAGAAGAAAGAAGAAAGAAGAAAGAAGAAAGAAGAAAGAAGAAAAGAAGAAAAGAAGAAAAGAAGAGAGAATGATGGCTGGGCTAACTCATAGGGTAGAGGCCCTACAGCGGCCGTAGGACCTTGGCCACTTGGGTGGAAAAGAAGGAAGGAAGAGCTTCACCCATGGCGGTGACCTGGACTGCAGAAACCACACTAAACATCCACATCCTGGAGCCTGGCCACCCCATTTGCTTCTCCTCTCCTTGGGTAGAGGGTGTGGGGAGCTTTCTACCCTGGAGGCTGAGCAGCGCAGCTTCCAACCAGGGTAGGCGTTTGTCCCTGGGAATACAGACAGCATTCTCATAAGCAGCCCAAATACTCCTGAACAGCTTTTTGTAGGGTGGGGCGGGGCGGGGCAGAGGGTCATTTTGACTCATAGGTACCTTTTCCACTTTCACTGCTGATAACTGTGTTACAGATTAAAGTTTTGTTTTTGATACTGAAGAGGGCTTAAGAGAGTGAGCTATTATGGCACATCTAAGTCTGCTAAAATAGAACCACGGGGTAGTGTAGGAGAATCTCTTCTAAATTATGGATCATATATGGTGAACGTTAGAAGCCATGTGTACCTAAGTTGAAAAATCAAAACATGTCTTGTATTTGGGTGACCCCGGTAAGTCTGGATGCCACTGCGCCTTGTGTGAACACAGGATGCTGAGGTGTAGGGACCAACAGGCTTTTTCTGGACATCTTGTGCTTCTCCCTTGGGGTAAAGTGGGGCGGCAGTAGGAGCGCACAGCTGTTGGGCCCCTAATATTTGTCAGCTGGTTTACATGTGGGATTCCATTTAATGCAATCTTGGAGGTAAAATGATTTTATTGAAGATGAAGATAGAGGCTTAGAGAAGTTAAGAAAATTGTTCAATGTCACGTCATTTGTTTTGTTTTGTTTTGTTTTGAGGCAGAGTTTTGCTCTTCTTGCCCAGGCTGGAGTGCAATGGCGCGATCTCGGCTCACCACAACCTCTACTTCCCTGGTTCAAGTGATTCTCCTGCCTCAGCCTCCTGAGTAGCTGGGATGACAGGCATGCGCCACCACGCCAGGCTGATTTTGTATTTTTAGTAGGGACGGGGTTTTTTCATGTTGGTTAGGCTGGCCTTGAACTCCCAACCATGAGTGATCTGCCCAACTGGGACTCCCCAACTGCTGGGATTACAGGTGTGAGCCACCACGCCTGGCCGAGGCCATGTAATTTCTTAAGTGGAAAGATGAAGTACTTGATGAACTCAGAAGTTTGACTTCAAGGCCCTTCATCTTTCCATAACACGTGGTTCCTTCCCTGGTTGGTGGGAGTGACTGAAGAACTCAAGGAAGCTGTGTTTTGTGGAAAGAAGACCTGAGGGGTGTATGGTCTTTCCAGGCTTGGAATCTGCCATGCTGGGCTTCTGAATTGTATAGCTTGGCCATATAGAGAGAAGCCCCTCATTTAAGACTTATTCTTTGGGGAAAATAAAGGAAGGCCGCCCGCATGAGACAGGCAGAGGTGATTTTCTCAGAACTGCTGTGGCAAGAGAGTCAGCACCATTACTTGCGTGTGGCAGAGACTGACATGCAAGTGAGTGGCTGATGAAGAGTGGGGAAATTTCAGGATGGAAAAGAACGGCTCCCAGTGGAGGCTGTTGTGGGGACTGGAGGCGGCTGTGCAGAAGTGGGTTGTCCTATGTGATTGGTTAGGGGCGTATTTGGCTTTCTCTGAATGATCCTAACTGGAAACAGGGGCCAAAATTAGGGTAGCTGTCAGTTTTGAGTCAAGTCCTGGCCACATGGACAGAGTTGTGGTTTAGCTTCTGGGTTGTGGAGAGAGAGCAGTCTGGCTTCCTGTCTGATGTGCTAGCCTGGCTGGCCTCCTGGCTGTTGACTGTAGATAGGGGATTGGTTTCCTGGGTGGGCAGCTACAGGTTGTGGTCTGAGTTCTGTCTTTATACATATGATCAGGCATGGTCTGTTTGTATATTCAGTCCCTCATTTTTCTTGTCAGTAAAAATATCAAATGACAAATTGGATACATTGGGAACTTTTTAGATGTCTGTGTCCCCTGGAGGAAGTTTTCATGTTCACATTTAATCAGAATGAATATAAACAATTGGGCATTTATCTTAAGATTTAAAATAGGAAATCTTCCACAATACTACCTCGGCGCCATTGCCTCTCTGTCCGTCATTAGGGAATGTGTTTTTATCCACCGCCGGCTCATCGTCCACCAGTTTGTGGTTGATCCAGTTCTCTATACGTCTTGTCTTGTGTGCATCTCATTGTTTGCTAGTGTTAGCTTTCCCCTTCGTCAGTGCAGTTTATTTGTGTAGCATCTGTTGGTAGGAAGTTATTTGTGGAATTTGTGAATGGAAGGGACCTTGGAGGTCCGCTAGGTCAGCCCAGTGATTTTCAAGATAAACGGAAATACAGGGAAATGTTCCAGCTTTTTTGGTGGCAAAACCAGGAATAGAAAGCAGTGTTCTTTGTGCCACAATGTCATTGAAAGACAGCTCAATGTGGGCCTAAAATGCAGAGTAACTAACTTTCATTTATCTCTGCTTCTGACTCTTGTTATCAGACATTTTAAATTGACCTTAATGTGTTAGCAGAAATATGAAAAGTCCTGACTTGTTTACATATAAGGTACTTCTTTGCCTACTCATTTGGTTGTTTTTTTCAACAGGATTGAAAAGACATTGTTCTAAACTGAATGTTTATGTCTCCAACAGATTCTTGTACTGGAGCCCTAACTGCCAGTGTGATGGTATTAGGGGGTAGGACCTTTGGGAGGTGATAAGGGTTAGAGGAGGTCATGAGCATGGGCCCTTGTCTCACAGGATTAGTGCCCTTAGAAGAAGAGAAACCAGGCCGGGTGTGGTGGCTCACACCTGTAATCCCAGCACTTTGGGAGGCCGACGTGGGCAGATCACGACGTCAGGAGATTGAGACCATCCTGAAACCCTGTTTCTACTAAAAATACAAAAATTAGTTGGGTTTGGTGACACGTGCCTGTAATCCCAGCTACTCGGGCGGCTGAGGCAGGAGAGTTGCTTGAACCAGAGAGTCAGAGGTTGCAGTGAGCTGAGATTGTGCCACTACACTCCAGCCTGGTGACAGAGCGAGACTCTGTCTCAAAAAAAAAGAAAGAGAAAGCAGGCAGCTCCCACTGCCCTGGTGTGAGGAAACAAGAAGAAAGGTTGCTGTCTGCAAGCCAGGAAGAGGTCCCTGTCCCGGAACTGAGTTGGCCAACACTCTGATCTTGGACTTCCAGCCACCAGAGCTGTGAGAAATAAACTAATGTTTAAACCACACAGCCTATGGCGTTTTTTATGGTATTTCCCTATGGTATTATGGCTATCTGATTTGACTGATACAGAGATGGTTCCAGAATATTGTAGCCTGTATCTAAGTTGGTGATACCATGAAAATAAATGTGGTAGTTCATTCCTTTATATGAAGATAGCGCTGTGAGCCCAGGGCCTTTGCTCATGTCTTAGTTGAGTCTTGTTTTCTTATAATAGCTTCCTAAGTTCTCTTTTCCCCCTCTAATTTATATTATATATCTGAATTAAATCATATATGGTATGATTTTATACTTCATGTCTATACAAACTTTTAGTGATTTTATTTCATTTGATTTGATTTTTGAGACATGCCCTTGCTCTGTTGCTCAGGCTGGAATGCAGGCGTACCATCACAGCTCACTGTAACCCTAAATTCCTGGGCTCAAGTGATCCTCCCGCCTCAGCCTCCTGAGTAGCTGGGACTACAGGTGTGCTATCCTTAGCAGTCCTCTCGCCTCAGTCTCTCAAAGCACTGGATTACAGGCATGAGCCGCCACACCCAGCCCAGTGATTTTTCATTATTAAGATCAAGGACGGGTTCCCTGGCTTGGCATTCAAGGCTCATGATCAGGGCGTGATATGCAAGTTTGGGTTTCAGTGTTTCCATTCCCACCATCAGCCTTGCGTTCCAGCTTCTTTCCTAAGCCCTGTTCTAAAGCCCAGCCTCAGAGCTGCACTTAGAATTTATACCTTCTCATCTCTTCATCGTCTTCGCCTATGTTCTAAACTCCATCTGGGACATCGTCTTCGCCTATGTTCTTATCTCCATCTGGGACATCATCTCCACACTTCCGCCTCTTTAAATCTTCTCTATCCTTCAAGACTTGAAATACTCATTTCCTTTACATGATCCCTACTCTGACATCCAAGCTAGAATTAATCTTTCTTCCTTTGAACTCTGATAGTGCTTAATATTTTTCATTCTTTAATTATACAGCAGTCCTGTGTGTTAGATATTCTTATTCTCCCAGTTTTTCATAGTTTCTTTGAAAATATTTGCTGTAGTCATGTATTTTGAATATGTAATGTGAGTGACATTCAAAAGGTCCTGGAGAGTGAAAGGCAGTCCTACTCCCATCACTGCCCTGTGACCACTGTTGCCAGTTTTTGTTTGTTTGTTTGTTTTTCCAAGGCAGAGTCTTGCTCTGTCACCAGGCTGGCATGATCTCAGATCTCTGCAACCTCTGCCTCCCGGTTTCAAGGGATTCTCCTGCCTCAACCTCCTGAGTAGCTGGGACTACAGGCGTGCGCCACCACGCCCAGATAATTTTTGTATTTTTCGAAGAGACGGGGTTTCACCATGTTGGCCAGGATGGTCTGGATATCTTGGCCTCGTGAGCCACCTGCCTCAGCCTCTCAAAGTGCTGGGATTACACGCGTGAGCCACTGCGCCGAGCCTATGTGTCTTGTTTTTAAAAACACAGATGTTGGCATAAGATAAACACGGTTGTCCGCCGGTAAGTATTTAGGTTGTTCCCAACCGTTTGGATTAATCAATGCTGAGTTGTACATAATTCTTGCATATTTGCGTGAATATGTTCATAGGATGCATTGCTAGAAATGGAATTGAGGGATCCAGGGTTCTGCGCATTTTAAATTTTGATGGGTGTTGCTGGATTCCCTTCCGTTAGGGCCATACCGTTATCTCACTGTCAATGTGTAAGGGCGCCTATTTCTATTTCCTTGCCACAGTTTCTTCTCAGCTGTTTTCTTTGACATCACACACACACAAATACCCCTTGTTCCAAAAACATGGACATTTTACATATCTACTTAAAGTGTGCATACACTGATTGAAGCTCTGTGTTGCAGTGATATGTGCTGCTAGGATTGTGGCTCTGTTTCGAATCTGCTAGCCAGGCTATGGCTTTCCAGTCAGGTATTTTTTGTTTTGTTCATGCTGTTGCTGTCATTGGGCTGTGTGAATTTCCCTCCATTGCCCATCCAGATTTCCTTTCCGGTGGGCGGGCTTAGTGTCTAATCTGGCAGCCCTGTTTCCTAGTGACCTGGGCCGAGTGTCTCATTCGGCAGCCCTGTTTCCTGGTGATCTGGGCTGAGTGTCTCTTTCGGCAGCCCTGTTTCCTGGTGATCTGGGCCCCATGTCTCATCCAACAGTCCTGTTTCCTGGTGATCTGGGCCGAGTGTCTCATCCGGCAGCCCTGTTTCCTGGTGATCTGGGCCAAGTGTCTCATCCGGCAGCCCTGTTTCCTGGTGATCTGGGCTGAGTGTCTCCATGAGAAGTTGCACCCATCTTCTCCAGTAGTGCATCTTTTCACAGCAAGCAAAACATTTTCACCACGTTTCCAGTGGGACAGGCACTAGCTCTTTTCTGGGCATCAGGAGACCTGGCTTTGTTCTGGTTCAAGCAACAGCTGGTTAGTTACCAAAGACAATTCGCATCTGGCCCCTGGTCCTTTTCTTTATAAGTAGAATCACAGTCCGAGTGGGCATCACTGCCCTGGTCTCTATGTGGTGCTCAGTGTTGTGGGGATGATGGCTAAGTGTCAGGGTGCATTTCCACCACTAGGGGATTACAGGCCAGCCAAAGACACAGGAGGAAAGCTAACAGCCCCGGGCAGGAACACAGAACCAGAGGAGTTTGGAAGGGTGGTTCCAAGCTCCTTGGTGTGATTGATGTGATCACAATAAACATTTTATCTCTAAGTCTTGGGTCGTTGGACCAAGAGAAGAGAGAGCTGGTGTTGAGTTGTAGTGAGAGGTGCGTGGTTCCTGTACGTGCTGAACCTGACTCAATGGAATTGAGTCCCATTCCATTTAACCTTCTGTTTCCACCTTTTTCATGCTCCTGCTTGTTTCTCCAGAAAAAAATGCAATAAATTCCTTTCAAAAACTTTACAAAAGCCATAGACGCTTATTGAAAATAGTTCAAATGATATGGAAGTCAGAAAGATAGTGAGTGTTTTTCTGTTGTGTGTTTGGATGAATGTGTCTTTGGGGTAGTCACTATTAACACTGGGTGTATTTCCTTCCAGATCTTTTCCAGTGTGCCTACAAATATGTATGTACACACTGTAAAAAACAAAATAGTACGTGATCAACATTGAGTTCCCCTATTCTCACTGCGTAGTCGACATGGACATCCTTTCATGGTGATACGATGAGGCCTGATCGACTCCTTTTGTTCGCTGGAGTGGCAGGTAATAATAGCTACAGATAACTCACCTTCAGTGGGCATTTACCATGTGACAGGGTCTGTGCTCCAGGCAGGCTACATGAAGTGGGTCTTAAGGCTTTTTACAACAATGCTATGGGTGAACACAGTAATTGTTAACATTTTGCAAATGATAGAATTGCAGTAGAGAGAAGCAAAGCTGCTTGCTCAAACTCATGGCACGATTCCTGAGAGAGAGAGAGAGAACACTTTTAAAACAGTTGTTGTTATAGTCAGTTGATTTATGATCATTTCAAGAAATAGTGCATTCAGTGAATACATTTCAGGGTCTGGTACAGTCTGGGAGCTGGTTCTGAAAATGCTCTGCGCTAGAGGTAAGGGAGCGATCCATTGGCCCTGGGCTCCTAGTGCAAGGAGGGAGGTCCCGGGGAGAGGGGGCATGGAGAGGAGGTCTCTGAACAAACCTTGCAACATCCATTTCTGCTGAGTCTGGTCCGAGGTCTGGTTCTTGACATGTACACTTTTCAGAGATACTTGGTTTTGATTTTTATCATGGCTCAGCTGAGCAGCCATGGTTGCAAACTGCCTGGAGATGTGGTCTGGCAGGCCAGTGCTATGCCCATCCCTCCCGCTCCTGCAGGAGGGGAGTCATCCTGGGACTAGAGGGCTTCGCCTGTAATCAGCTATCTCATAATAAGTGGATTTGATGCTGGGTTCGCTAGGTCAGGAATTTTCCCATTTGGAAGGAAAACTGATACTTGTTTTTGGGTTTTGCTGAGGAGCCACAGGGTTTAGAGCAGGGACTGGAAGTTTGTTGAGACACACGTGAGTGCACTCAAACATCTTCCATGAAACGTGGAAATAAAGACAGTGTTCCAGAGAGGTCCCTGGCTTTGGGATATAAATATTTCTGTAACAGAATGGCACTGGCTGTCTGCTGTATTTTTTTCTCTGCTATTTTG
Source organism: Macaca nemestrina (assembly GCF_043159975.1). Lineage (NCBI taxonomy): Eukaryota > Metazoa > Chordata > Mammalia > Primates > Cercopithecidae > Macaca > Macaca nemestrina. Next base: position 174,661 of record NW_027257558.1, read on the forward strand.
GCAAGTTTTATTTGGGTGTGTGTCTCCTGGACAGAAGGTATGACATCAGTTTTTGCCACCAAGTATTTACAGCCGTTGGTACCTCCTGTGTGGGTCACTTTTGTGCCGTGGTTTCTTTGGGGAAATTGTAGGTCTCCTACCCAAAGCACATTGCCCATTTCAAGGTGCTCCTGGTTTCTGAACACCTGTGGCAGTGCCTTCCATGTGGGTGAAGCCAGCCGAGAAAGTACCCCTCCCCAGGAGGTGGGGACTGGTGATTGCCTGAGTGAGGAGGCCGGGGATGAGCCCTGGACTAGAACTTGTGACCGGCTGCTTTTCCTTCCCCTCCTGTCCGTCCTATTTTGCCACCACCCCCACTTTTGAAAAATTTCTTATTAAAAATTAAGCAACTATTTTGGTTTCCTTTATTCGCTATTCCTTGCTAATCGTATGCAGAGTGAGCCTAGGACAGTGGAAAGGAAAGTTGTACTTAGCTTCAGATGATCCTACCAGTCCCACATTGAAGGGTTTCTGCCAGGCGGCGTTGTCAAGTGGCGTTGTGGAGGTTCTCCTTTCAGTCCTCAGCATTAACCAACAGAGGTAGGTGGTACTTATTCCTGGTTAATGTTGAGGAAGTTGAGCTCAAATTGGCTAAGGGAACTTCCCAAAGTCACATAGGAAGTAGCAGAGTAGAACCAAACACAGATTGTCTCTGAATCAGGCAGGTTGTCAGATTCCAAAATAGGCTCTTAATTTTTGGAGGTCAAAAAGCTGAACAGACACAGATATTTCTTTTTTCTTCTTCTTCTTTTTTTTTTTTTTTTTTTTTTTTTGCGCTAGGGTTTCGCTATGCTGCCTAGGCTGGTCTAGGCTCAAGCTGTCCTCCTGCCTTAGCGTTCTGAGTGCTGGGCTTACAGGTTTGTGTCACCACACCCAATAAAACAGACATTTCTTTAAAGAAGACATACAAATGGCCAAAAAATATGTGAGAAAAATGCTCAGTATCACTTATAATCAGAGAAATGCAAATCAAAACCACAGTGAGGTATCATCTCACCTGTTAGGATGAGTATTATCAAAAAGACAAAAAATAGCAAGTGCTGGTGAGGCTATGGAGACAAGGGAGCTCTTACACACTGTAGGGGGGTGTGCACTAGAGCAGCTGGCTGGGCGCGGGGCGCACGCTGACATCTCAGCACTTTGGGAGGCCGAGGCGGGCAGATCACCTGATGTCAGGAGTTTGAACCAGCCTGGCCAACATGGTGAAACCCCGTCTCTACTAAAAACACAAAAATTAGCTGGGAGCGGTGGATCATACCTGTAATCCCAGCACCGTTGGGCAGCTGAGGTGGGTGGGTCACTTGAGACCAGGAGTTCAAGACCAGCCTGGCCAACGTGGTGAAACCCCATCTTTACTAAAAAATACAAAAATTTACCAGGTGCAGTGGTGGGCGCCCATAATCCCAGCTACTCAGGAGGCTGAGGCATGAGAACTACTGGAACCCTGGAGGCAGATGCTACAGTGAGCAAGCCGAGATTGCACCACTGTGTTCCAGCCTGGGCAACAGTGAGACTCTGTCTCGAAGAGAAAAAAAGAAAAAGAGTAAGAGTAAGCTACGGCACCCACTATGGCAAACAGTATGGAGGTTCCTCAGAAAACTGCAAATGAATTTACAGTGTGATCCAGCAGTCCCACTACAGTGTAGATACCCAAAGAAAAGGAAATCAGTGTCGGAGGGGCATCCGCACCTCTGTTTCCTACAGCACTGTTCACCATAGCCAAGATAAGGAATCAGCCTCGGTGTCCAACAGCAGATGATGGATAGAGAAAATGTGGTATTTATACACAGTGGAGTACTATTCAGCCATAACACGGGAAGAAGTCCTGTTATTCTCAGCAACGTGGATGGAACTGGAAGATATTATGAAATAAGCCAGGGACAGAAAGTTACACAGCACATGTTCACTTATGTGGAAGGCAAAAAGGAGTGGATCTCATGGAATTTGAAAGCAGACAGAGGATCCTAGAGGGTGAGAAGGGTCGGGGAAGAGGCAGATAGGGAGAAATTTGTTAAAGAATACAAAATTATAGCTGGATAGGAAAAAGTTCTAGTGTTCTATAACATAGGATGACTATAGTTAACAAGAATATATAGTTTCAGGCTGGGTGTGGTGGCTCATACCTGTAATCCTAGCACTTTGGGAGTCTGAGGTGGGTGGATCACCTGAGGTCAGGAGTTTGAGACAAGCCTGGCCAATGTGTAGAGAAACCCCGTCTCTACTAAAAATGCAAAAATTAGCCAGGCATAGTGGTGGGTGCCTTGTAACCCCAGTTACCAAGGAGGCCGAGGCAGGAGAATAGCTTCAACCTAGGAAGCAGATGTTGCAGTGAGCTGAGATCACACCACTGCACTCCAGCCTGGGCAACAGAGCCAGACTTTGTCTCAAAAAAATATATATATATATAGTTCCAGATAATTGGAGAAAGGGCATTGAACGTTCCAACAGAAAGAAATGATAAATGTTTGAGATGGTGGATATGCTAATTATGCTGATCACATACATTACATGTATTATAACATCACTCTGTGTACTTCATACATATGTACAGTACACAATTATGTGTCAATTAAAAAAGAAAAGCTGAACTTAGATTGGAATGGCTATGAAGTAGCTAGCTTTTTCATATTTTTGATATAGACCCTAGGCATTTATTTTAAGTAAACTACAGTTGGCTTCAGGAAGTGTTTAGTATTTGAATTGTAGCCTTGCATTTTATAATACGGAGAAGTAAAACTGTAGGCTTGCTTTAGATACAGTCACAGGGGTTTGCCGTGATGACTTTTTTATGTAATAAGGGGGAAATGTACCTTAATTAATAGGCATATATGATCATTTTTCTCCCTCGTACACATTTTTAGTTGTTGTCCAGGCATTGTGATACTTATGTAAACAGTATGCGATACCTTAGGGAGGAATCAGAATTTTAAGGTAAGAATACTTAGAGTTATATATGTTTCAACCTTTCAAACTGGACATTTTACATGTCCATTATATAACTGTAATTAAATTTTCAAAAAGACAATGTGTGTCTTTAATATGGGTGATGCTCTATTTTTTTTTTTTTTTTTTTTTTTTTTTTTTTTTTTTTTTGGAGACAGGGTCTTACTTTCTCCCAGGCTGGAGTGTAGTGGTGCGATCACGGCTCACTGCAGCCTCAGCCCCATAGGCTTGAGAGATCCTCCCACCTCAGCCTCCCAAGTAACTGGGACCACAGGTGTACAACACCATGCCCAGCTAATGTTTAAAATATTTTGCAGAGATAGGGCCTCCGTCTGTTGCTCAGGCTGGTCTGGAATTCCTGGATTCAAGTGATTCTCCTGCTTCATCCTCCCAAAGTGCTGTGATTACAGGCATGTGCCACTGCCTGGCCCCATATAAGTGGGATGATGACTTGAGCCTAGGAGTTCCAGACCAGCCTGGGGAACATGGCACAAGACCCTGTCTCTACAAAAACTAACAAAATTAACTGGTCATGGTGGCACCTGCCTGTGGTCTCAGCTACTCCAGGAGGCTGAGGCAGGAGGATAACTTGAGCCCAGGAGTCGAGGCTGGAGGATAACTTGAGCCTAGGAGTCGAGGCTGCAGTGAGCTCTGATCCTGTCATTGCACTCCAGCCTGGGTGACAGAGTAGACCTTGTCTCTTAAAAAAAAGTTACTGGCTACCTGATTATTCATAGGAAAAAAAACCTGAACTCTGATCGAAACCTCATACCTCGTACAAAAATTAACTCAAAATGGATCATGGACTAAAATGTAAAATGCAAAATAAAGATGAAAAGAGGAGCTAGAGACTGGGAGAAACTATTTGCAAACCACATGTCTGATGAAGGACTCATATCTATAATATATAAACAACTATCCAAATTCAGCAGTGAAACCAAGTCATCTAGTTTGAAAATGAATAAAAAACCTGAAGAGACATTTCAGATAACATATAAGCACATGAAAAGATGTTCAACATCATGAGCCATCAGAAAAATGCACACTAAAGCCACGTCACTACACACCTATCAGAATGCCTAAAATAAAAAGTAGTAACAAGAGCAATGCTGGTGAGGATGCGGGGAAACGGAATCACTCACACTTGGCTGGTGGGAATGGAAGATGGTACAGCCATTCTGGAAAACAGCTTGACAGTTTCTTAAAAAACTAAACGTGCAATTGCTGTAGGAGGCAGCACTCACATTCACGGGCAGTTATCCCAGAGAAATGAGGACTCATGTTCACACAAAAACCTATATGTATCTGTTCATAGCAGCATTATTTATAAAGTCTAGAAACTGGACACAGCCCGGAGACTGCTCAGCAGGTGAATGGTTAAACAAACTGGTGCACCCAGGCCCCAGATACCACTCTGCAGTAGTTAATGACGTCCTTGTTCATCAGTCTTTCAACCTCGAAACCACCATCATGCTTAATCCCCTTTTTTCCATCCTGGGTCTGAGTGGACTTCATTTTGCATTTCTTTCTAATGCATTTTCCCTCTGTCCTTTCTGCTTGAGCCTCATGCCTCATTGGAACCATTGTAAGAGCCACCGAATTGTTTCTCTTCTCTGCCTCATCATGGAATCCTTTCTACACTTCATGCCCCGCATTGCCATTGGAACAATCTTTCCAAAACATGAACAAACTAACTTAAAAGAAATATCCCAGGTAGCCTTCCAAATAAGTATAAGCTTTCTGTTAGAAGTTTCACTTCTTGTCTATAGGGAACCCAGGACTGTAGAGAGACAGATTTGCTGTCTGCATTTTAAGATCAGGCAGAAATCCCTGGAGGGGCCCATGTGGAATAGTGGAACAAATACTGGTTCTAGAATCAGAAGCCCTCATATCCTGGTTCTAACACTAGCTGGATGTTCTTGGGAAAGTTTTGGTTTCAAACCTCAGTATGAGGAAGCATCCTCAAGGGATCACACAAGGCTGCTGGGAGGAGCAGATGAGGGCCATGGTGAACATGCTGTGTAATCCGTGAAGCACGTCGTATATGTGAGAAGTGGAGCTGTGTGGATAGCGGTTCTGGAATCATTGTATGAAAACGATGGAAAGCACATTTGTAGTTCTGCCTGATGATACCACTGGGCACCTGGGTTGTACACGCCTGCAACATGGGTGAGGCCCGGGTCAGTACAGCTCACAGTTTGGTTTTCATGCAGTTAGAAAGGCCCGAGAGGACCCTTCCCCCCTCCAGCTGTAGGAAGGAGGTGGCTGTCTCCTGCTTATATTTGGTGGGATTGTCTGTGGCTCCTTGGGGACAGGAATGCAGGGAGTGGGGGAAGAAAGCCGGCCTGACTGCTCGCTAGTCAGCCTTCCCCCAGGGAAGAGTGGAGGGGTCATTTCGTGGTAACTTGCCAAGTCTTTCTTAACCCATCTGCTCTTAGAAATGACCAGCATGACAAGTAAAAGACCCATTAGAGACAGATGGGCTGTGTGTCCCGTGCGTTTATGGCTTTGTGGTCTCAGAGCTGCCAGAATTCGATAGCTTTCTGGGGAATGCTGGGTCAGCCAAGGGGCTGAAAATAGTGAGAGGAAGAAAATTCCCCCTCGCTGCTCTGGTCTGGGAGTGATTAGTGAGTGGAGCGGCATGGAGGGCCCAGCCGTGGTGTCCCTCTCAAGCACACCCTCACTGCAGTGGGAACGCGGGTCTCAACCTCCCTAGGCCTCCGTGATTTTCGTCTGTCACATACTCACCTCCAGCAGGGATGTCTATGGTGATGAGATGAGGGAGCATCGTAGCACATGTGGCACTTAGTAGGCTTGCGGTGAGTGGACGCTGGCGTCAGTGGAACAGGAGACTGGGCGCTGCGTGTGGACGCACTCACGTACTGGTGGCATGGGTGGACAGAGGAGAGAGGGACGCTCTGCAGTTCTCCTTTTGGTCTGTCACCCCCGCTGTTGTGAGCAGAATCCGTGAGTGTATTCTGTTGCCCCAGTCAACTTGGTAGGCTGATTGCTCAATTTTCTGCTTCCACTTTTGATTTCTTAAGAATGGGAAAACGAATACTTCAGATACTTTTCTGGTTGATGCTATACATTCCTTGATATCACCTTAATGCTTTTTAATTTCTATGTATTTTGGATGTTGGAGCTTGTCTGACATCTGTGCTTTTATGTCTCAACCTCTCGCGTAACTGTTGGCCACACCAGAACCAGAGAGAAGTGAGTAGACCGATTGGTAGCAGGGCTAGGACTGGAATTCCCCAGCCTTTTGGCGCCCAGCAGGCTCTGTTTTCTGTATTGCACTGCTCTTCTCTATTTCGACCCCTGTTAGGACAGTGGATGTGAAATGTAGCTGGGCGCTTTTGGGGGTGTGCTAGGAGTGTGGCAGATGCCTCAGACTGGCATTTTCCCCTGATTCTGAATTCTCATGGCTCAGAGTCAGTCTCTAGGCTACTGACTGGGAAGATGCAGGAAGTTGTTTTGTATGACAAACTATGCCAGGGCATTTTTTTCACCTGGCAATTTGTTTGGTTTGGACTGGAATAAATCTCTGATCTTGGTTTCTTTGTCTATATTATTAGGGAGTGGAGCCTGACTTGTTAACTTAGCCCAATTCATAGTGCTTAGAATCTCAGTGAGTGTGTGTTGAACTGAGCGGAAGTGTGAGAGCATCTTGGCCAGTGGTTTGCAAACCTAGCTGCATCTTGGGGGCTGTGAAAAAAGCATGTGTGCTTACTCCCGACCAGTTGAAATAGAATCTGCAGGAATGGAGCCTGGGCAGGTATAGTGCTGTTAAAAACCCCCAGGTGGTTCTGATATACTGTAAAGGTTGAGTAAAGGTTGAGATGCCCTGATCCACAGTGAATTGGAGTCCTGGATCATAGACATGCCTTATGCTTTCACCAGCTTAGAATGGTTCTTGTGCTTTAGAACTGTGAAAAAGTGTTATGCAAACAAATGTGGAAACAGCCTAAATGTCACATCCTGTTACTACCTGTCATGAAGTATATTTACCGGTTACTCACTCTACTCTGATCTCTACCCATTCCACCTTTTCTTCATGGTATGAAGTACTCTTTAGGCATTTATTGAACTCTTGTTTGTACCACCGCTGTGCTGGACAGTTTATAAATATTACTTCTTTAAACAAGGCCTATGGAGTCAGGCTGCCTGGGTTTTGCTAACTAGCTGTGTCATTTGGGGCAACTTTTTAAGCTTATATAAACCTGACTTTCATCTATGAAATGGGATGACAGGGGGTCATGATCATCTCACAGGATCATGCAAATGTGTGTGTAAAGTGCTTAGTTTGGTGCCTAACACATAGTAACTACTTAGTAAAGTTATTATTACACCATCATCATCATATTTAAATGTAAATATTAAGAGCTAATAAATTTGTAAAAGGTACTATACCCTTACCCCTTGAACCAAAGACTACTTTAGTTTTAAGTGGTTGGGTTAATTTATCACTTAAATATTGGCCTCTTGAATACCTTGAATTTCAATTGAACGTAACCAGAGGATTTCATAATTGGACCGTTGCCTGTGGAAGTTGGAGCTTTGTTTGTTTGGTTTCACTTCCTACACTAAGCATATGGCTGTGCACATCTTTATGATGACTTTTGGTACTGGGGAATCAAAGCTTCATTCGCTTTTTGGAGGAGATGACCTTATGCTGTATGAAGCACTCAGACTTCGTTAACTATGTACCATCCAGACAAGACCAGGTGCTTCCCAGGGCAGCCTGTCCTTTTCTTATCTCTTTCATCAATCTAGCATGTTCCTTCTATTCCTCTTTATATTAGAACTTCTCTTTGAACAAGGAATGTTGTTTTGTCACTGCTAGGTCCCCAGCAATTAGTAATGCCTAGCACATACTAGGTGCCTCCTGAATGTTAATAGGTGATAATCTAGCAGTACACAAGATAAATCCGCAGGTTGAGATTTAAGCTGTGTGGTATGAAGGCTGCATTGGCAAACTTATTAAATCAATTTTGTTAATACAAGTTTAACATATCTTAGTAACTGACTTAGTTCAGGAATCATTTGCTGAGTGTCTTCTAGGCCAGACATTGGGGACAGAAAGGTAATAATATATGATCCCTGCCTCATGTGCAGGAAGTCTAGTGCGATGGACAGATGCGTGCTAATGGCTGCCATGGAATACGGTGAGTATTAGATAAAGGGGCACCCTGTGTGCCCTTGGAGCATAGAGCAGGGCTTGTGTTCTGGGAACATGGGCTCCATGTGAAAACACAATTTAAATTCTCTTTTTTCTTTCTTTTTTTTTATTTTTATTTTTTTTTGAGACAGAGTCTTGCTCTGTGGTCCAGGCTGGAGTATAGTGGTGTGATCTCGGCTCACTGCAACGTGCTCCCCCCAGGTTCAAGCGATTCTCGTACCTCAGCCTCCCGAGTAGCTGGGATAACAGGTGTGCGCCACCACGCCTGGCTAATTTTTGCATTTATAGTAGAGATGGAGTTTCACCATGCTGGCTGGGCTGGTCTTGGACTCCTGACATCAGGTGATCCTCCCGCCTCGGTCTTCCAAAGTTCTGGGATTATAGTCATGTATGTATTCATCCTTTTAAATATCTGCGGGTAGCATTTAACTTTAAATGGGTACTAATTAAACTATTGAATGACTTTAGTATGGATTGAATGACTTTGCTCGGGCCTCGTTTTTAATTTCCTTCATTAGAGAGAAAAAAAAAAAAATGCAGGTTGAATATCCCTCATCCAAACTTCTTGGAATCAGAAGTGTCTCAGATTTTTTTCCTTTTTTGGATTTTTGAATATTTGCATTATACCTGCTGGTTGAGCATCCTGAATTCAAAAATCCAGAGTCTGAGCTGTTCCAATGAACATTTCATTGAGCATCACCTCGACACTCAAAAGTTGAGGATTTCAGAGTTTCTGGTTAGGGAGACTCATCTTGTATGGGTGCTGGGTTGTTGCAGGAGTTTTGGACCAGAGGTTGGGTGACTAGGCTTTGGTTTTCGCTTTGTTATTAAACGGGCTGTTTTATTCCATAATCTCAGCTTTAGATCCCCCGGTTGTCAAAGAAGGGAACGGGCCATCTGATGTTTAAGGCCTCTGTTAGTTCTGACTTGGAGACACCTGGCTTCCGTTCATCTTCCTTAGGAGTGGACAAAGAATATGGGAATTTTGAAATCGTTAGTCAACATCTACAGGGTCATTGCAGCCTGGTTTTGGGTAAGGTCATCTTTAGTGAGCCCAGGGAGAAACAGTGGTTTAGCTGTCAGCTGAGAGGGGTAAGCGGTCCTATTAATTTTCCTCTGTGTTAGTGAAAGCATTGTTGAGGGTCACAGCGTTAGTGGAGCTGGCTGGAAAGAGGAGGGGAACTCACTGTTACAGGTTATATTGAATGTCTTTTCAGTCACTAAATGCTTTTTATGATATGTTTTTCAGGATTTCAGTGTTGTATGATTTCTCTGTGTTAAGCACAGGAAATTTAACATCAGCAAAAAAGAATGCTCTTTCTTTTTTTTTCCTTTGAGATGGAGTTTCGTTCTTGTCGCCCAGGCTGGAGTGCAGTGGCGTGATCTCAGCTCACTGCAACCTTGGCCTCCTGAGTTCAAGCGATTTTCCTGCCTCAGCCTCCCGAGTAGCTGGGATTACAGGTGCCCACCAGCATGCCTGGCTAATTTTTGTATTTTTAGTACAGATGAGGCTTTGCCATATTGGCCAAGCTGTTCTTGAACTTCTGACCTCAGGTGATCCTCCTGCCTCGGCTTCCCAAATTGCTGGGATTACAGGCATGTGCCGCGATGCCTGGCCTTGAATGTTCTTTCTATGGGAATTTACAAAAGCCAGCTTTTGAGTCTAGTGGCAGAAAACCTCTTCATTATTTAGCTGTGCTGTGAGCTTGGAGGGCTTCAAGCCCAGCTGAAAAAGCTGTAATATTCTATGTCAGTTGGCTGTCTTGGAGAACTTAATGAGCACTGGACTGGAGTGATACTGTCAGAGTTCATGAGCGGTTTGAGGCTCTCAAAGCCTAGATACTGGGGTTGCCCAAATACATCAGCTGGACTCACTATTTCTCTCGGGAGTCGGGGGGTGGAAAATGCTGTGGTCTTAACTCTGCTCTTAATTTTACAGTGCTGTTATTAATGGTAAGAATGATTTCATACGTTTGCATTTTGCTTTGTAATTCACAGAGAATTTTAAAATCTGTTATCTGATTTTATTCCCTCAGCAGTTCTGTGAAAAAGGTAGAGCACTTTCATATCTTCTGTTTTTCCATGATTCTCTTGTGGCTCACAGAAGCTAAGAGCCTTCACCAAGGTCATAGGGTGAATGAGTTGCAGAGCTGGGAGTAGAGGCTCAGGCTTCTAGTGACCCTGTTTCTTCCTTGATAGCTTGCTCTGGTGGCGCTATGCTCAGGTAACTTCGCATGCTCGGTTTGGTCTTTTGTAAATCCCTGCCCCATTTCGGGGGAAGTTCTTGGGAGGCTTCTATTCATTTTGGAGCATTTAAGTATCTTGTCCTCTCTCCCTCTTCCCAGATGCATGGGCATTTCTGCAGGCCCCCAGGCTGGCCCTTGTGCGTGGGGGCGTCTCCTGTCTCCACGTTGCTTGCACGCCCCGGGGCCCCCTAGTGCCTGCCTCCACACTGCAAGCTGTTTGGTAAATGTTACTAAGTCAGCATCGTTGTTTTCTAGAAATGGGACGGGGTATGGATGGCACGTTCTTTTCTGTGTGAAGTCTGCGATTGTATCATCTTGCCTTCCCCGTGTGTGCTCCTTGAGGGTGTCGCTGTGCTGCGGTCATCTGTGTTCCCTAGGGTGCCTCCCTTGGAGTTCGGGCGGTAGTAGACATGCAGTCAGTGTTCACGGCCTGAATGAGAGGAAGGCCAACAGAGCCATTAAATCTGGAAAATGACAAGTGAAGGAAAGGAATTTTTATTGAAGGCATGTGAAAAATAAATCTTTTTAGAAAAGTTGACCTGTTTCTCAATTGGAGTTGAATTTCAGCTCAGAAAAGCAGCTGTGTGCCCAGAGGGATTTGGGATTTCAGTTTTTGACAGATGAATTGAATTTGTTGTTGTATGAATGTATTATCCTTTTGTGGTTTTATTAGGCCTTTCTCCCAAATGGAATCGATTTTTCTATAAAAGTCACACTTCCTTTTTGAGAAGTGTAACACTAATTGTATGGGATGGTCTCCCAAAAGATTACCTGCCAGGAACCAAACACACTGCCTGAGACTCACGGCCCCTGGTTTCTGCCTGTGCAGCTGCAGGGCAGAGAGGCACGCTCGAGCTGAAATCAAGACGCGTGTCTGCATCTTCTCTTTCTTGACTGTTGTTTCGTCTCTGAGCTGGCCTGCCTTCAATGTCTAGGAGCTTGGTGGGTGTAGACACATTACGGTATGGAGGAGGGATATGGTGTTGCCACAGCCAGGAGACTGGCTGAAGTCTCTGTTCTCTTCCTGCTCACTGCTCTGACTTTGTATGAGTCACATTTGTAGGGCTGTGCACAGCGGCTTACACCTGTAATCCCAGCACTTTGGGAGGCCGACCTGGGAGGATGTCTTGAGCCCAGAGTTTGGAACCAGTCTGGGCAACATGGTGAAACCCCATTCCTACAAAAAATAAAAATTAAAAAATTAGCCAGATGTGGTGGCTCCTGCCTGTAATCCCAGCTACTGGAGAGTCTGAGGTTCGAGAATCACTTGAGCCTGGGAAGTCGAGGCTGCAGTGAACCATCATCACGCCACTGCACTCCAGTCTGGTCAGAGCAAGACCTTGTCCCCAAAAAAACAAACAAACAAAAACTCATTTGTAATAGTGGCAGTAGTTAACTTTTGAAAGTTTGAAGAAAAGTTTCTAAATAACCTGTGACCATGGACAACTTACTTAGCCTTTCTATGCCTCAGTTTCCTCATCTATGAAAAATGAGAGAATATGGTACTGATCTTACAGGATTTCAATGAGAACTAGACGAGATCAAACTCAGAGCCTGGCACCTCGTGAGTGCACACTCAATGTTATTATTTCAACATTTTAGAGGAAAAAGAATGCTAATGGGTCACTATGGCTAAACATAGTCTATCACTGGCGTTACTTATGGTATTGGAAGGAAGTTGAATTCCATATAGATAGTGTGATGGAGAAAGTATTTTGGGCATTGGCAGTATTTATTCAAAGAACAAAGGATGTGTCTGTCCTGTGTGGAGAGCCGTTTCCGCTTGTTTCTTTAAATGCTATGGGAAAAGCAGTGGACCCTGTGCTCTCTGCCGGACAGCTTCAGTCTCCGCGTATTGATTTGGCCAATGGTCGCTCGCCGTCATCATGGCAGCAGCATTGGAAGGGACAGCTTGTCTTGATTTGCATTTTTGGGTGTTTGTGCTATTTATAGACAATTAAGACTTGGAAGCCTGTTTATGGCAAGCTGACAAATTCAGCAAAACATGGAAAAACCTGTTAGCAGAGTTTGCACGTGTGTGGGCACAGAGCAGCCAAATAAACACACAAGTTTTCCTGTATTTTAAAACTCTCTGAAAAAAAAAAAAAGACATTAAACCATTGCCCAGATGGCTTATAGAGCTAGAGCTTTTTCCTTGAAGTACGTGAGTATGACTGTCAGACATCTGAATCCCCAAGCCATCTTAAAACATCATTTGGATGCTACCCCCTCTCTGCCCCTTTTTTCCATTTGTAAGGGACAAGGATCCAGGAAGGAAAGTATTAGTTTACAAAGGCTTTTGTTACAATTAATCGTTCATGTTCTTTCTTTTGGTATCTTATTCTCTGTTTACATTTTTTTTTTTATTTTTACATTTTTTGAGACAGAGTCTTGCTCTGTCACCCAGGCTGGAGTGCAGTGGCACCCTCTCGGCTCACTCCAACCTCTGCCTCCCAGGTTCAAGTGATTCTTGTGCCTCAGCTTCCTGAGTAACTGAGATTACAGGCGTGTGCCACCACGTCCAGCTAATTTTTATGTTTTTAGTAGAGACCAGGTTTCGCCGCATTGGTCAGGCTGATCTTGAACTCCTGAACTCAGGTGATCTGCCTGCCTCAGGCTCCCAAAGAGCTGAGAATACAGGTGTGAGCCACCGCGCCCGGCCGCTGTTTCCATTTCGTAAACACTAGCGCCACCCCAGTGTAGGGTGGCTAGGGGTATTCTTCTTTCCTGTTTCCTGGTGTATTTTCCTCTACAGCGTTGATCACTCTTTAACATACTTTTTGGTTGTCTGTCTCTACCTACAAAAATATATGTTCGCTGTTATATCACCAGTGCCTGGCACGTAGATAGTCAGTCAATATTTGTTGAATGAATGAATGAATGGGCTGAAAGAACCTTCTTCTTCTTTCTTCTGTCACTTCACACCATATGCTTTTGGAAAATGCTATATGAACAGGGATCGTAAGCAGCAGAGGTTACACACATGGCTGTGGGATAGCCCATCATCCTCAGATACTTGTCTGGAAGGAGGTGGAGTACATGAGTAGAAATGATACAAGATAACCTCTTCAGGAAATCAGCCAGGTGTCACAACTTTTCACATAGGCGTGTGATGTTAGTGTACGTGTGTATGAAGAGCTGTCGTGGCCTAGAATCACGGGCCTTTAGATCCCTTGTACAGATAGAAAAGTAAAGGTGGAGGCCCAGGAATGCTGTAGGCCACCGAGGTAGAGTCCCTGTCTGCCCTTCTCAGTGTCCGGTCACTTCTCAGTGCACTCCCCTCTTTACTGCTAAAGCCACTTTCCCTGACTCTGAATGTGTAACCACGAGGGGGAAAATGTCCTCCAGGCTCACAATTTGTGGAGAAAAAGCCCAGCACCTAAAATAATGTTCACGAAGTTTGTACCTAGAAAACGTGGCCATTTCTATCATATCTTTGAATTTCCCTCTTTCTCATACATTTTATAAACAAGACAGTAGAAGGAGATTCGTGAACAGCCACTTTAGAACAAGAGGGAAAAAATCAAATCTAGAACATTCCAGTTTCTGTTTTCTTCTCAGTTTAGGGCTGAGGCACTTTAGCTTCCTGTCTAAGGGACTACTCAAATCTGATTAGAAGCCATTGTGGGCTGGTAATTATCCGTAATTTTAGGAAGACAGATGCAGCACCAACTCTATTCTCTGATAGTAGGCTTAAGAATTTTAAATTTGCATGGCAGGAGAATCAGATGGTGAGGTGGGATAAGCGTTCAGATGCTTGGTCATTGATAGCTTTTTACTTCCACGTATCACATGGGGATTTGGGACTCGGGAAGCCCGCTGAGAACTGATGACTATCTGTCCCCTGAACAGCTGGGGTCTGTTTCATCCTGAGCTCAGAAAGATTTCTCCTACTGCAGCCAGGGAAGACAGGTTGTTGACTGGTTAGAAATCATGGCAGGTTATTTTCTCCACCCGCAGTTCGCAGTTGAAAAGCAGAGCTATCAAAAAGTTGTCTTCTCTGTTGTATTTCAAATCTGGGTGTTTAAAAAATTATGTAAGCAAATTAAGCATTTCTGTAATGGTAGTTGTGTGTGTTCTTGATGCGAATGAGAGGTGCATTCCCTTGTAAAATCTCTGGGACTTTATAGGAGTATGTGAGCCTTAGAACAAAAGTTGGTTTTCTAGATGATCACGTAGATATGATGCTGAGCACTAGACAAAGATGTTGATTGAAGCGATTTAAAAAAAATTTTTCTGAGTTCAGATTTTACATCAATATTTAGAAAATCAGCAAAAGAACTTGGAGGAATGTTCTCAGGCATCCAGTTCAGCCCCCTGCGCACGTTGTCATAAAATCCGAGTGTGTGTACAGGGAGACGCATTCCTTTCTGTTCTCATCACTGGTCCTTTCCTGGCTCTGCACCTGCCTGTCATGCGCGTCTGTGCGAAGAGACCACCAAACAGGCTTTGTGTGAGCAATAAAGCTTTTTAATCACCTGGGTGCAGGCGGGCTGAGTCCAAAAAAGAGAGTCAGCGAAGGGAGATAAGGGTGGGGCCGTTTTATAGGGTTTGGGTAGGTAAAGGAAAATTACAGTCAAAAGGGGGTTCTGTGGTGGGCAGGAGTGAGGGTCACAAGGTGCTCAGTGTGGGAGCTTTTTGAGCCAGGATGAGCCAGGAAAAGGAATTTCACAAGATAATATAATCACTTAAGGCAAGGACCCGTCATTTTCACTTCTTTTGTGGTAGAATGTCATCAGTTAAGGTGGGACAAGGCATTTGCACTTCTTTTGTGATTCTTCAGTTACTTCAGGCCATCTGGGCATATACGTGCAAGTCACAGGGGATGCGATGGCTTGGCTTGGGCTCAGAAGCATGACATTGCCCTCTTCCCGACCTTCCCTACCTTTTCCCTCCTGTGCGGTTCTCTCACAAAGTGAATGGCCTCAGCCACAGCTTCTCTGCAGCTGCATCAGACTGTGGCGACAGGAGTGGTGGCTCCTGCAGGGCCTGCTGTCCCCACGGAGCCCAGTCTTGCTTGCGGCTGGAACCTGGTCACCATTTGCACCGAAAGTATGTAATTCTACAGAATGAGAGCCAACATGCTGGGAATGGAGGTGTCTTTATCACGGTGCTCTGCATATTTTAATCTTGGGTAGAAAGTATGGAAAAGTATGTGATACCTGTGGTTTGATGTCAGAAGGACATTGTGAACTTGATGTGGACTGAGGATGTTCAGGTGCAACAGGCACCCCGGCTTCATTAAATGAGACTTCCCCACCTCCCTGCCAGGCATGCACAGGTGTATGGCCACATCTTATGTGTCATCCTTATCTAGAGTGCGCCTTGTCATGCTTAAAGTTACATGATGATATTCTGCCTCATAGAGTAGGTCCCAAACCGCATTCAACACAGAAATATACTCTTGCTATTATACATAGAAAGGGCTTTCATATACCAAGCGGGAGAGCAGTCTTAAAATCTGGGCTGGAATCACAGAAGGAAGGTTTGGGAAGCAACAGATTCCCTAGTCCAAAGCTGGTTTTTGATGAACCTAGAAACAGGACCAAGAGAAGTGAATTTCCCTAAGGCCCTGACAGTGTCTCACGGTAGCATTTGAACCTAGCAGTTTCTTGACCTATTTCTTTAAATGATTAGTCATGCTTCCTCTGATTCCTATATAAACGTATTCCTCATTCATTCTTTTGTTTCAGTGAATTATTGCAGTGCTACCACGTAACAGTATTGGAGTCAAAATGTGGCAGTGTTTATCCCTTTCCAAGGTTTTTAGTTGCACAGTTTGTCAAAGTTGTGCTAACAGTTTCTTGTTGGTTGCAAGGTGTCCTTTCAGAAGCCAATTGTGTGGTGTATTGACGTTGATTGTTGGAGGTAGTTTGGTTAGAACATACTTCGAGTGGCTGGCGTGGGCCTGGGGAACAGTGACAACTGCCTGCTTCATGGGCAGAGATGAAGTAATTGCTTCCTGGGAAGTACCATCCTCCTGGCCACACTCTCCAGCCCATTTCGTTTGTGTTGGTTTCCTCGCATCTGCACGTTTCTGGCTTCATGTGAGTCTCATTTATTGTAGCATATGACTTCAGGCTGTGGGGAAGAATGGCCATTTTAGCACAGAGATGCACACAAAGGAACAACTGGCTAAATGTGAGTGAAGACATTCTTAGAGGGGGTTTCATTTTTTTTTATTCTTTAACAGGCAGTCTGGGAAGCATTCTGGACATGTGGCCTGCGCTGTCACAGTTCCTCCCTGCAGGATCCCAGATGTTTGGAGATTGTAGTGATAACTATTATCATTGAGAATGTCATTCTCACAGGCTCTAATAAGTCAGGATTTATTCAGTGTTAATTTGTTAAAGACAACTGTATTTCTAGCCAAATCCATGTGAGACGTTTCTCCTGGCAGTGTTGCTGGGGGTATTCCCGTGGCTTAGTCTTCGGGCAGCACACGCCTTTGAATACTGCTGAAGCTGTGAGTACCCAAAGCGCACTGGAGTACTTTTGCCATACGGGGTGTTAGTCACTGATACACGTCTCAGTCAGACCTGATGGATTCTTGACCCCTTCCTTTCTTAATTTTTTAATTTTTATTTTTTATTTTTGTTTTTTAAGAGCATAACCCCTTAGGTGGCCACCATGAATCTCTGGTGTTTTCAGTTGGCTGCAGCCTATTTGCCGTCTCTGGTTCAAACATATTCGAAGCCTGATGATGCTTCCCTCGGTTGTTCTTCTGCTGTGTGACCTCCGTGCCCACAGGGTTCAAGAGTGTCAGAGCTGGGAGCCACCTTCACATCTACCAGGGTTTCCGGAACCTCCTTTATCTAGCCCTGGGGACGGAAGAGGTGTCATCAGAGTCGGAGGCTTATTAGGGTTACACGCCATTGATAACAAATGAGGAGGTTTTCTTTTATATAAGGGGAGCTTCTTATAATGTGCTTTAGTAGGGTAAAGAAGCTTTTGAGATTTGCTTTCTCTGGAAAGATAATTTGTGATCCTGCTGTTGCTTTCAAGAAAAATATAATTTGCATACCAGTGCATGTTGTGTTACTGAGCACTGGCTGACAAATGGTTCTTAACTCATCATTCACTCCGCCACTGTTTCTTGAATGGCATATGTGTGCCAGCTGTAGTAGGAACTTGCTAGGCTCTAGGACTAACCCTTATGAAATAGGGGTCCTGGGGGAAGCAAATGCATATAACTATAAACGTTTGAGGGGATATCAGAGGGGTGCCTATAGGTACAAAAGCTTGTTCATTCATTGTCCCATCTAGGAGGTTTTGTGTCTTAGCAGCGTGTTCCATAGCAACCCATCCCTCTATCAAAATATTCATCATGTTATTTTGAAATTCTCTGCTTAGGTATGTGTTTTTCTGACTACATTTAGAACTGGTTAAGGACAGGCTATGGGGTATGTATTATATATATCTACACACACACATATATTTATATATATACACATTACCATTGTAAATATACTATATATTTTTATATATACTCATATATATATTTCTCCCTCTCTATATATACATACACACCACACACATATATATACACACATATATATGAAATACACACACACACACACACTTCTACTGCCAAGCACAGAAAGTCAATACTAGGCAAGAGTTCTTTTAGTGTTCATGAAAAAATAGATGTGTTAGTTGAGAGCGTCCTTAAGTTGCCAGGGGAAAGACAGGATGGATTCACAAAGGGAGATAGTGTGTTTTTTTTCCTTTGTTTAACTCTTGAATTCGAAATAATCCAGACTTATGGAAAAGTTGCAAAAATAGTACAGAGAATTCCCATATACTCTTCCCTCAGATTCCCCAAACATTTCACCCCATTTGTACTTTCTTTCTCTGTGGATATAATTTTTTTTTCCCGAAATGTTTGAGAGTGGAAGGTAGCATGCAGGCAGGGTGAAAGGCGGAAGGAGAGAGGTGGGTTGGGAGGCTTTTTTTTTTTTTTTTTGACCTTCTGAGATGGCGTTTCACTCTTGTCACCCAGGCTGGAGTGCAATGGCACGATCTTGGCTCACTGTAACCTCTGTCTTCTGAGTTCAAGTGATTCTCCTGCTTCAGCCTCTGGGATAGCTGGGATTACAGGCGCCCACCACCATGCTTGCCTAATTTTTTGTATTTTTAGTAGGGGCGTTTCACCATTTTGGTCAGGCTGGTCTTGAGCTCCTGACCTCTGATGATCCACCTGCCTTGGCCTACCAAAGTGCTGGGATTACAGGCATGAGCCACTGTGGCTGGCGATTGGGAGGCTTTTGCAGTAACCCAGAGCGCTATGATGAGGGCTGGACCTGGTTGGAAATGATGAGAAAGGTGAGAAGTGGTTAGGTCTGGCATATATTTTGAAAGGAGAGTTTAAATGGGTTGGATGACAAGAGAGAGAAAAAGAAGTTTTAAGGATGATGTCAAGGATTTTGGCCTGAGTAACTGGAAGACTAGAGATGCTGTTATTGGGATCGGGAAGACTATGGGAGGAGTGGGTTATAGCAGGGGGAATCAAAAGTGTGTTTTCGGCATGCTAAATTTGAGGTCCAAAAAGGGATATCAAGAAGTGTTGGCTGGGCGCGGTGCCTCACGCCTGTAATTCCAGCACTTTGGGAGGCTGAGGCAGGCAGATCACCTGAGGTCAAGAGTTCGAGACCAGCCTGATAATTATTAAAATCGATCATTGATGTTTACTAATTAATCATATTATTGCTCCTGATACTGCAGGGGGTGTATACCTACCTGTGATGTTGTTCCTAATATCCAGGGACAGAGAGCATGATTTTAGTTTTAATATCACAGTAGGTGTACACTCACCATGTGAAACTGATCCTAATATCCAGGGGGGTAGAATATGACATGACTCCCAACATAGCAATGAATGGACAGCCACCTGGTGATATTACTCCTAATATACACAGAAGAAGCGTATGATATTACTCCCAATATCCCAGGGAGGGTACAGCTCTTCTGTGATATGGTTCCTAGTATCTGGAGGGGGAGAGGATGATAATAATTCCAGTATCACAGGCTGTGTTCACCCGCCCTGTGATATTGTTATTAATATTCTGGAAGGGAGAGGATGATATGATTCCCCATAGAGCAGGAGGCGTACACCCAGCCTGGGATATTGTTCCTAATATCCATGGAGAGGAGAGGCTGATGTTACTCCCAATATGGCAGGGGGTGTACATCCACCCTGTGATATTCTTCTTAATATTCCAAGGCTGAGAGGTTGATACTACTCCCAGTATCGCAGACACCGTACACCCCCATGTGATATTCTTCCTGATATCTGGAAGGGGAGAAGATGGTATTAATCCCCATATCGCAGGAGGTGAACACCCACTTTGTAATATCTTTCCTAATATGCAGAGGGAGAGAGGATAATATTATTCCCAATATTGCAGAAGATGTACACGCTCCCCCATGATATTGTCCTTAATATTCCAAGGCACAGAAGACGATGTTACTCCCAATATCGCAGAAAGTGTACACCCCCCAGTGATGTTGTTCCCATGATCCAGGAGGGAAGAGGATGATATGACTTTCAACCCCTGCACCCTGCAATGCTCTCACCCTGCAACACCGACACCAGCTCAACCTGACATGGGACCAGAGGTGCTGGCTGGGGGTGTTCATTGCTTCTCTTTTCTCCCTTGCCAGACTCAGTAGAGGAAGCTGAGACCGAGCAGCCGCAGGAACAAGGTAGGTTTTGCCCGTGGCTCAGGCTTCCTCTGGTTATGGGCTGGGTCTTGGAGTAACACCGGGGGAGGGGACAGAGCTGAGTACAGTGGGCAATGGATGTGGCTGTCACCCCTCTGTGGTGTGGGCCGGGGACTTGAGGGACATCGCCTGAGGTGGGCCTGAACCTCCCGTCTACTCTGGCACTGGAGGCCGTGGGGTCCCACACTTCTTCCAATGAACATGCTGACCCCTGCCTGGTCACCGACCGAGGTGGGACATCCTTTCCACTGCTGGAGACCACATGTAGCTGTGGGTTCCTTCTTCATGACCTGGAGAAGCTGCAGTTCACCCTGTGCTCCGCCTCAGAGATGGGAGGCCACACTGCCCTCAGCGGGTAGCAGAATGCAGAGCTTTAGGTTGCAGGGGCCTCAACTGAGGTCCCTGAAGGGTCTGCTCCTTCCTGAGGGGAGCCAGTGGGGAAGGGAAGGCTGTTGTAGGTTTGCCTCAGGGAGGGGGTGGTTCCACCCTCTGCCAAAGTCACTGGAGCAAAGGCACGTGGCTCTCCAGCTGCCCCGGAGGCCAGGGTAGTGGCTGGGAGGGGCTGTGTGCCTCTGCCGGATTGGGGAGATTTCTTAGCTAATCTAGTGTAGTCAAGTCAGACATTTGCCTCGAAATCATATTTATTTATTTTTTTAATTCCAAGGCTTTGCAGATGAATAAGGAGGCAGTTTGTACTGAAAATATTTTTTACATGTGAGCTTGAAACAGAGAGTCTGTTTAAATCTAGTTTTTTCCTTCCCAGTAATGCCTCCTTTCATCCCAGGTTTTCCAACAGGAAATGCGCTTGTTTGCTCACCTCTGGGAGGGGGCTTTGGCTAGGAATCCACCAAAGCCAGCAGGCACCAGTGGGCTGCTGGAGCACGCTGGCCTTTGTTAACCCTTTAGGAACTGTGGGCTTCAGGTTTTCAGACCATTGAAGGTGAAGGTGGCCACAGGGGCCTGGAAGCTTTCCCATCCTTCCTGCAGCGATGGTCCGTTTCCCTGCACGGAGATGGGTACATGGGTACAACAGCCCTGTCCTGTGCCGTCAGTGGCTTTACCAATTTTGCATAGCAGCTTTTGAGCTGATCAATAGCTCTGATTGGCTATTGAGGATTTCATGGATTCCTGTACCCCACCGGGGGGCCCAATATGCTGACAAAAGTTACATTTGTAGTTGTAGTGCTGCATATACATGGGTCCAGTTAGAAGGCTTTGATTCTTTCTAAAGGGAAAGGCATCTCTGAGGGATCACTGAGCTGACATAGTCTCCTAAAACCATGCTGTGAGGTGGGCGACAAAGCAGGACAGGAGGGTGATTTTGTAGGAGAGTCGGGCCACGGGCCTGCGTGTTCTCTCTGTCCCCATAGTGCCGGAGTTCCTGTGTGCTCCAGGCCCGGGTTTGCATTGCACATAATTCTCAAGGGCTCATGGCAAGCTGTGCCAGGGACACAGAGAGGGGGGATGTGGGGACCTTGTCCCCAGTGGACCAAGGACTCAATGCTGAACTCTAATCTGTCTAGGTGTTTTTGTGACTTGCAGAAATACCTCCACCTTGCCTGGGCCTGGAGCCACAGGCGACCCTGCCGAAGGTGAAGAATGTTCTAGAACAATGCAAGACCTGCCCAGGCTGCCCCCAGGAGCCAGCATCCTGGGGTCTCTGTGCGGCATCCAGCAACATGAGCTTGCAGGACCCCGAGGAGCCTTCCTTCTTCTTGGAAGCTGAGGACGACTGGGAGGACCCAGAGGCCCTGACCTCACTGCTGTGTTCCTGAACGCCCCCGGGTACAAGGCCAGCTTCTGTGGCCTGTATGGTGTGGCATGGCCATGGCTGAGCGGCATGTTCTGCAGCTTTAGCGACGAGGAGGAGCTGACTGGGCGCCTGGCACAGGCCTGAGGGGTGGCCAAGAAAGCTGGCCTCTTCATGGCCCTGGCCAGACTCTGCTTCCTCCTGGGGCGGCTGTGCAGCAGGAGGCTCAAGCTGTCCCGGGCCCGGGTGTACTTGGAGGAAGCACTGGGGTCCCTGGAGGGCAGCTTTGGGGACCTGTTCCTGGTGGTGGCTGTGTACGCCAACCTGGCCAGCATTTACCGGAAGCAGAACGGGAGAAGTGTACACAGGTGGTTCCCAAAGCCATGGCCCTGCTCCTGGGGACGCCGGGTCACATCTGCAGCACCGAGGTGGAGGAATAGCTCCTGCAGCTGGCCCTGCAGCAGATGGTGGGTGGCCAGAGCCTGCAGGCCGCGGCCCGGGCCTGCTTCCTGCTGGCCAGGCACCATGTGCACCTCAAGCAGCTCGAGGAGGCCCTGCCCTTCCTAGAGCTGCTGCTGCTTTTGCACAGGGACTCGGGAGCCCCAGAGGCTGCGTGGCTCTCAGACTGCTCCCTACTGCTGGCTGACATCTACTCCTGGCTCCTACTCCTGGCCACAAGTGCCTGCCCCACCTCGTGCTGAGCCTGTGTCATGGTGGCCTCATTGAGGACACAGGACTCGCTGGCCGGCTCGCTAAGAAGCGTGAACCTGGTGCTCCAGAACTCCCTCCAGCCCCACAGCCGCCCCACCCAGACTTCCCACTACCTCAAGCGAGCGCCGGCCTCCCTAACCCCAGGCACAGGCCACGTGCTGCGC
The DNA here is from genome assembly GCF_043159975.1 of Macaca nemestrina. Lineage (NCBI taxonomy): Eukaryota > Metazoa > Chordata > Mammalia > Primates > Cercopithecidae > Macaca > Macaca nemestrina. The sequence continues at coordinate 197,419 of NW_027257558.1, forward strand.
GGCCTTCTCCACACCAGCTTGGCCCAACTGTACAGCCACCGTGGCTATCACGGCCCAGCCATCACCTTCATGACACAGGCGGTGGAAGCCAGTGCTGTTGCCGGAGTCTGTGCCATCGTGGACCCCCTGGTGGCCCTGGCCTGGCTGCACGTGCTTCATGGACAGAGCCCGGTGGCCCTGAACATCCTGCAGTATATCCAGGATGCAGTGGTGGCCAGCGAGGACCAGGAGGGTATGATTGCCAACATGGTGGCCGTGGCTCTGAAGAGGACAGGCCAGACGAGGCAGGCAGCCGAGGGCTACTACTGCGCCCTATGGGCGGCTTGGTACCTGGGCCAGCGGAGGAACCAGGCAGTGGTGCTGGCCAACTTCGGGACCCTGTGCCTGCACTGGGGTGCCAGAAGGCTGGCCCAGCACTACCTCCTGGAGGCCGTGCGGCTGTTCTCGAGGCTGCCCTGCAGGGAGTGTGGACAGGACTTCACCCACGTGCTCCTGTAGCTGGGCCACCTCTGCACCCGCCAGGGCCCGGCCCAGCAGGACAAGGGCTACTATGAGTGGGCCCTTCTGGTCGCCGTGGAGATGGGCCATGTGGAGAGTGAGTGCCCCAGTTCCCCCTGTGCGCCTTCCGGGGCCACTCGGGTCAGGGCACACCTGGGGTTTGTGATTCGGAAACAAGGGGTGGTTTTTCCACCATCGAAAGTGCTGAGTCATGGCCAGCAGCAGATGTTGGCAAGCGCCCTGGAGACAGGCGGTTCCCATGCAGGGCCAGGCCCTCTGTGCCCTACTGAGGCAGCCAGTTCTTCCTGGTTTGCCCAGGGACTATCCTGCCTTGAGCATGGAAAGTCCTGCGTGCTGGGAATCCCTAGACATAACCCTGGGATCAAGGCAGGCTCTGCTGCGCTGGGACTTGGGGCCCCTCCATGAGCCAGGCCCTGACACCGGTTCTTGTGCCCGTGTGATCTGCTTGGTATGTTGGCAGCCTGCGCACCTGTCATCCCACTTCACGGGGGACAGGGGGTGGGTGATTGCCCAAAGCCGCAGAGCAGTTCATGCAGAGTGTGTCAGGCCCCACCCACAAATGGGGCTTGTGGAGTCCTCGGGTGGCAGGGACTGAGTGTGGGAATGGGAGCTTCAGGCCAGAGAAGCCACAAAAGTGTGAGTGGCGTGATGGCGGGGCACCAGTTGGCCCCGGGTTAGGGAAGCCTCTTTAGTGTGGGACCAGAGGGTTGAGAGGATTTAGTCAAGTAATAGGTGGTGGGGGAGGGGCTGGTGGTGTAGCCTGTGTGAAGCACCAGGGATGAGCGAGTGGGGGTGAGTGAGTTGGGGTGAGTGAGCGGAGGTGTGATGGGGGTGAGTGAGCGGGAGTGTGAGCGGGGATGAGTGGGTTGTGAGCAGGGGTGCGTGAGTGGGGTGAGCGAGCGGGAGTGTGAGCGGGGATGAGTGGGTTGTGAGCAGGGGTGCGTGAGTGGGGGTGAGTGAGTGGGAGTGTGAGCGGGGATGAGTGGGGTGTGAGTGGGGGTGAGTGAGCGGGAGTGTGAGCGGGGATGAGTGGGGTGTGAGTGGGGGTGAGTGAATGGGGTGTGAGTGAACAGGAGTGTGAGCGGGGATGAGTGGGGTGTGAGCGGGGATGAGTGAGTGGGGTGTGAGCGGGGATGAGTGAGTGGGGTGAGTGAGCGGGGATGAGTGAGTGGGGTGAGTGAGCGGGAGTGTGAGCGGGGATGAGTGGGGTGTGAGCAGGGATGAGTGAGTGGGGGTGAGTGAGCGGGAGTGTGAGCAGGGATGAGTGGGGTATGAGCGGGGGTGAGTGAGCAGGGCTTATGCAGGGAGGTGCAGAGCTGGGAGCGGGTGGGTTGGGTGCTGGATGGTGAGAAGCTCTTCTGGAGAGCTAAGCAGGGCCTGGGGCCTCAGGCTGTGGCTTGGCCTTTTCCCCAAGAGCACTGGGGAGCCATGGGGTGCTATCGAACAGTCACTGCAGACTGAGCAGTGAACGGACAGTAGGTGGGCAGGGCTGTCTGAAATCTAGGCCGCAGAGGATAGATGAGGAAGTTGAGTCCAGGAAAATGGCTGAGTCGAGGGATACTGTTGAGTCCCCTCTGTCTTGCAGCGCTTTGTCATGGCATCGTGAGACCACTCAGAGGTGCCTCCTGTGGCCTGGGCCAGAGCCCCAGGGGCTGTGACCAAACCTGCCCATTTCCCAGCACAGGCCTGGCACCCACTCCTGGCCCTAGGAGGGATGAGATTTTGGAAAGGACCATGTGAAGGGGCCCTGGTCCCACATATCTGCCCAAGGAGGGGTGGGGGGTTCTGACCCAGGCTTCTTCCCCAGGGGCATTCTCTGACTGGAAGGAGACCCTCCAGGAACCCAGCGCCCCAGCCCCCACTGCAGCCTCCGGTGGCTCCTGGCACAACAGCCTGTGGCACCTCCTCCTACGAGGCCCTCCCCGGCGTGCTGGGGGATTCAGACTTGGAAATGCAGGCCAGGGAACGGGGATCATGCTTCCCTGTCTCCCCACCCTGAGCTGAACAGTCGAGGAGACCGAGGGTGCCGCTGATACCCCACATGCTTCCTTGGGGTCATTTTTGAGTCACTTTCGGTAGTCTGTGTCCTTCTAGGAGTGTGGCTGTTGTGTCTGGATGGTCTGATTTCTTGGTGTACAATTGTTCGTAGTGTTTTCATGGAATCCTTTTATTTCTGTCAGGTCGGCAATAATGTTTCCTCTTTCATTTCTGATTTTAGAAACTTGGGTTTTTATTTATTTATTTTTATTAGGGATGGGGTCTCATCATGATCCCCCAGGCTGGTCTTGAATGCTGGCCTCAGCGATCCTTCCACTTCCGCCTCACAAAGCGCTGGGATGACAGGCGTGAGCCATGGTGCTCAGTCTCTGATTTTAGTCATTTGTGTCCCGTCTTTCTTTTCTTGGTCAGTCTGGAGAAATATTCGTCAATTTTGTTATTATCTTCAAAAAACCCACCTTCGGTTCTGTTGATTATCTCTTTTGTTTTTCTATTCTCTGTATTTTTACTTCCCATTTCCACTCTCACATTTATTATTTTCTTCCTTTTATTCACTTTGGGTTTAGTTCTTTTTCTAGTTTCTCAAGGTGGAAGGTTAAGTTATTGACTTGAGATTTTTCTTCTTTCTTTGAATGTAGACATTTACAGTTATAAATTTCCCTTTCAGTGCTGCCTTAGCTGCATCTTGGAATTTTTGATATGCTGCGCTATTTTTTTTTCTGTTTTAAAGACAGAGTTGTGCTCTATTGCCCAGGCTGGGGTGCAGTGGTGCAATCTTGGCTCACTGCACCTTCTACCCAGGTTCAAGCCATTCTCATGCCTCAGCCTCCCGAGTAGCTGGAATTGCAGATGTGCACCACCCCACCTGGCTAATTTTTTTTTTTTTTTTTAATAGAGCGAGACGGGATTTCACCATGTTTCCCAGGCTGATCTCAAACTCCTGGACTCAAGAGATCCTCCCGCCTCGACCTCCCACAGTGCTGGGATGAGAGGCGTGAGCCACCGCGCTGGCCCGGGCTGTGCATTTGTTTGCATTCTTCTCAAATTAGTTTTCGGTTTCCCTGATGGTCTCTTTGACTCACTGGTTGTTTAGCAGTGTGTAATTTCCACGTATTTTTGAATCTCCCACATTTCCTTCACTGTTGATTTCCAGTTTCGTGCCAGTACAGCTGAAGAACACCTCTGCTTTGGTCTCAGTCCTTCTCCATTCACTGAGGCTCATTTTGTGGCCTGGCACATGGTCTGTCATGGGGAATGTCCCATGGGTGCTCGAGAGGACGGTGTATTCAGCTGTTGTTGGGTGGCGTGTGTGACAGATGTCCATTCGGCGTACCTGGTTTCCGGTGTTAATCTCCGGAATGTTTCTGACACTAGAAAATCAGAAGCTTTTGACCGTTCCCAGTGCCCTGGCTTTGGGAGAGGCCAGTGAACTTGTGGGTTTGGAGCCTGGTGCCATGAGAGAAGCATGTGTGGGAACGCCAGGGGCCGGCTTTGAACCCCATTCCCCCAACATGATGCTGTGTGTGGCAGACATGACGCTTGGGTTTGCTCTCTCAGGGTTCCATCTGCGACAGGGGCTACTTGTGCCCCTGGCCTCATCAGCTCAGGCTGAAGGCGGCCCTGCTCCTGGCCAGAGGGGCTTTGTGAAGCAGAAATAGATGGCCTGGTGCAGGGGCCGAGCCTGGCCAGGACCTCGGCCCTGGGAGTTGTAAAGAAGGCCGGCCTGTACCATGAGCATCTGCATCAAGCTGTGCCCATGTCACGGTGTGCTCGGTGTCTGCCCTGGCACGGGTACATGGCCTGTCTGCACTCAGGCTCCCCGCCTATGGGGCCCAGGCTCACAGAGGTATGAAAGAGGCAAGCACGGCACCGGGGTCTCCGACCCCAGCCAGCCTCGCTTCGATGCTGGGAGACTAACGTCTTCCATTTTGTCCTCTGCCCAGGCCAGCTGCAGGCCGTCTAGCGGCTGTGCTACTTCTACAGCGCCGTCATGCCCAGCGAGGCCCAGTGTGTCATCTACCACGAGCTCCAGCTCTCCCTGGCCCGCAAGGTGGCCGACAAGGTGCTGGAGGGGCACATCCTGAAGACCATCAGTCAGCTCTACCTGTCCCTGGGCATGGAGCAGTAAGGGCTGGCTTTGCAGTGGTGGAGGTGGGGGCGGGCAGGGCAGGGAGAGGGGCACAGGGAAGCTGGCCCAGGGCGCCAGCAGCCCCTCTCCTTTTGATCATTTGGTTCTTTGGCATCAGATGCTTTGAGCTGGTGGGCCTGGGGTCGTTCCAGGGCTGCTGCTGGCCCGTGAGTCCCAGCTTGAGCCTCCCTTGTTGGGTCAAAGGTCATCTCAACCCCAGCAGAGGCAGTACGTGCACTCTGGGCTGTTCTTCCTACTGTGGTGGCTTTTGTCGTCTGACCTCTGCCTGCCCCGAATCTTCCCTCCTGGCCTTCATCTGTCCCCTTAAATGTGACCACAGCAGCCACCTGTGGCTTCTCTCCCACAGAAGACAGAGCCAGTTGTGTCACCTGCTTCCCTGGGGCACGGTTTCCAAGGTCTCACATCCCATAAGTGGCCTACTCGGCTTCCCCCAAGCATCCTGACCTGTTGGGGTAACCATGGCCCTGGCCACCCCACCCATAGGGCCCAGTGACATTGCTGCAGTCACACCCCCTCGAGTGTTGGACTTACTGAGAGAGCAGGGAAGGAGCCAGATTCCATGGCGACCCAGGAGACTGGCTCCAGTCTTGGCCTCAGGTTCACAGAAGGAAATGGGCCAGTGTGCTAGAGCCATGCTTCTCAAAGTGTAGTCCCTGGACCAGTAGAGCAGCATCCATGTCACCTAGGAGTTTGTGGCAAGTGGGAGTTCTAGGGCCTGCCCCAGGCCTGTGGAACCAGAAGCTCTGGGGGCAGGGCCAGCAATCTGTACAGACCGGCCTCCGGGTGACTGTGATGCCTGCACACCTTGGGAACCATCGGCCCAGATAGCCTCTGAACACTAACGGCTCCTGGTGCATCTGGAGAAGACACAGGCCATGTCTGGGAGGCAGGGGAGATGGACTAGCACACTCCTCCTGCCACAGGGCAGCATGATGCTCGATTCCCTCAGAAGGATGTCCTTCATCTTTTCCATGCCGTGTGTGTTCACCCTGGCCCTCCCAGCAGCCTGGGAAGGGCAGAACACTGCACACACGAGAGGGCCGTTCCCAGTCCCCACATTCCAGGTTCATCTGTCACCAGACCCACGGGTGGAGGCAGACTGGTTCCAGGAGGATGAGAGCCCTTGTTCTGACACCTGTGTCTGATTCCAGGGCCTACAAATCTGCTCTGGACTACACCAAACGAAGTCTGGGGATTTTCATTGACCTCCAGAGGAAAGAGAAGGAGGCGTATGCCTGGCTGCAAGCAGGGAAGATCTATTACATCTTGCGGCAGAGCGAGCTGGTGACCTGCACATCCAGGTGAGTGGCAAGGGATGCAGGAGGACCCCTGTGCTGTTCACTCTCTGTCCATCCACCCATCCATTCATCCTTCCATCATTTATTTACCTGTTCATCCTTCCATCCATCCATCCATTCTTCTGTCCATCCATCCATCATCCATCCATCCACCATTCATCCATCCTTTTATCATCCATTTATTCACCCGTCTATCCATCCATTCACCTGTCCATCCACCCATCCATTCATCCTTCCATCATCTATCTGTTTACCTGCTCATCCTTCTATCCATCAATCAATCATCCATCCATCCATCCATTCTTCCATCATCTTCCCATACACCTGTGGGTCCTTCCATCCATCCATCCATCATCCATCCATCCATCCATCCTTCCATCCTTCCATCATCCATCCATTCATCTGTTCGTCTTTCCACGAATCCATCCATCCATCCATCATCCATCCCTCCGTCCATCCATCTATCATCCATCCATCCTTTTATCATCCATTCATTCACCTGTCCATCCATCCATCCATTCACCTGTTCGTCCATCCATTCACCTGTTCGTCCATCTATCCATCCTTCCATCTATCTTTCCATCATCCATCCAACTGTTCATCCTTCTATCCATCTATCCATCCATCATTCTTCTGTTCACCTCTTCGTCCATCCATTCACCTCTTCGTCCGTCCATCCATCCATCCTTCCATCCATCCATCCTTCCATCCATCCATTCTTCTGTCCATCCATCCTTCCATCCATCCTTCCATCCATCTTTCCATTATCCATCCAACCATCTTCCATCCATCCATGATCCATCCATTCACCTGTCCATCCATCCATCCATTCATTCATCATCCATCCTTTTATCATCCATCCATCCATTCACCTGTTCATCCATCCCTCCATCCATTCTTCCATCCTTTCATCATCCATTCACCTGTTCATTCTTCCATCCATCCATCATCCATCCATCCTTCCATCATTCATCCACTCGTCTGCTCATCCTTCCATCCATCCATCCATCCTTCTATCATCCATCCATTCACCTGTTCATCGTTCCATTCACCTGTTCATCCTTCCATTCATCCATCCATCATCCATCCATCCATCCATTCGTCCATCCATCCATCCATTCGTCCATCCATCATTCATTCATTCAGCCACCATCCATCCACCTGTTCATCCATTCATCCATCCATCCTTCCATCATCCGTCCATTCACCTGTTCATCCTTCCATCCATCCATCCTTCATCCATCCATCCATTTATCCATTCATCCATATATCCATCAATCCATCTATCATCCATCTATCCTTCCATCATCCATCCACTCACCTCCTGTTCATCCTTCCATCCATCCATTTATCCATTCATTCATCCATCCATCCTTCCATCCTTCCATCATCCATCCATCTTTCCATCATCCATCCTTCCATCATCCATCCATTCATCCGTTCATCCTTCCATCCATCCATCATCCATCCAGCCATCATCCATCCATCTGTCCATTCATCCATCCATCCTTTTATCATCCATCCTTCATCCATTTATCATCCATCCATTCACCCGTCTATCCATCCATTCACCTGTTCATCCATCCGTCCATTCATCCTTCCATCAACCATCCATTCACCTGTTCATCCTTCCATCCTTCCATCCATCTACCTGTTCATCCTTCCATCCATCCACCATTCATCCATCCACCATTCATCCATCCATCATTCATCCATCCATCCATTTATCCATTCATCCATTTATCCATTCGTCCATATATCCATCCATCATCCATCCATCCTTCCATCAACCATCTACTCACCTCCTGTTCATCCTTCCATCCATCCATCATTCATCCATCTATCCATTTATCCATTCATCCATCCATCCTTCCATCATCCATCCATTCATCTGTTCATCCTTCCATCCATCCATCATCCATCCATCCATCCATCATCCATCCATCCATCATCCATCCATCTGTCCATTCATCCATCAGTCCATTCATCCATCCATCATTCATCCATTCTTTTATCCATCCATTCACTCGTCTATCCATCCATTCACCTGTTGTTCCATCCATGTGTCCATTCATCCTTCCATCATCCATCCATTCACCTGTTCATCCTTCCATCCATCCATCATCCATCCACATATCTGTTTATCCATCCATCCATCCATCATCTATCCATGCTTCCATCATCCATGCATGCTTCCATCATCCATCCATCCACCTGTTCATCCTTCCATCCATCCATCATCCATCCACCCATCCATTCATCCATCCTTCCATCATCCATCCTTTCTCCCATCCATCCATTCACCGTTTGTCCATCCATCCATCATTCATCCATCCACCCACCAATCTACCTATTAATCCATCCCTCCATTCATCTATCTGTCCATTTGTTTATCCACACATTCGTCTATCCACCATCTATCCATCCACATGTACATACATCATCTACCCTCCACCCATCCATACATTATCTACCCACCCATACATACAGACAGACATACACACAAAATTCCACCCACCCACCCACCCATCCATCCATCCACCCACCCATCCACCCATCCATCCATCCATCCATCCAAGCATTCATCTATCCGCACACCCATCCATCCATCCATGTGTCTACATCTCCTCATCCATTCATCCATCCATCCACTCATTCCTAAACCACTGCTGAGCACCTGTTGTGTGCCTTTTCCCTCCCTCCAACTGGTTCCCTCACATCCTCCCCCAGTGGCCAGCACCTTCTCCCTGAGGGCAGAGGCGTGGCCCCTCAGTGCACAGCACCTGCTGGTATACAGCACATGCTCAAATAATGTGACCACTCAGTTAACACACAGAAGAGCTTGCTCCAAGTGACACGTGGCACATCTCCTTACAAAATGAATCTATCATAGTGGCTGTTTTCAGAGGCTTTTCCAAACACAGTGTGATCTGGAACAAATTGTGAAGCCCACGAGCCTGGTGAAGCTTTCATTATTGAGCACCTGCTGTATATCTCCTTGAGCTGAGGAGAGGGATCAAGAGCTCATGGCCAAGAGAGGACCAGGCCCACCCACAAACACTGCTGATGTGGCAGGGATGTGGCAACGCAGAAAGGTGCCAGGGGCTGGGCTCCCAGCAATCTGGGGGCCACGGAGACTGTTTTGAGTGCAGGGGGAGTGGGCTAGGGCTAGCCTTGTTGGTAGGATTCACAGGTATCGGGCTCCTGGGCTGCAGCTGCTCAGTCACCTCCTGGCACTCAGGTGCATCAGTTCATTTTCCTCATGCCAGTGGTGGGGGCAGCCCTCATGCACAGGGTTTGAAAAATGCTCAGGTGTACCTGTAGTGTGTGAGAGGAAGGAGGCTGGCAAAGGTGCGCGTAGCCACCTCGCTAGGTGTGGGTCTTAAGGGAACTTCTGTCTCCTTTCAGGTGGCACAGAATGTGGACCTGTACACAGGCGACCCCAACCTGGGGCTGGAGCTGTTTGAGGCAGCTGGAGACATCTTCAATGGGGCCTGGGAGTGGGAGGAAGGCATGTCCTTCTACCGGGTGAGCTGGCCTGTGGGCTGATGTGGGTGGGCCTCAGTGGGGCACCTGGAGGCTGAGGTACAGGTGTGGCACGGTAGAGGTCTCCCACCTGGAGGCAGGGCCACCCATGCACATGATGAGTTTCCAAGTGGTCTCACCGGAATGATATTGACCGTGCCCCTGCCCGGGACAAACGCTCGGGGTCTGGACGTGACAATGGCTGTACCTTTGTACCTGATGACCTCAAGCAACCATGAGTGGGAAGTCCTGTCCCCATCTTCCAGATGAGGAAACTGAGGCTCAGAGAGGCACAGGGACATGTCAAAGGACACACAGCATCAGTGGGAGGCCCAGGTCTGCATGCACCCCGAAGTGGGACGGCTTCTCCCTTCCTCTGAGCTCACGGTGTGGCTCAGCCGTGGGCACAGATAAATGTGGTGTTTTTAGAGCAGAGAGGAGTGCTGGCTCCCCCCAGTCAGACCCCCGGTGCCCAGGTGGGAGAGGCTGGTCTGAGGCTGTCGAGTGTAGCTGGATGGGCCTCAGGTGACTCTTCAGCCCCCAACTTGGGTGTCTGAACTGTGTGTTATCCCAGAGCACAGAGCTGTGTCGAGGTGCAGGGGTAGCTGGGGCGTGGGAAGCTCCAAGTACATGTTTGAGCTCTGAGGAGGGCTGTGGGCAAGGTGGGTGCTGCGGGAAACCTGACCCCACCTGCCTGTGTGATAGGACCAGGTCCTGCCCCTGGCAGTGACTACGGGCAACCGCGAGGCGGAGCTGCAGCTACAGCTGTGCAACAAGCTGGTGGCACTCCTGGCCGCGCTGGAGAAGCCCCAGGAGGGCTTGGAGTTTGCCTACATGGCCCTAGCACTCAGCATCACTCTGGGTAAGTCCCCTGAGCCCCCACCCTGCCAGGACCCACACTTTGCCAGAGCCCAGCCTCCAGGTCTGCAGGCCAGGAGCTGAAACAGCTGCTGGATTTTCCTGGTCTCCTGTCCAGGCAGGCAGATCTGCCCAGCTGGCTTCCCCGTCCGGCTGTGGGGCACAGCCCGAGGTCTCTCACGCAGTACAGAGCTCCCTGCCTGCCTGAGCTATGCTTCCTCTGCCTGTTCCTGCTGCTGACCACAAGGGCCGCCCAGTGTGCCCTCTGCCTTCCAGACATGCCAGGCATCTCGTTGGTTCCTGTATGTGTCAGGCTGAGTGGCACATTCCCTTTCTCTTGTGCCCTTCCCACCCTTATCAACCACATGGCTCTCTGGCTGATAAAATCCCAGTTCCCCTTCCAGCAGTCTGCCCCTTAAGGCCAGGTATCCCCTGGTGCTGTGCCAGGGTCGTCTGTCCCCCTCCAGAGACAGGGAACCCTAGGCAGGCCACATGCCCCAGCGCCTTGTGCCCCGTGGCCCAGTACACAGTAGGTGTGCAGCTGACTCCCCAAGGTAGGGGTTCTGATCGTGACACACCCAGGAGGAGTCAGATGTCACGTCGTTGGGTTGCCTGGAGGCGGGGTCCCGGGAGCACCTGGACTGCATGGCTTTTGGGCTCCCCTGGTTAAAACCAGTGAGCAGCCGGGCTCGGTGGCTCACGCCTGTAATCCCAGCTCTCAGGGAGGCAGAGGCGGGAGGATAGCTTGAGCCCAGGAGTTCGAGACCTGCCTGGGTAATATTGCGAGACCCCGTTCTCCACAAAAAGGAAAAAAAAAAAAAAAAAGACATAAAACCAGTGAGCAAAGGCAGGTGGCTATGTGTAGGCACAGAGCTGGGCCATCCAAGTCCGACTTTGCCAAAGCCTCACAGTAGACAGGGGCAGGCCTTATTAGTTCTGCTTTGCAGATGGGAAAGTGAGTCTGGGAACCTGGAAGGGAATGGCCAGAGCTGCCCAGGTGACCACAGGTGCCTGGAGGCAAGCCAGGTGTGCTGCCCGGGGTCTGCATACCTGCTCCTGAGGGGCCTGGGCCCTCCCTGCCCCAGGGAGCCACGTCCTCACACCTGCCCCTTTGGCCTGCACCCCAGGGGACCGGCTGAACGAACGTGTGGACTACCACCGGCTGGCAGCCCTGCACCACCGGTTGGGTCATGGCAAGCTGGCGGAGCACTTCTACCTCAAGGCCCTGTAGCTCTGCAACTTGCCCCTGGAGTTTGACGAGGAGACCCTCTACTACGTGAAGGTGTACCTGGTGCTCGGTGACATCATCTTCTACGACCTGAAGGTGGGTAGGAGGGGCAGGGCTCGGGGTGTTCCCGGCCCCCTTGGAGTGAGATCTCCACCCAGACCCCAGAGGCCTGGGTTCCAGCCTTCCTTAGGAATGGCCCAGTGGCCTCCCTGAAGCTCTGCACCCAGCTGGAGGAGCCGGCAAGCTTAGCAGATACAACCCAGCTCCCAAGATGGCCAGGCCCCACCCTCAGGAACTCAGTCTCAGCCAGGGAGGCTGACACATGAGTGTGCAATGGTGGCCTCCGAGTAAAGAAGGGGGATTGTAGTCAGGGGGGCCCTCCTGGAGGGGGTGACACCAAAGCTGAGTCTTGACAGTCAAGTGTCAAGTTGCATTTAACAAAGAAAACAGGGTTGGGAGAAGGACATTTCGGAGGACCGCATCATCCTCACATTGAATCCACGTTGCAAGATCAAATCCTGGCACCTCCTCTAGGAAGCCTGCCCAGGGTGCCAGCCTGCACTGAGCAACTCCTTCCTGGAGTCCCGAGACACCTTGAATCTTCACACCACCCAGGAAGGGTGGGGTGGGACCCCAGTGTCTTACCATTGGGTTCACAGACAGGGAAACCCCAGCTTAGGGCAGGTGCAGTGGGGCGGGGCCCCAGCCAGCCGGGCTGAGGCCTTGCTGGGTCGGGTCTGTCTCGAGGGAAGGTGCTGTGCTCCCTCTGCCCCCAGACCTGCAGGGGTGGAGAGCTGGGACTGGCAGACTCAGACCTGGGGTGTCTCCACCCCTCTGCCCAGCAGGCACCGCCCCTCCTCAGCATCGCACCGGCGCCGCGTCAGTGCTCCTTATGGGCTGAGGGGCCAGGGCGCTCCAGTCCAGGGGCCGAGATCTTGGCGGCCTTAGAACAACATGGGGAGCTGCAGCAGCCCTAAGACCCCGCCCCTTTCCCCCACCGCAGGCCTGGGGCTGCCCGGGAGGCCTCTGCCCAGTGCTGGCGACACCTGGTGGTCAGAAGTGGTCCCTGTGGTCTCCCAAGTCCCAGCCAGACAGGGAGGTGCCAGGTGTCAGGCCCAGAGGGACGCTGCTCACCGCTCAGGGGCTCGCCTGGGACCCAGGGGGACTGGCCTCCCAGAAGAGGCCTTTATCTCTCTTGGTCAAGCCTGCCGCCCATTCCGCCTGTCCAGGAGAAAGGAAAGGGCCAAGTAGTACCTGAGAGGCCAAAGTCCACGGTTGGGGTCGAGGGGCAGAGGCCTCCTTCACCTACTTCCCATGCACAGTCCTCCTTCCCATGTACAACCTTCCTTCACCTCCTTCCCGTGCACAACCTTCCTTCACCTCCTTCCCGTGCACAACCTTCCTTCACCTCCTTCCCATGCACAACCTTCCTTCACCTCCTTCCCGTGCACAGTCCTCCTTCACCTCCTTCCCATGCACAGCCCTCTGGGCCTCATCGTGACTATGCTGTCAGCGCGGGCCAGCTTCCCACAGGGAGGCCCCCTTGGAATTCCCCAAGGGCGGCTGTCTTTCCAAGGCTACACCCTCCTCCTTGTATAGGAGGCTCTGGACCCAGGGCCCAGAGGAGTGGGAGAAAAAGCCGGGCTGGATGGAGCCTGGAAGGCTGGCAGAGAAGCAGGGGTAAATGGGCATCTTTGCCAATTGCCTCTAAAATGGAGTCCCCTTTAGTCTACACATGAGAGTGAGCCCTGGAATAGGGTGGATTAGGTGTGTCCTGGCTCAGCCTGCCACTCACTAGCTGCTTCACACACTACAGGCACATGGAAATGCACACGCAAATGCACACAGACACAGGCACACGCACACACAGGCATGCACACAGGCACACAAACATGCACAAGCACATGCACAGGCACACGCAGAGACATATGCTTTGGCTGGCTTCTTCCTGTTTAGTTGGGAAGCCCCCATCCCTTCAGGAAGCCTTTGCCTTCCACCCCCGGCTGAGTCTGGGGCCTCCTGGGCTTCCCTCTGCCACAGCCCGGGCCACCCTGTGTGGTCAGTGTTCACTCAAAGGTCCCTCAGACTGGGAGCAAGGACGTTAGGCTCAGCCACGCACCCAGCACAGAGTCCAGTGTTCGGCTGGGCTGGGGGGCATTGGATGAGCAGTGGCGGTGACTCGGGGCCTTCTCACGCCCCTGCTCCGTGTGTGGGGCGGGGCAGTGAGGGAATGGACTGCTGCATCTTGGACTTTCTCATTGGCCCTGGGAGCCATCTTGAGATGGTAAAGAGGAACAGGCCAGGCATGGGTCTTAGAGAGGTCCCTTGGGTGACCCCCATGTGGAGGAGGTGCCTGGGGAGAAGCCGGGTGGGGGATGGGAGGGTCAAGGAGGAGGTCTGGGAGACGGCATCCCAACCCAGGGATGGTGAGTTTGAGCCAAAGATGCATTGAAAACAGGAGTGGATGTCTGGGGAGTCACACTCCGTCAGTATTTCAGGGAACATTGCCAGAGAGGACACCTGTGAGATGGTTTTGTACCTGGCCTGGCCCGTGGAGGGCCTGGAAATGGTCAGCATGGACAGGGGCCAGAGGGGAGCCTGGGTCACTCAACGCTGTGCCCCTGCTGTGGCTTGGAGCCACGGGTCCTGCATGGAACTCTCAGAGCAGGCAGGATCTGCCCTGACCTCAGCCCATGGGGAAAGCAGCCACTGCCTGCAGAGACGGTGGCACTGGGGCAGGAGGCTTGGGGTGAGTGGGGCGTAGGGACAGTCAGGAAGGCTTCCAGGGGTGTCAGGGTCATCCCCACCTGCAGCTGAGACCACAGCAGTGTCACAGGCTTCAGGGCTCATGGGGTGAGCCAGCATTGGCTGGACATGTGGAATGACCTGGAGACAGGAACGGCCTCTGGGAAGACGGGCTCCGAGTCCCCCTTTTGCTGAGCATGGCCTGTCCCTTTCAGGACCCCTTTTGATGCAGCCAGGTACTACCAGCTGGCACTGGCAGCTGCCGTGGACCTGGGCAACAAGAAGGCACGGCTGAAGATCTACATGTGGCCGGCCACCATCTCCCACAACTTCCTCCTGGACCGCGAGAAGTCGATCCTCTTCTACCAGAATGCCAGGACCTTCGCCACAGAACTCAACGTCCGCAGGGTCAACCTACCTCCTCTGCCACTCTGCGGGTGGGCCCCGTGGTTGACCCCAGCCACCCTCGCTGAGGACAGCATCCGAGGGAGCGGGTTTTGTGCAAGGAGGATGGTCTCCTGCCTCTCCTGGTGTCTCCGTGGCTCATTTTCTGGGAAATGGAGGCATGAAAACAGGGTTCAAATAGCAATAAATGGTTTTTTTTGCAATAACATACCAAAGTCCCCAGGGCATCCTTCCCTGTGTGCTTCCTGGGCTGTGTCTAGGGGCCAGCTCCTTCCCTGGTGGCAGCCCTCTTGGGGATGAGAAGGACTGTGAGTCCAACAGACCTGGGCCAGGTCACCATGAGCCTAGGTTTCCTCGGCGGCCAGAGGGGAGATGGTGGTGGAACTCTGGGCACCTCCCTGCTGTCCCTGCTCAGAGCTTTTGCTGTAGGTCTCGTGCCACCGTTGCCTTTAACCTTCAGGCCACTGTGCCCGGATGTGGGGGATGCTAGTGTCCCTGTTCGCCATTGGAGAAATAGAGGCACAGAGAGGTTAGGTGTCTGGCCCACCGTCACACAGCAGGTAGGGGCGGAGACGCAGAGCCCAGTACACTGACCACCACACCACCCTGTCAGCCTGCAGCCAGGAAGGTGTCCCCCATTAGGACCCAAGGTCAGCTCCTGGACCTCTCTTGTGGTGTCAGGAGAGCCACAGGCCAGTGAGGGTGGCGACGGGGATCCCTCAGTCAGTGTCCTCTGCTCCCAGACTTGGTTGGGACGAGCCTGGCTAGTCCCACCTCTGGCCACTGGTCAGCCCTGCGGGAAGTGAGATGCAGGGATCTCCGCCTGTGTAGACGCTGTTACTTGGTATTGAAAGCCTTATCTGGGCTGACCGCAGCCATCCCCACATGCCCCTCCCCTTCCGGCCCCCGGCCCTCATCCCAGTCCCAGGAATCCCAGGTTTTCCTTCTTGGAATCTCTGGGCCCCAGGGAACACAGCTCACACGGTCTCTTTGCCAGTTTACGGCAAGGAAACCGAGGTTCAGAGACTGTGGGTGTCCCACGTGATTCTCACGTACACTGCACTCTCCCAGGCCCCTCTTTTAAACACTTTAAATGAGGTGACATTCACATCACATGCAATTAACTATTTCAACGGGATTAATGTGGTGGCATTTGTGCATTCACAGTCCTGTGCAACCACTCACGCCATCTAGTTTCAAAATGTGTTCATCTCCCCAGAAGAAACCTCCCATCCTCACTAAGCAGTTACCCCTCCTTGGTATCCCCCAAGCCCCTCGTTTAATGGGAGGGAAAACTGAGGCCCGCAGAGAGACTTGCCAGTGGATGGAGCTCTGATAATAAGGAATCAGGCACCCATCTGCTGGTTCAATCCTGGGTTGGTTTTCCACCCAGCAGAGGTGACAGAGCCAGGAGGTTCTGGGACCCCATGCTTGCAGCCAGAGCCCTACCCTGAGCCTCCCCACCAGGGGGCAGCAGAGAGCTCTCCAGAACCAGCCGCGGGGCTGGCAGGAAGCAGCGCGTCAGAACTGCTGACAAACCTCACGAGGACTCCAGATCGCTGTCTCTGTGGGTTGGGCTTGGGAATTGGAGAGGAGGCCGCATGATTGGAAACGAAGACAGCACGGCCTGGCTGGAGCAGCCGGAAGCGCCGTCACGTTGCCTGAGGACAGACTTCGTGCCCGCTGGGTTGGACCTGCAGCCATTCTTCTCGGGGTGGGGCCCCTAGGTCAGGGTTGCTCTTGGTCCCCAACCTGCCTCAGAGTCCGGGGGGCTTTGGAACTGTGCCTCCCCATCTCCACCCACCCTGGCTGGTGCCATGAGGGGCCTGGATCCTGGGATCCTGTTCCTCTTGGGCAGCAGAGACTGGGGGACCAGAGGAGATGACGGGTCTTCAAGCCCCACATTCAAAGCCCAGCCCACCACTGACAGTCTGGGGGTTCGGGATGAGGGAGTTGATGTCTCTGAGCCCCAGTTTTGCCATCACTAAAATGAGGCCGACATACTGGGGCAGAGTGCCAGTCCCCGGGCTAACAGAGGCCTGTTTCCTACTGACAATCCCTCTTACCCCTAGGAACAGCTCCAACAACCACACACTAGAGAACACTCAACCCAGGCCAACTTGTCAGAGGCACGAGAACCAGAGCGACTCCATCTTGAATGGGGGCTGGGTAAAGGGAGGCTGAGACCTGCTGGGCCGCATTCCCAGGAGGCTAGGCATTCTTAGTCACAGGATGAGATAGGAGGTCCCCACAAGATACAGGTCATAAAGACCTTGCTGATAAAGCAAGTTGCAGTAAAGTCGGCCAAAGCCCACCAAACCCAAGATGGCCACGAGAGTGACCTCTGATTGTCCTCACGGCTCATTATGTGCTAATTATAATGCATTAGCTGTTACAAGACACTCCGACCAGCGCCACCACAGTTTACAGATGCCATGGCAACATCTGGAGGTTGCCCTACATGGTCTTAGAAGGGAGGGCAGAAACTCTCAGTTCTGGGAATTGCCCACCCCTTTCCTGGAACACTCATGAATAGTCCAACCCTTGTTTAGCATATGATCAAGAAATAACCATGAAAATGGGCAACCAGCAGCCTTTGGCGCCACTTTGCCTATGGAGCAGCCATTCTTTTTTTTTTCTTTTTCTTTTTTTTTTTTTTTGAGATGGAGTCTCGCTCTGTTGGCCGAACTGGAATGCAGTGGCGTGATCTTGGCTCACTACAACCTCTACCTCTTGGGTTCAAGCGATTCTCTTGCCTCAGCCTTCCTAGTAGCTGGGATTACAGGCACCTGCCACCACGCCCAGTTAATGTTTTGTATTTTAGTGGCGACAGGGTTTTGCCATGTTGGACCAGGCTGGTCTCGAACTTCTCACCTCAGGTGATCCACCTGCCTCGGCATCCCAAAGTTATAGGATTACAGGAGTGAGCCATTGCGCCCGGCCAGAGTAGCCATTCTTTTATTCCTTTCCTTTCCTAATAAACTTGATTTCCCTTTATGGACTCGCCCCGAATTCTTTCTTCTGTGAGATCCAAGAAACCTCTCTTGGGGTCTGGATCGGAACCGCTTTCCAGTAACAAACTTGCTTAAGCTCTCAGACCCTTCGTCTCTTCATCTGTAACCAAAGACAAAGACTCCCCCGAGGTTCCAAAAGTGTGCAGAGAACGCATGGGAAACGAGGGGCACAGAGTTGGTGTGCAGAACCAATATCACAAACTGAGTGTCAAGCCACTGTCATACTGGAAGGAATATCATGCTCTCCCCCACAAGTTATGAGGAACAATATCACAGGGAGGTGTGTACCTTCTCCGGTAGTGGGACTAGTATCATCATCTCTTCCTTTAGATGACAGGAACGATGTCACAGGGTGGGTGTACACCCCGTGTGTTTTTGGAAGCAATGTCATTCTCTCCTAGGTTTTACGATTTACATCACAGGCGGGGTGTACACCCCTTGTTATATTGGATGGCGTCTCATCCTCTTTCAACATGTATCTTTAGAACAATATCCCATGGGGGTTGTATATCTCTTCAATATTGGTAGTAATACCATCTTCTCCTTTCCTGGATATGAGAAACAATATCACAGGAGGTGTGTACACCCCTTGCGATGTTGGTAGTAATATCACCTCTCTCCTGTGGTTATTAAGGACAAAATCCCAGGGTGGCTGTACGGTTCCTACTTTATTGGGAGTAATATCATCCATTCACCCCCTGGATATCAGGAACCATATCACAGAAGCCTGGATATCAGGAACCATATCACAGAAGAGTTGTCCACCCCCTTCGATATTGTCAGCCATGTCATCTTCTTCCCGCCTGGATATTAGGAACGATACCCGAGGTTTGGGGGCGGTGTACACCCACTGCGATATCGAAAGTAAAATCAGCCTCTTTCCCACTGGATATTAGGAACGATATCACGGGTGTGTGTGCACCTTCTGGGATATTGGGAGTACTATCAGCCTCCACCCTGCTGCATATCAGGAACAACACAAAGGGGGCAGGGTGGTTACATCCCCTGTGATATTGAGAGCAATACTCTTTCCCCTGTACATTAGGAACTACATCACAGGGGTCTGTACACCTTCAGCGATATTGGGATTCCTGTTATCCTCTCCCCCATTGAATGTCGAAAACGATATCACAGAAGGGTGTACACCCCCTGCAATATGGCCAGTAACATCATCGTCTCTACCTTTGGATACTAGGAACAACATCACAGAGGGTGTGTACACTCCCCTGCAATATTGGGCATAATGTTATCCTCTCTTCCCCTGAATATTAGAAACGATATCCCTGGTGGAGGGAGGTGGAGTACATTAAGAACAACATCACTGGGTGGGTGTACTCCCCCTGTGATACTGTGTGTAGTATCATCCTCTCTTGCCTAGGATATTAAGAACAATATCACAGGAGGGGGGTACAGCCACAGTCCCTGCGTTATTGGGAGTAATAGCGTCTTCTTCCACTCTAGATATAAGCAACAATATCCCTGGGTTTGTGTACATCCCTTGCGATATAGGGCATATTGTCATTGTCACCCAATGTGGATATTGGGTGCAGTGTCTCAGCGAGGTTTACACCTTCTTCGATATTGGGAGTAATATCATCCTCTCCCCTCAGGATCGTAGGCTAAATGTCGAAGGGGTTTTACAACTCGTACGATATGGGCAGTAATAGCATCCTATCCCCACCTGGATGTTAGGAACTATATCACAGGGGACTGTACACTTCTTGGCATATTGGGAATCTTATCATCCTCTCCCATTTTGGATATTATGAAAAATATTAGAAACGAGGTGTACACCCGCTGAGATATTGAGAGTAATATTATGCTCTCCGCTTCGGGATATTAGGAGCAATATTGCAGGAGGTGTGTACAACCCCTGTGATATTGGGAGTAATATCATTCTCTCTCTTTGAATATAAGAAACCATATCACAGGAGGATGTACCCCCCCGGTGATACTGGGAGTCATATGATGTTATTCGGAACAATAGCACAGTGGGTGTGTAAAATCCCTGCAATATTGCCACTAGTATTAACTTCTCCATCCTAGGATATAAGGAACAATATCACAAGGGGATGTACACCCCTGTGATATTGGGGATAATATCTTCCTCTCCCCGGCTGGCTATTAGTAATATCTTCCTCTCTCCGGCTGGATGTGAGGGAAAATAACACAGTGGAGGTCGACGCCCTTTGTAATATTGGGAGTAATATTATCCTCTCGCAGGTTGGATAGAGGGAACAAGATGACCGCAAGGATGAATACACGCTGCGGTAGTTTCATTCATGTCAGCCGCTACCCCCTGCTTATTAGGAATAACATCATAGAGGAGTGAACACTTTCTTCGATATTGGGAGTAATATCATCTTCTCAACGCCGGATATCAGGAACAAGCCTATTAATTGTTAATATTAATAAATACAATAAAAATGGATACTAATCATCAACATTACTAATGACAATAAAGATACTAAATATTATTGATTCAAAATGTTAATGATTAGTATTAATAATTAATAATCATAACACTATTAATAATAAAATAATGGTATCAATAACTAATGTTACTTAAATCAATGCAAAGTGATACTGGCAAAAACACAATAATTAATATTAAGAATTAATATTAATAAATGACATAATTATTAAAAATTAATTTTGGGCATCCATCATCATCTATTTAAATTAATTATCAATATTAATGAGAAAATATTAATTGATAATATTATTGATAATTATTATACTTGATTCCTAATATTTAATAAATAATTCTATCATTGTTCCCTGAGCAATATTCTGAAGATACACACACGTCTGTGAAAGAGTTCATCATTTCCAGAGAGAGAAACGATACTACTCACAATATCGAAAACAGGATGTGAGTCCACAATGGCTCCCAATAGCCAAGGAGGGGAGAGGGGGTGGCTATTGGTCCCCACCTCGCGGGGGGTGGCTCACCCCCCTGCGAGGTGGCTCCCAATAGCCAAGGGGGGGGAGAGGGGGTGGCTATTGGTCCCCACCTCGCGGGGGGTGGCTCACCCCCCTGCGAGGTGGCTCCCAATAGCCAAGGGGGGGGGAGAGGGGGTGGCTATTGGTCCCCACCTCGCGGGGGGTGGCTCACCCCCCTGCGAGGTGGCTCCCAATAGCCAAGGGGGGGGAGAGGGGGTGGCTATTGGTCCCCACCTCGCGGGGGGTGGCTCACCCCCCTGCGAGGTGGCTCCCAATAGCCAAGGGGGGGGGAGAGGGGGTGGCTATTGGTCCCCACCTCGCGGGGGGTGGCTCACCCCCCTGCGAGGTGGCTCCCAATAGCCAAGGGGGGGGGAGAGGGGTGGCTATTGGTCCCCACCTCGCGGGGGGTGGCTCACCCCCCTGCGAGGTGGCTCCCAATAGCCAAAGGGGGGGAGAGGGGGTGGCTATTGGTCCCCACCTCGCGGGGGGTGGCTCACCCCCCTGCGAGGTGGCTCCCAATAGCCAAGGGGGGGGGAGAGGGGGTGGCTATTGGTCCCCACCTCGCGGGGGGTGGCTCACCCCCCTGCGAGGTGGCTCCCAATAGCCAAGGGGGGGGGAGAGGGGGTGGCTATTGGTCCCCACCTCGCGGGGGGTGGCTCACCCCCCTGCGAGGGGGCTCCCAATAGCCAAGGGGGGGGAGAGGGGGTGGCTATTGGTCCCCACCTCGCGGGGGTGGCTCACCCCCCTGCGAGGGGGCTCCCAATAGCCAAGGGGGGGGGAGAGGGGGTGGCTATTGGTCCCCACCTCGCGGGGGGTGGCTCACCCCCCTGCGAGGGGGCTCCCCATAGCCAAGGGGGGGGGAGAGGGGGTGGCTATTGGTCCCCACCTCGCGGGGGGTGGCTCACCCCCCTGCGAGGTGGCTCCCCATAGCCAAGGGGGGGGGAGAGGGGGTGGCTATTGGTCCCCACCTCGCGGGGGGTGGCTCACCCCCCTGCGAGGGGGCTCCCATAGCCAAGGGGGGGGGGAGAGGGGGTGGCTATTGGTCCCCACCTCGCGGGGGGTGGCTCACCCCCTGCGAGGTGGCTCCCCATAGCCAAGGGGGGGGAGAGGGGGTGGCTATTGGTCCCCACCTCGCGGGGGGTGGCTCACCCCCCTGCGAGGTGGCTCCCAATAGCCAAGGGGGGGGGAGACGGGGTGGCTATTGGTCCCCACCTCGCGGGGGTGGCTCACCCCCCTGCGAGGTGGCTCCCAATAGCCAAGGGGGGGGGAGAGAGGGTGGCTATTGGTCCCCACCTCGCGGGGGTGGCTCACCCCCCTGCGAGGTAGCTCCCCATAGCCAAGGGGGGGGGAGAGGGGGTGGCTATTGGTCCCCACCTCGCGGGGGGTGGCTCACCCCCCTGCGAGGTGGCTCCCCATAGCCAAGGGGGGGGGAGAGGGGGTGGCTATTGGTCCCCACCTCGCGGGGGGTGGCTCACCCCCCTGCGAGGTGGCTCCCCATAGCCAAGGGGGGGGGAGAGGGGGTGGCTATTGGTCCCCACCTCGCGGGGGGTGGCTCACCCCCCTGCGAGGTGGCTCCCCATAGCCAAGGGGGGGGGAGAGGGGGTGGCTATTGGTCCCCACCTCGCGGGGGTGGCTCACCCCCCTGCGAGGTGGCTCCCCATAGCCAAGGGGGGGGGAGAGGGGGTGGCTATTGGTCCCCACCTCGCGGGGGGTGGCTCACCCCCCTGCGAGGTGGCTCCCCATAGCCAAGGGGGGGGGAGAGGGGGTGGCTATTGGTCCCCACCTCGCGGGGGGTGGCTCACCCCCCTGCGAGGTGGCTCCCCATAGCCAAGGGGGGGGGAGAGGGGGTGGCTATTGGTCCCCACCTCGCGGGGGGTGGCTCACCCCCCTGCGAGGGGGCTCCCCACAGCCAAGGGGGGGGGAGAGGGGGTGGCTATTGGTCCCCACCTCGCGGGGGGTGGCTCACCCCCCTGCGACGGGGCTCCCCACAGACAAGGGGGGTGGAGAGGGGGTGGCTATTGGTCCCCACCTCGCGGGGGGTGGCTCACCCCCCTGCGAGGGGGCTCCCCACAGCCAAGGGGGGGGGAGAGGGAGTGGCTATTGGTCCCCACCTCGCGGGGGGTGGCTCACCCCCCTGCGAGGGGGCTCCCCATAGCCAAGGGGGGGGGAGAGGGGGTGGCCATTGGTCCCCACCTCGCAGGCGGGTGGCTCACCCCCCTGCGGGGTGGCTCCCAATAGCCAAGGGGGGGGAGAGGGGGTGGCCATTGGTCCGCACCTCGCAGGCGGGTGGCTCACCCCCCTGCGGGGTGGCTCCCAATAGCCAAGGGGGGGAGAGTGGGTGGCCATTGGTCCCCACCTCGCAGGCGGGTGGCTCACCCCCCTGCGGGGTGGCTCCCAATAGCCAAGGGGGGGAGAGGGGGGTGGCCATTGGTCCCCACCTCGCAGGCGGGTGGCTCACCCCCCTGCGGGGTGGCTCCCAATAGCCAAGGGGGGGAGAGGGGGGTGGCCATTGGTCCCCACCTCGCAGGCGGGTGGCTCACCCCCCTGCGGGGTGGCTCCCAATAGCCAAGGGGGGGAGAGGGGGTGGCCATTGGTCCCCACCTCGCAGGCGGGTGGCTCACCCCCCTGCGGGGTGGCTCCCAATAGCCAAGGGGGGGAGAGGGGGTGGCCATTGGTCCCCACCTCGCAGGCGGGTGGCTCACCCCCCTGCGGGGTGGCTCCCAATAGCCAAGGGGGGGAGAGGGGGTGGCCATTGGTCCCCACCTCGCAGGCGGGTGGCTCACCCCCCTGCGGGGTGGCTCCCAATAGCCAAGGGGGGGAGAGGGGGTGGCCATTGGTCCCCACCTCGCAGGCGGGTGGCTCACCCCCCTGCGGGGTTGCTCCCAATAGCCAAGGGGGGGAGAGGGGGTGGCCATTGGTCCCCACCTCGCAGGCGGGTGGCTCACCCCCCTGCGGGGTGGCTCCCAATAGCCAAGGGGGGGAGAGGGGGTGGCCATTGGTCCCCACCTCGCAGGCGGGTGGCTCACCCCCCTGCGGGGTGGCTCCCAATAGCCAAGGGGGGGAGAGGGGGTGGCCATTGGTCCCCACCTCGCAGGCGGGTGGCTCACCCCCCTGCGGGGTGGCTCCCAATAGCCAAGGGGGGGAGAGGGGGTGGCCATTGGTCCCCACCTCGCAGGCGGGTGGCTCACCCCCCTGCGGGGTGGCTCCCAATAGCCAAGGGGGGGAGAGGGGGTGGCCATTGGTCCCCACCTCGCAGGCGGGTGGCTCACCCCCCTGCGGGGTGGCTCCCAATAGCCAAGGGGGGGAGAGGGGGTGGCCATTGGTCCCCACCTCGCAGGCGGGTGGCTCACCCCCCTGCGGGGTGGCTCCCAATAGCCAAGGGGGGGAGAGGGGGTGGCCATTGGTCCCCACCTCGCAGGCGGGTGGCTCACCCCCCTGCGGGGTGGCTCCCAATAGCCAAGGGGGGGAGAGGGGGTGGCCATTGGTCCCCACCTCGCAGGCGGGTGGCTCACCCCCCTGCGGGGTGGCTCCCAATAGCCCAGGGGGGGAGAGGGGGTGGCCATTGGTCCCCACCTCGCAGGCGGGTGGCTCACCCCCCTGCGGGGTGGCTCCCAATAGCCAAGGGGGGGAGAGGGGGTGGCCATTGGTCCCCACCTCGCAGGCGGGTGGCTCACCCCCCTGCGGGGTGGCTCCCAATAGCCAAGGGGGGGAGAGGGGGTGGCCATTGGTCCCCACCTCGCAGGCGGGTGGCTCACCCCCCTGCGGGGTGGCTCCCAATAGCCAAGGGGGGGAGAGGGGGTGGCCATTGGTCCCCACCTCGCAGGGGGGTGGCTCACCCCCCTGCGGGGTGGCTCCCAATAGCCAAGGGGGCGAGAGGGGGTGGCCATTGGTCCCCACCTGGCTGGGGGTGGCTCACCCCCCTGCGAGGTGGCTCCCAATAGCCAAGCGGGGGAGAGGGGGTGGCCATTGGTCCCCACCTCGCGGGGGGTGGCTCACCCCCCTGCCATATTGGGAGTAATGTCAGCCTCTCCTATCCATGGATATTAGGAACACTATCCCAGGCTAGGTGTTCGCCTCCTGCTCTGTGAGGAGTCATATCATTCTCTTCCTTCCAGGATATTAATAACAATATCACAGGCCTGGCGAACACTGCTTGCCCTACTGTGATTATTATCATACTCTCCCCCTCCGGATACTAGTAACCATATCACAGAAGACCTGTACTCTCCCTGGGATATTGGGAGTAATATCATAAGCTTCTCCCGTGAATATTAGGAGCAATTTCACCAGGTGGCTGTCCATTCGTTGTTATGTGGGGTGTCATGTCCTACTCTTTCACCGTACATATTAGGATTAATGTCACCAAGTGAGTGTACACCTATTGCGTTATTAAAACTAATATCATGATCTCCGTCCCTGGATATTAGGTACGACATCACAGGTAGGTGTATACTCCTTGTGGTATTAGGAGTAATAATATGATTAATTATTAAACGTAAGTGATTGATTTTAATAATTATCAATGACACTATTAATTAGTAAGATACCTTTATTAATTTTGGATAACTCTTTTACATATGTGATTATGCACCCTTAAAATTAATTATAATATTAATGTCATTTAACAATATTATTAGTTCTTAGTATGAATCATTATTTTATTACCAACATCTCTTAGTAATGATTAAAGTAACATTAATTGTTGAAATCATTATTTCATTATTAATAATGATATTACTATTATTAATATTAATCGTTAACATTTTTAACCAGTATTAATTTTTACTATCTTTATTATGATTATTAATATCGATGATTATTATTAATTTTTATATTTATTAATATTAATAATTAATAGACTTGTTCCTGATATCTGGCGGGGAGAAGATGATATTACTCCCAACATCGAGGAAAGTGTACACCCCTCTATGATGTTATTCCTAATATCCAGGGGGTATAAGATAACATTATTGAAACTATCGTAGTGGGTTTCTGTCCCCTCGGTGGTCTTGTTTCTTATTTCCTGGGTGGGAGAGGATGATATGACTCCCTATATGGCAATGGGTGTAGACCTCCCCTGTTATATTGTCCCTAACATCCAAAGGTAGAGAGGATGATACTTCTTCTGATTTCACAGTGGGTGTACACCACCCCTGTGATATGATTCCTAATATCCAGTGGACGAGAGGAATAGTCTCAATATTGCAGGAGGTGTACACTGCCGAGTGATATTGTTCCTAATATTCAGGGATGGAGAAGATATCACCCCCTATAGAGCAGGGGGTGTTCACTCCTTCTGTGACATTGTTCCTAATAGCCAGCTGGGGAGAGGAAGACATTACTCCCAATATTTTAGGGGGTATACACTGCCTTGTGATATTGTTTCCTATATCCTGGGAGGGGGACGATGATGCCAGTGGCAATATCGCAGGGGGTGTACACACCCACTGTGATATTGTTCTGAATATCCAGAGGGAAAGAAAATGATATGACTCCCCATATCACAGGGGGTGTACATCCTCCTGTGATATTGTTTCTTATATTCAGGGGGAGATGATGATATGACTCCCAATATCGCAGGGGTTGTACACACCTCCTGTGATATTGTTCCTAATGTCCCAAAGGGGAGAGCATAATATTTCTCTCAATATCGTAGGGGGTGTACACCTACTTTGTAATATTGTTCTTAATATCCACGATGGGAGAGGATGATATGACTCCCAATATCACAAGAAGTGTACAGCCACCTGTGATATAGTTCCTAACATCTGGGTGGGGAGAGGATGATATTACTGCCCATACCGCTCGAGTTGTAAAACCACTTCGATATTTTGCCTATAATCCTGAGGGGAGAGGATAATATTGCTCCCAATATCGAAGAAGGCATACACCCCCCTGTGACACTATGCCTAATATCCACTTTGGGAGATGATGATACTATGCCAAATATCGCAGGGGATGTACACCCACAGTGGGATATTGTTCCTTATATAGAGAATGGGAGAAAATGCTATTGCTCCCAATAGCGCAGGGACTGTGGCTGTACACCCCTCCTGTGATACTGTTCTTAATATGCTAGGGAAGAGAGGATGATACTACACCCAATATTGCAGGGGAAGTACACCCACCCAGTGATATTGTTCTTAATGTACTCCACCTCCCACCACCAGGGATATGGTTCCTAATATCCAGGGGAAGAGAGGATAACATTATGCCCAATATCGTGGGGCAGTGTCACACCCTCTGTGATGTTGTTCCTAGTATCCAAAGGTAGAGACGATGATATTACTGGCCATATTGCAGGGGGTGTACACCTTTCTGTGATATCGTTTTGGACATTCAGTGGGGGAGAGGATAACATGAATCCCAATATCGCTGAAGGTGTACAGACCCCTGTGATGTAGTTCCCAATATACAGGGGAAAGAGAGGAATATTGCTCTCAATATCGCAGGGGGTGTAACCACCCTGCCCCCTGTATATTGTTCCTGATATGCAGCGGAGTGGAGGCTGACAGTACTCTCAATATCCCAGAAGGTGCACACGCACCTGTGATATAGTTCCTAATATCCAGTGGGAAAGAGGCTGATTTTACTTTCGATATCGCAGTGGGTGTACACCACCCCCAACCCCGGGGTATCGTTCCTAATATCCAGGCGGGAAGAAGATGACATGGCTGATAATATCGAAGGGGGTGGACACCTCTTCCGTGATATGGTTCCTCTTATCCAGGGGGTGAATGGATGATATTACTCCCAATAAAGTGGGAACCGTACAGCCACCCTGGGATTTTGTCTTTAATAACCACAGGGGAGAGGTGATATTACTACCAACATTGCAAGGGGTGTACACACCTCCTGTGATATTCTTTCTTACATCCAGGAAAGGAGAAGATGGTATTACTACCAATATTGAAGGGATGGACAGTCCCCAAGGGATATTGTTCTAAAGATACAAGTTGAAGGACGATGAGATTCCATCCAATATAACAAGGGGTGTACACCCCGCCTGTGATATGAATTGTAAAACCTAGAAGAAGAGAGAATGACATTGCTTCCAAAAACACACAGGGTTAACACCCACCCTGTGATATTGTTCCTGTCATCCAAAGGAAGAGATGATGATACTACTCCCACTACCGGAAAGGTACACACCCCCTTGTGATATTGTTCCTCATAAGTTGTGGGGGAGAGCATGATATTACTTCCAGTATGACAGTGGCTTGACACCCAGTCTGTGATATTGCTCCTAATTTCCAGTAGGTAAAGTACGATGTTCCTGCCAAGAGAGTAGTGGATGTACAGCTGCCCTGTGATATGTCTCTGAATATTCAGGGAAACAAAGGAGGACATTACCCCAAATCTCCCAAAAAGTGTACACCCGTTGTGTGGTATGGTTGCTAATATCCAGAGATGCAGAGGATGGTATTTGTTCTCCTGTCGCAGGCTGTGTACACACAACCTGTGAAATTGTTCCTAATATCCTGAACAAAAGAGATGCTAATAATGGACACACATTGCAGGGGGGAGTAATTGGCTATTACGATCCACATCGCAGGGGGTGAGGCACTCCCCACGATATGGGGAGTAATAACAACCCCCTCTCCCCACTGGCTATTACGATCCACGTCGCAGGGCACTTCAGGACACCTGCCCTGCCCCAACCTTAACCGAGACAGTGGGTGTCATGGGACCACCTCAGGGTGGGTGGCAGCTCAGCTCAAAGGTATCCCTGCTGCCAAAGACCAACTGCTCCTGCTAGTTTGAATCTGGCCACAGGGTCTCTGTTGGTGAGACAGGTGACCATGAGGCAGACACCCTGAAATCTAGCATGACAGAGCTCAACGCCCCCATAAGAGGCACCATAGCACGAAGACTTTGCAGATATACTAGCGAAGGCCACAGCAGGCCCTGAGTGAGGAACAAGCTGACCAAGATCCTGGGGTTCCGCCACACAGCCCTTAAACCAGGGACTGGAAACTGTTTCCCTAAAGAGCCAGGAGTCAGTATTTTCAGCTTTGCCAACTGATCTTTGCCTCAAGGATGCAACTCTGCCATGGCTGCATGACAGCAGCCTTCTGCAGGTGGCCTGTGAAGAGATGGGCATGACTGCACCCCCATCAAACTTTACTTATGGACATGGACACTTCTCAGTGTCATGAATTGTTATTTTTTTATTTGTTCAACCATTTGGAAATGTAAAATCCATTCTTGATTCACGGGCCACAAGAGCAGGCAGGTACGGGCTGCCGCTTGCCGTCCTCTGGAATGAGCTTAGAAAAGGAAATGACACGTTGGGCCAGCGCAGCCTCCTCACAGCAGATTCGCTGCAAGAGGGTCCTTCGTAGCAACCACTTCCCATCCTTCGTCTTGGCTTCAAGTGCAGCTCAGGTGGAGAAAGAGAGACAGAACCAGCCTCAGCAAGAAGAAGGAAGGAGATGCAGGGTGAAGCAGCCGTGTGGATCGATCACACTCAACATTCACACCAAGTGGAGCACAGGCAGGACCAGCCCGGGGGGCCTAAGTGGAGGCTCTCTGGGGTAGGGGACCTCTGGGTGGGCAAGATTCTCTACCTAAAACTCAAATAGAAGATCTACACAGCAGTAGTTACAGAAAACACACACTAAGAAAAAGGCCAATATAAAAATAGGACACCAAGTTTGGCCAACGGGGTCTCATAAGCCAGTGGGTAAGAAAACCAAGGAGGGCCCACCAGAGGAGCTGGGGTTGGGTTCCTGCCTGCAGGGTGCCTGGGATACCCCATTCCCATAGACGAGGACCCAAGCTTTGGGGAGGAAGCTGTCAGAGTCACCCAGTGAGCTGCTCAGAGCTGGAGCCACAGAGCAGGTGAGGAGCCTTGGCCACGTCCCCGTATGGGCTGAGAAGCTGGGGTGGGGCACACCCCCAGGGACCGATGGAAACAGTGGACAGTGGGCTCTCCTTCTGCCCAGAGGGACCACCAAAGTCTGGAACCCAGGGACACACCACCTGACCCTCATGCCCAGGCCTCCTGGACCAGGCAATGTCCAGTACAGGCAGGCAGTCTGGGCTTGGGGCCAGGACAGGGATGGATGGTCTTGCTAGGCAGGCCTCCTTCTCCCTACCAGCTGGGCTGGTTGCACTGTAGTTTTGGTTCTGGCAACATATTGCTGCCCACTTTGGCCACACCCGTCCCTGGCTCCCTGGTTAGACCCAGTGCTGTCCAACCCACCTACACAGGCCCCACACACCCAGTGCCCACCAGGCTCCTGTCAGCCAGGAGGACCCGCGCTCATCCCCTGAAGTATCCGTGGGAGCCTGCATCCCACAGGGACCCTCATCTCGGGGCCAACCTCCATGGGGTCCTCTTGGTTGTGGTGGCAGGGGTGGGGGGCAGTTGACCTCCAGCCCTTCCATCCTGGTCACTGTGTTTTGTGGGGATCATTCAGTCCTGGGAGCTTCCTGGCGACCTCAGAAGGAAGAGAACAGGGTAGCCGTGGCAGCCTCAGCCCCTGGCTCTGGGCCCAAGTGCAACAATCTTTCGGTTCTGGTTTGATCTGCTTGGTAACAACATGTCTTGTCATTCACACAAGCATTGGCTTCAATATAATGCATCAAGGGACTGTGGAGGACACAGATCAGCCTCCAGGCCAGTGACACCTGGTGACTTAGCCAGTGCAGGCTGGGGAGTGGAAAAGCTGACCCCTGACCTCCCCACCTACCCTGCCCACCAGATGCCAGTAGCGGCCAGGGATCCCTGACTTCAGGCAGAGGCAGACAGCTCAGTTGCTGCCTCCTTTGATCCCATCCCAGGGCCCACAGGGCCTGGAGAAACCTGGCAGGGGCTGAGTTGGGAGAATCAGGCAGGGAGATGCCAAGTGAAGAATGTGAGGGACTGGGTATGAGGGGCACTAGGGTACAGGGTCTGCTTCCCCTGGGGAGGTGGCAGTGAGACATATAGTAGCCAAGCCTCCACAGGCACCACCCTGCTGCCAGGCACACGTGGTGCCCATACCCACCCCATCGGCTGCAGGAAGGTTCTTCATCAACAAAAGGGGAGGACGCACCCACAGCCACATAGGCATTGGTGCCCACACACACCAGAGAAGATAATTGCTGCTGTGCCCAAGGTGTGGGCAAAAGGGCAATGTCCCCTTCCTTCCCATGGTGGGTCCAAAATTACCCGCTCCTGCCAGCACCCCCTCCCCCAACTCCACAAGCTGCTGACCTCCACCACAGTGCCATGCCACGTGCCAGGAACAGCTCAGCGGTACATCCCAAAGGGTGCTATCCTGGAGTGTCTGTGCTGGGCAAGGGACACGTTTCCTAGTCACAGAGGTTTTCTTTCTTTACCGCTCACCGGCCCTGTGCCTCGGTTTCCCCCACTGTGGCACAGTGTAAAAATCCCATCTTGAAGGTTAGGAACCCAGAAAGGTCACCACACCTGGTGAAATGGTGGGTGAAACTCCCTGCCTTGGACCTCTTGCTCCAGGACTGATGTCCACTGGGACATGGCCAGGCCAGCATCCTGGGGAGGGCTGCATTCCCTGCCTGGGGAACCTTGCTCCCAGTTAGGGGTCACTGGAGTTGAGGCCCCTAATGGATTGGGGAGGCACAGGGGTAGAATGGAGGTAGCCCCATCATACAGGCCTGTGTAGACCCCAGAAAACAAGCATTGAGTTCAGACTCTTGTGTGAAGTTGGCCACCTGAAAGTATTTGGGCTTTGGGGTATGATGAGGGCCTGGGGTCAGGGAACAAAGTGTTCTGGTTTGGACACGCAGGAGGTTCTCTGCAGCTCTCTCAGGTACAGGGTATGTTGCTAAGTATATGCTTTTAAAAACCCAGGAGGAGGGGGCACCCAGAAGGGGCCCTGAAGTCAAGGGCAAGGTCCAGCCTTTCCACCTCCCCAGCTGAAGACAGGCTGGAGGACAGTTCTCCAGAGTTTCATAACAAAGAAGAGAAAAAAGAAATCAAAAAGACCTGGAGGATAGACAAGATAATGAGGGCTGACTAGGATTACACTGCCTAATCTTCAAAACAAGCCTTCCCTATCTGTCCTCTGGGCGAGGTGAGGAAACAGGTCACAGTAGGACATTCAGACCCTGGGCAGGCAGCTGGCAGCCTGGAGCCAAGTAGGTGTAAACACATTTTGACTAAGGCACGTCCTGCACAGCCCTAAATCCATTCAACCTTGAGTCAATACAGCACCTGCTTCTGTGATCACAGGGTTGGGTGTAGGGTGACAGATTAACAGCATCTCAAGGCAGAATACTTTTTCCTAGTACAGATCAAAATGGACTTTCTTGTGTCTTCGTCTTTCTCCATAGACACAGTAACAGTCTGATCTCTCTTTCTTTCCCCCACACAGAGAGTGTCACCACTGTATGTCAGCTACTGGGGGACAGGCTTCAGCTTACACACACCTTCCAAATTCCATCCTCTCACCTTGGCAGAAGCTGGCCAGGAATTGGGGCCAATGGATGGGTGGGGTCTGCACATGACACCGTGTTCAGGTCCCCATGATGGCTTCACACATGGGTGGTGGCCCTGCTGTTCCAGGTGCCACACACATGTCAGCCCCTGCTCAGGCCCTGATCTTTGAGGAGGGGGAGAAGCAGAACCTGGGCACTGACCCCACAGTGCCACTCACACCCACAGACGATTCTCCAGACAGGCATCAGGTCTCGGTCCTGGCCACCTCCCCCTGCAGGGCCTCAGCTCTTTCCTGGGACTCACATGGTCCTTCCTCACATGCAGTTCTGGTAGGATGCATTGATCTGTACCCACGGGCTCTGAAGTGACAATGGTCACGCTCGTGCAGAGTGCAAGGGCACAGGCTGGGTGCCCATTGTGGGGACCCTGACTGCAGCACTCCCAGACTATCATCAGACATGCTGGCCCCCAGGCTTAGCTAGGGCACCAGCGGTAGGAGTGCACTGCTCTGGACTCTGCAGGAGGAGGACAACTGTCAGCGCATCTTTATGTTCTCCTGCTGGTGTCACTCTGTGCTTCTCATCTCCTGGTTGCACGATTCAGGGCAGAACCTCTGAACACCTTGTGGGAAACAGCACAGTCCAGCAGAGAAGAGGAGAAAAGCCCAGCTGCAAAGATGAAAAAATGGCAGGTGTGACATGGACCCCCATTCAGATTCTGTATTTAAATGAGGTCTTCCGGAACACTTGCTCTCATTGGATAATACTTCAAGTATATATATATATATATATAAATACATATATATATTTTTCATTTATTTAATTTTTTTATTGAGACAGAGTCTCACTCTGTAGCCCAAGCTGGAGTGCAGTGGTATGATCTCGGCTCACTGCAACCTCCACCTGCCGGGTCCTGGTTCAAGCAATTCTCCTGCCTCAGCCTCCGGAATACCGGAGATTACAGGCATGCACCCCCATGCGGGGCTAACTTTTTGTACTTTTAGTAGAGACGGAGTTTCACCATGTTTTCAAGGTTGGTCTTGAACCCCTGGCCTCGGGTGATTCACCCACCTTGCCCTCCTAAAGTGCTAAGATTACAGGCATGAGCCACTGTACCCGGCCCATTGTAGCAGCTTAATCACAGAGGAAAAGAAGGCCTGGACCCAGCAGGAAGATGATGAAAACGGGTAAGAGCAGCTCTCTCACCTATGGTGTTGCCAGGCACTTCCAACTTTCAACATAAGGGATACTAAATAGCTTCCCCAGCAAAAACTGAGATGTTGGGTAAAACCTACAAAAATGCATCTTTGTAAGTGCATTACTGAGCTGGCATTGAAGGATGGAATCCACAGCAGTCAATAAAGAATTGGCAGGAACCAAAGTGGAATTTTTTTTTTCTGTTTAGACAGTTGCACAGAGGATGGGGCATCAGAAACAAAACTGGATGTCTCTCCAAAATGAGGTCAGAAATCTGACATCTTAGGCTTAAAATAAAAGCCCACCTCAGAGCAGGAGGAGCAAGGAGAGCAGCTGTCCTTGCATTGGTGCTGGGTGGAGGGAAAACCACTGACCCTGAGAACCGATGAGAAACAGTCCTCCAGGAGTTCATGCTGGAAGACCTGGAGAGCATGGGTCAAATCGACGTGGCACCAGGCGGCTGCTCACTTCACCTCTACCCCATGTGAGTGAACATCTTTGCTGAAACAATACAACCCTGTCCTCAAAATAGCTCCCCACATAAAATTCCAAGGAAGATAAGTCCGCGTGCAAAAAGTTACAAAACAAGTCACCAACGTACTGTGGATACATCCAATAATTCAAGAAACACATTCAGCAAAGCCATAAAAATCCAAAAGGTGGAAAAGATCAACTGCTGGCAAAGTATCCACTGCTGTTGCTCCTGTTAAGAGATTGTATTTCATAAAAAGCTAGACACGCCCCTCTGTGGCCTCACACTTGCCTTCTCAGGCATGTCTGCCCCAGAAATGCCCTTGGACTGTCTTCTCCAAGAGAAACGTACGGGACAAGAATATTTAGGTAGTGATTGCAGAAATAGAAAACACCTGAAAGCCATCCAAACAGACCTCTATCAAGGAAAAAAGCTGGCATAGTCACATTGTGGAATATGATACAGCTGTGAAAATGAACTGCAGTTAGAAGCATCAACAATGAAAAATTACAGTGAACAAAGGAAATTACTGAAAAATACACTGCTATTCCATATACAGTTCACAAACCATAACATATGGCATTGCTTAATAATATGCACAGAAATGATAAACCTTATGAAAAGCAAGACAGACATTAACACATTAGTCCTATGTCTGGGTGAAGAAGGGAGAGCCAGGTGATCAAGGAAGAGCATATTGTAGCCTTTCAAGACAGTTGATGCTAATGGATGATGACATCAGTGCAATTATTAATCTATCGGATTATGCATTCAGTTTTGTTTGTTTGTTGGTTTTTGAGGCAGAGTTTTGCTTATGTAGCCCAGGCTAGAGTGTAATGGCATGATCTCAGCTCACTGCAACTTCTCTCTCCTGGGTTCAAACAACTCTCCCACCTCAGCCTCCCGAGTAGCTGGGATCATAGGTACCTGCCATGATGCTCAGCCAATGTTTTGTATTTTTTTAGTGGAGACGGGTTTCACCATGTTGGCCAGGCTGGTCTTGAACACCTGACCTCAAATGATCCACCCGCCTCAGTCTCCGAAAGTGCTGGGATTACAGGCATGAGGCACCATGCCCACCCAAATTTTATAGACTCTTATATGTCACATATTTCATAATTAAACATAAAAAATAAAATATTTACTGTAGTTTGTAAATGAAAGAGGAATAAAAAGTGTTGCAAACTTTTAAACGTCAAACCTGTTGTATAGCTCATAGTGACCCTCGTATTAAGCTGTGGTAAGTTCCAAGTTGTATTTCATTGTCATTTTCTAAAACTAGGTGAACAGATGAAAAACAGAATTCAGTTTTAAAACATGATATTAAGATAATGTTACTGGTTAAAGGTGTCCCGGTTCTTGGTGCCTTGAACCAAGAATTGGACACAACGCAAAAATGGAGCCAGGAAAGAATGAAGCAGCAAAGCAGAGATTGGCGGAAAATGAAAGCACACTCCACAGGGTGGGAGCGCCTGAGCACAGGGAGCCCGTTACTGAAGCTTCTGGGCTTCAAATCCCCTCTAGAGGTTTCCATTGGTTACTTGGTGTGCACCCTATGTAAATGAAGAGGAGGAAGTACAATTACAAAGTCATATACTCGGTGTATGCCCTGTGTAAATGGAGAGGATATTTCCTGTCATAGCCCAAGAGTTTCCATTTGATTTCGTTCTCCGAAGTCAGGGTGAATCGGCCTTATATTCCTGCCTCCAGACCCCTTTCTCCTGCCTCCGTGGAACGGATGGCAGGACATGGAAAAGTGTTCTGTCCAAATGACATGCCCCAGGGCACTGGCAGCTGAGGACAAGAGGGAACCAGTTGGTGCTACTGAGGAACGCTCACCCGTGTCACCACACCGCACAGAACAAAGTGAGTGTCCTTGTTCTGAACCCTCTGAAGTGAGTATCTTGCCTCAGGGCTTTCATGAAACCCTTTTATGGAGAGGCTCCTTCTCTCTCCTTCTGCAGCCACAAGGCAGCTGAAATTCTTCTAAAAAACACAAAGAGAATAAAATAATAGAATTAATGTAATGAATAATAAAATAATGAAAATGAATTTTTTTTTTACAGAAGCAGCTCTGGAATTTCATGTATTGGTGGCATTAAAAGCAGAAAATGGGCCTATAGGCCTAGTGGAGTGGCTCACGCCTGTAATCCCAGCACTTTGGGAGGCCGAGGCGGGAGGATCACGGGGTCAGGAGATCGAGACCATCCTGGCTAACACGGTGAAACCCCGTCTCTACTAAAAATACAAAAAATTAGCTAGGCATGGTGGCGGACGCCTGTAGTTCCAGCTACTCAGGAGGCTGAGGCAGAGAATGACGTGAACCCAGGAGACGGAGCTTGCAGTGAGTTGAGATCGCCTCACTGCACTCCAGCCTGGGCAACAGAGCAAGACTGTGTCTAAAAAAAAAAAAAAAGAAAAGAAAAGAAAAGAAAAGAAAAGAAAAGAAAAGAAAAGAAAATGGGCCTATTATAGAGCTCAATTTAATGGCAAAATTTAAGGAAAGAATAAAAAGACTCTGCTAATAATGATGACATGAGGTGCTCATATTGTCATTTTCTCTGGGACCTAATATTGGGGAGGAGGTGGGACCATCTGCCACCAGGCTCCAGGTGATTTTCAGGCCGTTCCTCCAAATCGCTGCAACCTCTTCCCTGCTGGTCCCTTGATGCTGCTGCCGTGTCGGGCGTCCTGTGTAGCAGGAGGCACCTCGACAGCTTCCAGTGGGATAGGCCTGCAGCATTCTGAGCCTGAATGCCATCATCACTAGGAAGTAAGGAGACACAAGCAGGAAGGGTTCAGGGATGGAGCGGCCGCTTCTCAGGGATCAGTCTCAGGCTCCAGCTGAGAAGAATCCTCTTTCAAGACAATGGCTCCAGGCTGAGGTCAAGGCTGTTTCTGTGCATTATGATGACTGACCTGCATCCACAGGGAAGCGTATCCGGGCTCCTTTTTTCCAGGTGATGTTGGGAACACCTTGAAATGGGCACTGGTGGATTTCAATTCCAGCCTTCCAGAAGCTGCTCCAAATGGAAATTGAGCTAAGGGATGTAGCTGGAGTAAGTAAACAGCTTTAGGTCCTGAACAACAATTTTCACATACAATATAGTACGCAGGGAGAAATAAAGCCTCAGGACCCCAATTCACAGCAAAAAAAGAAAAAAAAAACATTAAGCTGGAAGCTGAATCATGCAAGAAAGTGCCTTTCCTTTTGTTCCTAAGCAGATAGCTACAGATAAAGGGTTACATATCTCCACAGGAAGCTGGTCTATGTTCATCTTATCTTATGTAAAGGACTGATTTACCACATGTGAGATGAAGACATAACTAATCATTCCCCATCTGCTCTCTTTCTCTTGCAACCTGAGGAAGACCACAGGCTCCCTCTCTCCCCTCCAGCTCACCCTTTTCCTCCAGCCCACCTTTCCCCTCCAGCCCACCTTTCCCTTCCAGCCCACCCTTCCCTCCAGCACACCCTTCCTCTTCGGCCCACCCTTCCCCTTTAACTACTGAAGACCTCAAAATCATCTTGGGAGGGAGGCACAGACCACAGACTATTTCTGTGATTCAGTTTTTTTTTCTTCCAAGCATGGCCTTAACCTTGGCAGAATTAACTTTTAAATGGATTGAGATCAGTCTCAGGTACCTTTTGGTTTACAATCGGATGCCTCAGCCATCGCACAGCTCTCTGGCCTTTGTACTCTTGTACCAAAGGAGGAGGGTGGATT
The DNA here is from genome assembly GCF_043159975.1 of Macaca nemestrina. Lineage (NCBI taxonomy): Eukaryota > Metazoa > Chordata > Mammalia > Primates > Cercopithecidae > Macaca > Macaca nemestrina. The sequence goes on from NW_027257558.1 coordinate 234,910, forward strand.
CCATGATCCTAAAATCCCTTCAGCTCTCCATAGGTTTCTGAGAGGACATAATTACCTAAGAGATTAGAGAGAGCATCATAAACTATACGTAGATGGTGTGTGGCAGTTACGGTTAAGTTTGGCTGCATAAAACAGAAGACTCAAGCTAACAGAGGCTCAAACATATAAAGGTCTGTCTTTTCACATGAAAGGAATCTGAAGGCAGGCAATCCTCCCCTGTTCACTGGATCTGTGATCTTATCAGAGAGCCCAGCTTCTCCTATCATTCCCTCAGACACTTTGACTGAAGGTGGTTGTATCTTCTAGATCACCTCATGCCCCAAGATAGCAGCTTTGTTCCTACAATCAGAGCTGCATTCAAAGCAGCAGGAAAAAGAAAAACAAAAACAAAAACAAAAAAAACACGACACTCAGTAGTTTGGCTCCTTTTAAGAAGTCCTTTTGGATGTGCTACTTAACAATTCTACTTAAATCACATGGGCCAGAATGGACCCACATGGCCACATGGGTGCACAGAGACAGCTGGGGAATGAAGCATTTAGTGCAGAGCCTTGGTCAGAAGAGGAAGAAGAAATGGATGTTGAACCAACTGTTTCTGTCACATGGCGTTTTAGTTGAGCTTGGAAGGATGAGTGGGTTATTCACAGACAGGCTTGGAGAGAGACACAAGCAAGGATCGTGTGTGGAAGAAGCACGTCAGGAATTCGCAGGATAAAAAGAGTCTCCCCCTCACTGCAGAGTCTTCTCGCTAAAAACTCAAGGAATTCTGAATTATTTCCATACTTTTTCTTTCTGAATTTAGAAGATTTACAATTCAATTATATATAATGATAAGACACCATCTTCCTGGGGATTGTTTAAAAACACTGTTTGGGTTTGGAAAGAGGAACCTAAGACCCATGTGGAGGGGGTGGGAGTTTCAAGGTTCCTGGAACACAATGCTGGAAGGAATTCAGGCAAAATATTCCATGGCCTTCTGACTGCTCTCTGGTGCCTGTTGTGAAGTCTAAAAGCTGTGATGCTCCCCAGGAATGGCTATGTTCTGAAAGCTTTTCTAGAAAAGTGTCTTGAGCTGGGCTACATTGTTAGCTCTCTGCTTCACAGAAAGATCCTTCTCGAAGTCCAGAGGGCACTTAGATAAGACAGACTACATGGTACTTGAGGTTTCCTCCGTGGTTTTCTTCCAGACATCTCTGAGGCATCAGAAGCAAAGGTCAATGTCAGGCCTCCGAGCCCAAGCCATGCCATCGCACCCCCTGTGACTTGCACGTATATGCCCAGATGGCCTGAAGTAACTGAAGAATCACAAAAGAAGTGCAAATACCCTGCCTCGCCTTAACTGATGACATTCCACTACAAAAGAAGTGAAAATGGCTGGTCCTTACCTTAAGTGATGATATTATTTGGTGAAATTCCTTTTCCTGGCTCATCCTGGCTCAAAAAGCTTCCCTACTGAGCACCTTGTGACCCCTACTCCTGCCCACCAGAGAACAACACCCCTTTGACTATAATTTTCCTTTACCTACCCAAATCCTATAAAATGGCCCCACTCTTATCTCCCATCGCTGACTCTCTTTTTAGACTCAGTCCGCCTGCACCCAGGTGATTAAAAAGCTTTATTGCTCACATAAAGCCTGTTTGGTGGTCTCTTCACATGGACGTACATGACAGTCAACAACTCAGTGTAATAGAAATTTTAAAATGAATCAAATATTTGGATGGAAGGAGAAACCTTCAAAATTATGTCTACTATTTAGCATTTTATCTTCCACAACGCAAAACAAAGCTATAAACTTCTCACTGCAACTGTGAGGGAAGAGGATCCTAAAACATTTTTTCTTAGCCTGTTTTCTGCTTCTCTTAACAGAGTGCCTGAGACTGGGTAATTTACAAAAACAGAGATTCACTTCTCACAGTCCTGGAAGTGGGAAGTGCAAGGTTAAGGGGTGGTGGGCATCTGTCAAGGACCTTTGTGCTGTGTCATCCCACAGGAAGGTGGAGGAGCAAAAGAGCATGGAGGAGTAAGAGGGGTCAAACTCACTTTTGTAACAGACCAACTCTTGTGATAAGGAACCCACTCCCTCAATAACAGCATTAGTCCACTCACCAGGGTGAAACCCTCATGACCTGATTGTAAAGGTAAACTGAGGCTGGAGCTGAACCGGGAATGAAGACATAAGGCAAATGACAGTGAGAATAGCTTTTATTAGGGCTTGCGGGCGAGGTTCCTCGGTCCAAAGGTGTGGGTCCAGAAAGTCACGCTGAGGGAGGAGGATAGGGGCTTCTTATAGCCTGAGAGGTAGGGAAGCTGGTTGTGCAAACAGGGCCTGGGGGGTCTTGAAACTACTAGAACAGGAGTTGAGTAAGGGTCATGAGGAAGGGGTCCTTGGAAACTGCTAACCAAAACTGCTGTTTACGAACGTGTGGAATGCAGGTGAGCTGCAGGTCATGGGTAAGTGTGGCTGCCCAGCTGGAACCTCTGATGTACCTAAGTCTGAGGGTGTGTTCAAAGAGGGAGGGAAGTCTCGAAACAAAGGGCCTGCTACGCCGAGTGGCGCCGCCATGTCGGGTCCGGGTCCCTGCCTAACACTGATCACCCCTTAAAGATCCCTCCCCTCAACCCTACTGTATGGGGGATTCAGTTTCCAACACTTGAAATTTGGGGGACACTTTGAAACCATAGTAAGAAAGAAATGACAAGAATAAATTACTTATACAGTGTTTATCACTAATAATAAGGTATACACAAAACATCATTTATAGTCTATATTCACTATAATATGTTGTGCTCTATTTTCATGTGAATTCATGCAAAGAAATAAAAAACAAAGAGAAAGATTTTCGAGAGAGGTATTAAGAAACAGCACCATAACCTTTAGTAAAACTGAGAAACTAGTGGAAGTAATTGTTTTAAAAACCTTTTTTATTTGCTGGTTGTTTGGAAGTCAGTGGCGACATTTCAAGGAGGAGTTGTCATTGGGAAGGCAGATTTCAGGAGGCTTTAGTAAGAGTGCCTGAGGAAGATGGGGAAGGAAGGAGGACAGGTGACTTAGAAAGATTCTTGGTGGCAACTGAAAGTGCAGAAATAGAATGGTGACTTCAGGGAGAAGCAATTCAAAGAATGTTGTGCTTTTGCTTCTCTCTTTCCATCCCTCTCCCCATCTCTCTTTCCATCTCTCTCTGCCTCTCACTTGGTCTGTCTCTGTTTCTCCCTCTCTGTGTCTCTCTCCTGGTTGCTCTGTCTCTCTTTGTCTCTTTTTGAGACTCTGTGTGTGTCTCTGTTTCTCTCTTCCCCTCATCTCTTTCTCCATCTTTCTATGTCTCTCTGTGTCTCTGCTTCTCTGACTTTCTCTCTCTCTCTCTCTCTCTCTGCGTGTGTGTGTGTGTCTCACTCTCTTAGTTTCTCACTCTCACTCTCCATCTCGCAGCTCTTTGGTTTCACTATGCAAGCTGACTCTTCCCACCTGATGATTCAGTGGGATTAGCAGGAACCGGGTGGACCACCCCCACCACCCGCATCCTGTGCCCATCCATGAACTGGGGCAGAGGAGAGGACTGATCTCACTACTTGGCCTGACTGGACGTGCTGACCCTCAAGATCACAGGCAGTGGAAGGAGCAGCTCCTGGAAGGTCAGAGTGGGTCCTGTGATGGATGGAAGCGACAAGAATGTTGAGCAACAAAAATGATCAGCACTTGGTCTATGGCAGCAGGAGCTCAGAAGTGAGGAATCCTAGGGCCTTAAATGAGTGGCCCATTGTGGCAAAAACTTTTTTAAACAAAAAAATAGCCCCTAAGGAGTGTTCCAATGACCACCCCTTAAGCAACACAATTGACCCGTGAACAATGCAGAGATTAAGGGCACCAATCCGGCCACACAGTTGAAATTTGGACAATAACTTTTGAGTAGCCAAAAGGAATTTACTTATAACCTATTCTTGCGTGGAAGCCTCAGTGATCACGCAGATAGTCGGTTAACACACATTTTGTGTGTTATATGTATTGTAAAGTGTATTCTTATAGTAAAGTAAGCTAGAGGAAAGCAATCATAAGGAAAATGTGTTTACTATTCATTAAGTGGCTCATCATAGAGGTTCTTCTCCTCATTTTTGCATTGAGTAGGCTGAGGAGGAGGAGGTGGGAGGAGAGGAGGAGGGGTTGGTCTTGCTGTCTAAGGGGTGGCAGAAGTGAAAGAAAATCCATGTGTAAGTAAGTGACCCACGCGGTTTAAACTCTGTTTCTCAAGGGTCAACTGTTTCAACAGGGAAGTTTTGAAGTGAACTCTTTTTTTTTTTTTTTTTTCTTTTTCCTTGAGACAGAGTCTCACTCTGTTGCCCAGGTTGGAGTGCAGTGGCTCGATCTTGGTTCACTGAAATGGAAGTGACCTCTCTTCAAATAGGGCATGGCAGGGAAACGGGGAAGAAAATGGCAAGAGTCTGCCCCACAAACTCAGGACCAAGATCCCCAATTTCTTCCCCTGGTGAGTGGGGCTCTCATTCCCTAGACCACAAAGTCTATTTGGGTTCAAAGATGACCTAGTCTCTGGGCTTGGTCTTCCAAGAGAAGAGGGTATCTGGTCCCTCCCAAGAATGCAGAGTTGTCCACCCCTGGATGAGTGACCGCAGCTCTGACCCTGTCCCTGGTCTGGGCTTCACTCCTCCTGTAGGTGGGCGCGGCTGCAGGCTCAGGAGTTCTCTAAACCAGGCAACACGTGGTTGTTGGTGGGTGTGCTTGCAGGCAGAGGAAGAGGTCTGTGGCTTACACCAGAATCTCAAAGTTGACATCCATAAAAGGTAAAAGCTCCTGCGGGATGCTGACATATACAACTAACAAGATAACGCCCTGAGACCGGGTGCGGTGGCTCATGCCTGTAATCCCAGCACTTTGGGAGGCCGAGACGTGCGGATCACAAGGTCAGGAGATTGAGACCATCCTGGCTAACACGGTGAAACACCGTCTCTACTAAAAATACAAAAATTAGCCGGGTGCGGTGGCAGGCGTCTGTAGTCCCAGCTACTTGGGAGGCTGAGGCAGGAGAATGGCGTGAACCTGGGAGGCGGAGCTTGCAGTGAGTGGAGATCGCACCACTGCACTGCAGCCTGGACGACAGAGTGAGACTCCGTCTCAAAGAAAAACAAACAAACAAAAAAAAAAAAAAAAAAAGATAACGCTCTGGGTGTACATCCTGGCACACAGGAAGAGCATTCTTGTTCATGGCGGTGGTTTCAAATATTTCAGTGAGTTCTCCCTTGAATGCTTCAGTCGGGAGCCACTTCAGTTCAGCACGGGCAGCAAGGGAGCTTCAATGACTGGTAGTTACGAATTCAAGCTTGTACACAGCGACAGGTCACAGGTCTGTGGAAGATACTGTCAATCAATATTCAGAGGTAGCATTCCATAACTGAAGCATAGGGCATATCTGACCTCATCTGACATGGCTAAAATCATGATTGTTTTTCTAACTGGGAAATTTATGTAACTTATTTGCCAATAAAGAACCATCTCTCTCTCCCCATTTTCTGACACAACGCTAGTCATTAGGGAAATGTTCCGATGATGTTTGTGAAAGAACAAACCAATGTCTTCCACTGTAATACCACCCATTTCACACATATGACTCTTGCTGCTTCCATGTGACACTAAAAGTATCAGGAGTGCCAGGAAGTCTCTTTAATCATCGTTCTCCAACGTGCTCAGGAGATGAAGTCATTCTGTGAAGTGGACCTCAGTTGACATCAGGGCAACCTGTTTCTGCATCAAAGTCTTGGGAAGCTTCCATCTGTTTTTATTTTATTTTATTTATTTATTTATTTATTTATTTATTCAGAAATAGAGTCTCACTCTGTCACCCAGGCCAAAGTGTAGTGGTATGATCACAGCTCACTGCAGTCTTAACCTCTCAGGGTCAAGCCAATCCTCAGGCCTCCACCACCTGAGTAGCTGGGACTGCAGGTGTGCCACCATGTCCTGCTAATGTTTTATTTTTATTGTTTTATTTTGTGTAGAGTCAGGATCTCATTATGTGGCCAAAGTCGGTCTCAAACTCCTGGTCTCAAGCAATACCTATGTCAGCCTCCTAATGCGCTGAGATTATAGACATGAGCCACGGCACACAGCTGATTTATTATTTTATTTTCTCAGAACTCTATGCAACCTGATTCTTAATACATAAGGAAAGAGAAGCCAGACAAAGGTGGAAGTAGTTACACACGATGTGAGTGTCATTTGGCATTTAGACAAGACAGGCGGATCATAAAAATAAAAGATCCACATGTCGCAATTGGTGGTGGGCTTGGATATGGACTCCAGCACTTTTTATTTTTATTTTTTTCGGAGATAGTGTCTCACTCTCTTGCTCCAGCTGGAGTGCATTGATATAATCGTAGCTCACTGTAATCTCAAACTCTTGAGTTCAAATGATCCTCCGGCCTCAGCCTTCCAAGTAGCTGGGACTACAGATGTACCATCGCTCCAGGCTACTTTTTTTTTTTTTTTTTTGAATTTTGTAGAAACGAGGTCTCCCTGTGTTGCCCAGGCTAGTCTCAAACATGTGACCTCAAGCAATCCTTCCGCCTTGGCCTCCAAAGCGCTGGGATTATAGGTGTGAGCCACTGTACCCAGCCAAGAAATCAACTCCACCTGTTTTCTATATAAAGTTTAGCATCTAGATACAAAGCAAAATAATGTTTAAAGATCAAGGAATCTGAAGGGAAGCTGGTGGGAGGGGAATGGGCTGAAGGCAGTGTTTTCTGGTCTACGGTTTTGCTTATTCTTGGACTTTCCAAAGTCCCGAAAGAAGCAGAAGGAAAGTGAGAAGGGAGGAAGAGGCAGGAGGAAAGGAGGAGGGCTGTGCCTCTGAGGTCGCAGATTAGCCCAAGGCGGCTCAGTGGCTGGGAAGGAAGGAAGGAAACCCCCAAGGCCGAAGGTGGAGTCAGAGTCCTGGGTCCAGCAGAGACTGGAGGGGAGGAGGGTCCCGGGAGCCAAAGACCTTCCTGCTAGCATTGCAACCTCTTAAACTGCTTAGGCTTTTATCCAAATTTGGTATGTTCGTATTTTGTAGACCTCCAAACCAAGTCACTCAGGGTAACCCAAGCAGGAAGGGGAGGATGATAGGAGAAGGTGCCCCACCTGATGATGCCCTTCTGGCTTTTATCCATTCCTGGGAATGACTCTTTCTTCAACTCGGGGGATGCCCCTATGGGAGAATACAGTGGCGTGGACCAGCAGTGGAGAATTCCAAGTCCAAAAAACGATTAGCGTTTTAAAGGAAAATAAGAAATCATCCTGCACATGTGAAATATTGGGAAAAAAGGTTGTTACTAATAATTCTCAAGAGACCACTCTGGTGAGATTGGGTTTCTTTGGGGATGTGTGGAACAGGGTATATGTACCGAATGGGCACATCCCACCCTTCAAACTCCTCCCTCAGCTCCTGTCTACTGTAGCAGTCAGAGAGCAGCTCCGGTCCTCATCTCGTCTGAGCGACCCACTCACTCATTCACTCACTCATTCACTCACTCGTTAATTCATTCACTCACTCACTCATTCACTGCTTCACTCGCTCACTCACTCATTCACTCACTCAGTCGTTTACTCATTCACTCACCCTTTTACTCACTCGCTCATTCATTTACTCATTCAATCACCCATTCACTAACCCATTCACTCACTCACTCACCCATTCACTTGCTCATTCACTAACCCATTCACTCACTCAATCACTCACTCATTCACTAAGTCATTCACTCACCCATTCACTCACTCATTCATTCCCTCATTCACTCACTCAGCCATTCACTCATTCACTCACTCATTCACTCACTGACTCATTTCCTCATTCATTCACTCAATCATTCATTCACTCAATCATTCATTCACTCATTCACCTCTTCACTCATTCACTCACTCACTCACTCATTCACTCACCCTTTACTCAAAACTCACTCATTTATTGACTCATTCACTCACTCATTTGTTCATTCACTCACTCACTTCTTCACTCACTCGTTCACTTGTTCACTCACTGACTCATTCACTCACTCTTTCCCTCACCCATTCACTCACTCACCCACTCATTTGTTCACTCACTCATTCACTCACTCATCCATTTACTCATTCATTCACTCACTCACTCATTCATTCACTCACTCACTCATTCATTCACTCACTCATCACTCATTTATTCCCTTGGTCACTCACTCATTCACTCATTCACTCACTCCCTCACTCATTTATTCACTGACTCATTCACTAAGTCTCTCATTCATTCACTTACTTACTTATTCACTCACCCATTCACTCACTCACTCATTCACTCATTCACTCAGCAATTCACTCACTCACTCACGTTCACTCATTCACTCATTTACCCACTCACTCACTCATTTACTTCTTCCCTCATCCACTCACTCACTCATTCACTGACTGACTCACTCACCCATTCACTCATTTACTCACTCATTTACTCCTTCACTCACTCACTCACTCCTTCATTCATTCATTCAGCAGCACCCATGACAGGTTCACTCTGTCGTGGGCTCTGCTGTTGCCCTAGGCCTGCAGCAGGGAATAGTCAAAGATCTCTGAATCCATGGCATTCAGACTTTAGCAGGGGGACCTCTGGAGAAGCCTAGCAGATAGGTGAAATGCCCCATGTGTGACACTGAGGAGGATGTTTTAAGAGAAGCAGGGAGGGAACAGGAGTGTGCATGGAGCCCAAAATTTCTAAGAGGGTGATCTGGGGAGGCCTCACCATGCAGGAGACCTTGCAGGACAGACCTGAGGAAGGTGGACAGAGTGGGTAGGGAGAGGAGGGCCTGGGCTGGGGAAAGAGCAGGCGGGGCCTGAGGTTGTCGGGTGCCCGCATCGGCCTCTGGGCAGCACCAAGATCTGAAGGGACCAGAGGACAGGCCAGTGTGCCGTGTGTGGGGCCTGTGACTCCAAGTCAGCAGAGAAGATGCCTGAATTACATGCTGATAGGTGCACCCTGACTTTGAAGTTGAGGACACCCGAGGCACGGAGGTGGGGTGAATGTGGGGGCAGAGCATGGGATGGGGAGGGAGCCTGTGCCGGTCCAGGTCAGAGGCAGTGGCTTGGCCCCAGTGGCTCCAGGTGCAATGAAGAGCCAAGAGGGACTTTCCTGAGGGACTTAGATTCCAGGGTGGAGGAGCACTGCAAGGCTTCAGCCTGAGCCCCTGGGAGGATGGAGTCACGAGGAGCTGAGGTGAGGAAGACTGAGCCGTGGGGGGTTGTGCAGAGATGCAGAGGCCTGAGCTGAGTGTGGCCCCTGCAGATTTGAGATGCCCACTCCATGCACAGGCAGACACAGCAGGGGAGGGGAAGAGGCTGCAGCTCAGGTAGCCCTGGAACGTGTAGCCCGACATGCTGGGGCAATGGGTCATGGTGCCCTCATGGCTGGGAGCTGCTTCCCTCCTGGGATGCTACAACTCCTTTAGGGCATATGGGCAACTCCTGCGCTCACCACAGAGGGGAAGCGGGAAGGGCATCTGTCCCTATGCATGTTCTCCTTCACTTGGTCCTAGGCAGGTCCCAGGCAGCACCTCCCCTCCCAAGTGGCTCCCCTTGGCCCCTGCCCCTAGTGTTCACAGCCAGACCCTCGAAGAGGGCTGGACTCAGCGACTCACTTCTAATGAATAGAAGCAGGCAAAAGAGATGGCGGTCTCTCCTGAGATTGGATTGGGAGGGGCTGCAGGTTCCGTCCATTGGAATTCTCCCCCTGGCTCTTGATAGGTGCTAGTTCTGGCAAAGCCAGTCACTGGCCCAGGGCAGAGGGTGGCCTGAAGCTGATGCCACAGAGAGACTGGGGCCTTCAGTCCAACAGCCTACAAGCAACAGAACCCTGCCAGCAACACAGAAGCGAGCGTGAAATCGGCTCCTCCCCTGATGAGCCTGAGCCTTCAGAGGACAAGGCAGCCCTGGGCAGACACCTGCTGCAGCTGCGGAGAGCCCCTGGGGCAGAGGGCCCAGGGAAGCCTGAACTCCTGGCCCAAGGAGTAATCATTCCTGTGGTATAACTGTGTGCTGGTGTGGGCCACAGTTTGGAGTAACCTGTCAAGGGACAATAAAGAACAAACACACACCTCAGGTCCTACTGGGTGGAAGCTGTAGGGTCAGCACGGCATGTAATATCTGTCAGGCCTGAGCCCAAGGCAAGCCATTGCATCCCCTGTGACTTGCATGTATATGCCCAGATGGCCTGAAGTAACTGAAGAATCACAAAAGAAGTGCAAATGGCCTGCCTCGCCTTAACCGATGACATTCCACCACAAAAGAAGTGAAAATGGCCGGTCCTTGCCTTAAGCGATGATATTATCTTGTGAAATTCCTTTCCCTGGCTCATCCTGGCTCAAAAAGCTCCCCCACTGAGCACCTTGTGACCCCTACTCTTGCCCGCCAGAGAACAACCCTCCTTTGACTGTAATTTTCCTTTACTTTCCCAAATCCTATAAAACGGTCCCACCCTTATCTCCCTTTGCTGACTCTCTTTTTGGACTCAGCCCACCTGCGCCCAGGTGAAATAAACAGCCATGTTGCTCACACAAAACCTCTTTGGTGGTCTCTTCGCAGGAACGAGCATGGCAACATCTTCCAGTTCAATTAGAAGATTCATTGCTAAGGCCAAATATTAAAAAAAAAAAAAAAAAAAAAAAAAAAAAAAAAAAAACCATACCTTTAATTGTAGCACCATTAAAATACATGACTTGCAAAGAAAAAAAAAAAAAAAAAAAAAAAGAGCCATAGCCATTCTTTTCCATCTTAGTTACAGGTATATATTAATATATGTTAATTCCCTGACTGACTGAGCAATGGGCCAAACTCATAAGAACAGATGTGTGAGGACCGTCAGTGACCACCCTGACCTCAGCCCTTATATACAGACAAATTTTTGAACATAATCTGTAGCCTTGGGGGTCTTGACACTCTAAATTTTATTGTTTTTAATTAACTATTTCTATTCCCTAAGCAATACCTGTTCATCGGAGAGAAAAAATGGCATTACCTATACTAAGCAAAAGAAAGGAAATAAAATGTTCAGAAACATTTACATATATATGCAGACACACACACACACTCGCACACACGCACGCACAGGCTCGCACTATGTCTAGGCCTGCCTTTTCACTTATTTGTATGTCCTGAACATATTTCCATGTCAGTAGACACTTATCTTCGTAGCGGTAACAGCAATTAAATATTATTGCAGCGTCTATTTTTACCATCATTTATTTAACTCATCATGTTTGAACTGTTAGGTTGTGTCTATCGTTTTCTGTGTTATAGACAATTTGATGACAAATGACCAGTCCCCTAACGTTCAATATAAAAATATCAATTGTATAAGGAGATAAGGGTATTTGGCTAAAATAAAATTCAGTGTGCCCCAACTTCTCCACATGTAATATGCTCTAAAAAGGCATGAATGATTACATTAGCCCTTCTATTCTCCAGCACAGATCCTGAGCCCAGCGGTGGGTGCAGGTGCTCAGAGCCTCGGTCTGCTCTTCTGCCCGCCAGAAGGCAAAGGCCACTCAACTGCCACCTTAAGACACCCAGGATTCTCCTCTCCTTTTTTATTAATAGAATAATGCTCAGGCTCAGTGCATGAGAGCAGCGCTCTCCGACTTTGCATTCATCAGAGTAACCTAGGTGGTTTGTTTAAAAATATACATTCCCTAGCTGGGCTCCCAGAAACTGGACTTCAGTGGTTTAGTGGGGGTGTGCATAGGACAGGTGATTCTGAGGACCACGAGGGGTTAGGAATTTCCCCGTGAATTCTGGCCAAGGGAGAGATCAGATCATCCAGCATTGTCCGCAGCATATTTCTTTTTCCTCTTTTGCAATGAATATTTGATGCTCAGCGGGATGAGCCCCAGGATGAGGCACATAGCCAAGAAAAATCCATGCCTCTCCATCTTTTCCCCAGGATTGCCCTTTGGCGAGACGCTCCTTTACGATTGCTTCACTTTCCCCGGTTCATAGAACAAGCCTCTTCTTAGTCTCTTTTGTTGTCTCTTATCTGTTCAACAAACACCCACTGCGCAGGACCATCCTCCGGTAAGCCCTCGAGTGGGGCCGTTTGGCAGTCCTACTTCGCGGGGTGAGCACTGAAGGAACCGGGATCCCATAAGCCCGTGCTGTTGTGGGGGCTGCCCCCTCTCCCATTGTAGGTAACTGGCACCAGGCTGTTAAGCTGTGGATGGACAACCGCACAGCGCATTGCGTGTGCGTATTTCAGCACTTGGAGTTGGCCAGTGAAGTCAGCCGAGGTCGGCACAGTGTACAGCAGCGCGCGTGTCCGTGGGGAGGAAGGGTCGTCCCGCCTCCCTGCCAGGCCAGTCCTGTTGCGCCTCCTCCAGCCCCACTCTGACTTTCGCGTGCCCAGGCGTCTCTGAGGGTCGCGCCCCGATACCCTCCTCCACCCCAAGGCTTCTTTTCCCAAAGGGCCAGGCTGGTGGCTCAGGAGCGCCACAGCCCCCGTGGGCCCGGGAAATCGCAGTTTCGTCATAGCTAAGCCTGCCGCGCTCAGCTTTTCTCGCCACCTGAATGATCCACTCTCCGTGCGTCCTTCCCGACCTCAGGCTGCAGAGAAAACTTGGGGGCGGGGGTCGAGGAAGCCAGGCGCCGGGGCTCCCAGCGCAGCCCCCAGAGGAATCCTGCGGGCAACTACAAGCTGTGCGAGCGGCCGGGCTCGGCGCTGACAACAGCCGGAGCGACCGGGCCCGCCGCGAGCCTCCGCGTCCAGGTAGGGTCTCCGCGCCCCAATTCCATCCCGCCCCGCCATCGGCGCTCCCAGCAGGTGCGGGGTTTCCACCCGCCCCGCCGTTCGCGCCCATTCACGGTCTCACTTGCCCCCCCGGGAGATGCTCCCCGCGTTCTATTCCGTCCCGCCATGGCGAGCCCAGCAAACGTAGTGACACCGCCCCCATGCGTTTTCCCCTCCCCCGGACGCTGCCCCTGCCCCAACCTGTGGCGCTCCAGGCATCTCTAAAGCCCCCAACCAGAGTCCTCCAACCCACCCGCGAGGCTCGCGCACCAGCAACGCGGCCCCACCCGCAGGGACCCCGCCCACCTGTGGAGGTACCCCCGCATCTGCGACATCCCCCACCGCTAGCGCGGCCCCAACCTACGACGACCCCCGCCTAGGTGCTCCTGCCCACACCCGCCCCCTCCCCGCCAGCCCCTGCCCTTTCCCTGCCCGTTTCCCTGCCCCTTTCCCTGCTCCTGCCCCTAGCCGCGCCCCCGCCCCGGCAGGCCCTCCTGTGAGCTTGGGCCCCGCCCGTCACCGCCCATTGGCGCTGGCGCCGGGCGGGGGCGCGGGCGGGGCAGCAGTTCCGAGTCCGGCGCGCTCGGGCAGGGTCCCCATTGCCTGCCGCGCACCCGGACTAGCGATTCCCCTCGGCCTCCTCGCCATGGAGGCGGACGACTCCCGGGACCCCAAGGGCTCCTTGCGGAAGTTCCCGGAGCACCTCTCCGGGGCCGGCAAGGCCATCGGCGTGTTGACCGGCGGCGGGGATGCTCAAGGTGCGCGCCCCCCTCCAGGTGGCGAGGTCGGGACGGACGGAGAGAGGGAGAACAGGGCGAAGGGGATGGGGGGACAGGGCAGAAGAGGGGGGGAGCGATGGGAGGACCCGGGGAAAGATGGGGGAAGCGATGAGAAGAACCAGGGAGAAGAGCGGGGAAGCGATCGGGAGAACTGGGTCGAAGCCGGTGCCCGGGAGCGGCAGGGCAGGGGTACCTGCGGGGCAGCGTGAGCCGTCAAGGCAGCCCCGGGGTCCTTGCCGGGTGGGGCGGAGGAGGGGAAGGGACATGGCGGTAGGAACCTCCATCCGAAAGATAGTGAGCTTTCCATCCCCTCCGGTTTATGTTTTAAATTGAGCCTGGCAGAGGGAGTCGCCTGGAGCGCCCTCGGGGGTCGTTCTGCCTCTGAGCTGTAGGACGGGGCCGGGCTTCCCCTCCGAAGCGAGGGTACAGCGCGATCACTTCCTAAGTGGCCCCCCGCCCCCCAACTCCGCTCCACACCACCACCCAGCATGTCGAGAAAGAAACGGCCGTGTCCCCGCACGCCTCCTGTCGCCTCTTGCCCGGCGCGGTGTGGGCGGGGTCCCGGCTGCTGCAATGCAGGACGCGGCGGGGGTGCTCTGGGTTCCCGCCTGGCGTCTCCGAGGCGGTCCGGCAGCCCCTCGCGTTTCCGCTGGAAGATTTACAAAAAGGGTTTCTTGTGCTCGGATGTGCTGTCGCCTTCTGGCTCGTGACAAAACTGAAAAGTAAAATGGGTCCCAGGACCTCCCCGCCAGCCTCCGCGGACCGGAAGGACCAGAAAGCTGGGACTCCGGGACGTCATCGGCGCCGCGGCGCGGGCTCTGGGCTTCCCCTGCCCTGCAATGTGGAAGCGGCTCTCCAGGAAGGGCCCGAGCCTGGGCCCACGACGCGGGCGTCCCGGGAAGACATTTAACATTGAAGAGCGGGAGGTGATGGAGAGTGCGCTCCAGAGGCCCCGGGTGCACGTAGGGGCGCCTGTGCCCGGGATCAGGAGGGTGAGACCTTCTCCGTCAGGTAGCCTTGTTAAATCTATCTGAAAGTCACAGGTAACTAAGTGTCAAGTCGTCACAGATATTTAAGTATCCTGAATGGATGGCTACGGAAAACATGAAAACATCGTTACTGGTTACGTGCATGATGCATCAAAAACATTGTTGCCTGCACAGTGGCAGCACTGATATTTGTGGGCTTTTGAACGTGTGGACTGGAGTGTTAAGAGTCCTTCAGAGTTATGACAGTAGTTTGCTTTGAATGTTCTTTTCTTGGCGAATAAATGTTGTACATTGAATTTACCCAGGAAACTAGGAAGGTGAACCCACACGAAGGACACAGACCTGTGGGCTGCTCCAGGCACCATTAGGGCGTTTCTGGACCTGAGCCATGGGCTTCCCGCTCAGCCTCCTGAGAGCGGTGACAGCGTCTCTGTTCTGCCTCACACTGGACCGGTTAGTTTCATATTCTTGTTATGGTTCCGAAGCTACAAGCGGTTGGATTCTGCGAGTCACTCTCTGTCTTCCTCCTCCAGCTGCTTTCAAATGGGCCATGTCTTTTTTTAGAACTGCTTTTTAAAGCAGTGATTGGGGTGAGTTGTAGTGCTGGCCTGAACTGCAGAGGGAGCGCATTGAGGGACCTGGGTTTTGATGCTGTGCACATCAGCTGAGTCACCAGCCCAGGGCCCTGTTAGTCCCATTATTAAGCTCATTTCTTGCTCTTCTCATTGTTACTCGACGCCTTAAAAAAAAAAAAAAGCAAACTCCTGCTTGCGGTCACTGGCTGTTTGGCAAATGGGTGTTTACCCTGGAAAGAGGGGCATTTTGTCCTCTGGACCATCTAAGGCGCCCTTTAGTGACGTGGTCGGTTTCTGACCACTCTATTATGTGGGCGTCCTTCCTGCTTCCACCTTCCCTTTCCAAACGCCTCCGCCTCCAGGGCTTTAATTTTCCTTCTGTGTGTTTGTCACGCAGAGGTTATGACTATTGTGCCAGTGGCCTTTTTTTTTTTTTTTTTTTTTTTTTTTTCCTGCTGAGGGCCCAGAACTTGCTACATCTCAAAAGAAGCAATTGCACCCATTTGTTCGCAATGATCATAAACAGCCCCCTCTAAGGGAGACTAATTGGTCAACCCGTCTGCTGTGGGTAGAAAGACAGCGGTGGCCGCGGAACGAGGGCTCTGCCTCTTCAGAGCCTGCACAACCATCCTGCTTTCTTTCTTCAATATCCAGTAGGGGGGTTAATTTTAATGAGCCCTTGAAACCAACAAAGCAGGAAAGTGCAAAGACATTGAGTTGCGAGATTTAAAATGACAACCAGCAGCCTCTCATTCTTCCTTCACTGGGGGTTGCCGCTTCGTTTTGGGGCTGCAGGGTATGTTTGGCAGCGACATCGGACCTTTGTGCTGTGCGACTCATGAATTGAGATAGTTCTTTACTAAGTGTTTTGTGCAGTAGGTATGAAAATGGGGAAAGAAGGAGCACTGTCTGGGGTGGAGAGGCGTGGAGAGACGCTGTGATACATAGCGGGTCCTTTTCTTCTGGGCTCCTGGTTAGAAATCTTTTTTTTTTTTTTTTCCTAATAGCTTGACAGATGGTTTTTGTGTCTTAATTAAAAGATTGAAGACTGTAGGCCGGACCCAAACTAATTCCATTGGCATCAGAGAGAAGGATTCTTTACATATTTATCTATAGGCATAATTGATTTTTTTTTTTTTTTGCTGAATTATCTGGTTAGTCAAATCATATGTTAGAGAAGTAATATTTAAAATTTTAAAAAATGTATCTGTAAACCTATCCCCCTTCCATTCTAGTCTTTCTCTCTGTGTAATTTTAGCAACTTGAACCACGATGTACATAGAGTTTATATTCTTTTAATATCTTGCTACTTCATTGTTTTAATGTTTAATCTTTGGGTTGATGTATCACAGGTTACTTGACCATTTCTTACAGGTGTTTGGTTTAGTTTTTTTTTTTTTTTTCCTTTAACTCTAATGTAAATTTGAGTGTTTGGCTGGTAGTTTTAGCAGGATTTAAGGCAGAGCCTCAGTTAGGGCCGTGGATCGATTTATGGTCCCTAGCTTGAAGAGGGAGGCGGCAATCTGCCCTTTCTTCTAAAATTGATATGTTAAATCTCAATGGACATTTACTTGATTTTGAGCACTTGGGACTCCCGTGGGGTTCACTGGTATTGCAAGGTCAGGACTGGGGATCTACTGCTGGAGAGGCTCCCAGCGTGCCCAGCGCAGGGTCCTGAGCACGTTGCTGCAGGACAGAAGTCCTGGGCTTTGTCCTCCAGCAGCCATCGCTCTGGGAAGAACTGGCTGCTCCAGGAATGAGGTCAATGCTCTGAAGCCCACAGTCAGCAGACCAGCAAAGGTCAGCACAGACGACCTTATATGAATCATTCATTTAACAAGCATTCATGGAATACACACTCCGTGCAGTTGGAACTTAGAGTGGAGGGCCATCAGCTCACTGTTGTCTGAGCAGAGCTTGTTCTCTGGCTCCCTGTTGAACTTAGAGTGGAAGGCCAACAGCTCACTGTTGTCTGAGCAGAGCTTGGTCTCTGGCTCCCTGTTGTAGCCTCCGCTCCTAGGAGGTGCATGGTGAGTGTCGGGGAACCCTCCACAGGCACAGTTGCCGAACAAGGACCCCTCCCAAGGGCGTCAGCCCTGGGCCCTGAGCTCTGAAGAGGAGGAAGGCATTCCTAGGGCCGACTTCCCTTCTGGATACTGAGCTCTGCACCTGGAGAAACTCTTCCACATTCACTGCAGTGAAGGTCATAAAACAAATAACACTTTAGAGACTGGGACCTGCATTCCCCAGAATTCCCATGGCCACAGGTGGTGGCTGCACCGTGCGACTGGAGTCTGTGTTCCCCAGAATTTCTGTGGCTGCAGGTGGTGTCTGCACCATGCAACTGGTGTCTATGTTCCCTGGAATTTCCGTGGCCATAGGTGGTGGCTGTATCATGTGAATGAGGGTCTGTGTTCCCTGGAATTTTCATGGCCATAGGTGGTGGCTGTACCATGCGACTGGGGTCTGCGTTCCCCAGAATTTCTGTGGCTGCAGGCTGTGGCTGCACCATGGGACTGGGGTCTGCATTCCTTGGAATTTCCATGGCCATATATGGTGGCTGTACAACATGACTGAGGGTCTGCGTTCCCTGGAATTTCCGTGGCCATAGATGGTGGCCGTACCATCTGACTGAGGGTCTGCGTTCCCTGGAATTTCCATGGCCATAGATGGTGGCTGTACCATGTGACTGAGGGTCTGAATTCCCTAGAATTGGCCATAGATGGTGGCCGTACCATGTGTCTGAGGGTCTGCGTTCCCTGGAATTTCTGTGGTCACAGATAGCGGCTGTATCATGCAACTGGGGCCTGCATTCCCTGGAATTTCCATGGCCACAGGCGGTGGCTGCATCATGCATCAGGTCCTGTCTCAGGAGTTGGTGCCATTCTCTCTGTTACTCCCTCACCTGACACAGAGCGGCAGTCCCTGACCTTATCACTCCCAGGAAACACACAGGCATCTGTTTTGGATCCTTGTTTTATTTCCTCATCACCTTTGTCATCAAAGGGAAATTCACATCCCTATAAAGCTGAAAATGGTGTGGGGCCCCCTGGTGGTCTTTCCAAGACATTATCAGCAGGTAAACTAGACCTAATGGACCAGTGTACCTGAAATGAAAACAGAAAGGTAAGTCGTATCACTAAGCTTTGCTGGGAGATTCGGGGTCTTTGTCAGTGACAGAATCATCCAAAGTAAGTTGTTTGTTCACTGCAGATCGACACGGTTAGCTGTGTCGGGATTAAACTTACCCAGTGTCGACAGAGTGAAGCTTAATCCTTGTGGAAGGGTGTCAAGTTCATTGAAGAATAGCTGCCGAGCCTGCTATTGTCGGGAGAGGGACATGTGAGGCTCTCCCTTAGCCCAGTGCTGAAGCAGGCCGGGCTCACTTCAGGCTGTGCGTGTGAGCGAGCTGGATTTTTAGCACGCTGGGACGATAAAGCACAAACATCTATTTTTAACTTGTGGGTGACCTTCTTCTGTGCTGCTTGAGTCTCTGTGGACCTTTCTCTGTTTCCTTCCTGAGGAGTCTGTGCCAGGGTCCCAGGCGTTCTCTGGGCTGCACCTCCGCGCATGCCCACTCAGGAGCTCCTCCTGGTGGCTGTGGGACCGGGCTGGGCCCCCACTGTCAGCATCGTCCGGGGTAAGCAAGCCCGTCCCTCCACACCTCAGTGTCCCCAGCTGTTGAACAGGGCCAATCAACTGACCGTCAGGATTAATGGGGATCAGATGCGCTCATCTCATAGCCCTGCTTGGTAAACAGCCACTTCCACTCTGTCCTCCAATGTGCTGCTCTAGACTTTTTCTTTACCTGCATTTACCAGGTGATTCGAGGTGATAGTGACTCTCAAGAGGGACGTACAGAGGAAATCAGTGGAAGAGATCTCGAGGAGCAGACATGGGTGCAGGGAACACTGTGCGGGGAGCACGGGTGCAGGGAACATAGGCATGGGGAGCACAGATAGGTGTGGGGAGCATGGGCGTGGGGAGGACGGGTGCAGGGAGCACGGGTGCCCGGAGCACAGGTGTGGGGAGCACGGGTGCAGGGGACATGGGTGCGGGGAGCACGGGGACCGGTAGCACAGGGTATGGAGAGCATGTGTGTACTTGCTCTGCTCTGACAGATGCTGCCGAGCACGTACTCTGTGATCAGATGGGTCAGAGCCTCAATGCCTCTTTTTTTAAAAAATCTTTTTTTTAAAGATAGGACTTCCCTCTTCCTGGTGGTCCCTTTTAGTTCATACTCTTTTAAGCCTGCTTTTCCAGAGGAAAGCTAGGAAGGATGGCCTATATAGGTTCCAGTCTGGGCATATCTGGAAGAATGGCCTGTTTTAGGTTTGAGTCTGGTGTATCTGGGGACATCTTTGAGCCTCCACTCAGAGTCCCAGAGCCACCTGTAGAGGCTCCCCAAATGTCTGCTGGGACTTTCCCCTCTGCTCGGGGATGATGAAGAGCAGAACCTCACCCTGCCACGACCTCTGGGGTCCTCCTTCCTGGAGGGCAGTGCCTTGGTGGCCAGTGTGTGTAGGAGGCTGGGCTGGCACCTTCGGGCTATGCTGTGCAGCGGGGGCTCATGCCATGGGGCATTCTTGTGCTCTGCACCGGGACAGCTGACGTTGGGCATCCTCGTGCACTGTGGACCACATGGGGTGCACATGAGCCAGACAGCTCCTGGAATTCGGAGCCTAGTTCTGCCTCAGGCCACCCACCTGTCTGTGGCACTTCTGGGGGATTGTGGGAACCATATGAGTCTGTGTCCCCACCCTCACTGGCTGGACACCTGTGCCAGGCTGGAGCTTTATGTGTCACCATCACCTGTTCCGAGTTGCGTGAATATTTATTTTCGTTACCTACTCTCATAAGCTTTCCTTTTTTTACAAAAAAATTCAGAGACAGACTTTGAAGTCTCCTGGCCCCACCCTTTGTGGACCTAATGGTATTGCAGAAATTATGGCTTCAATTATGTGTAATAACTGGGGCTACTTTAAAAGTCATGTAAAGGAACAAGGTGGAGTGGCCATTTCAAGCGGTACATCATGATGGATTCTTCAGTGAATATTATCAGGCTTTCAACACATTTTCTCTTTTTATTTACTTTGGAGAATATAATGGGTGCTCAGAAGCTGTTGGAATTTAGTAACAGGAAGTCATCCTTAGGAGCTATTTAAGCAAGGGGACAGTTGGAGTAAATGTAAGTTATGAACACACACTTATTCCAAACCAGAGAAATAAAAGCATCAACTGTGCTGGGGTTGAAACTTGGTTGCTAGTGTGTCTTTCCTGCCCACAGTGACTGTGGCAGTGCTGTGGCCAGGAAATTCTGGAAAGAAGACTTGGTGCCAGTGGTAGTTTTTGTGACGATTCATTTGCTTTCAGCTCAAGTGACTATAGTCTTACTTGCAAATGGCTAGGTCTCCACCAGTGGACCACAACATTGACATAGGACAAATGAGAAATGGCCCTTGGGTTTTTTACAATTATTATTTTTAATGGACACATTATGGTACATATCCATGGGATACAGTGTGATATTTCAATACACGTTTATCATGTGTAATTAGCAAATCAGGGTAATTAGCATGTCCGCCTTCTCAAACATTTATCATTTCTTAATACTGGGAATATTTAAAATCCTCTCTTCTAGCTGCTTGAAAATATACAATAAATTATAAACTACAGTCACCCTACAAGGCTATAGCATACTAAACCTCATTTTTACTATCTAGATGTAATTTTGTATCCATTAACCAACCTCTCCCTTTCTGCCTTCCCGCCGCCCTTTCCTGTCTCTAGATTCCACTGTTCTCCCTTCAGAAGGTAGAATATCATTTTCCTCATAGAGACCTTTAACCCTCTTGGTTAGACTTCTTCCGAGGTATTTTTATTTTTATTTTATATTTTTGTAGCTAAATGGGATTGCTTTCTTGATTTCTTTTTCCACTGGCTCATTGTTAGTCTACAGAAATGCTACTGATTTTTATATGTTTATTTTGTATTCTGTAACTTTACTGAATTTGTTTATCGGTTCAAAGAGATTTTTGCTGGAGTCTTTTATTTTTTTTTTTAATATATAAGAGCATATTGTCTGAAAACAGACAATTAGAGTTCCTCCTTTCCACTCTGGGTGCCCTTGATTTCTTTCTCTTGCCTAACCGCCCTTGACTAGGACGTTCAGTGCTGTGTTGGATAGGAGTGGCACAAGTGGGCGTCCTTGTCTTGTTACAGGTGTCAGAGAAAAACTCTTAGTATTTCCCCATTCACCATTATGTTAGCCGTGGGTTTGTCACATATGGCCTTTATTGTGTTGAGGTGTGTTTCCTTCAGTGCCTAGTTTGTTGAGACTTTTTATCATGAAGCAGCGTTCAATTTTATCAAATGCTTTTTCTGTATCTGTCGAAATGATATGGTTTTTGTCCTTAATTCTCTTGATGTGATGTAGCGTGTTTATTGATTTGTGTTTGTTGAGCAATCCTTGCATCCTGGGATAAATCCCACTTGATCATGGTGTATAATCTTTTCGATTTACTGTTGGATTCAGTTTGTTAGTATTTTGTTGAGGATTTTTGCATCTGTGTTCATCAGGGGTATTGACCTATGGTTTTCTCTTTTTATTGTGTCCTTGTCTTATTTTGGTATCAGGGTAATGCTAGCCATGAAGAATGAACTTGGCAGAATTTCTTCCTCTTCAATATTTTTGGAATAGCATGAGAAGAATTGAAATAAAAATTTGTAGAATTCAGCTGTGAAGCCACCTAGTTCTGGGGTTTTCTTTGTTGGGAGACATTTTATTATAACATAGTCATACATGTTACTCATTATTGGTCTGTTTAGATTTCCGTTTCTTCTTGGTTCCATCTTGGTAGGTTGTACATGTCCAGGAATTTATCCATTTCCTCTAGGTTTTCCAATCCGTTGACATACAGTTGTTAAAAATAGTCTCTAATGATCCCTTGTATTTCTGTGGTATCAAATGTAATTCTCCTTTTCTGTTTCTAATTTTATTTATTTGGGATTTCTTTTTTTTTCCTTAGTGTAGCTAATGGTTTGTCTATTGTATTTATCTTTTCAAAAAACCAACACTTTTTTCTTCATCTTTTATATTTGTTAGTTTCCATATTATTTACTTCCTCTTCGATCTTTGTTATTTCTTTTCTTCTACCACTACTGGATTTGATTTGTTGTTGTTTTTCTAGCTCATTGCAGTTCATTGTTAGGTTGTTTATTTTAAATCTGTTTTTTAAATGTAGGAGTTTATTGTTATAACCTTTCCTCTTAATACTGCTTTTGCTGTATACCATAGGCTTCGATATGTTGTGTTTCTGTTTTCTTTTTTTTTTTTTTTTTTTGAGACGGAGTCTCGCTCTCTCTCCCGAGCTGGAGTGCAGTGGCCAGATCTCAGCTCACTGCAAGCTCTGCCTCCCGGGTTCATGCCATTCTCCTGCCTCACCCTCCCGAGTAGCTGGGACTACAGGCACCCGCCACCTCGCCCAGCTAGTTTTTTGTATTTTTTTTTTTTTAGTAGAGACGGGGTTTCACCATGTTCTCCAGGATGGTCTCGATCTCCTGACCTCGTGATCCGCCCGTCTCGGCCTCCCAAAGTGCTGGGATTACAGGCTTGAGCCACCGCGCCCAGCCGTGTTTCTGTTTTCAATTATTTCAAGAAATTTTTAAATTTCCTTCTTAATTTCTTCATTGACCCATTGGCTAGTCAAGGGCATATTGTTTAATTTCTATGTATTTATACAGTTTTGAAAGTTCTGCTTGTTGTTGATTTGTTTTTTGTTTGTTTGTTTATTAAACTTTATGTTCTAGGGTACATGTCCACAATGTGCAGGTTTGTTACATATGTATGCATGTGCCAAGTTGGTGTGCTGCACCCATTAACTTGTCGTTTACATTAGGTGTATCTCATAGTGCTATCCTTCCCCCCTCCCCTCACCCCACAACAGGCCCCGGTGTGTGATGTTCCCCTTCCTGTGTCCAAGTGATCTCACTGTTCATTTCCCACCTATGAGTGAGAACATGTGGTGTTTGGTTTTCTGTCCTTGCGATAGTTTGCTAAGAATGATGGTTTCCAGCTGCATCCATGTCCCTACAAAGGACATGAACTCATCCTTTTTTATGGCTGCATAGTATGCCATGGTGTATATGTGCCACATTTTCTTAATCCAGTCTGTCATTGATGGACATTTGGGTTGGTTCCAAGTCTTTGCTATTGTGAATAGTGCCGCAATAAACATACGTGTGCATGTGTCTTTATAGCAGCATGATTTATAATCCTTTGGGTATATACCCAGTAATGGGATTGCTGGGTCAAATGGTATTTCTAGTTCTAGATCCTTGAGGAATGGCCACACTGTTTTCCACAATGGTTGAACTAGTTTACAGTCCCACCAACAGTGTAAAAGTGTTCCTATTTCTCCACATCCTCTCGAGCACCTGTTGTTTCCTGACTTTTTAATGATCGCCATTCTAATTGGTTTGAGGTGGTATCTCATTGTGGTTTTGATTTGCATTTCTCTGATGGCGAGTGATTATGAGCATTTTTTCATGTGTCTATTGGCTGCATAAATGTCTTCTTTTGAGAAGTATCTGTTCCTTGTTGTTGATTTATAGCTTTATTCTGTTACAGTCTGAGAATATCCTAGACGTTATTTCAATTTTTAAAAAATGTATTGAGACTTCTTTTGTAGCCTAGCGTGTGGTTGATTCTAGAAAATGTTCCATGTGCCGATGAGAAGAATGTGCATTCTGTATCTGTTGGATGAAATGTTCTGTAAATGTCTGTTAGGTCCATTTGGTCTACACTGTACTTTCAACTTGATAATTTGTTGTTATTTTTGGTCTAGATGATCTCCAGTGCTGACAGTGGGGTTCTGAAGCCCCTACTATTGTTGTGTTGGTCTCTCTCTCTCTCTCTCTCTCTCTCTCTATATATATATATATATATATATATATATATATATGTACGTGTGTGTATATATATATGTGTGTGTGTGTGTGTGTGTGTATATATATATATATATATATATATATACATATACGTATATATATATTTGAGACGAAGTTTTGCTCTTGTTGCCTAGGCTGGAGTGCAGGGGTGAAATCTCAACTCATTGCAACCTCCACCTCCTGAGTTCAAGTGATTCTCCTGCCTCAGCCTCCCGAGTAGCTGGGATTACAGGCATGTGCCACCATGCTGGGCTAATTTTTTGTATTAGTAGAGACAGGGTTTCACCATGTTGGCCAGGCTGGTCTTGAACTCCTGACCTCAGGTGATCCACCTGCCTCCACCCCGCAAAGTGCTGGAATTACAGGTGTGAGGCACCTTGCCCGACCTCTCTCTCTATTTAGATCTACTAATATTTGCTTTATATATCTGGATGCTTTGTTGTTGGGTGCACATATACTCGTAATTTTTATATCCTCTTGCTATATTGATCTCTTTATTACATAATTACCTTTTTGTCTCCTTTTTACAGTTTTTGACTTAAATTGTGATTGGTCTGAAATAAATATAGCTACTCTTGTTCACTTTTGAGTTCCATTAATGTGGAACATGTTTTTCCATCCCTTCACATTTAGTCTATGTGTGTCTTTACGGCTGAAGTGAGTTTTTTGTAGGCAGCATGTAGTTGGTTTTTCTTCTTTTAAATCCACTCAGCCCATCTATATCTTTTCATTGGGAAGCTTGGGGTTATTTTGCTATTGATATCACAGTCCAGACATTAAAATTTTCTCACTTAAGTTATTTGTACACAAATTAATATGAAGAGGAAATAGAGTTTTTCTTTTGTCTTTTAAAGATGGCGACGGATTATTATTTTGATTTCATGCAAGTAAGGGACTCACCATGCCTGTTGGAATTTTAGAATTTCTTTCCTGTTTTTAGGAACAGCAATGATCTGTAATGGATTCCTGGAATCACCCAGTGATGTTCTGAATATCTTAAAAGTTTCCTTTCATGTCTCACTTTCTATTTCTCCCCTAGTAGTCATGCACCCAGGGCAGGATATGGCCTTCCATTTCCTTGGTTTCTTGATGATTTCTTAGGTTTAGTGTTTGACACAGTTCGGATTCTGGATAAAATCAGCCCTTCTGGAAAGTGTGTAAATCAAACAAGGACTTTCTGGTGGCGTTATACAGGTTTCCCATGCCCCATGAGTACAGGAATAGCTCCCTGGGGAAGGAGTATGGGCACATGATGGCAGGGAGCCATTCTTGGATGGTCCCATCGTTCTGCAATGCAAGAATTCTCATGCAGGGAGAAGAAGCACGCGGCGACTGAGCTGGTAGGGATTCTGCTGATGGTTTTAATCGTTATGATTTGCTCCTGAAAGGTGATGTGGGATGAAGTGAAATATTTAGAATGCTGACATTCCTTGAAACAAAAATATAGAAAAAATCTTATAATTGCAGGGTGCCTTGTAGTTTTCACCTGCTCTCATGTGGATCCTTTTTCGTCCTTCTGAAATGCTTTCCCAGGAGAGAGCATTGTTCTCTTTATATAGACGAGGAGCCTGGGTTTCAAATGATTAGGAATTCATCGCAGGCATTGGAATCTTTGGTTTCCTGGAACATTTTCTATTCAAGTACAGACCACATGACCTCTAAAGGCTGGCTCACTCTTTTTTTTTTTTTTAGTTTGTTTGTTTTTTGAGACGGAGTCTCGCTGTGTCACCCAGGCTGGAGTGCGGAGGACAGATCTCAGCTCACTGCAAGCTCTGCCTCCCGGGTTTACGACATTCTCCTGCCTCAGTCTCCTGAGTAGCTGGGACTACAGGCACCTGCCACCTCACCTGGCTAGTTTTTTGTATTTTTTTTTTTAGTAGAGACGGAGTTTCACCGTGTTAGCCAGGATGATCTCGATCTCTTGACCTCGTGATCCGCCCGTCTCGGCCTCCCAAAGTGCTGGAATTATAGGCTTGAGCCACCGCACCTGGCTGGCTCACTCTTAACACCACGATTGGGGATCCAGCCTCACCTCTGGGGTGGGTGGCAGGAACTCCACAGCCATCCTGGGTGCTCTGGGGTGGGGTGGCTGAACTGTGGCAGCCCCTCCCAGCTGAGCAGCAAGGCCAGGGAAAGCTCATTCCATTCCCCTTGGTTCTAACCAGGTAGAGGCTTACACTGCACATTTCCTTAGCTGGGAACATTTAGAACTTTACATTTAAAATCTAATCGGTGATCCAGGGGGTAGATACATGGGTACTCACTGTACAATTCCTACCTTTTTTGTATATTTAAAATTTTTTTTATGTGTGTCATGGACGACAAAAGAAATGCAACCCCTTTGAGTTAGCTTTTCTGTATAGCATCTTCTAGAATCAGGAGGCTGGCCAGAGTTTTGTTTCATCAGAAATCTTAATCTTTCTGGTCAAGAGACGGCATTATTAAATTCTTAGTTGTGTGGTTTCTGGGAAACAAATATTCTAAATGAGTTCCAGGAATCACCTCTGTGACGTTTCTACAGGAAAAGTGACCACTCTTAAAGCTTCGCTGTCACTAACAAGAATGATTGTGATGGTTTCTAAGCCGTCTCCAGACAATCTTTAGTTCTTTTATGCAGAGTGCTTTTATTCCAAGTGAAGTGCGGTTCTGTTTAATGATGACCTCCAGTTACTACAGGGATTGCAGCCGCATTTGATGGACGTGAACCTACTCATCTCTGGCTCCCCAGCTTCACCTCTGGGGTGGGTGGCAGGAGCTCCGCAGCCATCCTGAGCACTCTGGGGTGGGAAGTCCCTAGTGGGAGTGGACGGTGCATGGCCGGGACATTCCTGTCCCATGTTCCACACTGGTGTGTGCTCTCTCTCTGCCTTGTTTCCTCCCTTCATGGGTCTGTGGCGTTTCCTCCCTTCGTGCGTCTGTGTCCTGTTTTCTCCGTGCGTGCCGCAGTGGCACATTTCCTCCATTCGTGTGTCTGCGGCCTGTTTTCTCCATGCGTGCGTCAGTGGCGCGTTTCCTCCCTTCGTGCGTCTGTGGTGTTTCCTCCCTTTGTGCGTCTCTGGCCTGTTTTCTCCATGCGTGCCTCTGTGGCGCGTTTCTTCCGTCCGTGCGTCAGTGCCGTTTCCTCCGTCCATGCGTCTGTGACATTTCTTCCGTCCGTGCGTCAGTGGCGTTTCTTTCGTCCGTGCGTCTGTGGCGTTTTCTCCATGTGTGCGTCTGTGGCGCTTTTCCCCCCTCCGTGCGTCTGTGGCGCTTTTCTTCCCTCTGTGGGTCTGTGGTCTGTTTCCTCCGTCCATGAGTCTGTGGTGTTTTCTCCGTCTGTGGATCTGCGGCGTTTCCTCTGTGAGTCTGTGACCTGTTTTCTCCGTCCACGCTGAAGGCCGTCGCTTCTCTCTAGTCACCACTTACTGATCGCTCCCTGTGTGCTGAGCCTATGTCAGGTGTGTGGCGTGTGTCACCTGTGTGGCAGAGGTTTGCGTGACACATAAGGACACACACTTGGGGAGCCACAGTGATGGGGTCATAGCCACGCAGCTCGGCCCTCGGTCTGAGGGTCTTGGTGCCCACCCAGCTCTTCCCGAAGCAGCCTCGGGGCGGATCCCAGCTCTGCTTTCTCTCCTCAAGGCACCTCATGAAGTAAATTAAGCAAATCTAAAGTAGGAAACAGTTGTGAAATGAGACCTGGTTTCAGGTGTGTATGGTCATTTCTCTTTACATGGTTACTTCGTATACCCCAAATGATATACTTTTCCACCTGGTATAACAATTAATTACCAGCCATTACTGGTACAAAATTCCATGAAGGGTATTTGAGGAGGGCATAGTCTCAAAACCATGCTTTATTTTCACAGCTGTGATTTGCATGATAAAACTGTCAGGACTGTGACTTTGTTATCTTATTTTTATTTTTAGACCCTTGAAAGGAAGTTATTTAGTGATTACTTATAATTATGAAAATAATCTAATGATTATAGAACCTCATTAGAACAAGTATTATATTTTCTGTTCCTTATGTAAATGAAATCATCTTAATCGAGGCTGATGGTGGCAGGAATGGTCACGTTTAAAATGGGTAAGATGTTCATGTGATGTGCAGACCTCCCTCATATCCTCTCTGGAACATTCCAGGACATCCATCTCAATTCTCACTTGTTGACACCCTACCTTGTTTTGTGATTATTCTTGTTTGCATCAGAATTTTGAATCCACATACCTGAGATGATACTTACGTATGCATGTACACATGCATGTGTGTGCACGTGTGTATGCGTGTGTATGTGCGTGTATGCGTGTCCATGTGCACGTGTATATGCATCAATGTGTGTACATGTGTACACGTGTATATGTGTGTGCGTATATGCGTGTGTATGCATGCATGTGCGTATGTGTGCATGTATATGTATGTATGCACACACGTGTACATGTGCGCGCAGTGCATACACGTGTATGTGTGTGCGTGTACATGTGTAGGTATGTGTATGCATGTGTATGCATGTGTGTGCACACGGGTATAGCTTTCCCTTTCATACAGGCTGTGTTGAGTATTGCTGTTAGGCAGTGACAACTTTCCATTTCCTCAGTCAGAAAATGGGTAGCTCATCATTAATAAAGATGAGCATTCAATATCAGGAATCCCTAAAGACAATTGAAATTGTCATATTAAGTAAATAAATTCCAAAACAAAGATAGTGTTCTGTACTATGTGTTCACATTGAACTTTCTTATAAAAATTGGTGTGGATGTTTCCCACTTATTGGAAATTACATGACTAGTTTAAGCCAAAACGTGGAATATTAATTCTGTCTTCAGATCACCTTTGCACATTTATGATTGATCTGTTCTGCTGTTCTGGAAGCTCTGAAAGCCACTCTGTCTTACCCTAGCTGGTGCCACGGTTGTGAGAATTCAGGGAAACAAGGTGTCTGCCAGTTTCAGTATTTTAGATCTCAAGCTGCCTCTTTTCTGCATCATAAACCAGTCTTAAAGAAAGACACAGTGTGACTTGCAGTGGATTATATCAGTTTTATTTTCTGTGGCTGAATCGTCACCCTACCTTGTGAATTAATGTTATTTTTCAGATCGTCTTCATAACACAGGGAGGTTCTCCAGTGTTGAGTGCAGGTTCAGTGAAAGCACTAACACTGTTACTACGGACTTAAACAGACTTGTTTTCCGAGGTGATAACCCTGGAGTCAGGCATTCAGTGTCCGCCCATCACTTCACTTGGTTCCGAGTTCTCGGTCCCCTCCGGCTCTCCTTCCCCTGCACCCTTACTTCTGTCTTACCTTCTTTTTGACTCATAGGCCCTCGGCAGAGGGTGTGTTGGGGGCAGATGTCTGCTGTGAATCTTCGATAACCTTGGGAGAGAACTTTTTCTTTGGAGCAAGACCCCTCTCAATAAACTTTCAGTAGCCCGAGTATCATCTGTCGTGTGAACTATTTGTGGAAAATGTTCAGCATTTTTCCTTGGCTTTTGGCCGATCTTTCTCCACCTGCCAGTTTCTTCTCAGTTTGCCGTGTCTGTACCCTCAGCAACCCCGTTCCAGCCCTGGTTACGTGTGAAGTAATCGAAGCAGAGCTCTGCAGATGAGAGAATGTGTGTCGCCCCCCGAGTTCCCTTTCTGGCCTCTGAGTGTGGGTTGTGTTTTGTTCTGAGGGACGACTCTGAGGCTCCTGGCCCCTGTTTTGGAGCACCCCACACCAAAGTGGGTGTAAAATGAAAAATGGGTTTATGCTATATTATTATAATTCATAGAGCAGATGATAAAAATGCTTGAATCTGAACAGCAGCTGAAAATGAGGACATGGCGCCAGTTTGGATGTTGGATGACCTTCTCGAGAAAACTTTCATCATACTTTAGAAACCATGCGTGTGCTGTTTTCTATTTCATACTTAGAATGTGTACAGTGTGTGTTGTATGAATGCGTTGTATGAGTGTGTTGTGTTGTGTTTGAGTTGCATGGGTTGTATGTGTGTTGTATGTGCATATTGTGTTGAGTTGCATTTATTGTATATTTGAGTGTTGTGTGTTGTACGAGTGTGTTGTACGTGTATTTGTGAGTTGTATTTTTTGTATGTTTTATGAGTGTTGTGTGTTGTATGAATGTTGTGTGTTGTGCATATGTGTATGTTGTATATGAGTTGCATGTATTGTGTGTATGTTGTGTGAGTGTTGTGTGTTGTATGAGTGTGTTGTATGTGTGTTTGTGAGTTGCATGTGTTGTGTGTTGTGTAAGTGTTGTGTGTTGTGAGTGCATTGTACATGTATTTGTGTTGAGTTGTATGTATTGTGTATGTTGTATGTGTTATATGTTGTGTGAGTGTGTTGTACGTGCATGTTGTGTTGTGCGTGAGTTCCATTTCTTGTATGTGTTGTATGAGTGTATTGTATGTGTATGTTGTGTTGTGAGTACGTGAATGTTGCATTGAGTTGCGTGTGTTGTAGGTGCATGTTGTGTTGAACGTGAGTTGCATGTGTTGTACGTGAGCTGTATGAGTGTATTGTATGTGTATGTGGTGAGTTGCATGTATTGTGTCTATGTTGTGTGAGTGTTGTGTGTGCATGTTGTGTTGTGAGTTGTGTGTGTTGTGTTGTATGAGTGTTGTGTGTTGTATGAGTGTGTTGCATGTGCATATTGTTTGTGAGTTGTGTGTTGTGTGTCCTGTATGAGTGCATTGTACGTGCGTGTTGTGTTGTATGTGAGTTACGTGTGCTGTATGTATGTAAGAGTGTGTTGTACGTACATGTTGTGTTGTGAGTTGCATGTATTGGGTATGTGTTGTATAGGTTGTGTGTGTTTGTGTGCATTGTGTGTTGTCAGTGTTGTATACGCGCATTGTACATGCGTGTTGTGTTGTTTGTGAGTTGCATGTTGTCAGTGTGTACCGTGTGAGAGGCGGGGCATCCACATGACTGCTCCTCAGCGAGTCCTGCCTTGCAGCCCCTTCGGAGCTTGTAACTTCCCGAGTAGCCTAGAATCAGCAGCATGTTTGCCTCTGCCCCTCCCCAGGAGGCCTCAGCCAGGTCCTGTGCTCAGCCCGCCGCTGGGCGGTCTGCCTCTCTTGTCTCTCTTTTCTCTCTCGTTCTCCTGCGCCTCCTCCTTCTCAGAACCTGCATCCTTCCTCTGTGCTCCCTGGCAAGCCACACCTGGGACGTCGGAGTTCAGGCTCTCCCCGAAACCGTTTGCTCCTCTCTGAAGAGCGCCCCCCTTGACTGGCCGTGAGCAGCTGGAGTGGATTGCAGGGAAGGGAGGTGGGTGTCCCTGTAGAGATGCCGGGGTCTTACCTGGGGAGAACGGGCCTGCCCTCCTGCGGAAGGGGATGGGGCGGGAGGAGCCTCTCGTGGACAAGGGGTCCACCTCCTGCCCTCCTTCCCTCTATCCCAGTCTGTTGTGAGGGAGGGCGAGGCCCTAGGTGATTTCTATGCAGATCTTCAATTATCCAGGCTGTGAATCAAATACTTCTGTTTTTAAGATCAGAGGAAATCTCCTTTTCTTTGTCTGCCTTTTATTTTATTTTATTTTATTTTATTTTATTTTATTTTACTTTTTTTGAGAAGGAGTTGCTCAGGCTGGAGTGCGGTGGTGTGATCTCGGCTCACTGCAACCTCTACCTCCCGGGTTCAAGCGATTCTCCTGCCTCAGCCTCCTAAGTAGCTGGGATTACAGGTGCCCACCATCACATCCGGGTAATTTTTGCATTTTTAGTAGAGATGGGGTTTCACCATGTTGGCCAGGCTGGTCTCGAACTCCTGACCTCAAGTGATCCACTCACCTCGGCCTTCCAAGGGGTTGGGATTACAGGCGTGAGCCACCGCGCCCGGTCCGTCTGCCTCTTAGTTAGAACCTGGATATTTAATGTTTTAAATTTCACTTTTCCAGGTCAGAACAGTCGTGTTTCTTTTTCATAGTGTTGCTATGAATGTCCTTTACGATTAAGAGACTGGGCTGGCTGCCCACTGGAGAGTGGTATCACTGGGTCACGGTCACCATCTGCCCCAGCAGGGTCCAGAGTGTTTAGAGTCTTTCCTGGGTGTAGACACCCTTTTGTCTGACGTTCAGATAAAACCAATCACCATATTCAGTTAATCAAAGAGATCAGAGCTGGGAACGGTTAGTGCACATCCACCTCTCCCGAGAGTGTTCACGCCTCTTCCACGCGGGGCTAGGCTGCTGCTGAGCGTGATTCTACTGGCTGTGGGTGTGGCCTCTTTCCTCAACCACAGCCATCGCAGGCCTGCCATAGTTTTGATTCTTCTAGAAGAGAATAGGCAACACAAGAGAAACAAGATGTTAGATTTGAAACCTTTAAAAATTATTTCCTCAAACATTGTGTATATTTTTTGCCCATACCTAATTTGATAGCAATTTAGAAAAGATTAAAATGAAAAAAAAATTCCCCTATATTAAGTCTTTGAAAGGCATCCAACTTAGTTTTCATACAATTATTGTCTCTTTGGTGTCGTACTTTATTGGTTTCAGTAATGTGTAACAAGTACAGCGGCATAAACAGATTTAGGAGCAAACAGCTGCTTCATGATTATAGTTCAGCTCGCGGGGCCCAGTTGTGGGAGTGCAGCCTGTGCCTGTCTGTGCTCCAATAGGGCTGGTCACCTTGAGCATCTGGGAGTGTCTGGGTAAGTGAGGTCTGGACAAGGCAGCATCCACACACCTGCGTAGTTCTCACTTTGTCCACGTCATCCGGCAATGCCACAAAATTATCAAGTAAGTGTTCTCCAAGCGCATATTCAGTTAGTGTTTGGAAAGTGCATAGGTAGCTCATACAGCACCTTCAGGAGAAGCTAGGAGCCCAGGAATGAGAGCAGGTGTGAGGCCTGTACTCTCTTTGCATAGATAAAATAAGCATGTGCATATCTGAGACCAGAAAGTTAGATGGAGGCCAGAATGTGGAAGTCCTTACCTGTCGGATACTAGGGAGCCACTGAGGGTTTCGGAGAGAATCGTGCCTCTGATGTGCGGCATGCCGTGGAGCCGGAGGGACAGAGCAGGCTCATGCAGGGCACTCGCCGTGGCGAGAGGAAGAGAGAAGGCAGCCAGTGAGCTGAGCGATTCGGTGCCTGGGTCAGGAGGGGAAGAGGGAGTGCAGGAGGGCGGATGAAGCTGCGAGTCTGCACCCGGAGGTCGGCGTTGCGCTTTGCTGGAAATCAGGAGGAGAAGCAAGTGTGGACCTGACTCGGAGATACTTAGAGACACCACTGCAAGCTGCGAGTTTGGAAATACAGGAGGAGGTTTGGGGAAAATCTGGAGCAGGGTGCATTTGGGAGCCTCTTACGTAGAAGTGCAGGTCAAGTAGCCAGAGTGTGAGGCGCGCATGTCTCGAGAGAGGAGGCCAAAGGAAAGCCCACATTTGGAAATGGAGGAAGGGTTGGAAGACCCAGAAAAGGTCCTGCTTAGAGTCCAGAGAAGAGCTGGATGGCGCAGTTCACTAAAGCCCAGAGCCGAGAGTTTCCAGGAGAAAGTCCCAAGCGTTGCTGAAAACCAGGGTGCAGGACTCCAGTTGGAGCCTGCGAGGGGAGCCTGGCGGCCCTGATCCCTGAGAGCAGCCAGAGCCTGGGGGTCTCGCGGAAGTAGGTGGGAAGTGCAGGAAGCAGATGGATATGATCCTTCAAGCCCTGGTGCTTCACACGGGCAGCTAGCCGTGGACCAAGACACAGCTGGAGAGGAGCCTGAACCCACAGCGTCTCCAGGTGGAGGAGGGAGCCAGGAAGGGCAAAGGTACCTGGAAGAAAGGGGGCAGGCATGGAGCCACGTCCCCAGGGAGGCTGCAGTCTTCTTTCTCTGTTCATGGACTGATTGTTGGTTATTTTGAGTTCTCAAAGTCATCCACTCGATGTGCTCCAGAGAAAGTTCCCAGGGATCTCAAGCCCGGAGCAGGCCTTGTGCTTTTCCGAACACTGTGCGTGTTGACTCAGGGTTACTGTCAATGGCTAATTCTAGCGTGTCTTTTGTTGAAGTCTGCAGAAGAGCCTCAACCAACACCAGCTTTTGAAGAACTTAGAAAACTTGTGTTCTTCTGATTCTGGGATTTTTGCCTGAAATGCCTCGTATATTTTTGGCTTAGGAGTTCTTAGCACTTGTGTTACGGCATTTGGAGCTCTGTATTTTTGTGATGTGCTAGCTAGTGAGGATGTTTAAAATTGGATTCCTAGAAATCAGGTTATAGGAGCTCTCGGCCACGCTACAAGGTTTATGTTTTGACCCCTCATAGTGGATCGCGTTGCGGTGGCTATTCTTAGTATTTGTGGAACACCTGACTGGTGATGCTAGGAGAATGTGATTTGTTTTCTTTGTAAGTCTAAAGTCTAATGACCTTGTAGAGTCTTTATACCCGTCTCTTATAAATCAGCTTTAATGTACTTGAAAGTGTCCTCATTGTGCCCTTGAAAACCAGGCGCACATTTTAAGTCATCCTTTTAAAATCCTTTTCTCCAGCCTGTGCCCTTTGTCTGTTTTGTTTCCTTCACTGCAACATCATGAAACAGGGACAAGGGCTAGAATCTGTTTCATACACAGAGCTTGAAACAGGGACAAGGACTAGAATCTCCGTTTCATCCACAGAGCTGAACTGTGCTGAGCGACCTGCTTTGCCGACGTCTGTTTCTGTCGTGAGAGGGAGCCCAGGCCTCTTGACTTTTCCTTTTGTACATTTTCAAAAAGAATATTTTTTCCTCTCTCGGGTCCATTCCACTGTGAGATTCTCTCCTAAGGCTGTTTCTTTGCCTTCCATTTTGACAACTATGATTTAGTTTCCGAGATGATGAAAGGGCAGTGAAAAGGCCTGGGAAAGAGAAAGCAGGAAGCGAAGGAATTATCTCATGATTTTCGTCAGAAGGAAATCACTCAGACAGAAATGCTATTACAAGTGGGTCAGATCCCACGAAGTGAGATTGAATAAGTGGCATCGTATCACACAACTCTGTTTTACATTCTTGCTGTTGCCAGGAGTAACGAAAAGAACGAGTATATTCATTCCGACGTCAAATATATATCTTTGCTGACTCTGACTATAATTAGCAGAATTCGTTCAGTTCAAGTTTGAGAAAACCTTTACAGAAGAGGGTCTTCGTGCACGTGTGCCTATTTCTATTTGTATGTTCACATGTATTTGAGTATAAATGTGTGTGTGCCGTGTGTGAGACCTCATTATTTGAAATCAAGAAATGTGCAGTAGAGCTTATTAATTACGAGAAGGTACATTTGGGGGATAAACCACTTTGTTTAGAATTGAATAATGGAGTCCTTGAGGGGTGTATATATGTATGTGTGTTTGCATTTATGTGTATGAAAATATGTATTGCATGTATATGTGTTGTGCATGTATGTGTGCCTTTGTGTGTAATGTACAGTGCATGCATGTGTATATGTGTGCATGTGTATCTGTTGCATGTATGTGTGTGCATGTGTTACATGTTTAGGCATGGCAGTGCACATATGTGGAAATATGCATACATGGATGCTCGTGTGTGTATAGTTATACATGTCTATTTGTGCATGTTATGTCCATGCATTTACATATGTATGTGTGTGTCAGAATGTATATGCATGAATGTGTATGTATATGCATGTGTGTTTGAATGTTGTGTGTATGTGCATGCATGTGTTATGTGTTGGTATTATGTGATTATGTGCATGTGTGTGCATGTGTGTATGTATGTATTGCATGTAGGTGTGCGTGTGCATGTGTGTGTGTGTGTGTGTGATATGTGTCTGTGCATGCATGCATGTGCACATTTGATTTGTGAGTCCTCTCTGGGAGGGCCATCTTCCTGGAGACAGTGCATGGGATCCTCTGCTGTCCTCTCAGGGAGAGAGACATTGTGAAGATTCGAGCCATTAGGTAAACATGCCTGATGTTGTATAAAATATATATTTACATATACCACTGGGGTTAAATATATGTTAAATGGGTGCAAAGCTGTTATATTGCATTAAAAGTCATGTTAATACTTCCTTGTTAAAGGCTCTGTGAGTGACTTCCTGTACATGGGGCATAATACACCACACAGAATTACAACGGGTCAATGGTATTTGCCAGGAGGTCTGGCTTATGATTGGTATTTCTAGTTGCAGACATGCAGGTTGAGCTTTTCTGGACTTGGAGGATGGTCATTGACTCTGCCCACTGAATGATACCAGCCTCTTTGCTGCTTCCTTGTTCTGCCCGCTTCATCCAGAGCTGGGACAGCTGCTCTCAGACGCATTGTACTTTTCTCTCCATAAAAATCTGCAGCATTTGTTAGCAGTCCAGTAGCAGACCGAGTGGCAGGTCCAGGGGCAGGTCCAGCGTCAGGTCTAGCATCAGGTCCAGGGGCAGGTTCAGCGTCAGGTCCAGGGGCAGGTCCAGTATCAGGTCCAGCGGCAGTTCCAGCCAACTTTCCACATGGCCCAGGTGAAAATGTACCCCCTCCCTTCCATTTTTCACAGCAGTAGTTATTAGTAGAGCCTACTGCCATTTCTTCTTGAGTTCCTCACAGTGGATGGTAAGCATTTGCTTTATTAAAGCAAAGTTCCATGCTCTTCGTGCTAAGTCTCCTCTGCCTTTCTGTGAGAGGCTAGAATTGGGATCGACCCTCAGCTGTGCCAGAGCCTTGATACTTGTCTCAGTTCTGGAATCTACTCTTTCCTTGTTGCCTTCCATCCACCGACAGCCATCTGTCTTCCTGTCACTCCTTCAACACGGAGTCCAGGAGTGTGCACACAGGTGAGCCTGTGTGGATGCTGGTTTCGTAGGATCTTATCTGGACCTTAGTCATCTTTTCACTAGGAAACCAGACACTGCAAAGGACTTACAGAAAAGCCCAAAGAAGCCATATCAATGGAATCATAGAGACAGAATTCTATAACCATAGGAAATGGCATTGATTATCATGAAATGTGCATTTATGTGAGGCATAGTAAAATATCACATTTCTTACGGGGTAAGAGCTTGGGAAAGAGATTATGAAAGTATAACTGGCTCTACTCTTGTATCGTGGAGGATGGTAAAGTGATGCAAGATTATTGTATAGAATGGAACCAACTGAATAGAATTATAGAGAGTAGCGCAGGATAGAACAAATAGTATAATGTTATATAGGGTAGCATAGAACAGAAGAGACATTGTAACATTATGTAGTATAGTATACAATAGGACAAATAGTATTGCATGGTCTAGAATAGAACAAGTGGGATAGTATTGCAGAGTATACAGTTGAACTAATGGCATAGTATTGCATAGCATAATATAGTCTAGATTAGAACACACAGCATAGTATTAATATTACATAGTATGGTGTGGAATAGTAGAGTC
Source organism: Macaca nemestrina (assembly GCF_043159975.1). NCBI lineage: Eukaryota > Metazoa > Chordata > Mammalia > Primates > Cercopithecidae > Macaca > Macaca nemestrina. The sequence goes on from NW_027257558.1 coordinate 272,291, forward strand.
GCATGGCACAGAACGGAGAGGATAGTGTTCTGTAGCACTGATGCAGGAGTTTTGCTCTTTAGCTCGGCTGAGTCCAGGTTCTTGTCTCATGACCAGGAAGAAACAGGCACGTGGACATCGAAGAGTGCGTGCAGTGGAACTTATTAAGCTAAAAGGAAAGCTCTCGGCGAAAACAGGGGTGCTGAGAGCAGGTTGCTTGTTGCCGCCTTCCCAGTTGACTACAAGTGCTTTTATATAGAAGCTGATGGGTCTGGGCTCCCTGTCTGTGTAAGGAGCGATTTTCTGGTGGCTCCACCCCATTCCCCCTTGCGCATGGGGGCCCTTAGTCTGCTGTGAGCATGTTTAGGCAAGCCCCCTATCTGCACAAAACTGGAGGCTGCAGGCTGGCCGCTCTCTGAGACCCTTTCCTTACTGTCTGCCTAAGGCAAGCTGGCTAACTCCTTTCCGTATAGAAGAAAATAGTATAGAATAGAACAGATAGTACAGTATTATATAGTATAGAATGAAACTGTTGTATTCTATCGTAGAGAATGGAATAGTATAGAATAGAACAAACAGATCTTACTAGTGTAGTATAGAATAGTAGCCTCGCGCAGCACGGAGCAGTGTTGTGTTCCCTATGTACAGAGCGTAACCACCAGGAGAGCGTTCTTCAGTGGGGCATCACTGGCCCTTCATATTTCCTTGGTTTTCTGGAAATGAGGACAGGGAGATAAGGGAGAGGGAGGAGGTTGGCTTTCTTACTTTCAAGGTGCTCATTACTTCTTGGGGATCATTTGATGATGCCCTTTGGTAGTGTTCTGTGAAGCAGTCTATGGACTCTGTAGGGTGAAATGTGGAGCAGTCTGTGGACTCTGTGTAGGGTGAAATGTGGAGCAGTCTGTGGAGTCTGTGTAGGGTGAAATGTGGAGCAGTCTGTGGAGTCTGTGTAGGGTGAAATGTGGAGCAGTCTGTGGAGTCTGTGTAGGGTGAAATGTGGAGCAGTCTGTGGAGTCTGTGTAGGGTGAAATGTGGAGCAGTCTGTGGAGTCTGTGTAGGGTGAAATGTGGAGCAGTCTGTGGAGTCTGTGTAGGGTGAAATGTGGAGCTGTCTGTGGACTCTGTGTAGGGTGAAATGTGGAGCAGTCTGTGGACTCTGTGTAGGGTGAAATGTGGAGCAGTCTGTGGACTCTGTGTAGGGCAAAATGTGGAGCAGTCTGTGGAGTCTGTGTAGGGTGAAATGTGAAGCAGTCTGTGGACTCTCTGTAGCATGAAATGAGGTGTTTTATGTAAACAGTTGTCTCGTGCCTGGCACATGGCAGAGCCTCCGTGGATCTTGCTGTTGTGAACTTTCTGATAACTTCTCTACAGTGCCCTCCACACCATAAATACTATGCATTGTGGGAAGTCCGGGCCTTTTCAAAGGCTGGGTTTCATTTTAACAAAATTGGAAAGCCCTGCATATTTGGAGTGGCCAGATCATCCTGCACTTAAATGACTTCACCTGTCCAGCTGGGTACAGCTGGCTTTTCTGTCTTTTCTCCGTTTCTTTCATCTGGCAGTCTCTTCAGGGAAACCTTGACTTTGTTGTCAGGAAAACACTGATTAGCGAGAGATCAGATAGCAGCTGTGAAGAATGAAAGCCACACTAGTGCCTGATGAGGAGAGATGCGCCTCCCTGCGAGCTGCCATGGTTTATGGAGTGGAATTCCCTGACGCCACTGCCCTCACTGCCTGCACCTGCGTCTGCTGTGGGTTCATTTCCTTATTGGACTTGGCTGGGGACCGCCTAAGGGGTGGATGGGTCAGGACTGGGTAATCTGGGGAAGGTGTGCGCAGCATTCCTGTTTGTAGTCTGTGTCCCTGTTGGAAGAGATGCTTTTAGTGCATCCGTTAATCCAGACGTGATTAGCAAGCGGTGTCTCTCCCAGGTGAGAGTTGGTGCATCTCTGCTGAGCCACTTCTGACTTCATCCTTTTTCAAGTCTGTTACAAAGAGAACTTTGGTTTCTCAAGCCTTAAGGATTAATGTCAAAGAGCAATTTAGTGTTCTTTTTGAGTTTCCAGCCTGGCTGTGGATGATTCGTGAGTCCTTGGTGGTTAGGGCCACAGCACAATCGGTGGGCCGGCTGTTCCCCACCCTGGTGGATACTTTCTCACCCAAAGAAATGTATTCTGTTAACATGTCTCAATTAGAATATTTTAGTAGGAGACAGAGTTATGGTTCTTGTTTTAATTTGTAATAGATGATTACTGTAGCAGGATCAAGGTTGAGACTTGAAGTGTAGCTCATGGAAAACATTGATTAGAAACACCCAAAATATATCACGAGCTTTGTTGCTGCAGCTCCAAGGGACTAGGAATGCATATACATATTTTTCTTTTGTTATTATTTATTATTTTTATTTTTGAGACAGACTCTTGCTCTGTCACCCAGGCTGGATTGCAGTGGCATGATCTCAGCTCACTGCTACCTCTGCTTCCAGGGTTCAAGAGAATCTTGTGTCTCAGCCTCCTGAGTAGCTGGGATTACAGGTGCCTGCCACCATGCTCAGCTAATTTTTGTATTTTTAGTAGAGACGGGGGTCTCACCGTGTTGGCCAGGCTGGTCTTGAACTCCTGACCTCAAGTGATCTGCCCACCTTGGCCTCCAAAAGTGCTGGCATTACAGGCATGAGCCACTGTGCCTGGCCGCCATGACCATTTTAAATGTGGCACTGAATATCTGCCTTTTTTTTTTTTTTAAGAAGTGCGGATGTTACCCCTCACACCTCTATTCTGGGGCTGGCCTGGGCTGGCCAGCAGCGTTCCCAGGCTCGAGGCCATGTCTGAAGTGTTGTTGGACAATGTGGATCTGTGACCCTTGGTCTTTGGGGACTTGGGGCACCCCGAGACACCCAGAGTCTTGCGAGGGTTTACGGCTCTGTGTGTGGCTGCTGTGAGACAGCTTTGGGCGGGGAGGAAGGAGAGCAGAGCCCATCTGTCCTGGTGCGGAAAATGCCCAAGAAAGTAAAGAAATGGTACAAAAAAATCATCATCTGCCCTGGTGCCATTTCTGTTAAAAAAAAAAAAAAAAGAAAAAGAAAAATTCACTCTGAATGTTGTTCTGTGCTTGAGGAGGATAAAAATATCTGGAAAGACGCACAAAGTGTTCTTACGGGGTCAGCGCCGAGAAGTGGGATGGGAGGCTTGGGAGTGTGTGGAAAGGAGGACGTGGCATATTTTATTCTAGTCTATTTGGTAAAGCGAGTGACGAAAGTGAAGCTCGAGTGATCCGAGCAGCTCGGCCTGGCCATGGGTAGATCCCAGCGTGTCCCACCTCCCGCCTCCAGCTGCAGCTCTATTTCTCAGTCACAGATGAGACAGGTGGCCTGAGGCTGTTGGCGGAGGAGGGGCAGCTCGGTGTCCCCAGCACGTGACTGTCCAGGCTGCTCTTGGGCCAGCCTGAGGGAAGGGGCGGAGGAGAGCTGGGAGGGTGCACAGTGCGTCCCCCTCCCCCGCCCTGGTACTGAGGTGAGCCCAGGCTGCTGTCAGGATGGAGGAAGATGCCCTCAGGACGGAGGAAGAGGCCAGTGGAGTTTGGTCAGCAGCCAGTGTGGTCTTTCCCACAGGGGATATGCAGTGGGCCAACTCGCAGGAAAAAACTCTGCTTTAGTTTTTAAATTTTGCTCATTCTGTTTATCGTGCTGGTCATGGTAAGATCTGGATATTGTTGGTAGGAATCAGTGTCAATTGCATACAGTTGACTCTTGTCCAACACAAGCTTGAGCTTTGCGGGTCAACTTATAGGTGGATTTTTTCTACCAAACTCAGGGAGAAAATAGAGTGTTCTGCTACGTGAAACGCATGTCGGAGGGCTGATTCTTTGTACACGCAGAAAATATTGTTCCTGCCATGTGAAACGCGTGTCGGAGGGCCGACTCTTTGTATACGCAGATTCAGCAGGTCCACCTGTGCGGCTTGAATGTGCCTGGATTTGGTGTCCATGGGGTCCTGGAACCGACTTCCTGAGTCCAGCGAGGCTGGCCCCGGGATCGACTCCTTGAGGACGGCGAGGCTGGCCCCGGGACCGGCTCCCTGAGGACAGCGAGGCTGTTTCTAGTAGCAGGTGGTTTATTTTGTGTTTTCCCCCTGGCTCCACACCCCGTTCTCAGAGACACGGCTGTCACAGGGGGACCAGCTGGGGCAGGGGAAGAGTGGAGAGCACCTGGTAGAAGTGGCCATGGGCTCTCTTAGGAACGATAACCGTGGCACCTACCGTAGATGAAGATGTTGTTGGACTGCACTCTTCTTGTGTTGGTCTGGGGCATGCAGTGGCCGTGGGCTGGTGTGGTCCACAGCCCCAGTCTGGGGCATGCAGTGGCTTTGCGCTGGTGTGGTCCACAGCCCCGGGCTCCGTGGTCCCTGACCCTGAAATCCCATCCGGTGCTGTGTCACCTTGGGCAAGCTGTCTCCTGAGGGGAAGGGAACAGGGAACAGCCCTCCCCGCATGGCCTCCCCAGCACCACCCACTCCCAGGACCTCCAGTGTTGACCCTGCTGGGGGTTCCTCTCTCCTGGGGGGACCTTGTCCCAACAAGAGGGCTCCATGGGCTGCAGGAGGTGTCGAGCTATTTTCTCTCCTGGAACTGGGTTGCTGGCAGCTCCCAGAGGCAGGAGGAAAGGCTCAGAAGTGCCTTCATAATAAGGAGTTGTTGACGTGAACTTTGGACAGCAAACATTGCTTACATTTCCTTTTCCGTTTTGATGCGTTAATGGTGTGCGGCAACACCGTGACACACGGGGATGCGGGTGACGGGTGATCCCCCCGCAAGGGGGCCATGCACCTGTTTGATAATAAGAAGGTATGCTTCTCTTACTGCAAATAAAACTTTTAATGGTTTTCTGCCAGAAAGACCCTGTCCTTTATGTAGGATACATAGAGGATCATTTGGCAAAGGATTGGGGATTTGGGGTTAAACTAAAAACAAATTAATTTCATTTTATAGCACTCTGAACCCATTTGAGTTAATTATTCATTGAGAATTTGAATAGCACACACTGTTCTGACTTCCAATTTCCCCCTAATGAACGGCATTTGCTGTAATATGACAAAACCCTGAGTCTTAGAATTACTGGGTAATGTGGAAAAAGTCAAAGTTGGTTCTCTGTTGTTTTGCTTTAAGGAAATTATATTATTTTACAGCCACTTAGTTTTCTCCTTTCCAATAAGAAAAAATGCTTTCTTACTACCTGAAAATTAGTGAAGGTCAAGAGGACACAGGCTGCAGTGCATTAAAAGCCACCATCAAATGTGGACGTGGACCGAGTTTTCCCCTGTTCTCTCCCACCATCAAATGTGGATGTGGACTCAGTTTCCCCCTGGTCTCGCCCATCATCAAATGTGGACGTTGACCCAGTTTCCCCCGTTCTCTCCCATCATCAAATGTGGACGTGGACCCAGCTTCCCCCTGTTCTGGCTAACCATCAAATGTGGACTTGGACACACTTTCCCTCTGTTCTTGCCCACCATCAAATGTGGACACGGATTCAGTTTCCCTCTGTTCTTGTCCACCATCAAATATAGATGCGGACCTAGTTACCTTCTGTTCTCACCCACCATCAAATGTCGATGTGGACTCAATTTTCTTCTGTTCTCGCCCACCATCAAATGTGGACATGGACTCAGTTTCCCTCTGTTCGTGCCTACCTTGCCACCATGGCTCATTTCACAGTCACTCAGGAAAGGAAGAAACATTATTTTTAATAGGCATGAAGGCAGTTGTTTTTAACGTAAGGAGCAAGACATAATTCCAGCAATGGAAATTGCCAGCTGAGTGGGTCTGTGTGAGGTTTGGAAGAAAAAAAGGATTTTACCTTCCCCTCTCTGTGTGTGCCCACCTCCCCCAGTTGAGAGTCACAGATTTAATTACTTTAATTTTGAGCTTAAAATAATTTGACAGCCTAACAAAAACTACTACAGTCCTATAAAATTCTGCTGTGTGTTTGGTTTTTCAGTTGCTTTTCTGAATATGGTAAATGAATGCATTATGAGTTGTTATTTTAGTAATTGCTGTAAAAATTAATGTATGTTATAACCAAGTGTTATAAAGTTAATTTAGCACCAAAGTAAAGCTAAAGCTGCATTGATTTCCCACTGTACTTGTGCATAACAACGGCTCCATGAGGCAGGCGCTGTGACCCTGCAGTCTGGTGGGAGCAGGTGCCACCTGGCTGGTGCGGTCACTGCCCATCCCCTCTTGCTACTGGGCGGCTTTGCAGTTTCCAGGCTATGCGGGAGTTAAGGCGGGTGGTCAGTAAGTGACGGTGGGAAGTTGGGTGGTGCAGGTTGGCATGGGGTGGAAGGAGGCGTGGAGAGCCTGGGGAAGGCTGGACAGCAGCTCCAGTACCTGCACAGGGGGGCAGGGTGAGGCGGCACCGGGCAGTGAGTAGCTCCTGGAAACAGCCCTTGGGGTTTTTATAGACGAGTCTGTCTTCAGCTCTGCACCCCTTTCCTGCTGAGTCCGGGTGGAGGGTGGAGGCGTCGAGCGCTTGTTTCTCCAGCTGAGGGCCCATCGGACACAGCCAGTGTTTCCTGGAGTCCCCTCACCTGGGAACGTGCCCCTGCTCTTTTCAGAACAAAACAAATCTTAGTTAAATTTGACACATCACCTTTCCAGAAGGTGTTTAAGTCTGTATGCCTGTTAAGTCACCTAACTTTAAAGAGTAATGATCCAATATGCTTCTTTTTAGGGGAGAAAACCTAGCTGATTTAAAAGAAAAAATCAGAGGTTGGGGTCGCAGCATTTTGGAGGAGACTTGGTTTATGTCCTAGTGGGCAGCAGTGTTTCCTCAACTGTTGTGTTTGCTCTATTATTACATTACAGAGGTGACACTTCAAACACAGGGAAATGGAAGACAAAACAGCCCCTCCCCATTCAGAGATAAACGTTATCAACATATTCATGCACTTCCTTCTGCTGTTTTTGCTCTTCACTTTTTATTTTAAGACCACGTTCGTAGGATGGATATGTAATTGTTTATGGTGACTTTAAAAGCACCTTTCTTGCTAAAAAGAGTATTTTTTTCAGTCTGGAAAATTTAGACAACAAGTGTTGTTTAAAAATTAATTATAATACCACCATGAAGTCATCAATGTTTTTATACATTTTCTTGGTCTCTTTGTGGACTTAATATATACAATTTAACAAATTGGAAATAACGTAATTTTATGCATAAAATGTTTCTTGGCTTTAGAGATGGAGCAGAGAGGAGGCACAGGGCTTCCCGCTGGCTGAGGTCCTCCCAGGGTGTGACCATCAGCCTCCCAAGTTTAGGGTCTGCACAGAGTAAGATTTCTAAATTGCCTTACACCACAAGCCCTGCAGCCACGCGACCCTTTGATAAGGGGGTGTACTCTGATAGATTTTTCAAGACAAGAGTTTGCTGGATCTGAGGCTGTTTCAGCTGCTTCTGGAGACGGCAGCTCTGGGACGTTTGTGCCAGCTCTCCCTCAAGACACCACGGATGCCACATCCTCATCTTTTGGAATCCAGTGTTGTAGAGGAGAAGTCTGAAGCCAGTTTGATTTTTGCTTCCTGGTAGGAAACTGATGTTTTCAGGCTTTTCCCCTTTATTTCCATAATGAAGATGATGTCCCACCTCATCTAGAGGTGTTTTTGTTACTTTGTGAGGAATGTCCAACCCTTATGTGCCCCTTCAGGTCCTCAGTCCCTTTCTCAACTTCCTCGCAATCCTCCCATCTCATCCATCTTCACTGTAATTCTGTTATTTTTTTCATTTTTGTGCTCAATTTCCCATGCAACTTTTGTTCTTGTTTCACAGATGCCCGTGCCAAACTTTATGTCGGAGGCTCGGGGGCCGTGTTTTATTCTGTCTGCCTCTGCATGTACTTTTGAGAAGTGGGGTTGGAGGTTGCCCCCCAGGTGCTGTTTCAGCTGGACCTGCCTAGACTCTATGAATTGGGGGCATCGAGCAGAGCCCATGTGGCTCTATGGTGGGCCGTGTTGCTGAACCGTACGTCTGAGGTTTGGGGGCCATGTTTCATTCTGTCTGCCTCTGCATGTACTTTTGAGAAGTGGGGGTGGGGGTTGTCCCCTGGGTGTTTCAGCTGCACCTGCCCAGACTCCCTGAAGTGGGAACGTTGGACAGAACCCATGTGGCTCTACAGTGGGCTCTGGTGCTGACAGAGCAAGAAGCCGCACTCCCAGGACGTGCTTGCAGCTGTTGGCAGGTCTGGGATTGTGACAGGATGATTTCCTTCTCTAAAATACATCTCAACTGTTATCCAGAGGGTTGGCTGTAGGCTTTCAACAGCTTCACTCTTCTTAGTAACCAGGAGACAATTCACTAAACAGAGTTACTCTCACGGTTTAATTAGGAATTTCTGCGAGAGGCTGGCGGGACAGCTCCCTCTGCAAGCCTCCTGCAGCCTCCCTGTCCCCACTCTTGGGCCCAGCCACCTGCATTGGTCTGTGGAGGCTGCACATTCTCTGTTCTCCTAAGGGGCTCCTGGACTTTGGGGCAGCCTTGGTAAGCTGATGTGTAACTCCCGGTCTCTTATCTCTTTAAGTAAGTAGGTTCATGGAATCCTGATCTTCTAAATTGTTTCATCTTTGTAAAACAGCCACAGTTTCCTAAGCCACCTTGTGTCTGAATGTGAATCACTTGTTATTTTTCACTGCAGAATGAACAGAACTGGAATCATAAGATTTAGAGGGTGATGAAAAGACAGAGGTGAGCATATTCCATTTTCTCACCTTTTCCTTACACTTTTTCCTTAAATGCACCCCTCATATGTCTGTGAAGTTCTTCCCAATTCCATAACGTCACTCCATCCTCAAGTGGAACATTTGTGAACAGTAACAAGTATTGATGTGTACACCTCTGCAGCCCAGCAGGAATTAATGCTTTTTATTTATAAATGGATGGTCATCGGACGGCCAGAGGGATTCCCTGTGAATTGCGGGGGTCCTCATGCCTCCTTGTGAGTGACATGCACATGGCGAGGGCTAGGGAATCTCAGTCTCTGTGATTCGAGTAGTGACATCGTTTACACAAGGCAGGTGGATGACTCTTTGAGCTTGGCATGCTCCTGGGTGGCACAGCACAGCTGACATGGAGTGGGGCAAGGGCTTGTTCCACGAGTCTCTGTGCTTTTGTTGTTGTTGTTGTTGTTGTTGTTTTGAGATGGAGTCTCTCTCTGTCACCCAGGCTGGAGTGCAGTGGCGCGATCCAGGCTCACTGAAAGCTCCGCCTCCCGGGTTCACGCCATTCTCCTGCCTCAGCCTCCCGAGTAGCTGGGACTACAGGTGCCCGCACCACGCCCTGCTAAATTTTTTGTATTTTTAGTAGAGACGGGGTTTCACAGTGTTAACCAGGATGGTCTCGATCTCCTGACACTGTGATCCACCCGCCTTGGCCTCCTGAAGTGCTGGGATTGCAGGCGTGAGCCACCGTGCCTGGCCTGTTTTTGTTTTTTTGAGACGGAGTCTTGCTCTGTCGTCCAGATTGAAGTGCAGTGTCATGATCTTGGCTCACTGCAACCTCCACTCACTGCAACTTCTCCCTTTCAGTTCGAGCAATTCTCTTGCCTCAGCCCCCCTAGTAGCTGGGATTACAGGCATGTGCCACTATGCCTGGCTGATTTTTGTATTTTTAGTAGAGACAGGATTTTGCCATGCTGGTAGGCTGGTCTTAAACTATTGGCCCCATGTGATCCGCCCGCCTTGGCCTCCCAAAGTGCTGAGATTACAGGCATGGGCCACTGCACCCGGCCCTGTGTTTGACTCTTAAATCTTCTTTTTCTTTTTAATATTTCTGTTTCTGGACGGCCACTCAGTGGATATGGAGGAAGAGTTCACAGATGTCCATATTACATTTCTTTCTTAAATTAGCCTCCCTTGAACACTGCTATAGGGTACAGACGCATGAAGGGCTGAAAGGGTGGTTGCGTCCCAGGAAGTGTGAGTGTGGAGCTGGTCTGTGAGACCCCAGTGCCGGTGAAGGCACCCGTGTGAGATGGCCTGGGATGGGGGTGTGCAGAGCCCTGACCGTGGCACACACCCTTCAGCTTTGATGCTTCAGGCCATTGCTCTGGTCATCAGTGAGCAGAAGGTCTAACAGCAGTGATATTTATCACTAGCTGTGTTGACCAATATGTTAGGAGGGTGAACCTGTTTGACTTAAGCTGTTTGACGGGTTTGCATTTAAATAGACAACTGGTGACCTGGTGCCTGGACGCTTGCTCTGTGACCTGCCCCACGTGGCTTCTCCCTCTGGTATGCATTAGATGAGATGGGCGTGTTTAGGGTGGTGTGGCCCTAGACTGCAATGCATTAGAAGTACAAACCCTGCCTCACCCCAGATCTGCCCCACCCCAGTGTGACTTTTGGAGGTGGAGGCCCAGCATCCTTCACCTGCCCTCCAGGTGGGCCTGAGGATGCTGAGGTTTCAGAGCGCTGCTTTGCTAGCACTCCAGCAAGTCCTGCTTAAAGAGGCCAGGATCTGAAATGGCAGCTTATCAAATTGTATAGCAGAAAAATAGAAACGTTTCCTTAGAATGGCTGTAGGAAGAAAAATGATTTCCTTCACCATATCTGGAAAATATTTGGAATTATTAGTGGTCTCCTGTATTTCTTTCTTTTCTTTTTTTTTTTGATACAGGGTCTCACCCTGATGCCCAGGCTGGAGTGCAGTGGTGCAATCTTTGCTCCCTGCAACCTCCGCCTCCTGGACTCAGGTGATCCTCTCACCTCAGCCCCCTGAGTATCTGGGACTACAGGCATGATACCACACCTGGCTAATTTTTGTATTTTTTTTTTTTTTTTTTAGAGACAGGGTCTTGCTATTTTGCCCAGGCTGGTCTCAAATTCAAGCATTTGTCCTGCCTCAGTCTCCCAAAATGCTTCTGTACCTCTGACCCAACAAGGAAGGACAAGAGGTGTGAGCCACCCTCCCGGCCTCCTGTCTTTCCTTGTTGGAGCAGGGATGTGGAAGCACTTGCCGCAGCTGACCTGAGTATATCTCGTTTTGCTTTGTTTTCCTCACGGGTAACCTGGCAGTGCTGTGCACCAGTGCTGCTGGCCAGCTGTTTTTTGATGGACTGGCAGAAAATCAAACAGAGACCAGGGTTCCTTTCTCCCTGGGTACTGACCAGGTGGGAGAGGAAGGACGTTATCTGAGTATCATCTTCATGAGGGCTGGTGGGGGAAACGTCAACTTTAAGGTGCCTGGGATCTAAGGCATGGAACCCAGAGTGCAGCAGAACATAGGGGATGTAGCCTTGGGAGCAGAGACGTGCGGGCCGGTGCCCTCGTTCCTGGCGGGTTCTGAGTGCAAGAAAAGGTTAGTGAACCAGACGAGGTCACGGAGCAACCTGCCAAGACCTGCCTGGATGTATGGCTGGCGTCTGTGCTGGCCCCAAAACTGCCCATTTGGGGATTCCTTGCAGTTTCAGATCCACCTAGGGGTCCGGAGAGCGTCCAATCCATGACCTCAAAGAACGAGGTGTTGCCTTGAGATCCTCCAAGGTGAGGGTAGGAATTTTTTTTTTTTTTTTTTGCAATTAGCCATAATTTGTTGTGAATGATCTTGGACCTATTTTCCACTTCTTTGTATAGGAAGAGAGACAGAATAAAAAGTCTCAATGTGCCAGATGCCATGTAATGAAGTCGTGGAGTTAACATTGTTGATTATTATGTAACATCACGTTAATTGGAACATATTCACACGTGTCCACAGCGTGTGTGTGTGCCCAGTCCGATGAGCATGTTTGGTTGGGGTCGCTGCTGGTTCTTGCAGCCCCTCTGGGTGGTGCTTTCTCTGTGACTTGCCCAACACCGTTGCTGCTGCCTCTGTTGGAGTTCAGCCTTGACCGGCCTTGCTGCCACCAGGTTCTCGGAGCCTGTGCACCCTCTTCCCCTCTTGCCCCCACTACCCCCATGCACCTTCTTCCTGGGGCACACCCTCGTCTCCTTGAGCACCCTTGTCCTCCGTCCTGTCCACCCGGGGTCTGCTGTGTGTTTCTACTCAGCCCATGCCTGCCTCTTGCTGTGAGCTCAGTTTATTGAGGTGCGGTGAGAAACCAACAGAGGGGAGCAGTGTCCCAGCCTGTCAGGGCAGGAGGGAGCCTTGGGCATCTCTTCCGCAGCTCTGGCGACCCACCCTTCGCGATGTAGTGCTGGGGAGAGAGGTGAGTTCTAAAGGTAGGACCGCCGTGATTTCCTGAGTCTTAATTACCTAATACTGGGTCATCTGCCATGTCGCCTCATCGAAGGCACCTCTAGAGACAAAGCAAAGCCTCTGGTGGCCGTGGGCGGGGTGGCCATGCCTGTCTGTGGGTTCTGTAGAACCTACTCGGAGCCCCTCCAGCCGTGGGGATGTTCAGGCACTTGCCGCCTGTGGGAGGTGTGCGTTAGCCGCGTGGTAGGTGCGGAGGCCTGGAGGGACAGGCACAGGCCCACAGGCGTGGTGAGTGTGGGAGATTTAGCCGCCTGGGGATGTGTGGAAGGACAGGCACAGGACCACAGGCGTGGCGAGTGTGGGAGAAAGTGCACAGAGTGCCCAGCAGATGCCGTGTGGTCAGCGGAAGCCGTGAACACAGGCCGGGCTCGGGAGACACATTTGGAAATACACTTTAAGCAACATCAATGGATAATGCTGCGATTTGGTTTCCTCCCGTGGTCCAAAACACATTCTAGAGATGCCGCTGCTTTGTGTGTACCTGAGAAAAGGGTCTAAATGTATTAGGGCCTTGATGTAATCTGTAAGACAGGCACAAAATGCCTATCTCAAAGAGGCACTGAACAAGAAAGCATGCTCTATTCAGTGCAATGAGAATGCTTCATTGTCATAAGCAAAGTAAAATGCCTCCAAGGCGAGCTTGCCATGTGTTTAATGACCTTGGACACGAGCCTCCTAAACCTGCCAGAAAGTGCTTCCAGCGTGGCTTCATGCAGTGGTTTCATGCAGTGGCTTCAGTGAAGAATGTGCATATGTGGCTGATACTGAGAGCTGCGCAGCACCCTCCTGACCTGACGGGTGCCCGTGTGTGGACCGTGAGCCGGGCAGCACCTTCCCGACCTGACGCATCCCCATGTGTGGACCATGAGCCGGGCAGCGCCCTCTTGACCTGACGGGTCTCCTTGTGCCCATTATGGGACCTCCGTCAGTCAAACAAGTGACACACGTCAAACTGAATGCAGGGAGGAGGGTCCAGGATTGTACGCAGGCTCCGTGTCTCGTTCTTCTGAGGCCTTCTGGGAAGCCAGGAGGGCAGTGGGGTCTTTTGTGTGTTTCCTCCTGGCGGCTGTGAATTTGTAGCAATGGCTTTTTGCAAAAGGGCCCGGAGGCGGAATCAGAGCCTGTCTTGGAAAGGATGACATCTTCACGGGCACCTCTTTCCGCCTCTCCAGTGCTCCTGTGATTTTCAGTATGTGCACCCTGCAGACTTCAGCCTGTTGGTGTCTTGGGGGAAGAGATACCAGGATTGCTTCAATGTCTGTAAACCCGAAACAGGAATTTCTCTGCATTAAGTTGGTCACCAAAATGGGAGGTAAGTGGAGAGGGGAAGGAACTTCTTGACCTCGTCAGCCCTTTTCTTGAAACTCACAGTCAAACTTTGTCAAATTCTAGATGATGGTGCTTCAGGCGATGCATTTATGTATGTTATGTCTTGTTTTCTGAGTATGGTGCTTCAGGAATTTAAATATTAAGGTGAAATTGCCATGCACAGTTGAATTGGCACCATAATTTGACTCTCTGTAAAGCCTTTTGGTTTCCTGTTAGAGTGACTTACCATTTTTTGAGTTAACTGAAGCAAACTCTGCTGTCAGCACGAAGGAGCCACTGTATAGTTAGGACGTCCGATTAAATAGAATTCTCCTAAATAGAGTGTGTTCTTTTCATAAATTTTAAAAATTCATTTATTCATCAAACACATATTGAGTACTTATCACCCTGGTTGCTAGTCACTGTTCATAGATATATTTTTAAGGAATTACTTCCACCTAGCTCTGAAATAACATTGCATTTAGAATTTAGCACAGAGGTGATTAAGCATGAACTTTTCTCAGCAGTCTTGTTTTCATTTTTACTTGGGAACATGTTCTCAGACTCGGTGCCCAGCTGACATTACCGTGCGTTGCCCGAGACACACACCTGGCGGGGCTGTGTCTCTGGGGCTTTAGAGCAGGAAGGAAGGGCTGCCAGGTGTCTGGCCCTTCCATGTTTCCCTGGGGGAAGTATTAGGCCTTGGGCAGGAGTCTTGGCTTGTCTTACTGGATTAGCTGGTGTCATTCAGTAGCTCTGCCTTGGTGTTAAGCTCTGGACTGACTCTGACCTCTGAGTGGCAGAGGAGAGGATGGTGATTTAGAATTAGTCGTGCAGACCGGGGCACCCAGCGGGTCTCAGATAAAAAGTGGTGGCAATTGATCACTTGCCTTTTTGGGAGAACTGTGTGGATTGACTCAGACCTCTTTCTTTTCATTTTATCTTGAGACTTTGTAGAAGCAAAAATGCCTTTAAAAAAATTAAATGATGGGCTTTTGTAATGTTTGTGTCTCCCCAAGATTCACAAGTTGGAATCGTCACCCGCGAGGAGATAGTGCTAGGAGGGGGAGCTTTGGGCGGTGAGGAGGTCGTGAGGGTCTCATAAATGGGATTTGTGCCCTCAAAAAAGGGACTACAGAGAGCTCCTTCACTCCTTCCACGGTGTGTGGACCCAGTGAGAAGGCGCCGTCTATGAACCAGGAAGCCCTCACCAGGCAAACCTGTCAGGCCTTGACTATGAACTTTCCAGCCTGAGACTGAGACTGAGAGCTGTGAGAAATGAACTTGTGTCGTTCGCCAGCCCCTACCCAGCCTGTGGTGTGTTGTTAGAGCAGCCTGGGTGAACGAAGGCAGGTCGTGAATTTTCTGTTGTACTTTCTGGCTTCAGATACTTGCTAGGGAGATGTCACCATCTTACCCAGGTGGGACTGTCTGGAATCAGACTTTCCGTTATGATTTGACCTTGCTCTTGCCCCACGCCTGTGCCATTCACACCTCCAGGTGTCTCGGCTGCCGGCGGCCCCTCCAGACGTTTCTGATTCGGTGTGTGGTGCTGGTCGCGGCCGCGCCGTCAGTGACCAGGAGTAGGAGCTCGCGCCCCTGGTGAACCAGCAGCCTCACCCGGAAACTGCCGAGAAGCGTTTGACAGAAGGTGATCGCGCCTCGAGACTGAAACTTCCTGTTTACAGGGAATGGAGGTGCATAGTAGGGAATTTAATGATGGCCCTAGAAACAGATGCCTCTGGGGTAGGGGATATTCTGCAGGAAAATGGCCCCGGACTCTCGAAAAGTGAAGATCACAGATAAAAGGGGTGCGAGGCTGTTCCTGACGAAGACGGGGAAGGAGAGTCACTCGGCACAGTGTGTGGCCAGGATAGAAAAGACGTTTTCGGGACGATTGTGCTACCTGAACATAACCTGGACAGCGATGCTCTGAAATCGTTCTTGTCTGCTGATGATGGTACTGCGTCTGCAGAGGGGCCCTTATGCCTAGGGAATGTGTGCCTGAGGACTCCGTGAGGCAGCAGGAGCCTCTCACTTCAAGTGGCTCCAGAGGAGAAACAAATCTGTCTCTCTGTCTGATCTACAGAGAGAGTGAGAAAGCAAATCTAACGAAATGTTAGCAGTTGTTGGAGCTCCGTGTGGAGAAAACTTGACCACTCGTTGTACTGTTCTTCCACTTTTTAAATATGTTAGAACATTTTCATAATGAAATGGTGGGAAAGTAAAAATAAATCTGGAAATTAGAACGGAAGTGAGCCCAGCCAAGCACTCTTGGGTTCAGCCGGGAAGAGCCAACGGTCCGTTGGTGTTCTCTCGACTCGTCGTGGGGATTTCCTCCTCCTGGGTTCACCACCTAGTTTTCCTGGTGATAGTTATTTTATACATAGCTATGAGCATAGGTGATACTGAAAACACGTTTAGTGTGGTTTGTCATTAAGAATTTGGAGAACTGGCTACAGAAACCACTTGTACAGAGTTGAGATGAGCACTGCCTGCCTCAGCATCTGTGGTAACAGCTTCATTTGGGTGCAGAGCTTGGCAGAGGTTTGAGTGACTCTGTCTCGATGGTCCTCTGTCAGAGGACAAGGTTAAGCTTCACCACCAAGGGCCCTGTTGAGCCTCTGGGCTGGAAGTAACCTCCCCCGGGCTGGTGAGGCAGCCTCTGGGGGCCTTTCCTGACAAAGCCCCTCACTGAGCTGCAGTCTGGCCACCTCTGCCCTCGCCTCCCCGACTGCAGGGTCTCGAGGTCTCACTACCTCCAGCCTGAGCGCCCAGTGCCCAGGGGCAATTTCCCGCCTTCCCTGGGGGCTCAGGATGCCGGCTCCTGGGGCAGTGTCCGCAGCTGGGCCCCTCCTCCCGGGCTGGGGGTAAGGCTGGCCACGGCCTCCTGCTATGTCCCACTGGCCACTTCACCGCAGCTGCAGCCCACACTGGGTGGCCGCTCCTGCTTCTGTTGGATGTGGAGATGCAGGCCTTCACTGAGGCTTCCTGGCCTCGCCCCTGCTGGCCCCAAGGCTGTGCCACTTCCCCCTGCCCAGCCCCTGGTCTCTGTACAGTGTCTGTCCAGGATGTCTGTCCATCCGTCCTTGACATTCTGTCCACAAGCAGCCACTGTCATCCTAGCTTGTGAGGGGCGAGCAGAGCCCAGGTGCGGTCGACGTGGAGATGCTGATGCCCTTCAGTGTGCAGGGAAGTGAGTTCCTTCATATCTACAACCTCTGCGCAGCCAGCTGGGAGCTCATCCCATTCACAGGTGGATGTGCCTTGTTTTTTGGCCCAATCGCCTGCATTAACCCAGAAGAATCTCAGTTCTCTGCTTTCAAACACATACGCTGGGACATGAACACTCTCACCCTGGACGTTTTGTCTGAATGTTCAGTGCCCAGGCTCTTAGGTACACAGGCGGCCCCGGGTTTTATTTGAAAGCTTTGATTGACTTGAAGGAACGTAGAGGCTGCTGAAATCCTGGTCATTTTGGAACAAAGTATTTTATTAACAGTTTTCTAAAAGAAAGAAATCATTAAAAAATTGATCCCTGTTGAGGTAGAAGGATCTCGTCCTCATGCTGCTCAGTTCCTTCCAGAATCAGCTTCCAGTTCAGCTGCAGAACAGGTTCTGGTGGTGGCTGGAGCAGCCCAGGCAGGTGCCGTCGGGTCTGAGTTCACACTGGTGCCCATGTGGTCTCCAGTTACGGTGTGGGCCGTGGGGCCTGAGTTCACACCATTGCCCATGTGGTCTCCAGTTACGATGAAGGCCATGGAGTCTGAGTTCACACTGGTGCCTGCGTGGTCTTCAGTTACAGTGCTGGCCATTTGTGCCTTTCTGAGAAGTTAGAAGGAGGATCATTTCATCACCTCTCTGTCCTCCCACACCTGATCTATGCTGGGCCACCGTGAATTCTTCCTTTTAACTGTTTCTCTCATCACGGGCAACGCTGGTGTTCTGTGGTCCACGTTTGCCTTTTCGGAAAACGGATTCTGTGTTGCTTTATATAATCACGTGGTCTCTTTTACGAATTTCGCTTTTCTTTAAGAAAATAATCGTGCTTTTATCTCTTCAATCTCAACTCTGGTCCCTGACACAGGCTCTTGCCAGCTCGAAAATTAAAAGTAATCTTTGATTATACTTAATACTTTCTAAAGTTTTCAAAAGTTTATTAGCATGTGGGTTACTGAACATTGACTGTTTATTTAATGGAAAATTACATTGTAAGTAGAGTATTAGAGTGAAAATGATCTTCTGATTTTATTAAAATATTCAGGTAAAAATATTAAAATGACTTCGCCTAACTTCATGCCTGTGTATCGTGAAAATATTAAGCAGCTCTCTGCTCCCGAGAATGCATGAGTAGAGTATGTGTTTGAAAGCGTCATTCCAGTCTTAAGTTTTAGGTATTCTTAAAGGGGTTGGCTGGAGAAGTGACATTTAGCATTGAGTGAACGTTTGATAAAGATTTGTCTCGATATAAAAATAGTTAAAAACAATCTTTAGTGTTTCCTATCAGGGTTCACCCATTAAAGAATGGTCTTGTAAAAAACTCATCGAGAGTGTCGGCGCCCAGAGGTGCTACCTTGCCCACAGTTGTGTCATCTGTTGTCACCAGGCGACACGCCCAGCGTTTAGCTGCACGTCAGATGTGGCCACGGGGCCACAGGACATCCCTGCGGACGGATGTTCTTATGCAGATTAATGAGGATGGAGACCGCTGCAGAACTGTAAGCCCCCCAGGGGCTGACGGAAGCCTGGGAACACCCGAGACACCAGAGTCGCTGCTGCCCTGGGTGGAAGGAAACCTGCCCTGGAAGATGGGAAATGCAATAAGGAGAAAGTACCAAGGTACATGATGCTGTGAAAACGGAGATGTTTTAATTAAATTAACAATTAAAATCATTTTAATTATGTGAATTATTTGAATTCATGTTAGTTCTTTTTAGGAAATTAATACTTAAAGCAAGTTTGTTTTCTGAATTGTTGGAATTAATTGAGCCAGCACAAGAGTTAGCATTGATATCTGACCCTCTTCCAGGGTTGGGGCAGAGGAGATGGGGGCAGAGGAGATGGGCCTCCCACCGGCTTTCCCCTGGAGCTCAGCCAGAATTTCCCATTGAGGAGCCCTCAGCTACCTGAGAGCCAGGAGCTCTTGCAGAGAAGCCACTGTCGGCATGCCGCCCGCTTTGATGGCTCTGCTCTGCCATCCCTGCGCTCCAAGGACCGGACCCTGCCGCTGCCTGTGCCAGACCGGTCTCAGGGAGGTGCCAGTGAGCGGGTATGCATGGCAAGGCCTGGGCATCGCTGTCCGTTTTCCGTGGCTGCCGGTTTCATTCTCTCGCTGTTTGTCCCCTTAGCAAGACTCATGAGGTTCCTTGAGGACAAGACCCCCTCCTGCCACCTGGTCTGTTTCCTGAACGTTCTCTGCACTAGCACAGCCCTGGGATGCAGCCCTCGGGAATCAGGGTGTTGGCCATAGTAGGGCGGGTCGCTCTGCTGGGCACCACGATGGATGTTAGCTGCTGTGCTTCACTTTGCGGACACGTTGAAGTACAAAAGTAATTTTAAAATTTCACCATTATTTCAAGACAGCTGAGAGCCTATTAGCACAGAATCCCTGGTCTGAATGAAATCAAACAGTTCTTATTAATTATTCATGATGCCATGAATATGTAGCCTTATTTTTTATAATTACCAGTCTGTATAATTAATCTTTCATTTGCTTAAAGTACTTAACAGTAAGTAGAGCTGTAATTTCAACTGTTTATAAAGCATATGGAAGAATGTTTAAATGTTTAATTAGAACCATTTTTTTTAGTTTCATAGAGAATTTTTTTTCTTGTCAACGAGGATCTTTAATTATTTAAACCAAAAGAGGAAAACAGACCAGAAAAGAAAAACAACTAGTAAAGCTCGGAACTGCGAAGGTGGCATCGTTCCGTTAGTCTCGGGTTTTGCTTCCTGGGTTTGTGACGTGGTCAGAGTCCTTGTCTTTGATTTCCTAACACAAGTTGTTAAAGTTGGAAGTGAGTGTGAAATTGAGTTAGTCTAGCTTTATTCTTTCACGGATGAGAAGTGAATTATCTTCAGCAAGGTGGGTGCAGGCGTGGTACCCGGGGGTCACTGTGGTGAACAGGCTGCTCTTGTGGGGAGCCAAGTTCATCATCACTGGGACAGAGCCCAGGACACTTCCCCGGCTGGCCAGCCTCTTCCTAGAACCCCACACATTGCAAAGGATGGAGTCCAGATCTATACCATAAAGAAACGAGGGTGGTTACAGAAAGCACCACGATCTCAGCTGAGTGGCTCTGAGCACCCCACCGTTGGGGCACCTCAGCATCATGTGTGGCTCAGGCTGTGCCCTGCAGGGAGGCTGGCCCGATTGAGCTTCGATCTCCACCCTGAGAGTGAGGGCTCCTTCCCCCAGAGTGAGTTAAAGCATCGTGTGTCCACCTGTGCAGTGGCTGGTCCCAGTGGCCCTGGAGGGCTGAAACCCTGGGTCTTGCCACTGGTCCGGGGCGTCTATTTCCCCTTCCTGCAGTTCCTGTGTCTGTGTGTCCAGGGGGTTCCGATCCCTGTCTCAGGACCATGGGTGAGGGGTCAAGTTCACCCGCTTTGGAGCTGGCCCGGATCTTGGTTCTGTGGATCCTCGCTGTGTGGCTCTGGAGCAGTTCTGTCCTCAGGAGAGGGATCCTTACAGCCGCCTCTTGGGGCCATGAGGAGAATTAATAGGACGACCCCCAGGAAGCTGCTCAAAGCCCTGTGCGGGGCCAGTCCTGTGTCTCCACCAGTTCCTTCCCTCTGTGCTCCCCCCCACTGTCACATCGCGAGCCTTTATTTCCTTTTCCTTGGACCCAGGCAGCGAATGCTCTGCTGCCCTTGGCAGCCCCTTCTCTAGTCTGTCCTCAAATCACTTCCTGACGGACAGCCCTGACTAGCCATCGGCGTGTCCAAAACCCCACAAAATAGAACCCAACTTTCCTATTAAGCTGTGCAGAACTGTCCCAGCCCCACTTCCCACAGGCTGGCCTCATTCGCCATGGGATCCGTGGTTCTCACCTGGGGCTGGGGGTGCCCCTGGCATCTTGTGGGGAGTGTCAGGGATGTCCCTCCAGGCCCAGTACAGTCCCCCAGCCGGTGGGCAGCAGACAGCAGCACCCAACCTGATGTCCCTGTGGCTTCTGGTTCCCCGAGGCTGGCTGTGCTTTGCTGCCTCTTCATGCCCTCTCTCCACCTTCGCTGTTTAGCAGTGTTCCATCCATTAGAGCTCAAAGCACTGCCTCCCAGCAATGCAGCCCGTTCTTCTGGCCTGCCATCTGCCTGTGCCCCGCGGTCTGTACCATGTCCTCACGGGCCCATCAGAGCAAGGCTCCCAGGGATGGAGAGGTTCCTGTTTGTGTCTCTGTCCCACCTTCTCTGGACCTGGCACCGTGCCCTTTGCCGACAGAGGTCTTGGGTTGATTGTCAGCAAAGCAGACAATCTCTATGGCTCTAAATGGTTGTGAACATGCTTGATTGGGTGATTTTAAAAATAATTGGATATGTAAGCATTTGAGTGTGACACAGGTGGATTTTTGGGCTAATGGTCTTGTTCTTCAGGGAGTAACCACAGGCCCATCCACAAGGACCATTTCCAGCTGATTTATGGAACGCTGTTCTACCTGGTTAATTTTGAACGTTATCTCAGCCTGAGAGGTAGGTCAGCATGCGACGAAGATCACTGGTTTGAATCCTTAATCTAATCTAATCCTTAGATTGAATCCTAATCCTAATCCTAATCCTTAGGAGCTGCAGCTTCCATGCCTTCGTTGCTTCCTTGGTTAGATAGGGAAGGTATGAGCTACCTCAGAGTTGTGAGTGAGGCCTGTATCGAGTGAGCGATTTAAGTGACAAGGACTGCACCCGGAGTGTTGGTATTTAAAGACCTTTAAACATCACGATGCTGCATTTTGGTACCCAGGTAAAACAGCAAAGTTATTTCAGATGCAGACACAGACCGTCGGTGAGGTGGGGGGCTGATGGCAGGAGGTGGACCACCGACCCTGTAATGAGGGCGTGGTCTGTTCGAGGCTGAACGAAGTGTACATCATTGCGTGTACCATGGAGGTCCCCTGGAAGGGTCCATGTGGCTGAGCTGTGCGGTCTGTCCATGATGTCTGGCAGGAGCAGAGCTTTCGGGTGAAGCCTTGCTCTTGTGTGCACGGCCCTCAACGGTCTCAAAAGTCTGAGGCTTAAAGCAGGCTTGGGGTTTCCTTACACCTCCTGGACACCTAATTTGCCTGGCAAACATGTTTTTCTTGGGTGTAAAGGTGAAGGAGTGGGTGACTCTGGTGAAAGTGTACTAATTACTGCACTCTGGGTCAGTGGCGCTTGGTCGAAGACACTATCTGCCCTGGGTGGACATCTCTGGGGTGGTGAGAACCGGTGGCTGGATGTCGCAGTTTTGCCCAGAGGATGCAAATTTTTTCCTTTTTCCTCAGTAACAACACCCTACTTTGTTTAGGGAAGCAGCACACCCAGCTGAAAATCCAATTGTCTTGCACGGCGGAGCGGCTGGTGACACAGGTCCAGATGCTGGGATGCTGATGGGGGTTCCTGGAGTGGGAAGTGTCAGGAGGCTTTCCCGACCAACAGCAGCCCTGGGCCCTTGTCCAGCCTTCTTGCCCGGGGCATGACACCTGGAGGGAAAGCAGCTTCGGGGGCCCGAGGGCCAGAAGGTAGAGTCCTGGCGTGTGAGGCAGGCCTGGGCCAGGCTCCTTGGAGGATGTCACAGACTTGCTGCCCATGCAGGGACCACCCACCTCTGAGCCCCACGCAGATTTTCCTCCGTAGCCGAGTGAAATCCTGGTGTGGTGAGTGAGGCAGTCAGAGGCACCTTTTGTGGAAGGAGGACAAAGCTGGAGAGAAAGAGGTTTTCCTAAAGGCACAAGGCGCTGATTGTGCGTTAGGGATAATTCCTAGGAGTGTGGTTGCTGGTGGGTGGAAAACTGTAGCCAGAGAATAAGTGGGAATGGCCCTTGCTGGTACTTAACGGATTTGTTCACGAATGATCTGAACAGTTCCAGTGAAAAGAGCATTTCGGACACAGAAGTTTTCATCCTGCCTGACAATCAGCGTGACTGTGGGCTGTTCCATCCTTCTTGGGCGACAGTGAGAGGGTCTCAGGCCCTTCCGGCCCTGTGCTGGCATTTCCCCAGGGTGTATGCCCCATCCCGAATAGGCTGGAATGCCTCTGGGTGCAGCTGAGCCTCTTGAAAAGGGAAGAGACATGTGATGTGCTCTGGCTGAACAGGAAAGTGAGGGAGGACAGGGAGAGGGGCCTGGAGGTGAGGAGGATGGTGAGCAACACTGGGGAGAGAGGACGGAGGGTAACACCAGGGACAGGGGGATGGAGGGTAATGCCGAGGACAGGGGCATGGAGGGTAACGCCGGGGACCGGGATGGAGGGTAACACCACTTCTCCAGGTGCCTTTGGGGGATGGCGCCGCCTCTCTCACCCCAGAGTGAAGCCAACAGGATTCTGTCCCGAGGAGCCCCAGAGCCTGGCAGCTGGGATTGGCCCAGTATGAACCACCGTTCACTGGCTCTGCACCCTGGGACAGGCTCCCTGGTGTTTCCACCCTGGTTTCCCTTCTGGACAGTGGGACCCTGAGTATCCCCGTCCCAGCTGCACCCAGAGCCCTGGACTCCAGCGTGTCATAGGCACTCGTTAGCGTTTCTTTTGTTGTGGTCCGTGGACGAAGTGGCTCTCTCTTTGTGTGTTCACAGCCCTCCTGCTCACTTTACCTTCTGGGAACACTTTTTACAGAGCTTCGTATGTGGGGAGGACTCAAGTGATTAATCGAATATTTCATCAGGTGCGGTTCTTCTGTTTCCCAGTTTTGACGTAACATTTGGTGAAATTTCCCGGGACTCATGTGGTCAGCCTCACGGTTTCACTCTGTCACTTTCTAATGCAGTATTTTTGGGAGTCTTTTAAATTCAGCACCACCATTTAAAAATAAGTTTTATAATATGCAGTTTCAGGTTAATTCTTTACCTTTGTGTCTCAGGCAGTGGCTCCCCACCTGTGAGTTGTCAGAAAGGTTCACGCAGTTTTCCAGGGCGGCCTTTGCATTTACTGGAACTATAAAGAGCTCGTTCCTGCTTCGGAGGCGATTGACACGCAGTGCGCGTGAGGCTGTGCGTGGCTTAGCGTCTTCTGCAGGCTTAGAGGTCACTTTCTGTTCTTCCCCAAGCCTGCGGGGCTGTGCCGAGTGTTCACTGCGGGCGACGGTTACGCTGTCTGGCACAGGCCACCGAGGCCACAGGGCAGGTTCCACGTAGCGAAGCCTGCAGAATGGCAGAGCCCGGCCTCCTTG
This sequence comes from Macaca nemestrina, assembly GCF_043159975.1. Taxonomy (NCBI): domain Eukaryota; kingdom Metazoa; phylum Chordata; class Mammalia; order Primates; family Cercopithecidae; genus Macaca; species Macaca nemestrina. The sequence continues at coordinate 296,170 of NW_027257558.1, forward strand.
CCGCCCTTCACGGGGAGCAGAAAGCGCAAGCCTGTGATCAGAGCTGTGCTAGCCCAGAAAGCCTCTGAACAGGTTGAATTGAGGAATCTGCTCCTACCAACTGCCCATGTTTAGGATGTGTTTGAGTTTTTGTGATTTTTCTTGCACTGAAGCTACTGGACTGGCTCTGTGTCACCGTCATGGGTCTTCATGTTGCCCCGACGGGAAACGGCGGGGGTGGAGGGCTACACAGAGGCTGCGGCCCTGATAATGAAGGGCTTGTTGCCTCTTTGGACAGTGAGTTCAAACTCTTTGTAATTGTCAGCACAAAGAGTGACCCGCTGAGGACACGGCTGTAATACAGGGTGGCATGGTTGATTGTCATAGCTGATATCAGGTACCTGCCTCTAAAATGACGGTACCCGTAGTGTGGCTCCAGGAGGGCAGCTCCTGCCAAACACACGTGCTCCTGGGCCCCTGCAGACAAGGTCGTGTTGCCTGCCAGGCCTGCAGCTGTGAGTGCAGAGGAGTCTACAGGGCACCGAGTGCCTCCCTCGTTTGCTTGTGGGGCCCAGCCCTCCGTCCCTCCCGGTCCCCAGTGCGGCTTCTCCCAGGATTCTCCCAGCCCTGTGGACACCTCCGTCTTCACAGCTTCTGTAGTTTTCTCGTGGGCGCCCCAGGTGGGCGCCTGGGCAGGGTTCGTGTGTTAGTTGAGTTCTCTCTAGCCAACCCTGGCTCGTGGCTCAGCAGGTCCCTTCAAATGAGTCAGTCAGCTGTGTGCCTGCATGTTCAGGATACTTGTCAGGGGCTTTCCTCAGAGCAAGACCGACGCTCACCTCATCCTTGGGACTTTGGAGCCCGCCCTGGAGAGACTCTAGCCAGTCCAAAGGGGCCGTCCGGGTCCCGCAGGCTGGTGGGAGTGACTTCTGAGCCACTCGAGCCCCCACTTTGTGTTCCTACACACCACAAAGCCACTTAAAGTGCCATGTTCTGGTGCCGTGTGCCTCTCCAGTGTGCCACACAAGCCCGGACGGGGATCTGAGCGGGCGCTGCCTTCCTCAGGCTATGCTTGAGTTTTGGGGCAACTGGAGCACTCGTGGCTGTGATGATCACCGCTGTCTGGGCTCCCCTAGAAGGTCTCACCCGCAGCCTGAGGGCCACGTCGGCAGCCACCGAGGAGCCGCCAGGTGCGGCGTTGGTCCCACTCAGTTCTTTTCGACTTTGGTGACAAGAGGAGACAGCAAAACTTCAGCTGGGAGCCCCAGGCCTTCTCTGCTTGGGGCCCTGGGACTGAGATAGCACAGATCCTGCCATCCACGTGCTGGGGGCCCCGCCGTGCGGCTCCCTCCTCTGATCAGGGGCCACGCCCTTGGGCTGGGCAGCTCCGGGTTCTCGCACTCAGGGGCCCAGGGAGGGTCCTGGATGCAGAGAGAAGGAGAAGGGTGGCGGTTTGAGCCCAACTGTGTTGGCTTCATCTTCTGCCTCCTGTCCCTAAATACATTTGCAAAGTTTTCCAGATGAAAACTCAGAAGGGATTTTTAATGACTGGAATCTGTGAATTCCATGGGAGCCAAGTGTGTCCACCTCTTTCACCCACCTCATTTCTCCCCGTTGGGGCTGATTTTGGCAGCGTTCAGAGGGGCATGGACTCAAGGGGTGGTGGCCAGCCCTCGGCCCTGTGTCCCTCTCCTCCTCCCCTCAGCGCCACAGCATTTTGGTGTCATCCCCTTCCCTGCGCGCGTCCTCATGAAAACCAAGTGCGGCTGGAGGGAGATGCCTGTGCCCACTCCCGTGACCTTCCCGGCCAGCCTGGCTGCAGCAGCCTCTCAGCAGGCATCTTTCTGGTGCTGCCTCCGTGCCCCTCCCATCACTTGACGCTCGTGCTCCTGAATCTTCACGCGTGTACTCTGTGCATCCACCTCACGGGCTCCCTGGGAACGGAGACAGTGTCTCACACCGGTCAGAATGCTCTTCTCTGTCCACTGAATAGTCCAACACAGAATCATTCCTCTGTGATTATTTATGCCTTGTTATGTAGAACTGGAATAAAGAAAAAGTGAATTTAGACATTACAGCCATCAGGTTGAAGCTAGGTAATTGCATTAGGGAATTAAATGAGAGCATTTGAGCTTCTTGAGTTCTAATTCCACATCTTCGTATCCCCGTCACCCCATACCCAGTGTCTAACACAGCCCTTGGTCTAGGAGTTTCTTGATAAATGCTTCCTGAATTGAACTGGACTGAGCTTAACATTTCCACGTCATAATTCCTAGTCAATATCGGGTATTGGCCCATCTGGAAAAAGGGCAAGGCATGGTGCTTTAGGCCCAGGTCCCCAATATCAACTATGAAAATAAAACGTTGTCATCTCCAATTGCAGCCCTGTCCTCAGCTCGTCACTGTTTATGCTAACAATTATAAACAGCTTGAAGTTGCTGTCCTGAGAAGCAACACATCCTCCATTCTCTCTGCAGTGCAGCTGCCTTGGTGGATGGAACATGCCCCTCCTCCCTCCCTCCCCCTCCTCTCTCCTTCTCCCCCCTCTCTCCCTCTCTCCCCCCTCCTCTCTCCCTCTCTCCCCCCTCTTGTCTCCCTCCCTCTCCCCTCCTCTCTCCCTCACTCCCCCCTCCTTCTTCCTGTCTTCTCTCACCTTTCTCCTCCCACCTTCTCTCCTGGGCTAGGGGCAGAAGAGAAGAGACCTCCGGAATCTTCTGCTTCATTCAAGCAGCTTGGGGGCAGCATCAAGTGCTACAATTTGGCTGCCCCAGCAGGTGCCTCAGGGCAGCCTTTCTAATGGGAATCCTGGAATCATGTCTTTCCTTAATGTGTCCTAAAGGCTGGAGGACATGAAGTGAAACAATGCTCCATGCTCGGTCCTGTGATTTTGTGTATTTATTAGACTTAATTTGAAATTAAAATAAATAATACCCAAGGTAGAGCATGAAAAAAAAGAAAAAACAGGCTATGGTGTTTGAAAAACAAACAAAACCGTTTGGTTTGTTGGTTTGTTCTTAGACCTTCAGAGGCTCCTAGGTCACACGTTTCAGTTTCTCAGCGAGTGACATTCTCGTGTCAGCCTCTTGTTTGATGATGTCAGCCACAGCAGAAAGAAGCACTCCGTAGGCCCCGTGCTCAGCACATTGGCGTGAGCTTCTGCCGTCTTCTGTTCATGCTCATCACAGCTCTGTGCAGTGGGCGTCCTCCTGATCCATGTGGGAGAATGGAGGATGGAGGCGGAAGGGTGAGTGACGGCAGGATCACATGAGGGGTCTCTCCCGAGGTAGGGAGGGGAACCGGCCCAGGACCTCGGTGCCCATCGCGTCCTTCCTCCTCCTCCTCTGCCTCTCTGTGACTGTTTGACTCAGGCTGCAGGGACAGACATGAGTATGTGCAGAGCGTGTGTGCACCCCTGGGGGCGTGTGCTCATATTGGCAGAGAGGGATGTGAGCGTGTACAGAGCGTGTGTGCACACCTTGGGGATGTGTGCTGGCATTGGCAGGGACAGATGTGAGTGCATACAGAATATGTGCTGGCATTGGTGGGACAGATGTGTACAGAGCGTGTGTGCACATCTCGGGGTTGTGTGTTGGTGTTGGCACGGACAGATGTGAGCATGTGCAGAGCGTGTGTGCACAGCTGGGGCTGTGTGCTGGTGTTGGTATGGGCAGACGTGAGCGTGTACAGAGCGTGTGTGCACAACTAGGGGTGCGTGCTTATGTTGTTTTGTAAGCGGCAAATACGTGGCCCGTTGCCTCGGGCGGCCCTGCGCCCGTGCTGAGTCCGTCAGTGGCCCTCGGGTTGGGGTCTCCATCTCCCCAGACAGCACTCGAATGGCTTGAGGTTTCAGATTCTTCCTCTCCGGGTACTTGGACCTCCTCAGGACCAAACATCAGAACCAGCCAACTGCAAACTACAAGAACGTTCAAATGCATCTTCAGTAGGAAAAAAAGGCAATTGGAATAATTTTCCAACATGACCCCGTGGGTAAGCCGTTAGATACTCCAGCCAACAGATTGAGTCACTTTAAAATTTACACCAATTAAAATAGTTCTGAGAGTTACAGAGCTTTACCGCTAAACCTTGAAATAATTGAAGCGTTCTGCTCCACTTGCTTACAAACGGTTTGAGGATAACTTTCAGTCCAAAGCAGCAACCTTCTAAATCCAGCTTAGATGCGAGGCTCCCACTGACACAGGAAGAGACAGTGGCCCTTGATTATTCTCCTGTGTTCAGATACATTGTCATTTTTTTTTTTTTGTATCCTGATCAGCACTTCTGCTTTTCCAATTCAAACTAAAGGGAGTTTAGTTCTGTTTTGGAGAAGCTGTGGTTAGTGGTTTCTTTTCATGGTTTACTTAATCTCTTAAGTCTGGCACTTACATTTACCCAAATGGACTTTTCTTTAGTACGACGGTGCCATAGCCCAGGGCTTCTCCCTCCATATCTGCTCCCCAGGAGGCCCCCTAGGAATGGGCGCTGGAGATCCAGCCCCTCTCCGTGTGCCCTTTTCTTTGAGTCCAATGTAGGTTTGGCTCAGAGAAGAAAACAGGCCTCCGGGTTAGGTGCCTCTGACTGCTTGCTTGTGAAATGTTTAATGAGAAGGCGTCTTCCAAACTAATTTTACACATTAATAGTTGTAGCTTAAAGTGTCACTGCAGTCATAAGAACAAGAAACACTCCCATAAAGTAGATAAGCAGAAAAAAGCCGTAAAAGTTTAATAAAGCGCAAATAAAATGGTGTTGTAAGAATGTACAGTGGGAAATGTTCTCAGTCCAGCCAGATCGGCTGTGGCATCCTCCTGTAAATACATTCAGCCATGTGTGGCCCTGATCGCAATCACTACTGTGAATTGTGATCCAGAATGTTCTTGGGGGCCGATACCTGGACTGTGCCAGCAGCTGAGTCTCATTGGAGGTCACGGCGGTGATGTGCTTAGTGTGGCCATCTGGGCTGAGGGGTGGTCACCCGTTCACTCACCACGTGCAGCCGTTATTCTTGTGATGGAGTTGCACAGGGCCCAGCTTGTCCACCTTGGCTACTTAAAGTACCGGGAACCCAACCGCTGGTGAGTGCGTCCCGACATGGGAGCTGTCTTTTTTATCCAGGGCCCTCTGGTGCTGCAGACCCTGAGTCCACGGGGAGGCACCGGAGGGCTCTACTGGGCCATGGAGGTCCCCGAGCAGGTGGTCACTCACTGTGAAGTGGTCCATGGCCTGTGAGGTTATTCCCGGGGTCTGTGTGAGCGAGGTTAACCAGTTCACAGCTGGGCACTTACCCCTTACACAGGTGACACTACTTAAAGTGGAATCTCTATTAGCTCGCACGGGCGTGTGTGAGGAGCTGGGAGGGTGCGGAGGCTTGGCCCTAGCACTGGAGCCCGGGCTCCTGACATTCTGCGTCTTCCTGCTGAGGGGCCATCAGGGCTGCTGTGGGTCCTGAAGACAGTAGGTGCCATATGGACCAGGGGATGCGGAAGCCTCTAGAGGCTGCGGGAGGCGAGGAGACGGTCGCTTCCCCAGAGCCAGCCCTGTCGACACCTCGACGTTAGCTGGTGGGACCTGTTTTGGACTCCAGCTTTCAGAAATGGGAGAAAATAAGTGAGTGTTCAGGGCGCTAACTTTGGGGTGATTTAGTGGAGAAATAGAAAACCAGCCCACGAAGGTGCACGCATTGAAATATGCTCTGTCCAGGTGTTCACAGTGGCGTGAGGGGGATGGCATCAGGGTTCGGGGAACTGTGCAGCTTTACTGAAGGAAGGGGGCTCGCCACGCCTTTCCTCATGTAACTGAAGGTATGTATGCCTGCCACACCGCCCAGGAGACAGGGACTAGAAATCTGACTTTATTTCTTATGGGAACCAAGGTCAGAACACGGTGAGGGCCGAGACGAGCTTCCTACAGCCTGACCTGGGAAGAGGAATCGCAAGTAGTTTGTGGTTTTCTACACAGACCTGTCCTTTCAGGTTTTGTTAAGTTCTGGAAAAAGGCAGAAGCCAGGCACACCTCGGCGACGGACAGTGTTTCTGGAGGTGGTGCGGCTTCAGCCTTAATGTGGCCGTGTGGTTGGGAGGCTCAGAAACTGCCCTCCAAGAGCACTCATCTGTTCCTTATTGCACTAATACCTCATTTACAGAAATTACAGAGCAGTGCGGGAGGCCTCTGGTCTGGATGGGTTTGTGTGGACCGAGGTCACGGGGTGTTGTCCCAAGTGCTTATCCTGATCTGGCAGAGGCTCTGTTCCCAAATAATTATTCCACAGTTTCAGAGCCTATATCTGAGTGATAGTCTTTTAACTTTGTTGCATAAAAGTAAACAAAGTATGTCTTGAGGGTCTAAAAATTCATGTAGTAATCATGGCTGTAAACTCATACATGGGGCTTTTGGGATGGAGTGAAAACACCATCACCTGGCGTGGACGCTGCGTGGTATTTTTAGTGTGGTGGCCTGCTCGTGCCTTGAACTCTATCTGCAGTGTGAGCAACAGCTGTGTATTTGAGAAATGTGGGCAGGTCAGCTTGCTCCTCCAGGGGCCTGCGGGCGTCCGGGTGAGGGGCCTGGGATGCGGCCATGTCAGTGGGAAGGAGCTTGGTTGTGTCAGCAGATATGTCTGCCTCTACAGGCCTGCAAGCCAACCAGAACCCAGTTTTCCTTTGGCCATCTAATGCCAGAAAAAAATCTGTTTCTTAGAGACTTTCATAATTTATATTAATGAACCGTTTGACCATACATAAAATGTTATAAATGTATGAGGCTTTACAACTTGGCAGATGTGTAACTCACATGTTATGATTGAATCCAACTGTTGAAGATATTTGTTTCACTGGAAGGTTTTTAGCATTTTATGTGCAAACCAAATGCCAGTAGCATTTTGAAAGAGTATTTTGGAATTTTAAACACAGAGTGGGACAGTGCTGGGTCTCTGGGATGCTGGTGAGGTGGACGTGACCTCAAGCTCTTGGAGCTTGCAAGCAGGATTCCTAAATTGTCACACTTGCAGTGCTGGAAGTCAAAGTGGACTTCTGTAAATGAGGTATTAGTGCAATAAGGAACCGATGAGTGCCCTTGGAGGGCAGTTTCTGAGCCTCCCAGACACCGCCGGAGGAAGTGGGGGAGGGGGGCAGTAACCCACCAGAACCTGGACGGTGGAGCCGGGTTTGCTGGTGGCCCTGCGTGGCTGGTCATTATGTGCAATAAGGAACAGGTGAGCGCCCTTGAGGGCGGTTTCTCCCTGCTTCGCAACTGCAAGTGGAAGATGCCTCAAAGTGGGGGGAGGTTGGTGGTGGTCGGTTATCCATTGGGGCCGGATTTGCTGGTGGCCGCTGCGTGGCAAGTCACTGGGTGGAGCGATAGGTGAGTGGAGTGGGAATAGAGGATGCACCCTCCACAGCTACTGCTGGGAGTTGGCTCTGGTAGCAGAGGGGGCATAGAGGGATTCCCACCAAGGGCAACACGGCTGGGGTCCCACGTGTGCTGGACGCTGACGTGTGGCTATGTGATCTCCACAGCCATCCTGGGAAGTGGGTTCAGTTACCTTCCCATCTCACATTTGAGAAATCTCGGGCTCACATCACAGCTGGGTGGGTTGGAACTAATGTCTCAGGCAGGACGTTGGCCCCAGAGCCCAGCTCTTACCACCCCCCCCCCTGCCCTTTTCAGTCCACCAAGCTTGTAGAGAGGGGTGTGTGGTGGTGGGGGGCGGCTGAGAAACCAACACAGTAGAAGGGGGGAAGGAAATAAACCAGGCAGGAGACACAGGCAGTACTTGGGAGGTCTACCCGAGGTCTGGGTGTGGGGGGCACCTCTGGGCCTGTGAATCCCGTTCTGTGCTCCCGGCTTACCCAACCTTGGCCCTCAGCCACATGCTGTGCGTTTTAGGTGAAATCTCAGTCCCTCGCATGGTGCGAGCATCTTTTCTCCCTGGCTTTGCTTCTCCTTAAATCACAGAGTCTCAGTGGGGATGGCGGGGTGGTTGGTGGTCCATGGAATTTGCCCTCCACTTTCCCATCCTTGTCCTGTCCTGTCTGGCCTGTTACCTGAATCGGTGTCTCTTCAGAGCCTGCAAATGAGTGGAGGCCACAGCAGCCCCTCGCTGACCGGCCTCTCAAACTTTTTTATTCATCAGAATTGTGTTAAATGCTGATTCCTAGGCACCCCATTAGACTCTCTATGCCTGCCTGGCATGGGTACTTTGGGGACGGTACAGAGGGTTGCTGGGCTGTTTCAGGAGGGAATTTGCATTTGTAGAATGTCCCCTGTGGTCTTTCCAGCACTCTACTTTCCACGCACACGTGGCATTAAACCTGGAAGACCTCTGGGTGTTGTGCTGGTGAGGAAGTCCCGGCTGGACGAGGGGCTGCTGGGGCTCGGACTTGATTCCTGGGCTGGGGGCTGTGGGCTTATTCTCTTCAGTGGGCCTGCTTATGGGATGCCCTGAGTTCTGCTGTGCACTCAGGGGATGGTGCAGAGACAGGCTCAGGAAACACAGACCATGGATTTAAAAATTCCTACTGGAAAATCTTTTATGAGCAAAGAAATTTGCATCTAACTGAAGACAATCATTGCTTGAATAATTGGTTTGTTTACAAAATTGGTCCTATGAACAGATTAAAGTTTTCATTCATGCCTTGTCTATAACGTAAATAGGAGCTGTTACCGCAACCTAAATTAGCCTTAAATTTTGTATCAGATTGCAGTCCAGATTACAAACGGCTGCTTGATAATCTAATTGATAAAACGGAGGAATTTAGTGCTTGGAACCCAGCGTGAAGAGAACAGAATTGCTTTGGCTTCTCAAAAGCGTGTGACTGAGGGGTGACCTGGGGTGAAGAGAAGTGGCTGGAGTCATTATACTCAAGGAGATGATCTGCCGGAGCGCCTCTCAGCTGTCTTCTGGATAAAACAAAAGGGCGAAAAATGGAAAAATTCAGCACTGAGTTCGTCTATGCCCTGAGCTTCTCATATGGTCATTAATGTGACCGGGCTGTATCTGTGAAGCCTCCATACAGGCACAAAGGAATTAGGCTACCTCTGGTGTCTGGACCGCGTGTCATTTCCTAAAGCCCTTTTGGGTGAAATGACAATCGCAATGTCTGTTCGGAGAAGTGTAATCTCACGTATGAGATACAGATTTTAAATGATGTAGATTTTAAACACCAAAGTCAGGAAGCTTGGTGGGAGTGGCTGTCTTCCAAGTGGTTTTCTGTGCTGCCATGGATGAGGCGTGGATGTGTTTGTTGGTGAGATCCACTGGTGAAAGGGCTAAGCAAACCCTGCAGCTGGGGCGGTGTGAAGCTACATCTCTTCCGGCATCCCAAGTAAATACATTTTGTAAATCTTGTGAATTTGACCCTGACTCTAACCCTGAGTGTTGAAGTCTGGTGCAGTGTCTTGAGCCCTCTTCTGCATTGAGGGTGAGTGACTGTAAATGAGCGATTCCTCAGTGATGAAAGTTCAAATTTGGCTTCCCTGAGGAAGCCAGACCTCAGTCACCCGTATCTCCATTGTAAGCACTGTGGCCTCTAGGCGGGTGGCTGGAAGTTTCCAGGCCCGCCTTGGAGACACAGCCATGCGGTGCTTGATGATTTGATAACATCGGCCACCTTCTGTCTAATCACGGTACAAATGATTCTCCTACAAGGAAACGGATCTGGTTTCTTCCCTGATCGTTGGAAGAAGCAGCCCACCTAGGAACTGTACCGTCCTCTGCACTTTCACAGCGAAGCCTGTGTCTGTCTCCCAGGAGTGTCATGTGTTGTGGGAATCACGGGAATTGCCTCTTTAATTCTTCCTGCTTTTGAGGGCTCGGGCAGCTCTGCCTGTTTCACCCGGGACAAGCAGCGTGTGGTCTCTGGCTGCTGTGGGACTAGGGCTTGTGTTTCACCTGGGACGAGCAGCGGGTGGTCTCTGGCTGCTGTGGGACTAGGGCTTGGGGTGCATCATCACATCCGGTGACCTGTCCAGGTGGGCATCATTGTCTTTTGCCTGTTGGCTGAGGCAGCTGTGATGCCATGGGGGTCATGCTTGTGTCAGGGCCAACCCAGTTCTTCCTGTGCACACCTCTCCTGCTGGAGTGCCTTTCCTTATGATGACGTGCTGAATTAGGGCGGAGAATGCAGAGAGGCTCTGGGCGTCTCCTTCCCATTCTTATTCCCTGGAGCTGTGATGCCGGACAAGGGAGCCCATAGCCAGAGGCTCCTTTAAATTTAATTAGAATAAAGATTTGATTACATAGCCAAACACATTTGAAAAGAACTTCACAGATTAAATTCCGGATTCAGCCCTTCAGGCCCAGTGGCCACGTTTCGGGGCTCAGCAGCTGTAGGTGGCTGTTATCTTTCTGTGTTGGCTGAGCAGATTGGGACGTTTCCGGTTCAGCTGGCAGTTCTCTTGAATGGCTCTGCCTGTGGTGGGGGCACCTTGGCTGGAGAGCCTCGTGGGGATCCTTTAGGCCTCTGGCTACAGCCAGGCTGCACGGTTCCTGTGCCCCGGGTCCTCTGAGGCCCAGATGGATCCCACCACAGAGCCAGCACTGCTAGACTTGGGTACTGTGTGCAGACAGCAGAGGGGCACGTCTGGGCCTTGCAGGGGCTAGGGTGACTGGCCTCCTTGGCCAGGATCCCGTCTCCAAGTTTTCAGAGGAAATGCATCCACCGTCCACACCGTGCACCAGAGGAAAACTGCAGGCTTCTCTGTGGATGGTGAATTGAGATCATGCAGAGTGACTAGGTTTGGGCTCCTGACCAGCGTGAAACTTGATACCTTTAGGTGGAACCTGACATGCCTCCATATGTACATGGCAAAGAGAATGCAGCGTTGTCAGCTTGAATCCAGATGTGCTCCCGTTTTGAGGTGGAAGGTTCTGGGAGTATTGGCCGTTGGTGATTGTCCTGCCATGGAGGACTTTGAATGCAGGCACTGGTTTAGGATAACCCTGGTTTCCTGGTCCTGTATGTGGGCATCGCTGAGTCTCCCGGGCTGGAGGAAAGCAGGGCAGATGGGAGGGTGACAAGAGGTCAGGTGTTTCCAGCTCTGGGGAGTGATGCCATCAGACGGCTGAGATCAGGTGGCCAGGGAACAAAGCAGGGGTGCATGGAAATGTCATGTTTCCTGGGGTATGGGGAGGACCTGTTGAACTCTATTCCTGGGCAACAGTTCTTCCATTCTCAGGAATCTGTGCCATTGTAATTGAGTAGCAAATTCTAGAATTGCTCTAATTACTTAGTGTTAAGTCCCCATCCCAATTACCATGAATTAGCAACAGTGATAACAGTTTGCCTGGTCAAGCCTTGCTAAGAAAAACCAGTGGAACTAGTTTTAGTTGCCTCGAGTTCCCTCCAAATCGGATTCCTTAGCGGCTTATGTCCCCACAGCTGCTGCAGTTCTTCCTGGGCCTGGCAGGCACATTCCAGACATTCACATCTCAGCTCAGATGCAGGCGTGCATATTATAGAAAATCGCACTGCGCTGTGATTGGCTTGAGCTGACGTTCTCTAGGTGAGAGGCGGAGGCCGAGGACCTGTGAGGGACTGAGTGTCCTCTCATTGACTTGGAGCAGGTGCACATCTGCTCTTCAAAAGTTCTAATGGGATGAAATTAGAAATATGAATTTTTAAAATTCACGTGTTACTAACTCTGTTCAGTGATTTCCTCTGAAATGAGAGACTACTTGCAGACGAGGCATTCAGACTGCAGCTCTCCTTAGAACTGTCCTAGACCTCGATGCCGTCCTTTGGCCTCTTCCTGGGTGTGGGGTCCTCTGCTTGAAGCAAAACCACGTGGTCTGTGCATCACTACTGCAACCAGCTCAACGTACACTGGGAGGGGGGCCGGATCACTTAACATTTTAAATGCATTTAACATTAAACCAGCAAGTCAGCCAGTGCTTTCTGTAACCAAGCTGCCTGGCTCATGGGAACCTGACACTTGACTTTTCGGAAGAGAATACTTGCTTCTGTGGAGTGTCAATATTTGTCTCATTTCTTGAGACTCTGCTCAAAGTGATGAACGTGTGTAAATTAGGACCTTTTTGTGTAAATTGGGCCACAGAGCTCTCTAAGCACAGTCAGGGGAGTAAACAGCTGTGAAAGATGCCGCCTGATGTGAGCCGTGACCAGGCACTTTGGAACCTGGGATCCCATCTCCAGCCTTTCAAAGGACGTAGAGGAATTGGCCTGATGTGAGCCCTGGCCGGGCACTTTGGAACCTGGAATCCCATCTCCAGTCCTTCAAAGGACAGAGAGGAATATAAAATGCAGATGGGAGAGTTCATATTTTGGGCATCTCTGTTCTTTTGAAATCAAAGTGCAAGGAAAAAGTTTTGCCTTGAGGTCTTACCCCATACTTGTTTTTCTCCTGAGGTTTTAACATTTTCTTAACTGCTTTTTTCTCCCCCGATCCTTGGGGAACTTCTATCTTCATATTTTCTTAAAAGATATGGTTAAATTCAACACTGAAATTTAAAAACATGCATTCATATTATTTTTCTTTAAACTGATGTATCTGATGTTGGTGAAGAACTCACTGGGCGTATTGGTGTATTTTCATTTTTTTGAGACAGTCTTGTGTTGCCCAGGCTGGAATGCAGTGGCGCGATCTTGGCTCACTGCAGCCTCACCTCCTGGTTCACGCCATTCTCCTGCCTCAGCCTCCTGAGTAGCTGGGATTATAAGTGCCTGCCACCATGGCTGGTTCATTTTTGTATTAGTAGAGATGGGGTTTCAACATGTTGGCCAGGCTGGTCTTGAACTCCTGACCTCATTTGATTAGCTCACCTTGGCCTCCCAAAGTGCTAGGATTACAGGCATGAGCCACCACACTCGGCCTGGGATATTCTTGATTGTAACTGTAATAGATCCCTTTAATAAAAACAAAACAGAACACCACCACCAACAACAACAACAAAAAAACAGCTGTCTGAAAAGTCCCAAAATTAAAGAGCTCACTTGGACAGGGATTTGGACACCAGTTGAATGGCCCAGCACAAACCATAGTTACATGGGCCACTCGGCCTGTTAGATCCTTAGGGTATTTGAAGTCATGTGGATATTTGCATTTCTGCTTCTGGATATCGTGTCAGTATGAATTCGTCTAGTGTTTGAGGGCCAGGCTCAGATCCGGGAAAGCAAGAGCCCCTGCCCTCACGGCACTTCTCTTCCGTGTGTGTGTTAGGAAAATAGAAAGCATAAGATATTTTTTTCAATGAGCTGGGAAGATGGAAAAATAAGCTTAAGATGTTTACTTGTTCAGAAGAAGGGAGGTGCAAGGAATACTCAGCTTTGCTGCTGCTGAAGGAGGCCCCTGGCGGAGGATGTTTCAGAGGTAGGGTTTGTCTGAGAAAGGTGGTAAGAGGCAAATAGGATGCCCCATCTGGTTTGCCAGAGATGGGGAAAGTCCGTATCCCCAAAACAGCCTCAGCATTCTGGCAAAGGCTTTGGAAAACCAGCTAGTGTGTGGGACCTTGTTGGCTGCTGGGGAGAAAGAAAACACTGCTGGTCCTGAGGACTGTACTGTTCTTCCACTGCTATAAAGAATTACCTGAGGCTGGGTAATAAGGAAAAAAAAGGTTTAATCGGCATACAGTTCTGTGGGCTGTACAGGTTTCTACATCTGGGGAAACTTAGAGTGGAAGGTGAAGGGGAGGTGGGCATGTCTTCACATGGCTGGAAGGGGAGAGAGAGTGAAGGGGAAGGTGCCATGCACCTCCAAACAACCAGATCTCAGAACTACCATGAGGACAGCACTTGGGGGATTGTGCTAAACCATTAGAAACCACCCCCATGAGTCACTCCCACCAGGGCTCACTTCCAACAAAGGGTTAGAGTTCAGCATGAGATTTGGGTGGGGACACACAGCCACATCATGTCAGGCTTCCCATTCTTCTCCTGCACATGCTTCACAAATGGTTCTGTCATTGGTTTTTGTTTTTGTTGATACATAATATGTGTACATGTTTTCAGAGTGCATGTGATATCTTGATTCATCCCTGTATTGATGAAATCTGTGTACTTGGGATGTCTTTCACTTTAAATATTTTCTTTTCCTTATGCTGGTAATGTTCAAGTTATTCTCTCCTAGCTGTTTTGAAATACACAGTAGATGACCCACTGCCATCCCCCTGCTGATTTATCAATAGTAGGTCTTGTGCTCCCATTAGGCTGTGTGTTTGTGCCCGTTACAAGCCTCTGCCCATCCTGCTTATGAGTGGGCTCTGCTGGGCCCTGTTGACCACCTACTCTTGGCCTCCATGAGATCTGCTCTCAGCTCCTGCTTATGAGTGAGAACATGCTCCATTTCTTTGCTTGGCTCATTTGCTTAACGTATATCCTCCAGCTCCATCCATCCTGTCGCAGATGACAGGGATCTCAGCTGTGTGGTGGAGTATTGCTCCTGTGTATGTTCGGGTCACGTTCCCTTCATCCCCTGTTGACGGACACTCAGGTGATTCCAGACCTTGGCTGCTGTGGATGGTACTGCATTGAAGCTGAGAGCAGTCACTGGCTTTATACTTGGGGGACGTGAGCCACTTTGATGTTCTCAAGCAGCCATTCCCCAAAGTCCTCCATGGAATGCCGCATTCCTTTGTGCCCATGGCTTCCACTAGGATGAAGAGCTGGGAAGGGGCTTTGAGTGAACCCTTGGGTTTCTGTCTTTAATTGGTACCCAGCTGCACTGACCAAGTGGGGGTCCCAGTGACCCTGGACACTACCTCACATAAGGTCCAAAGATGCAGTTAGGTTCTTTTTTTAACTTAAAAAAAAAAAAAAAAAAAAAAAAAAACCCTTTTGACCTGGTTAAGCTATAGCATTATCAGTTAGTGTTTTTCATATTGGAAAGGTGTATATTTTATTTTCTAAGAAGGAAAGAAATCCTGTTAAATACTCTAACCACAGATTAAATCATGTCAAGGAAAGAGGTACTATTTTGGGGGAAAATTATCCCTTCATGTCAATGATCAAGGAGATGACTTAGATTGTTTAATTGAGTTAATTATGAAATCTTAAGTGGTTTTGAGAAGATGAGCTGTGGATACTACAAGACATGAGACTGATGCTGATTTAATGTTAGTCAGCCCTGACAGAATGTGGCTAATATTTAAAGCTTGCTCCAGTATTGCTTGATAGATTGTAAGTTAATGTAAAGATCTGTTTGATGCTTTTATTTTACAAAATATTATTGAGAAAAAGTTTGACAGCCAAGGAACCACCTTCAACCAATTTCTTCCTAATTTCTATCACTAGAAAAATTTGTCCTGTTAATTCCAAAATTTACTTTTGGAAAGTTCCTGTAAGGAGAGCAGAGGTATTGGTGGTTGAATGGTGACTTGAATTTAGGTGAAGATCGTTAAATATTTCATAGTCATGTTTGTCTTGGTGGTTTTAGCAATTTTATATTAAATTTAGAACTGTGAGTCAAACCAAATGTGTTCTTTCGCTTTTGTGATACTCCTTTGTATGACTATACTGGTAAAGAATGATAAATGTGTATCGGGTATTTTTTCTGTGCAGATATTAGGATTTTGAGGGGAACAAATTAATCATTCTTCTAATAGACATTGTGCTGTGTGTTGGGTCCTTTGTATATTAGTTGAATCACTCTAATGAGGACCACTTGAAAGTCTGTTTCTATACAAGATCTTTTATATGCTGACTTGTGTTATGCAAAATCCTTCATCCTCAAAGAAGACTAAGCAATGGGTTGGAGGAGAGGTTTAATCCCCCATTAGGTCTATTCCAAATGCCCAGAATTGAATGCAAGTACGAATTATGTTTTTGAAGTGGTGTGTGTGTGTGTGTGTGTGTGTGTGTGTGGTGGACTCCTTTTTAGGTCATGAGAGGGAGTTAAAGCAAAGATCAGATTTGCTGATAAACATTTGTGCATATGCTAGTGGAGAAGTCATATGTCTTGACTGCACCTGCGTACTCTGATTTTGGTTTTGTTAGTGTCCGTAGCTACAAACCTCACCCACCTCTGGGACTCACCCTGAGGGGCTGTGGTGAGGGTTATTACAGAGTCGTGTGTCTTAGCGAATGGCACAAACGGTCTTGTGGGCCTACTTTGGCTTTGTTTGAATCTGTAGATTGTTAAACTAAGTTTAACATTTTGAGGATTATAAATTGTGATTCTTGTCTAAGAAGTTTCTGTTGTCTCTGAAGACAGGAGCCACAATACAGATGGTCCCTGGCTCACAATGGTTACGTTTGTGATTTTTTTTCCCAACCTTGTGATGGTGTGAACTAGTCACACTCAGTGCATTGTTCGGCCCGAGATGGGCTGCCTCTGAATGAACCCATTGTAAGTTGAAACTATTATGTCAAATGTACTTTCTATTTAGGATATTTTCAGCTTACGCTGGGTTTATTGGAACAGTTTCATCCCATGGTAAGTCAGGGAGCATATATGCTCATAAAAGTAGAGAGGATCTCATAGATACCATGAGATATAATGTCTCTGATGTTATAGAGATACGATGAAAACAATCAAGTGGGACTTGGAAGCCTTGGAGGGACTCACAAGGGTGGCTCTTGGAATGCAAATGTGAGCGCCACTGGCTTCTGGATGTGACATCTGTGCCTTCTGCTTAGCCCAGTGGGTTATTGGCTGCTCCCGAGGGCAGAGAGGTCCAGCGTTCCTCTGTTTAGGTGTTTGAGCTGCCTTAAGAGGCTAGGTCAATTCTCACTGGTGTCTTCAGGGCTTTAGGTCTTCTGAACAAGCAGGAGGAAGGACGACTTTGTAGAGCTTTGGAAATCTCAACGGACTTCAGGACCATCCCCCTTGGTAGGAGAGAGCCCCACTGGAGGCGAGCAGGGTGCCATGCGTGCCTGTGCTGGGCCCAGACGTGTACAGACGTTGTGAGGGCCACAGGACACAGATCGGTCTTGGTGCACAACTGGTGTCAATGGCCACGCAGCATTTCTGCCAGGTACATGAGTGCGGGGACTTGGGTTTTGGGGTGTGCGTCCTGGTTGCCTAGTTGCTTGGAAGACCCCTATTCAGACCCCAGCCTGAGTCACCGTGACAGGCCTCCCGCTTCACACGCCACACGGAAGCCGTGGCGTCGGTCACTGATGCCCACCAGCTGTCAGATGTGCGTGTGTATCTTCCCTGGTCTGGTGATGGGTCTTGTTTTGAGGTTATAGTAAACGTTCAGAGAGGTTTTGGATTTTTTATGTTGTTTGCAAGGAGGCAGCAGGGAGTGCTTGAGCAGTGAGATCCCCTTCCCAACCAATGCAATTTCAGATCACAGCAGGTAATTAGGGCAGTGGAGCTGTGGGATCACCTACCCAACCAATGAGAATTCAGATCACAGCAGGTAATTAGGGCAGCGGGGTGGGTGGCAGAACACTGAACTGTGGCTGTTTCTGGTGTCTTGCCCCGCGGACAGAGTGTGCTGGGGCCTCCGTGGTCCTCTGTGGGGTGGGTGGAGCACATGAGCTGGGTGCTGCTGGGCTGTGGCTGGCTCCCCAGCCCGGGGTTTATGCAGGACTCGTTCTTAAGACAACTTGGAACCCAGAAAGCAGCATGAGGAGAACGGGTTTGTGCGTTTCTGGATCCTTGGTGCTTCCCAGTCTCAGACGCTGTGCAGGCTCTGAGGGGTCTCGCCGGGAAAACTTGAACAGTCGGCCCCCGCGGTGGAGTGGGGCTGCAGCGGGTCTTGCAGAAACTGGAAGTGGGGGTGAGTGTCTCGCAATCGGGACCTTTCAAATGGGCCCAGCAGGCTGCATGTGTGGAAATGGTGCCACCTAACGCAGGGCTGTGGCCAGCATGGCCTGAAAGGCTACAGCAGGCTCTGTTTCTGCTGTCTTGAGAGAGTCGCTGCACGGTTTTCCTTGGTCTTTGTCTATTTGGAGGACGCTTCCCCCTTTCTTGGGCTTACACAAGCCTTCTGAGCTGCGTTGTTGAGTATGACAAAGCCCTGAGAAGGCATT
This sequence comes from Macaca nemestrina, assembly GCF_043159975.1. Classification (NCBI taxonomy): domain Eukaryota; kingdom Metazoa; phylum Chordata; class Mammalia; order Primates; family Cercopithecidae; genus Macaca; species Macaca nemestrina. The sequence continues at coordinate 314,073 of NW_027257558.1, forward strand.
TTTATCGCATAATTATGTTCTCCTGGTGGCTGGATAAATGACCTGCAAATGTGGGTGACTCAGTAGCTCTGAGGGTGCTCAATATCCAAGACAGGTGGGAAGAAAATGTTCAAGCAGGTGTCAGAGAATCTGTTCTCTACTTCACACTGGGGCCCTGGTTTGCTGACAGTCTTCACACTCGATCCAAAATGGGGATAATGAAGTCTCAGGGATTCGGCGTCAGCTGAGAGCTGCCTCCAGCGCAGTCTTCTGTGAGTAACAGTTTATAGGTTTGGTGCAAAGGGCGGGCGTTAGTTGATCTTATTTGTGGTGGTGCTTATGGTGGCTTTTCCGTAAGGAATTTAGACTTTATTAGCTTTGGCAAGGGAATCCTGAGTGATAAATTGGAAGAATGCTTCAGGAAAGTCTGGAACCTGCAGTGAGTTTGGAATCTGTATGAAATTGAGGTTTGGATTCTCACGATTTCCTAATGCTACCCCGAAACCCAGTAGTTGAGAGAGTCGTAGAGCTTCAGTTGTGCTGCCCCGGTTCCCCATTTTAAAAGGAACACGTTGCTTTCATCTAGAATGTTCTGATCTCTGAGTGCTGCCAGCAGAGTTTCCAGCTCTCTGCATCAGAGGGGAAGCCAGGACTGCGCTCACGGTGTCGCGGCAGCTGGGAGCTGAACCTGGACCTCAGGCACGTGTGATGCTGGCCATTTTCTGTAAACTCCAAGGGTGCAGTGGTCTCCTTGGCACTTTACAGTCTTCTGAAGCTTTTGATGTGTCTGTACTTTATAGATTTTTCAGAAGTAGACGGCCTTTTCCCACACCCTTGGGCCGAGTTTTGTCAGAGGCTGGTGTGTTGGAAGCACTACACCCACATTCTGACAGGGAAGACTCTGGTGTCCAACTGAGGTCAGAGTGGAAATTTGTTTTTCCTTCCCTCCAGTCTGGTCCAGCTGCTCCCTGCTTGGCCAGAAGAAAATCATTCTTATCCAAGTCGTAGGCAAACCCCCGAAGTCAAACATTTGTCTTTTTTCTTTAATATATCCATTTAGTTTTTATGGGATGATAGATGGCGAAGTGTTTTTTAGGGGAAAATTAATTTCTTTAATTACAGAGAACTTTTTGGACAAAAACTGTAATCGAGAAGCTATTTTGTAATAAGATCTAGTTAAACACTACAGTTGAAAGCTCCTTATATTTGATCTTAAACTTGGGTCTGGTATGCATGTCCACACGCTCATGCTCATGACGCCAGGCTCAGCTGTGAACTACAGGCACGGTACATACTTTCTGGTTGCTTTTTTGAAAGTCTTACTGCTTGGCCTCTCTGACTCAAATGTTGAGTTAGGTTGATTCTGTTCAGAATGTTCATCCCTCCATCTAGGGTCCAGTCATCTTTCAGGGAGGAACCGTCTTCCTCATCTTTGTCCCCTACAGTATTGTATATTTAATAGTTAAATATTTATAGGTTACATGGGTGACTGATCTGTTCATTAGGAAAATAAACAATGCCCATTTTTACATCATTATAATGGACTTGTTAAATGATTGTTAGTATAATGAAGTTTCCATGGCAAAAGAGGCTTTGCAGATGTGACTGTAACGGACAGTGAGATGGGGGAGGACCCTGGGTTGTCCAGGTGGGGTCTAGCGTCCTCACATGTGCATTGATGAGAGGGAGTACGAGGGTCTGCCTCAGAGGAGGAGACCTGAGGATAAGATAGAGGCCAGAGGGCTGTGGGGCTGAGGGCGGGGGTGGGGTAGGGGCCGGAGGGGCATGGGCCAAGGGTGGGGCAGGGGCTGGAGGGGTGCAGGGCTGAGGCCGGGGCAGTGGTCAGAGGGGTGTGGGGCTGTGAGCCAAGCTGCATGGTCGCCTGTATGAATTGGGAGACTCCAGGCAGGAACACAACCTACTGACCCCTTGACTTCAGCCCTGGGACTCCTGACTTCCAGGGCTGAGAGGAGGTTTGCATTTGTGGTAATTTGTTGCAGCAGCCATAGGAAGTTAATGCATTGTATCTGTTCTTCACCTCCAAACCTTTGAAAAGTAACCCTGTTGTATCAGCCTTTTGTGTGCCCTAAAATCTAATGAGATGGTTTGTAGGAAATAACGGACACAAACGGTGGCAGAACACAAAGTTGGACAGAAGCAGTGTCTTCTGTGGTTCTGTAGTTTGGGTCTGTGAAGTTAGATTTCGGTCAGAGAGTGTGTGGTCTTGTTCAGCGTATACCTGGAGTACTTGTTCAGAGCTCCTGGGGGAGTGGTCTTTAACACTGTTAGCATTAAAACTTCAAGCACATCAGGGCCAGAGTTCCTGAGTCAGTGTTAGGTGACCTTTGAATAAGAGTTGGCATGTAGAATCTGCCCACTTTACTAGCATGAAGCAGCAATTTTTTTTTTTTTTTTTTTTTTTTTTTTTTTTTTTTAGATCGATCTCGTTCTGTCACCCAGACTGGAGTACAGTGGCTCGGCCTCGGCTCACTGCAACCTCCACCGCCTGTACTCAATTGATTCTCCTGCTTCAACCTCCAAATTGCATGATTTATTTTCCTGTTTTACATACTTAGTATGTGACAACTCTGCAAACTTTATCAATACAAATGACATGCCAGAACTTATGAGAATCCAGCATTTTCCCATGCAAATTAGTAGTGATACGGAATTCCTGGGCTGGTTTGGTTTTATAAGACGTAGGGGCGGATTCTTTGCCTAATTTCTGTGGAACTAACAATTGTTAATCACCCAGCAATCTTACCTCCCCTAACAGCTCAGGTGAGGGGGTTACCCCCGCTGTCATGATGAGAGGCAGGAGACTGAGGCTTAGATGAGCAGGTGACACATTACTGTCTAGTCCCACCCACCCCGTAGTTTCCTGCCATGGCTCAGCTATCTTCCTACGAGAAAGGACAGACACCCTGGTGCTGGGTAGAATTCCTTGTGAACCCCTTTGCATCCTCCAGGGAGTTCTTGCTTTACGGTGGTGGCTCATGGGGAGGCCTCTGGCCCACTGAGAAAGTGACTCATGTTGTAACATTACTGTCTCTCTGTCCGGCTGCTGTCGATTGGGTGATTTGTAAACAGACATTTATTGCTCACAGCTCTGGAGGCTGGAAAGTCCAAGGTCAAGGCAGTCCAAGGTCAAGGCACCTACACATCTGGTGTCCCAGGGCCTGTGGCATACAGACGGCAGCATCTCACAGGTTCTTGCGTGTCAGCAGGCATCTCGTTGGGACTCACATGGTGGAGGAGCAAGAGGGCACCTCCACCTCCCAACAAGGACGCCAACCCCAGACCTGAGAGCAGGACCTCCCAAAGGTCCCACCTCTTAATGTATCCCATCGGAGATGGTTTCAGCATGAGGTTTTGGGGACATTCAGGCCAAAGCCATTACTCTGCCACGGTGTTAGAGCTGCATGGCATCATTACTGCAGCAGAGCCACAGCCTTCTCATGTGCATTTGCTGCAGGAGGAAGACGCAGGAGCCTGTGCAAGTTGGGGTTCAGTGCAAGAAGTCGAGACCCTCTGGGAATCTTAGCAGGAGGAACTTAAGGCTTTGAGAACTGACACCTTAGGACTGTAGTTTTCTTCAGACTGTAAAAACCTTGGTGTGTGATAATACTGAACATTTCCTGAGCCCTGTGATCCTGTAAAACAGTGGTGGTTAAGACATTCCCCCTCCCCACAACTGCGCCCCCACTTTTACTGCAAGAAGCCCCTTCCTATGTGGCTTAGGCTGACTTGCAGATGACCATATACCGAGGACAAGGCCAGACACAGGCCTTCAAACCCCCCATCTCTGCCTTATAAGTGATTAGCTAAACTGCCTGTTCGCACTAATCAATCACCTTCCACCTTGAAATGGTTCTTCGTGGTGCAGTTGCGCCTGGGGGGTGGACTTGTCTTTGACTGTTGCCTTCCACAGAGGACGGTTAGGGTGGGCAGGAAAGAATTCTCTGCTACAGGTCTGCATTCCAGGCTGTTTCCAGAAGTGGGAATTCTTGTGCCCTGGAGTCTGGGAATGGATTTCTAGTGTCCCAGCTTCAGGTGGAGTTGAACTTGAGTGAGGCAACCCACCACACCCATCTGGAGCCAGGAACTAGAGCCATTTTTAAAGTGGCAGTTTCTCCATAAGGTTACCCAAAAAATGCGCTCAGCACGTTTCTTTCTTTCTCATATGCATTTGGCCATCTAAAACGGGAATGGTGGCTTTTTCAAGTATGGATGTAGTTTTTTTTGTTTTGTTTTTTTTTTTTTGAGACGGAGTCTTGCTCTGTCGCCCAGGCTGGAGTGCAGTGGCCGGATCTCAGCTCACTGCAAGCTCCGCCTCCCGGGTTTACGCCATTCTCCTGCCTCAGCCTCCCTAGTAGCTGGGATTACAGGCACCCGCCACCTCGCCCGGCTAGTTTTTTTTTTTTTTGTATTTTTTTTAGTAGAGACGGGGTTTCACCGTGTTAGCCAGGATGGTCTCGATCTCCTGACCTCGTGATGCGCCCGTCTCGGCCTCCCAAAGTGCTGGGATTACAGGCTTGAGCCACCGCGCCCGGCCGGATGTAGTTTTAAATTTTGAGTATTGTAAACCTTAATGTAGCTTCTTAAAATGTTTGCCTGATTATCTGGAGATTTACTAAACCTTTGGAGTGGTAATAATGAGTTGATCTATATGACTTTGCTTTCTATGATGCAATGAAAGTACTCTAATGAAAACCTCTGCAGTTGAGTCAGCAGGCGATTGGCCAAAACAAATTCTGCTTTTTGGGTTTCTTTAACCAAACAAGGGAGTAGAGTGTAGGCTGAAGTGGCAAATTCATTTCAGAGCACGCCAGAGCCCTCAGTGATTGAGCAGCCTTCTCAGGTGAACGTGTAATGTGCCGTGAGTCTTGGCAAGCCTGGCTACTGATGTGTGCACGCGACACCACAGAGCCACACCTAGGAAGATGTGGTTTCTGTAATAAGCTTTGGAAAACCAAAGTTCAACTTAATTATCCAACTTTGTTATGGAAAAAGCTTAGATCAGATGGCCAAAGACCTGATTGTTTCATGGTTGAGACATGGTTATAAAATTGCCCTTACTTGGTGCCAATCAGTGTTGGTCCACAGTGATACTCCTCCAACCTCACTGAATAGTTTGGAGACTGATATGAGACTGTGAAAATCTCCTTAAGGTGAAAAGGGCTCTGGGGCACCCGGGAATATCCGCACACCCGTGGCCGTTCCCCTATAAGGTGGAAAGGACGGCTGGGTCACGCGGGAGCATCCGCACACCCGTGGCCGTCCTCTTTAAGATGGAAAGGGCTGCTGGGGTGCCCTGCAATATCTGCACACCCGCGGCCATTGTGGCTGTCCCACTTTCTGCTCAGTCACCTCTGTGTTCCCGCATTCAGGCTTTGGGACACTCATGAACAGCTCGTCCCCTGGGCTGGTGAGGAAGGAGTGGGAGGTTGTTCTGAGGCTCTGTCACTGTCTGCCCTGTCATGAGCTGGGGAAGGCAGTGGCAGTGACCCTGGAGGAATCTGGTCAGTGAGGGCTCCGGCAGGAAATGCTGAGGCTTGAGGTGGCTCTGCCAGTCATAACCAAATGTCTTCCCTCTTATTTCCATGATTCCTTCTAGTTCTGCACCTTGCACTGCAGAGTCTCTGTGTGTCTATAAATATACATGAGTTACGATACAGGTGTCTCTTTCCCCTCTGTCTGGGGCTGGGCCCAGGGAATGAAGTGCAAGACCCCCTTACTGCTGGATGCCCACCAGCACGAGGCACTGCCTGCCCTGCTAACGAATGCCTCCAGCGGGGAGGCGGCGGTAGCACTGCCCCCATGGTGCATCCTTGGTGCATGGAGGAAAGTGTGTTCATGATTAAAACACAGCCCATCCTCTCAAAAGCAGGGTGACAACCACATTTACTTCTGGAATCTTAAAAAAGGGCCCGTCTCTTTGAGAGAAGAACGTAGCATGTATGTGTGTACCTCCTTTGTTTTTTTTGAGACAGTTTCCCTCTGTCACCCAGGCTGGAGTGCGGTGGTGCGATCTCACTGCAAGCTCCGCCTCCCAGGTTCATGCAATTCTCCAACCTCAGCCTCCAACGTAGCTGGGACTACAGGCACCCGCCACCATGCCTGGCTAATTGTTTGTATTTTTAGTAGAGACGGGGTTTCACCGTGTTAGCCAGGATGGTCTCGGTTTCCTGACCTCGTGATCTGCCCACCTCGGCCTCCCAAAGTGCTGGGATTATAGATGTGAGCCACCGCACCGGGCCGTATGTGAGTACCTCTTTACAAGTCTTGCCCGACCTTTGCATTTAAAAATTATTGAAAAACTTAAGGATGTAACTGACAAGAACTTTATAGGTTTCTCCAAGTAAAAATTTGGAAAAGTTAAGTGAACCCATAGTGTATTTTATTTCTATGAGTCCCACACTTGGATTTTTAAATGTGGGCAAAACATCTGTATGTTCTTCAGCCTGATTTCCGTGGAATCGTGAATGAAACGTGCTGAAGTTACCATGCGGATTTTGTTATGTGGCGGTGACAAGTGGGGCTGGTCATTAAACAACTGGAGGGATCCCTGTCCTTTCTGTGCTCCTGTTGGACACTAGGCACCTGTTTGGGTGTTTTCTGTGTGTGTGGACAAGATGAGGACAGAATTTCCAGATTCACACGGTGGTATCTTCTCCCTTTTCTGTTAAAACGTGTCTTCTGCTGCTTCTACATAGACCAAGTGTTTCTTTCTCTTGCCTGTCTACATAAACGCTGTTTAACAAAAACTGTTTTGCAGACATGTGAAGCTGAATTCCACATGATCAAGCAGATAGAGATGACTGAGTATACTGTTTTGTGGAAGGAAGGTTTAAAATGATTTTTAGCTTTTTCCCTGAAATAGGGAATAATTTTAACTTTTTCCCTGAGATAGGGAATAATGAAATGGGAAAATAATTAAATTTTCCCATTTAATTGTTAGATTATATTTAATTCATGTATTGCAAGGGAAAAAGGAACTAGATCACCCCATGTACCCAAATGAAAATTTAAAGGGTATGGGCGAGTTCATTTGAACTCCTTTAATTTGTTTTTGTTTGTTTGTTTTTGACAGTCTCACTCTGTTTCTCAGGCTGGGTGCAGTAGTACAATGACAGCTCACTGCAACCCCAACCTTCTAGGCTCAAGTGATTCTCCTGCCTCAGCCACCCCAACTGCTGGGATTTACAGGCGTTAACCACCACACACAGCTTATCACCTCTTGGAGACTAGCTTTGAGTTTGGGCATTCACTGAACTACATTTTGGTTAATTCTCAAAGTTTGTCACTGTTTATCTTTAATTTGCTAAAAATCTACATGTATTGTAAAATGCGTTATATGTCCTTAGCATTCATGGATTCCCTGTTATTGGGGCAGAGACGCAGAAGGGCAGAAGGCGTTCGGACATCATCAGGGTTGCAGTTGAGTGCTTGCCCCGAACACACTGGAGCTCTGGGCTCTGTGGCCCCACGGGGGTCCTCTGTCCACTGAGGGGGCCGGGTTACCTGGAAGGTCCCTCCAGCCTCTGCAATTTTGCCCTTTTCAGGTTAACATCTCATCGTTGTCCTGGACAGCACTGCCTTTCGTTCACTGACCCACGAGTGAACAGCTGGTCAGTGGCCAGTGCTGTTTCCTTCAGCTGGGAGGTGGTGATGTGATAACAGTTCCGTGGAATTTGGTTCTTGGTGTATTAAGGGTTCAGTTGTACGTTTATTTTTTAATCTGCACCTCTGAATTGGTCTTTTGATTGCAAAGAGATTGCTTGTTGGATTTGTTTCTGAATATTTGGTGGATAACAGGAGAACCTTGCTTATCTGTGTGTTCATTTAATGTGTTTTTGCCAGGCATTTAAATGGGTGCGTTAGCCCACTTTCTGTGTGTGGTGGAGTCATTGAAATCATTTATGTGAAGTCTCTTCTATTAAGGCCAGAGGACGTGGAGTGGTGTCTCCCTAAACTAGGGAGAAATGGCATTGTTCTGCCCTCCTCCCTGGGAACGCTGGTGTTTCCAGGTCTCTGAACTTGGCTCCCACACTGGGAGAGTGGCTGTGGCTTCTGGAGCCCGTTTTGTGCGGGACTGACTCCTTCACTTGCTTTATTCCCCACCATCTTTGCTGCTTTATGACGCAGGGATGAGGGAGTTGGGCCCAGGGGCCTTGCCTGTGCCTGAAGGGCCCGATGCAGAAACTCCTCATGGGACGGATGTTCCTTGAGGGCAGCTTTTGGAGTCTTTTCCTACTTTTAACTGAGAAGCAGCTATTCACATGGTTCTATTCTGCTAGTGTGTTTCAAAATAATTGGTGTAGAGTTGCGAAGATGTCCGAGACACCCATGATCCACTCCGGGCCAGTGACAGGCAGTGTGCTCAGATGCATTCAGACCACATTCAGATGCCAAAGATTCTTGCTTGGTTATTCTCAAACTTATGAGAATCTAAAACGTGGGCCACGGTATGGATTTTCTCTTGAGCCCCCATGACTTTGCCTTGTATTTTGGGCATAAATGACTTCATCAAGGGGAAAGAATTTGAGGGAGGAGCCTCTGAGGCTAGCGGGGGCGGGGGGAAGAGGAGGGAAAGGAGCTGTAGAGGGAAGAGCCAGGCTGGGGCTGGGGCATCTCCCCATGATGCTCCCCCACCCCTGGCGCGAGGCCCCAGGGACTGACTGATTTTCCCACAGGAAACGTGTATGATTGCGTGTCTGTTTTGTGGGCTGGCCATTTGGATTGGGGGAATGTCTGTGTTGTGATTCCTTATTGATTCGAAGGTTGAAAAGGTTTGTGCTCAATACAGGGGTCTCTTGGTGCGATGGGAAATGTGATCGCAGCCGCCTTCGGGGTGGGGAGAGCCCTTGAGGCCCTCAGTGGTGGCCAGTGTCGGCTTCGCTTCCCTGGGTGAGCTGCCCTCAGGGTGGGAAGGGAGGTCCTCGGTGGTGGCCGCTTTTGGCCTTCGCCTCCCTGGGTGAGTGCTGCTCCATCCCCGGCTCTCCGACTCCTTGCCTGGGCACCTTCCTCGTTGGAGGCCGTGATCCATCAACTTTGTCCACGCGTGTCCTGCAAACTAGTGCTGACTGCAGGTTCAGGAGTGGTCAGAGGAGGCCAGAAGAGGCCCTCGTGATGCGAAGCTAAACGTTGAATGATGGCGCTGCTGAGTGCATGAGCCGCGTCAGCCCAAGAGTCTGGGTAGGAGGGAACGGCGGGGTGGAGGAAAGACTGGACAGATGGGTGCTTTCCTCGGCCCCTGGGAGCACGGTCAGGTCCATTCTCAGACCTCCTGGTTTCTCCCACATTGCCATAAATAGCAAGGAAAGGACTCGGGGCATCCAGGGACCTCAGGGGTACAAGCTGTGTCCTCACGTGGCCCAAGCTGTGTCCTCGCGTGGCCCCAGCTGTGGCCAGTGATGTTATTCTCTTTAACCTCAGGCTTATTTTTTATAAAAACACAAAGGGACAGAAGTAGTTCAAGGGCCTCTAAAGACTTACGTAATTGTTAATAGGCCTACTTTTATGCTTTCTTATGTATTAAGAGCAAATCATGAAACAAACTCATTTCTGTTTGAAGAAATCTTTACTGTTCTCATTTTTGTGGCAAGCAACATTGATTCTTTGCTTAGTGAGCATTAGTGCCCTCCTGCCCAGTGCGGTTGCCTGGCCTGTCCTCGCACACACCTCTGTCCATTGGTCTCCGTTCACCTTTCCGCCTAGAATTGTAGGAGGGGCGCTGGGATCTTAGGGCTAGAAAGAAACTCTGAAGACCACTTATGGGGCGGCTTTTAGTCAGGGCTCTCCAGAGAGACAGCCAGCCGGGTGTGCGTGTGTCTCCAGGGGGAGGCTTGCTGCAGGGGCTACAGAGTCCAAGAAGCCCCAGGACCCACAGCCTGCAAGCTAGAGTCCTGGGAGGGTGTGGCTTGAAGACTTGAGAAGCGGAGGGTGCAGATCCCACCCGGGTCTGAGGAGCTGAGACCCAGGAGCACGGGCGGCAGAAGACAGATGTCACCGGCCCATCAGCCACACAGGTGGAGTGAACCCAGTTTTCCCCGCCTTGCTGTTTTACTTGGGCCCTGGGTGGATAGGGTGGTGCCCCCCACACCGGCGAGGATGGGTCTCCACTCAGTCCAGAGGCAAACATGCATATCACACAGAAATAATGCAGAACCAGCCATCTGGGCACCCCGGGCACGCTCAGGTTGATGCACAAAACCAACGCCGCGCGTGGCCCTGAAGTCTGCGTGTTCGCATCACTCCACGCACATTGCTCGGTCATCGTCTCGGTGAGTTTGTAAGCTCGTTGTGTGGTTCTGGGGCTCTTTGTCCCGGGTGGTGGTGGTGGTGATGACAGGCTCCCCACTGCCCCAGCTCAGGTATGGAAGGTGATGGCACCAACGGCTCCTTGTTTCTCAGACACTTGAGCGGGTGCTCTGTGCAGCCAGTTCCACCTGCAGCAGCATCTGTTCCCTATGCCTATTCCATTCGGAGTGTGTGCCTCCCTTCTGTCGAGGGTGCAGCCTTCTTTCAGGGAAGAACTGTGTCCTGCTCGCCTGTATCTCCTGTGGTGTATCTCATGGCTGAATAACTAGCTATAGTATACCTCGGTGGCTGAATGATAGGTTCATTGGAAGGAAAACTTGATACTTTTTTTTTCTTTTTGGGATGGAGTTTCACACTCAACGCCCAGGCTGAAGTGCAATGGCACGATCTTGGCTCATTGCAAACTCTCCCTCCCGGGTTCGTGATTCTCCTCCCTCAGCCTCCCAAGTAACTGGGGCTACAAGCGTCTGCCACCATGCCTGGCTAATTTTCGTATTTTCGTTAGAGACGGGGTTTCACCATGTTGGCCAGGCTAGTCTTAAACTCTTGACCTCAGGTGATGCACCCACCTCGGCCACCCAAAGTTCTGGGATTATGGCCATGAGCTACCACACCCAAGAACTTAATACCATTTTTTTTCTTTTTAAATCATAATGGGCTTGTTAAATGCTTACGTTAGTGCTTATTTTAAAAAATGTTATCTGTGACCTTTCAGCTTTTCATAGCACTTCTCGTGTGAATATTTAAAAAAGGCCCTTTAGTCATGGGGGAGAAGCAGTTATCCCTTTCAGCAGAGGGAGATGGAGGAACAGGCCCTCGTGGGTCTGAGCACAGACAGTCACCCCGACCTTGGTGCTTGCTTAGGTCTGTTCTCTGTTCACCGTAGTGCATCCACTCTCATTGTCAGCTTAAAAATAAGCTTTTTCCTCTTTCTAATCAGAACAGTTAGTTTGTTAACCATCACGTTAAGGTATCGAGAATGATGGCTTTCAGGCCTCAGATATGACACAAGTAGTAAATGCAGCTGACCCTGAACAACATAGGTTTTGAGCTTCGAAGGATCACTTACGTTAAATATTTTCCAACCAAACCCTTACTGAAAAAACCTGGCTTTGTGGAGGGCCGACGTTTCCTACATGCGGTTCCATAGGGTGGTCACGGAGTCCTGTGGATACGTAGATTTGGGTAAACTCGGGGGGTGTTCTGGAATCCATGTCCCTGTGTATACAGAGGGACAACTGCAGCTTTTTAAAACTTTGTGTCCTGCCTTGTCCTGAAAAGGCTCCCAGGTGGATGCAAAATTATTTCATTTTTTTGGTTTTCTTGGTGGGATATTGATGTTTATTCTTCAGTGTCTAAAATCCTGAGTGAACAGAGTTAGTGCTTCAGGAACAAAGCCAGTCTGGAAACACATATTGAGATACCCACCTTTCCTTCATGGTTTCACAAAAGGCCATGATCATATTTTATTCGGTTGAACTGTAGGAAACTGCCAATATTTGCTGTTTTTGGCCTACAAAATGGCAAGTTCGTACGATATTAAAAACAAAGGCTTCCTGGATGGGGAAAATAGGAATCGGTAAGAACCTGAAGTTGTCTGTCATGGCCTCTGAGTCACAGGTAAATAAACCTGCGTGAGGGGAAGTTGGCTGTACAGTATTTTCCTTCTGTTTTGAGACTGTCGGAAAAAGGCCAGTTCCATTGCATTGGGTCCCTTTGCCTCACCTTTGCTGCAGAGGGGACTTGCCATTATTCCTCTTGTTTCCGTTGCCCAGGAGGCTGATGCCACATAGAAGACCTGCAGGTCGGTGGATGTGAAACAGGCAACGGACACGCTGTGCACCTTGGGACGCATCTGAGAAGTGCGTGCTTGCAGCAGGTCTGAGGTTGAGGGCGTGTTCCATCTCCTCTCTCTTCTCTGGCTTTGCAGGCCTTTGAAGTTGGTCCTGGAAAATGAAATTTAGTTAATGCTGATTTAAGCTCCAGGTCAAAGCTGGGGGGCCGAAGAGACCCGCCCTTCACTAGGGGTGTGAAGCATTGGGCCTTCCCATCAGGAGGCAGCAGGGACTCGAGAGAGCCCCACATGCCCTCCAGTTCCCTTATGTTGAAATTTTTTGTACTCGGCCATGCCGGGTCATTTTGGGAGGTAAATGGGGGGTTCACATGGGGGTGTGCAGTATTCTTAGGTGTCAGGTGCGAGAGTTGAATTTGTAGAAGCTGTGCAGATAGGAAAGGGCCTGGCCTGGAGTGCTGTTTACAAGGAGCCGATTTAACGCGAGGTCTGTGCTCTGCCTGGCTCCGTGTCTGACCGGTGTCTCCCAGTCTGCAACAGGACATTCACGTGACTTGGCGCCATTGTCCCACTCTGTGTAGACGTCTGAGGATCTGTGCGCGGCTGCTCTGTGAGCATGAGTTGTGATAATGAACTGAGAAGCAGTGAACAAACCCTGTATTGGTCAGCACTGGTTCCACGGCCACTTCTGCCGTGGTTGGAGTCATTCATAATAAAGTGTGCTGGACTCCTATGCAGAGCTCTGAATTTCAGAGGCCCTTTAACTCGGCAGCTAACGAGCCGCTTCCTTCAGAAGACATTTGAGTCCCCTTTACCTGCCAGGGTGACTCTGGGAGTTTGAAGATGAGTGAGACAAGCCCTCCGTGTCTTATGGATTTTACTGTCCAGAGGAGAGACAGATGTGGATGGTGAAGGAGGCCCTATCAGAGGTCAGCGCATGTCAGTTTTATTTCTTCAGCACTTGCTGTGTTCAGGTGGTGCCCCGGGCCATGTGCAGAGTATCTGGGGACCCTGCCCATGGCATCCCAGGCACAGCTAGCATCTGCGCCATCTTCATACTTGGTCTGAGTTTTGGGGAAGTACCGAGGATGGATTCTGCCTTTGCTGGAGAGAGTTGGAAGTCAGGGCAGCCCTCCACAAGATGATGATCGCCAGCTGATTCCTCAAGAAAGAGAGGTGGTCCCCACATGGGCAGAGCACGGCAGCATGCGCAGACCTGGGTGTGGGGTCTGGGGCATGTGCATCTGAGTGGGGTCTGCTGGGAGACAGCAAAGGTGAGGTGTGAAGGCAGTTGGAATTTACAGGATAAATTATCACTAAGGCCATGCTGGGAAAACATAAAATTGGGACTCTCTGGGGTAAACGTGGACTTAGGGTGACCCTGGGCGTGGGTGTTTTCAGGCTCTGAAGGAGAGATTTAGGAAATTGGGGCAGAGCTGAGCTCCAGACGAGGATGAAGACCACCCTTGGGATGTTGAATGAGACAAGGGTGGAAACCCAGTGAATGTCGTAGGGTCAGTCCAGCAGGAAGGCAGCAGAGGAGACCGCTGTCCTCAAAGGCCTCGTGGGGCCTGCCTCTCAAAGTGCTGGGATTACAGGCATGAGCCACTGCTCCCTGCCGATACTTTTAAAATTTCTAAGCTACTCTCTCTCATACCCACTCCCGTATTATTTTTTTTTTAGACCAGGTTTATGGCTATATTTTTTCCAAGGAAATCAAACCAGTTACCTGTTTGAAGTACAAATAACACCGTGTTTAAAAACCGAAAATGCCAATTTGCATAGAAGTTTCCAAATACCCAGTTGGTTTGAGCCTTGCATTGCAGTGTCACTACCTGCTCTTAAATTTCTACACGATGTATAGATAGCGAGGCAGGGACGGCTCGTACATCTTCAGGTTTCGATTCTACTCACTTGGGCTATATTTTCATTTATTTTGGCACACCTGTGGGTGTGGCAAGCAATGCTAGGGTATTTATTTTGAAGCTTGTCCAATAACAGTTGGGAAGATTTTCACATTTTTAGAATTTTCATAGTAATAGTTATAATTTACAAAGAATTTAAAATTGTGTAGTCATTATTTTGCTTTTTTCTAGATGTGCCACGAAACAGGGTTGCTAACCATCATTCTACATCACAGGATTCAGAACAGTACCCTTTTGGAGCAGTTGCCTGTAATCGAGGAATTCCGCCTAGTCGGTTCACTTTAAACGTGTTTAAAAGGTTTTCTTTATCCTGGTTGGCACCTGTGGCTACAGTTTGTTTTCACTGCTGAGGAATATTCCATGATGGAAACCGTAATTCATCTGTTTTTCATATCGGTGGACATTTGGATTATTTTGGGAGGGTGTGTATGTCTATTCAGCCTTCATTGTTTCAGGATTTTTTGTAGAAGATAATGTAACAGTGTAACATCCTCTGCTACGGAGCCAACACGAACCCTGATGACAGCCACACAGACTCACGCACAGACTCTCAGGCCTTGTTACCAACGCATAGAACCATTTTCTTAAGTTGAAACACAGTAGCAGAACCTGAAGCCATGTGAACGGGTCCTCCGATCTTACACTTGGAATTCACTTTTTATTACTATGTCTGCCAATTAGGAAGCATATCAATTATACAGAAAACTGAGAATGTAAAATTATATGTTTATAACAGAAAAAAACTTATTTAATACCCCAGAACACATGACTATGTTTTTCCCTCATACCCCACCACTGTTTTCTTTGCTTGAAATGTGAAATGACACTTGAATGCGGTTTTCTAGCGACTGTTAGCCTGGCATAGTTCTTCAGAGACAGAGGATGTAAAGCACATGGAGAATTTCTGTTTGTGGAATGTGATTTCCCGGTCACCTCATTCAGGCTGCCGCCGCCTTCCCCTCTGGCTGCCTGCACCGTGGGACGTCTGAGGAGGCCCCTGTTTCATCCTCTGGAAATTCTGAAAAGGAAGGAGAGGAGGGCGTGCAGGGTGTGGTACCTTTGTGTTGGTCCTTTGAGCTTTTATTTGGAGTCTGGGCTACCTTGGTGGTTCCTGCCTTTATGTCCCTAGCTCGTGGCTTCGTCCTTGTGTCTAACTCACAGGCAAACAGATGGAAAGGGAAGTTATATTCAGCCAACAGCTTGATCTTATTTTGAAGTCTCAAATCGACTGGGTATTTGGAGACTTGTGTGCAAATTGGCATTTTTGGTTTTTAAACACGATGTCTTATTTGTACTTCAAATGGGTAACTGATTCTCTTGGAAAAAATATAGCCATAAAGATGATTCTTTAAAAAAAAAAAAAAAGGAGTGGGTGTGAGAGAGTGGCATAGAAATTACACCAGTAATGGTTGTGCGTGGTGGCTTACGCCTGTAATTCCAGCACTTTGAGAGGAGGAGGCAGATGGATCCCCTGAGGTTAGCAGTTCCAGACCAGCCTGGTCAACATGGTGAAACCCCGTCTCTACTGAAAATATGAAAATTAGCCAGGCATGGTGACAGGCACCTGTAATCCCAGCTACTTGGGAGGCTGAGGCAGGAGAATCACTTGTACCCGGGAGGCAGAGGTTGCAGTGAGCCGAGATTGCGCCACTGCACTCCACCCTGGGCGACGTTCAGAAACTCCATCTCAAAATAGAAAGAAAAAAAAAAAAAAAAACCCGGTAACGGAAACCTGACTGCGTCATCTGTGATGGAGATGGCGGATTATTTGATTTTTAGTGACAGGATGAACTGGATATGTTTGCAGTATTTATCTTGACAAGGGAAATGGTGAGAACCAAATGTGCCGCCCAGCTTGGGCCTTGCCGTTGGCAGAAGACCCTGGCGGGCAACAGACTGGAGACTCGGAGACCAAGGAGAGAATTCTCACGCTGTGACGCTGGTGCAGTGTGTGCTTCTGGACTCCTGCTGGAGGGAGCGGCCCCTTTGCCTTGCAGGCTTTGGTGCAATGGAGACCTTAGGACCTGCCCCTCCTGGCACACCTGTGGGTGTAGCGAGCAGTGCCAGGGCTGAGGCACAGTTGGTGAGCCCGGAACGTGGAGGGGGAGAGGCTGTACACGCCGGCAGGCGTCTGCTCCAGCAGCTGGGGGTTTCCGCAAGGGGGCGGGGCATTGGTTTTCCTACTTGAATTTGGATAGGGAGGGTGTCCTGGGGTGCTGTGTCTGCACTTGTGTTGCTCTGAGGTCAAGTTGTGGCCTCGAGTCCCTATCCCTCTGCCAAAGTGAGGGTTTGCCCATTTTCAGGTCAGATTTCCCTTGGGTCCGGGTCTCTAGGAGTGGGGCGCATTCCAAGGGGGCGTGAGCACGGTGGACGCGCCTGGGCCTCTTCCTTTCCCCCCAGCTCCTGGGCTGTGTGTGAAGAGCTGTCCAGCGGAATCGCTCTCCTGCCTGGTGTTTCATTCACCAGAAATCATTCTCACTGTGGACTCTTGAGTCAAATGTAATCCAGGAATGGAACGTGCTGTTGCTGAATGCCACACACAGCATCAGGAGCTTAGTTGGGGATTATATGATCTTACCCCACACCTTAAAAGTAAAGACTATATTTGTCAGGCCTCTGAACCCAAGCCAAGCCATCGCGTCCCCTGTGACTTGCACGTATATACGCCCAGATGGCCTGAAGTAACTGAAGAATCACAAAAGTGCAAATGCCCTGCCTGGACTTAACTGATAATATTTTACCAGAAATAAGTGAAAACGGCCGGTCCTTGCTTAAGCGATGATTTTTGTGTGTGTGTGAAATTCCTTTTCCTGGCTCATCCTGGCTCAAAAGGCTCCCCCACTGAGCACCTTGTGACCCCCACTCCTGCCCGCCAGAGAACCCCCCTTTGACTGTAATTTTCCTTTACCTATCCAAATCCTATAAAATGGCCCCACACTTACCTCCCTTCGCTGACTCTTTTCAGACTCAGCGCGCCTGCACCCAGGTGAAATAAACAGCCATGTTGCCCTCACAAAGCCTGTTTGGTGGTCTCTTCACACGGACGTGCATGACAATAGTTAAGGGGATACTGAAGTCTTTAGCAGCTCCAAGAACTTTTTCAGTTTGTGTCAGGACATTTTAGGCAGAAGGAAAAGCTTGCTCAGGCAATCTTATAGAAATGTTTGGTGCAGCACCATTAACACGTGGAATAAATGTGTAACTTTCCATGGCGGCCCTCTGGAAAGAGATGCACTTTGAGTGCACCCTGGTCTGCTCGCTACAAGAATCGGCCGTGTCACCCCGCTTTCTGTGGGTCTGCATGTGTGCGTGGTCCATTGCTCTCCACTGTGGCCATGGAAGGGAAGATGATCTGGAATGCTGGCGACAGTTATCGGTGTGTGTTGATGTGTGCTGCTTTCCACAGGGGAGAACATTTCTGTTTAATAAACATCTCATCACGATGATGACTGCAAGATATTTGAGCCTCATTCAAGAGTGTTTCTGGGTTCCTTCTGTTTTTAATCTGCTTTCTAGCACTAGGCAAGTGAAGACATGGAAAGTAAAAACCCATCGAACTTGTAGAGACATGGTGTTGTGTAGGAGCAGACTGTAGCCTCTGGCTCTGTTTAAAGATTGTAGTAAACCTCTTACCTGGGATGGCCAGGGTGTAAATTATCTTGTTTAATCGAAATGTGAATGAGTCAAAGCTGGCGCCTGCATTGTTGATGAAATACCAGATTTTAAGGGAACATGTCAATGTACCATAAGATACCAGCAAAGTTCCTCAATGAGGTTCGGCGCGGGCTTGGAGGAGCTGAGCCTTAGGTCACCAGGGTCGTCTCTGGGAGCAGATGCTCAGTGTGGGCATTAGTCACTTAGCCTTTCCAGAGCCGAGGAACAGCTCGCTGTGGTGGTTTTTGAAACTTGTATTTTGAGTCAGTTTGTCCCACTTGACTCGAAGTTGCCGCTCAATTTCAGACCTTTGCCTCCACCGTGCGCTCGTTTTCTTGTCCCCTGATAACTGCCTCGGTTGCCTCAGCCTGACATTCGAGCCTCGTCGTTCATGGACACAGGCTCCGTGGTGGGGCAAAGGCCGCGACTCCGGCTTGCACAGTTCCGTGCCTCTCACCATGGTTTATCACATCACTCCCGGGATCTCCTGTTTAGAGGAAGAGTGTCCCTTTCCTGCAGGCCCTGTGTGGTGTGGAAACCACCCCTACCTACCTTTCTCCTCTTTGAACTGTACCGTGAAGCTATTTCTGTTCTAGTCAACCGTCAGAATTTAAGGAACAGTGATTCATGTAACTTATCACATGCTTCTCAGCAGTTCTTTATGAATTTCATTCTGTTGTGAAATTATTGCAGTTTTCATGGCTATGCTGGTCTCACGTTGTGGCCCTTGGTAACTACCTTGAAATGAATTGCCTTCCCCATTGTGTGTTAAGGTTGTGTCTGGGAGCTGTTGAGGCCTCACCTTGGGGAGGTGGCTTTGCTCTCCTGACAAGAGGAAGAATCTTATTTAGAGCATTTCTAATGTGGTTTTTGCTTCCAGACAGAATTACTTTTTTCACAGAGACGGCCACTAAAGTCATAAATTATGCTCAGGATGGACACACGGGTCAGCTGACAGAGTGGAGTCCAGAACAGACCCAAAGACGCAAAAGCAGTTCAGTAGAATTTGAGTCTTTTCAACAAATGGTGCTGGAATTATGGGACAGCTGTATGCAAAAGAGTGAAAACAGGGAGAAATTCCTGTATGAAAATTAAGGTGGACCATAGCCCTGAATGTAAAATACCAAATTACAAAACCTGTAGAAGAAATGGAAATTGTCAAGACCTAGTGCGAGAGCTCTTAACCATGATACCATGATCCATAATCAAGGAAGAAAACAAGTAAGTAAGACTCATCAAAATTAAACTTCTAATATAAAAGACACCCCTAGGGAATTGAAGAGACACATTTTCGATAGATGGGGAGAAGATGTCTATGAACCATGCAGCCGGCAAAGGACTCGTATCCAGAATGCACAGGACTCCCACGGCTCATGACAGAGAACAAACCACCTGACTTAAAAGCGGGAAGAGACCTGAACAGATGCTTCACTGAGAAGGATGGGAGGACGGCCTGAAAGCATCTGAAATGACCTTCAGCGTGACTGGTTGCACCGAGATGTGCACCAAAGCCACAGCGAATTTGTTCACACCCCTGCTGGAGCGCCTGACTAAGGTCTTCCGACAGCCCCAGGTGCTGGTGAGGACAGGCAGTCGAGACTCCTGTGCGATGCTGGGGTTCAGCACGGTGCAGACAACTTGGCGGTTTCTTATAAAACTGAACTCACACAAACATGGGGCCCGGTGACCCCACTCCTGGGTATTTACCCTAGAGAAACAGAAGCTGATGTTTAAGAAAAATTGTGCCCAGATGTTAATAGCGCTGTCTGTAGTTGCCCAAAACAGGTTACAATGTGCTACAGCCATACGTGGAATAATAAACATCCAGCAGCCCCGAGGCCTGGCTGTTGATCACAGGACACCCTGGGTGCACCTCCAAGCACGATGCCCAGGAAATCGTGATTTTGCGAGTGTTTTGCCACAACACTTGCAAAAGACAGACTCGGAGGATGGGAGAACACAGAGACCGTGGTTGCTGGGAATGGGACGGTATGCTTATGAGGCCCCGTGAGTGGGTTTGGGGCTGCTGGACTGTTCTGCTTGTGTGATGGTGATTATGGGAATATTTGTGCCGAAATTCACAGAACTGAACACTGTCCGCTTTACAGTAATTTTTAAAAAGAGTTAATATGCTCATTTTCAGTACTGTTTTTAATGGAAGATGGAGTTTGCAGACAATTCGTTAGGGCAAGCCTGTCTCAGGAGTTTGTAGACGATTCGTTAGGGGCCTGTCTCAGGGCCCTTGGGTTGGGTTGAGTTGGGCTGGGTTGGGTTGGGTTGGGTTGGGCTGGGATGGGTTGGGTTGGAAAAGCCTTCCCTATTGCAGGCAGTAGCATGGGGCATGGAAAGGATATCGCCAAGGAAACACGTAGAATCCTTTGAGGAAGCATGTGTATTTCTAACTTGCTATAAGATAGAATTGGAATTTGTAATGGTTTTGTTTTCTAGAGTCTTGGTAGAATAGGGAAGACAGTGTAATAAAAGCTAATTTTGAAATGAAGAATTTTAAAGATTTTCAACAGAAATAGCTCTAGGAAGTCACCCTGGAAATGTTTTTAAAGATGTTCAGTAGCAATAGCTCTAGGAAGAGTCACCCTGGAGTTGCTTCTTGAGCATTGCTTTTCTGGCTGTATCTTCCGACTTTCATTTTTAAGTTTTGCTGTGAGTTGGGGATGTGTGGGAATAGCCATTCCCAGGTGTTGGGTAGGAGTGGCCCTGCAGGAGGGTGCATGTGCCCCAAGGCCTGGGGCACTGTTTCAACCTAGCATGGAACATAGGAACTCTTGTCAGTGGCTGGAGTAAGAGTACCCGCCTGGAAGGCTGGGGAGCCCTGGGGTGGTCTGGGTACTGTCCTCCCTGCCTGCAGGATAGCAGCTGGAGGAGCTTGAAGGCTGCCTGCCTCATGGCTGTCAGCGCAGCAGCCCTTCCTGGCCCTGGAGCAAGCTTTTGGTCCATGAATCTCTGCACCGGGACTTGCCTCCTGGGACCTCTGCCACTGTCTTGAGGGCCCTGGTGCCCAAGCCTCAGGCAGCTGCGACCCCAGATTCGGTTGCTTTCCCTGCCATCTCATTCCAGCACGAGTGCTCACCCCACTCAATGCAGAGCCTCAGGTTCCCTCAAGATCCCCAGAGATGGAATCTCCCAATTTAACAAGATAGTTGGTGACAAGATTTGAGCGGCACTGATTTAACTCAGCTCCCAGAGTTTAAGCTCTCAAGACACAGTCCTGCTCCTTCCCTGGCCTCATCCTGTGTAGCTGGTGTGGATGTGGGGTTTCCGGAGGGTGGGGCTGAGGCAGGTCAGCAGCAGGGGGATGGCTCATTATCGATCGCTCAATGCCTTGAGGATAACTAGGATTAATGACCTTTATAGGGTTGTAGGTTTGGGGTATATACATACATACATATATATATATATGTATATATATATACACACATACATATATATATGTGTATATATATATACACACACACATATATATATATGTATATATATACACACACACACACATACATATATATATACACACATACATATATATATATATATATATATATTTTAAACGAATTAGCTTTCACGTGGGGCAGCCTACAGCAGTGTGGCCTCACCAGGTGCCCAGCAAAACACCTGCTGACACTGTTACTGTGTGTGTTCCCGTCATCCCACGAGGTGGACACGGTTATCACCACATTTTTCTGACATGAAACTTGGAGAGGAGAGGGTTTAGGAAACTCCTGAAGCCACATTGTCAGCGGGTCCCGGGTGGTCTGGCCTTAGATCCTGCACTGTTTGCCCCTCGCCACGCTGTCAGCAGACCTGGGTGGTCTGGCCTTAGAACTCCCGCTGACTGCCCCTCCATGCCACGTTGTGGGGTTTTTCCTGCTTCTGGGCAGCATTTGATAGCTTGTGAAACAAGACCAAGACTTGCTATGAGTGGATATGCCATTATCTGAGATCCAGAACCTTTCCTGGACCTGGCATTGCCGACGTCACATAAGGGGAGGTAAAAACGTTTTCTTTGTGGTCATTGGGGCTCCTGAAATGGTGTTTTTCCCAGTGAGAACTGACTCATAAAAATCTGTTAACTCAATACTATGTGAACAGGAAGAGGTGTGTTGGGCTCTAGTTAAATGTCTCAGAGCCACAGAAGTAAATGAGGGCACCTTCCGAGCACAGCCTCCCGGAGGGGAGGCCAAGGACGTTTGCCTGGAGGGTTTGCCATGAAGCAGGACTCAGACAGGGCTAGTCTGCCTGGAGAGGCCTCTGCCATGATATAAGTTAGTTGAAGTAGTTGAGGGGTGGTGGCGTGAGGTCGGTGGTCCCCGAAAAAGCCCCTAGTAAGGCCGGTTTCCGTGGGATAGAAAACTACCGTTCAGTGGCTGTAATACTGGTTTCACGGGTCTGATGTACAATCCTGCACTTGGGTACTTGGATCCCAGCCAGGTCAGATGGTTGTATCTTGGAGCAGCGTTTGTGTCAGTAGAGAGCAGAGTGGTGGTTCCCAGAGGCTGGGAAAGGACAGAGGTGAGGCCCCTGAAGGATGCTGGTCTTCCTGGTTTAGGGGTTTGGGGCTCAGCCACCTTCCTGTGTCCGTGTAAATTATACCCAGGATGATTTTCGCTCGCCCCACTTTAGTGAAGCATTGGAGCTTCAGGATGTGCGTGCCCACGTCACCTGGGCCATGATCCTGGAGTTGGGTGAGACTGATTCCCGGGTTTATAGAATTACTCTGGGATTATTAAAGACAGAAGCACTTGAGGCATTCATAATGCTATTTCCTGAACGTAATTTATGTGCAGTTCTTCAGAAACATTTCTCTGAGGAAGCATCTATAATTTTTGTTCTCTGCCACTCAGTGCTAGAAAGAACTGTGCAACACTCAAGTGAGTGGCATTATTCCCCTCCCTCCACCATGCAAGCAAGATTAAAGGTACCTCTGGCCCCCCTCAGTCTTCTCACCTGCAGGGCGCCTGGCATGGCAGTGTGCTGCCTTCCGTCTTCTTTTTGGGGAGAATTAGTTGTTTTTGTGTGTACTGCTCAGCTCAGCCTGGTGCGGTTGTGTGGGTGAGGAGCTTGGTTGCTAGGTGACCCTCCCAGGCCTGCCTCCCACCTCCCTAGGCCTTGTTCTAAACTGACAGATAACCAGTGTGTTTTGGAAGAGGAGAGCAGCAGGGCAGGAGAGAGTTTATTCAGACTTTCTCCTTGCTCTGATGTTTGAGCCCTCATCCAGCCTGGGCCCTTCTACAGAGCTGCCTTTGTGTGTTGCAAACCACTCCCTCCCAGTAACCGTGTTTTCAGAGGTTTGGAAATGTGAATTAACTCATCTTCAATTTAAAGTGTACTATTAAATTTTCATGTTGAAACTGATGTATTTTATGGCCTTTATTAGATTTCTCTTGATTTTTTTTCCCCATATGAGACATTGCATCTTAAGGGAGACAGGCTGGTGTTGGCCCCCTTTCCTAAGGATGGAAGTGAATTCTGAAAGCCCTTTATGTAGGCAGCGAAATAATCAGGGAACCGTTATTATAGCTATGCCTGTCCATGTAAAGTGAGCACGACTCATAAGCAGGAAAAAAATGCAGCCCGGGGGCAAGGTGAGCCCTAATGCTGCCTGTGCCTAGCCTCCCTGCCATGAGGAACAGAAGTGCAAGCTCAGGTGGTTGAGTCAGCCTCCAAGCCCAGCCTGCACCCCCCTCACATCCCTCTGCATCTGCAGGGGCACAGGCCATGCTGCCACCCCTCGCTCAGTGCCAGGGCTGATGCATCAGGAACGGGGGTGCTGTCCGCCCCTTGCTCGGTGCCAGGGATGATCTGTCAGGATCCCTTGTGCTCATCTGGTCCTCATGTCTTCATCACCAGCCTCCTGCTGGTAACGGGCTTGTTATTACCTTGGTATGTGTTGTGGGGTGGTGCTCAGTCCTCCGAGGGAGGGAATTGGCCCTCAGCCGATTCACATTCAACAGGACCGGGGAATGGGTTCTTGTTCCATGTCCTGGATCCCAAGAAGCCCTTGTCCTGGATTCTGTAATGCCCGGGGTCTTCCTGAGAAACGCTGGTGCCACTGGAGCACAGCCCGGGCCCCTCCAGTTTCTCTGCTTTGTAACTGCACTTGTGTTTAGCAGGTCTTCCAGGACGTAGACGCTGCTTGGTGTGAGCCAGGTTTTGTGTGGAAAGAGGACAGGTCCGAGCCGACAACCAACCAGCCCAGAACCATCTTTTATGCTTCCAGATTCTGTGGCCAAAAACTTACCCGTGGACGTTGAGGGTGATGCATTTCTGCTCCAAGACGTCTGTGGAATCAGCTGGAGGGATGGAAAGGATGTGGAGCCTCTTCACTCCTGGCCTGGCCTTGGACCTGCTGTGCAGCCTCTCAGTGGCACCAGGGCCCCCTTGTGTCACAGCAGTCTCGGGTTCGTGGCACTGCCTCAGGATGTCCCAGGCTTCATGATGTCCAGGCTCCCCTGGCATGGCGACCTCAGGTGGGTGGCACTGCTCTGACGGACGTCCCAGGCTTCATGATGGTAGGGCCTCCTTGTGCCATGGTGGCCTCAGGATGGTGGCACTGCCCCAGGGTGTCCTAGGCTCCAAGGCCAGTGTTCCATCCAGCGAAGGGAAGTTGTACTGTAAGGTCTAGTCTCGGAAGGTTCCTGGGGTCCTATCTTTCAGAGTGGTCCTACACTCACCACAAATCAAGCCAGGGGAGGCCCTGCCAGAATTTGCAGCTGTGTTTCAGGTGGTTCCACAAGGCCTCTTTTATTTTGGCCTAGTCAGGTATATAATTCTTTTTCTCTTTGGTTTTATTGAGACAGGCAAAAAAAACCTTTTTGTTGCCCAGGCAGTGGTGTGAGCACAGCTTACTACAGTCTCAACCTCCCAGGCTCAAGCGATCCTCCTGCCTCAGTCTCCTGAGTAGCCAGGACCCACAGGCACATGTCCCACATGTCCCCATGCCTGACTTATTTTTGTATTTTTTGTAGAGATGGAAGTTTGCAATGTTGCCCAGGCTGGACTCGAACTCCTGGACTTAAGCAGTCCAGCTGCCTCAGCCTCCCAAATTACTGAGATCACAAGCATGAGCCACCGTGCCTGGCCAAGTGTGTTTCTAATTTCAAAATTAAGAGGACCCCCAGCCAGTTAATTACGTCTCTTTTGGAGCATGCTGCTTATAGTACACCAGGAAAAATCCTCCAGAACTTGGAAAGGGGGCTGGACAGACACAGCCCTTTGAGGTTGTCTGAGAAACCCCTGGGGTCTTTAACCATCTGGAGGGATGTACCATGTCAGACGCACTGTTGTCGACGGGCTGAAGCCCAGGTTTCATGAGGTTATGTGTCGGCTTGTAGTACTTTCTCTGGCAGAGATGCGAGTGACTTCTGCTCACTGAGAGGCTCAACTCAGAGACTTCATGGCCTGAGGGACGGCAGGCTGTTTGAGCTGATCGAGCAATCTCGCGCTACCCTTATTTTCTGAAACGCCTATGAATGACTTCTCACATGGTCTTTGAAGAGGCTTCCTGCCCGCGCTCCTTGGTAATGATCGAATGCTTTTTTTGACCCCTCGTCCCCTTTCTTTGGGATGTTCCGGTCTCAGTTCTCATGTGTTCTGCTTCTACGGGAATTTCTGAAGCTGCTGAATGTAGAAAGCACTGAGGAGGCTGTGCTCCCACCCCTGTGAGCCTTCCAGGCATCATCCTCTCCCCTTGGCGAGGTGGCGTCCATGGCACACCGAGGAGGCTGTGCTCCTGTCCCCCGTGAGCTTTCCAGGCGTCCTCCTCTCCCCTCCAAGGGGGACAGGAGGAACCTTTCAAACCCTTCTTAAACTTGTTTTCATGTCTTTGTTTTAACAGATTTCTTTGTATCTTCTCCCTTATCCAGAAGTGAGGGTGAACGCTGAGTTATTCACGGGAGTCAAGAAACCACACGCAGCCCAAAGTGACGTTTGTTTCCCTGAAATGATTTGTGTGTGTTCACCTTAAAATGCAACTCAGTAAAACAGGTGTGTTTTGAGAAATAACTTTAAATTACCCAGGTAAAAATGTGACAGTTAAATTTCATCATCTGTGTGGGTGTCCAGAGCCCCCTTCTGTGATTGCGTGTGAGTTTGTGACTTGTGGTTATTTTTGAAGAAAGAAAATCTGTTGCTGAGGACTTCAGAGGGTGTGCTGGGATTGTGTAGGGTGGACATCGGGGACTTCAGTGTGTGACTTCCTTGAAGAGGTTCAAATTAAGGCTGAGAGTCCCTACTCCAAAATGCTCGAAACCTGAAACATTCCGAACTTCCTCAAGACACTCGAAGGAAATACTCTTCGGAGCACTTTGGATTTCAGGCTGGGGATGGTCAACTGGAAAGTGAAACATTGCAAGACCCTTCTGGCCCCAGGAGCTTGGATAAGGTCATGAAGGGGGCCTGTGCCGGGTGTCCCTGGAGTGTGAGGCGCCTGGGCTCGCTGAACTGGTTTTTGTAGGAGCCACAGAAGGGAAAGAGGGTCAAAGTGGCCACGTCTGGCTCCTGAGAAGGCTGGACCAGAAGGAGGTGGGCACGGAGGGCAGCAGTTGAGTCCCCAGCGTCCGGGGCTCCTGTCCCTGGTGGAGTTGAGAGCCTCCTCTAGTTGTGGCCTCTCCCCTGTCAGCAGCCACTGAGGCCTGAAGGGAGAGGAGGGGGCTGAGGAGAGGAGGAAGGATAGGCCTGCTTCTGGAGAGGGCCAACATCGGCCTGTGCTAGCCTTGTTTGTTACTCCTGCGTCCAGGGTGCACGGCCGTGCCTCGTGGTGTAGCGGTTCCCGGAATGCACAGCGTTCTTGTCTGCAGTAACAGCTTTGTCTCCGACCCTTGGAGGCAAGTTACCTTTTTCCCCAGTGAAAAGAGGCAGAAAATCTTATAGAAATGCATTTGCTCTAATGTCTATTTTCCGATAAGACATGGTCGCTTAGGTTAAATCTTTGGGAGGTCAAGGCAGGAGGATCACTTGAGGCCAAGGGGTTCAAGACCAGCCTGGACAGCATAGCAAGACCACATCTGTATAACAGAAAAATTAGCTGAGTGTGGTGGTGCGTGCCTGTGGTCCCTGCTACTCTGGAGGCTGAGGTGGGAAGATCACTTAAGGTTACAGTGAGCTGCGATTGCTCCACTATACTCCAATCTTGGTGACAGAGCCAAGACCCTGTCTCAGAAAGAAAAGTTAAAAAAAAAAAAATCCAGAAATGTCATTTTCTTCTTAAATCATCCGAAAAGAAAAATCGTTTTTTTCTAAGAATGTAAAGGGAAACTGATACGATTCTTTCCTTGCATTGTTTCTCCTTTTCAAATATTTACAGTAGTCCGTCCACATCGTCTCTCAATCTCATTACAAAGCAGCAGGTGTCTTTGAGGTTAGTGGTGTTTCTCTGTGTCGCACCTTGGAGAACAGCCAGCATGAAACCTCTTACCACAATCGTGCGCATCGTTTGTAGTCCCAATTAAAATCCTCTCCAGAGATGCCTGTGCTGCTTATTATAGCAGAACTTTGGTTGTGCTGAAATGTGCATTCAGCTAATGGTTTTAAGTTCATATCTGAGATGATGTTGTATAATTCATGAAGCATGTGGGATCAGTAATGATTGAAGATAATTCTGGCTGATGTCATTTAGAGGATATTTTTCACTTCAAGTTAAAGTTTCCTTCGCGATAGTCATTTTGGGATTCATTTAACTGTGTGCTTTATTTCATAGCTCAAATTTTCATTTGTCATTTCATAACATAGGATTTTGAAAGCAGATTTGGAAAATATTTCTAACAAAATGTTTGCTTATGACGTCCTAAGGAACAGCACTCAGAATTGCTACTAACTGTGGTACATTTTAAGGCTGATGATAGAAGTCACTTGAACGGGAAGTGGTGCTTTGTGAGGCAGATGGGGTTTGAACCCTGGCCCTCCTGATACACCAGTCCTGACCCTGGCCTTCTCTCCTCTACACTGGGAGATGAGAAGGTGCCAGTATCCACCTCACAGGCCGTCCTGAGAACCTGGGACTAAGGGCTTGTGTTCCTCTTGCAGGTGGTGCAGATGTGGGGGCTTGAGGATATACACACTGCAGGCTGCCAGTGTCGGGGTAATCCAGTTTTAGTCATAAAGGTGGGATTTACTTTGCTCCCCTGCTGACCAGGTGCGGTGCCGCTGTTGTAGCAGGTGTGTGGATCCTCTTGGGTGCTCCTCAGGTGGAGAAGGAGTCACTGATTCGTATTCCCAGTGTTAGATGTGAGGGGACCATGGACCTCATGTGTTCAGAGGGGAGGAGTAAAAAGCTTCCCTTGTAATTCCAAGACTGTCTATCCCAGGAATGCCAAACCACTGGCTTTCACCTGACACTGTCGTAGGTGACACTGTATGGAAATGAGGACTCATATTTTGCATACCTGAGCCAGTACCTGTCTCTCTCCAGGGCCGTGGCCGAGCCCTCTTGATTTCTCTGGGTTGCCAGCCTGGGGATCTGTAAGCCCAGTGACGTCTCCGGTCTCGGCCCCCGCTCCCCGTGGGGACAGGAGGTGGCTTCAGGAGGCTGGTGATGAATGCCTGAATGAAGCCGACTTGTGACTGCAGTTCTGTCTAAGGGCCTCCCCGGGTGTTAGATGTCAGTAAATGACACCTGTGTGTGGATCTCATGTGCTGAGAGAAACAGTGGGGGAAATCAAAGCTTGTGGAGTCTGCAGGTTCTGGACTTGGGGGTGTGTGCACCTGTGTATTTGGTGAGGGGTGTGATGTCTGGAATGAGTGTGCACGTGTGTCACGTTTGTGCATGTGTGGTGAGTGTATTTAGCAGGCGTGGGTGGAGTGAGCATGTTCATGTGTATCGTATGTATTTGAGGGTATGTGTGGAGTGTGTACATGCATCACATTTGGTGAGGGTATTTGAGGGTGTGTATGGAGTGCATACATGCGTTTGCGTGTATAGTATTGGGTGAAGGGGTGGCATGTGTGGAGTAAGCATGCACACGTGTGTGCTGTGTGTGGGGTTTCTACGTGGTCCTCCCCTGAGCCTGCTCCTGGGCCCTGCTGTCCTGGCAGCTTTACAATTTGGTGTGTCTTTGATTCCGGAAGATTCTGGAACCAAATTCTGAAGCTGTGATCACAAACTTGCAGCCTTGGAGGACGCTGGCCCATGGAGCTGGCACGAGGATCTCTGTGCTGGCCTCTCCCTGGGCTCTGTCCACAGAAGAGCATGTCCGATGATTGAGCTGTGCGGGTCTGTGGCTCCCCAGCCTCCAGTCAGCCCTCGGTTCTGCCTCGCCTCTGTTTTTCTTGCTGAGGGGCTCCGGGAAGTGGTGCCTGGGATGGCGTTTTCACCCTGGGGTTGCTTTTCCAGCTGCCCAGGTGCTGGCTGTCTGAGGCCTGCTGCCATCCTGGTGGACGGGGATGTCGCGGGGGCATTCCTGAGCACCTGCGGGAAGGCAGGGTTAGGAAGTGCCAGAGGTGAGTGGCTTCCTCCCACACTTGATTTTCTGGAAAGTTCTGGGTCTCATATTTTTCCCTAAGGGAAGTTAGAAACTGAGTTTCTCTTTAGGGGAACGTCTTTGCAGCGTCTGTTGTTTGAATGTTCTCCAGGTGTGGAATACTCGGGGCCGTGTGTGTTTGGGAACATCCGTGTCCTAAGCGAATTCAGTAGGGAATGGAGAGAGGCCTACTGTCAGCTTGGCCTCTGTTTCCTGCTTGTTGAGAGTTGACAGCTGCTGGTATCCCAGGGAGAGTAAAACACTGGGCAGTGTGGGATGGAAACGTTCACTCTGACAAGGTCAGTGGGAAAGCATCTAAACAAACGTCGCTGTTCTTCAGGCTTCTGGGGGTCGAGCTTGTTTTGTGGTGTTGAGGGAAAGCTACGCTTGTTCCTGTTCCTCACCATTTGAATGGTGTCCAGGGCTCGTTCCTCTGGAGAAGTGATGCACGTGAGTGGGGGTCAAGTCGCAGGCTCCGAGGTTATTTGGAATCTGTCAACTGATTTCCTGAACACACAGGTGCTTGGTAAAGATATTCCTGATTAGCTAAAACATTTCAACAGGACGTGATAGCTGGTGGTTGTTTAGAGACTATCACATTTTTCCTGTTACTTTTTAAATGCCTGTTGAATCAGGGGGGATTCCCATACTTTTCTTTTCCTGTCTGCATACTTGATATTTTGTTTATTGTTTTTTATGTGGGTGTGCAGTTAACAGGATTTGGAAGCAGTCTCAGCCCTGGGGAGACTTCAGGGCCACCTCAGTCAGTGCTTAAGGGAGGCAGGGATTTGGGGGCTACCTCCTCCATAGGACAGACACCAAGGGCCAGAGGTCAGCAATCTCAGTGAGGTCACAAAGACGGGCACACCCAGCACCCTGGCCCATGTGCCTCTCCTTCACGTTTGTCTCTGCTCAAACTGCTCTCCTGGGTCATCACGGGTGATCTCTAGGCGCGTGCTTGCTTCTTGCAGAAGTGGTGTCTGGCTGTGGTCAGTGTGGGCCCTCAGGACTTCCATGTTTTTGGCTCACATCAATATTGGGCAGTGGTGTATGTTTGTTTTGGAGTGGTAGATCGGGTGGATTTTGGCTTTACCAACTCATTTAATACCTGTTCTCCTAGGTATAATACCTGTTCGTAAGCCGCATGTTTTCCTAGGTGCTGGGGCCCTATCATAAGCCGCATGTTTTCCTAGATGCTGGGGCCCTATCATAAGCCGCGTGTTCTCCTAGGCGCTGGGACCCTATCATAAGCTGTGTGTTCTCCTAGGCGCTGAGACCCTATCGTAAACTGTACTTGAGGGATCTCGGAGGTGCTCCTTATGAGGATCCGATGCCTGACCTGAGGTGGAAGAGTTGCAATTCAAAACCAGCCCCCCGAAAAATTGTCTTCCATGAAACCCATCCCTGGTGCCAGAAAGGCTGGGGGACAGCTGGCCTAACGCGGGCTAAGATGTCAGTAGATTTTTGGACTCGGGCCTCAGTTGAAGAGGATTAGATTTTGAAAGGTGGGGATTGAAGGCTTCTAAAGGGCAGGTTTCATCTCCAGTGGGGCCTCGGCAGAACTGGCTAGAACTGACCCAGAAGCTGACAACTAGTCAGGCTGGCTCACTACCTGTGTCCTGTGTGTGCAGCCTTGCTGTTTATTCAATTGTCTCGTGGTGATGTGGGTTCCATCCACAGCCTCAGAGTAGTGGAACACATTACTTCAAGGCTGATCTTATTTAACTTTATCAAAAAGACATGAAAATCATTTAGTATAAATCTTCCAGATACCTGTATCCTTTCTTTTCCCAGAGGCTTTTAAGTATTGCAACTTAAAAATCTTCAAAAATAACTTTAAAGGAAAACCTCTAAGTACATTTTTGATGAGCACCCTTGACAGTTTTAATATGGGAAGTAAATTCCCTTGACTTTTGTATTCCTAGAAACTCGTTCATGTTTGCAGAAGACTTTGTATTTTGTCAACAGTGGCCACTGTTCGGTGACCATCATACCTGCCGTGGTCTCATTTAGAAAGTTGGATGTGGATGTATTAGCTTTTCAGACACAAAAACACATGGGCTGTTTGATTTTGGTTTTGAATTTTTTGGGTTTTTTTTTCCCTCAGCTGAATTCAAGAAAGGGAAACAAGCAGCTAGAGTAAGTACCAGAAAGAGTCTAAGTGGTTGGGTGGGGGATCCTACTATGGTGCTGGGTTGTGTTCTGCCAGATATCACTCCTCAAAAAGCTGACCCTGAAAGGGCTGGCATTGCCCTCACCCTGTGACATTTGTCTGTCTCACCAGAAAATGAAGAATCTGCCAGAGTACTGTGAGTCAAATTCAGTCAGAACTCGATTAAATAAGAGGCTTTGTCTCAAAGGCCAAAACATAAGGAGATATTTTTAAGTTTTTTTTTTCTTTTTTTTGAGACGGAGTCTCGCTCTGTCACCCAGGCTGGAGTGCAGTGGTGTGATCTCGGCTCACTGCAAACTCTGCCTCCCTGCTTCACTCCATTCTCCTGCCTCAGCCTCCCGAGTAGCTGGGACTACAGGTGCCCGCTACCACGCCTGGCTAATTTTTTGTATTTTTGGTAGAGTCGGAGGTTTCACCGTGTTAGCCAGGGTGGTCTCGATCGCCTGACCTTGTGATCCACCTGCCGCCTCCTCCCAACGTGCTGGATTACAAGCGTGAGCCGCCACACCCGGCCGAAAACATGTTTCTTTACTGCCTCAGTCCTCAGTTGGGTAGTCTGTTCTTTGTTGTTGAAAGGCGCGCTCTGCGAGATGGGAATCTTCCGGTTGCTTACTTAGGGAATCCTGCCGGCTGTCATTTACTGGAGAGCGCAGTTTCCTGGCTGCCCTGGTCTTTGAGCGGAGGGAGACTGAGGGGTCATTTTCCCACCTGGACCAACGTGTTTATTAAACCTGGCTTGTGGATCATTTGGATCTTTTTATGAAGGAAAAGCCACATCTGTGACTTTCAGATGAGTGGAAGTCATGTTAAATATATATATATATATATATATATATATATATATGTACTATATATATATGTGCATATATATATATGTGCTACTATGGAGAAGTTTTGTCTTTGTGACCTGTGAATACAGTCATGGGAGAGCAGAATGTTCACGCCGTAGGTGCTTACAGTGTGCATGCAGAGTCACATTCTTCACTAGTATTACGTTAAAAAGTGACAAATAAGAGAAAAATATTTTCCTCATTACAACCTCGGTAAGAAGCTGGCAGTACTCTTGTTTTTGGAGGGGTGTGAAGGGAATATTGAGAAAGTATCATCAACGTTAGACTCGCCCACTCTGCAAATCCTGTGCCAGCTCGAGTGAGGACCCCGTGATGGAAAGATGCACCCCTCTGCCCGGAAGGAGTTGAATCTTTGTGGCGCTCAGGATGCCTGGTTCATCTCTATACAAAGGCAGACTGTGAAACGCTGTGGAGGCTGAGAGAAGAGATGTGGTTAACAAGTATGAGTGAGAAGTTTGGGGCTTGTTAGCACCTGGCGTGTGTGCAGCAAGCTTTGCTATCTGCACACGTGTGATCCTTGGAACACTGGTGTGTGGAGCCGTGAGGCTGTCGAGGGCCCCAGCTCCCGGCAGGCTGAGGAATCCCCTGTTACCACCAGGATAACCGTGATTGAAGGCTGTCACTCAATCCCAAGTCCCGGAAGGGGCTCCTTTCCGAGAGGAAAACACCCCTGGAGCCTCGGGCAGAATTCAGTGATTTTTCATATAATGTTGCTCAGATTTCGCAAACATGAAACCAAGAACATATTTCAGAATGCTTATGGTCCTTTTGTAACCATGGAAACAAAGTAATTTGCAGTCGATGGACAGTTTGAGGAAGCTGAACTACCTACATCATGAGCATGGCGCTCTCCCTACCACCCTGGGCCTTGCTCCGGTTTGCTGGGAAGGCTTTGCAGGGCCTCTTGGCTGGGATTCTTCTCCCATGTCCCATGTTGCTACCCCTGGTCACAGCCATACTGCTGGGCACCTGCGCCGTGAGGACACTGAGTGGACACGGAGCCGCGGGGCAGCAGTTGGTCATGAGGTGGCATCCACATGGTCCAAAACAGGTTTCTGTTCATTAAGAATGATCGTTGCAATAAAAACAGAGTGAAAGAAAACCCTCTACTGACCTAAGAATGCGTCAGCTCAGTTGGGTGGGGAAGTGCAGTGAGGAAGGTGAAGACTGAAAGGAAATGAAGGAGGGAGAGGAAAGGAGAGAAGGGAAGTGAAAGGGGGAGGGAGGATGGGAGTGAAGAGGGAGATGGAGGAGGAAGAAGAGAGAGGGTGGTGGGCAGGAGCCTGGCAAATGAGTCCCAGAGCCGGTTCCTGACCGTCGTGGGTGCGTCAGAGCTGATCTTCCAGGAGAGGTGGCCTGGGAGGGCTGACCCTTAGGAAGTGAGGGCCGGGGGGAGCTGATGTTTTGGCCCTCAGCGGGGCTGTTGCTGACCTGAGATGCAGTCGATGGTTTTCCCGAAGAGGTCGTCTGCGCAGTCACCGTTTGCTGCCAGGTTGGAGAGAGAAGTGCTCCCCATGGGTTCTTTCTATTTTATGGATTTTTCCCAGTTTAGCTGAGCAGCCTGTCAGTGGAAATGTCAGGGATTACTAACATGTCTCCATTCTACAGAGCAGTCGGCCAGCTTCCGATCCTGTAGTTGTTGGGGGCACCACTCCCGTCGTGTCAGTGCTGGCCCAGCATGGAAGCTGCAGCCGGAGGCACTGGGAAACCTGCGTGGCTCTTGCTGCCGGGATTCTGATGGGAGTCGTGCGCTGGAAGAGAGACGTCCTTTAGGCAGAGCCTGGTGAGGAGGGGGTGCTGCTGTTGCAGCAGTACATGGAATTTCAAATGACAAATGAAACAAGCTTTTAATTATGACCAGAGCTCTGGGCCCTGCTTTTCTTCAAATGGAAATGTTGTGCTGAAATGGAAATGAATTTGCTGTTAATTGGTTGCCTCATGCAAGATGGAATGTTGGGAACAAAGTAGAATGTGGACTTATCCACAGAGCTTCCTCCTCTCAGACTGTAATCAGTTGGATGATGATACACAGGAATACGTGAGAATTCATGTGAGAAAGGCGATGGATGCAGACCTGTGTGACCGGCAGGTGTAGGGGGAGGTTTGAGAGAAGCTTTTGGCTGAAGTGGTGTCAGGTGCAGGTGCTGAAGTGTGATGTCTGGCTGGATGGAAGAGCACACACCTCTGGGCTGCGGGAAACAGATAGAGGAGGAGGTGGGCAGACGTGAGTCATGTCTTAGGAATGGTAGCAATTCAGGCAGACCCAGGATCAGGCTCCCACGGGGGAGGAGTGGACATCAGGACTCAGGGAGCGTGGGGTGGGGGTCATGTCCAGGCCTCTGTGGAGCTCGCTGCTTTGTCAGCAGGGCCTTGTGCTTGCCCTCCTTAAAGCTTTCCCGATCCGTAAAACGGGCACGACAAAATCCACCTTGTGACACTGAAGCTTAAATGAGATGATCTACATGGTGTCTTCCTTCCCTTCCTGACACATCATAGACTCACAGCTATGGTAGCAGCGACAGACTGGATGGAATGCTGGAGCCACTTTGCGCCTGGTGAAGCTACATGGATTTTTGCAGTGCTGGAGACTGTCTCTGAAAGTCTTTGGTCATGGCAGTGGCAGCCTCGAGTGGCTCTTGGCATACTTGAGTCTGTGGAGTGCAAGGTTGACTGGAGCTCCGAGGCCATTGATACTATCCAGGGGTGAGCTGATGGGGCCCTAAAACATGGGAGAAGTCCGAGAGGACTTGGCTGCCAGAATCATGCCAGAAGCATTGTAGATTTCTGGCTTCGAGAACTTGCTGACTTATGGATATAGGAAGGTAAACCCAGATGGCTCCAAAATTTTAAGTCCAGAAGAAAGGTGGGCGGGTACAATTGCTGATTAGGTCATGGTCGCCCTGTCCCTTTCTTTCTGGCCATCGTTTCTCCTCCCTCCCCCTGCCTTTGTGAGCTGGAGGGCCTGAGCCTGCACAGAGGTCTATTTCATGGTGACGATGACCTGCAGTAAGAAATCTCTCCACTTTATTTTGCAGCAGTAGTTAAATAAATTTAAGGAGTGATGGTGTAGTGGTATTTGTTTTGTTTTTGCTTTTTTTTTTTTTTTAAGTATCATTTAACTGAAAGTTATTCCCAATTTCACTGATCACTTTGAGAGGCCGAAACATGCTTTGATTTGTTATTTTGTGTTTGAGCTAGTTTATTTTCTCACAGGAATGCCAATTGTTCTGTTGTCACACATCATTAAGTATCTCAAATTGTGTTACTATAATACTTAGCTGAATTATCTCCCTTATTTTGACGTTTAATAAACTAAAATCTGTGTGAAACACACAGGATGGTGCATCTCCGTTGAGGGTTGTTCAGAAGTGTGACTTTTCCTGGCATGCTTGAGAATCAGTGACATTATTTTATAGAAACACTTTGCAACTGACACCAAAGCTAGAAGCTCCTGTAAAGGGCAGGGTGGGTAACGTGTTATGCTTTATGGGT
This sequence comes from Macaca nemestrina, assembly GCF_043159975.1. Taxonomy (NCBI): domain Eukaryota; kingdom Metazoa; phylum Chordata; class Mammalia; order Primates; family Cercopithecidae; genus Macaca; species Macaca nemestrina. The sequence continues at coordinate 349,730 of NW_027257558.1, forward strand.
CACTGAAGTCTCTACATATATTTCTTTTATTAAAACTTCAAAGTGTAAAAATCACTTCTGGTTCCCTGGCCAAGGCTCGGTCGGGGATCATGGTTTGCAGGCCCTTGACATCACCTTAGCTGAAAGCTGGTCTCCCATGCGGTTAGCAGGGGCCCACCTCATTGCTTCAGCCAGGAAGATGCTGCCCTCATGCTGGAATTTACTTCAAACAAACTTGAAAGCTCTGGCACCGCTGCTTATTTCCATACTGTTGCAGGCTATCTAAAATACGGGAGATGCCTTGGTGTTTTGATTTTTTTACTCCTCTTGAAGGGCTCTGAGATGGCTCATCGCGAGTTAGACATTTGCAGAAATGATCAAGCAGAGCTGCAGTCATCTTGCAGATCAAGTGAAGTTTTTTCTGAAAGCTTGTTACAGGCTTAAATTTCTGACCCCTTTCCATCCACTGCTCTTGTATGATTGGCTTCTTTTTGCATCCATTTGGATCTGTGAAGCGTCTGCCCACCGTGGTAGAACTTTAGCTCTGATTTCATGTATGAGTCGGTATCCTCACTCCTCTTCTGCGAGGAGAAAGCGCTGCAGGTCCTGCGTGGTTTCCGTCCCCTCCCTGCACGCGGATGGATTGGGAGGTATTTGTGGTATGTGAACTTGCTATCCCCAGAGGCTCCTGGTTCACTCCCCTGGACCGTACTCCTCCCTACTGCTATGGACTGCACTCCTCCCTCGTGGTTCATTCCCTGGACAGCATTCCTCCCTCCTCCTTCCTGGCTCACTCCCCTGGACCACACTCCTCCCTCCTGGCTCACTCCCCTGGACCACACTCCTCCTTCCTGGTTCACTCCCTGGGCCGAACTCCACCCTCCTCCCTCCTGTTTCACTCTCCTGTGTGCCCACTCCTCCCTCCTGGTTCACTGCCCTGGGCCCCCACTCCTCCCTCCTGGTTCATTGCCCTGGGCCCCCATTCCTCCCTCATAGTTCACTCCCCAGGGCCCCCACTCCTCCCTCATAGTTCACTCCCCAGGGCTCCCACTCCTCCCTACTCCCCTGGGCTGCATTCCCCCTCCTGGTTCACTCCCCTGGGTCCCCACTCCTCCCTCTTGGGGGCGTGGTAGTTTCTGTTGTGCTTGTGCCAGCACGGTAAGGCTGAGTGGCAGCTCCAGGGCTGTGGCTGGTCACGCAGCTGTGGCATTAGTGCAGAGAACTGCGGAGATGCAACTGCCCTTGCTGTGATGCTTCGAGTGTCATAGTCGATAAGGGAAACTGTGTGGGATGTGGATGTCCCAGGAAGGGACAGGAGCCTCCCCTCAGCCTCTGTCAAACACTTCTCAGCCAGGTGTGGTGGCTTACGCCGGTAATCCCAGCGCTTTGGGAGGCCGGGGCGGGCGGATCACCTGAGGTCAGGAGTTGGAGACCAGTTTGGCCAATGTGGTAATTTTTGACGTATTAAGAATTAAGGAAAATGACTCACACTCGTTTGCCTTGCTTTTTAATTGACGATTGGTGTAGCCCAGTAGTGTGAACTTGTTAAGCAACCATTCTTACCGAAAGACTAATCTTTAAAAGTCTCTTCCTCTGGACACGTCTTTGGCTGCTGTAATCAAATGCAATGTAATCAGCACTGGTTAATGGCTTTCCTTGCTTGGCTAACAAATGCTCCGCAGAAACTTTGGTTTCTTGTTATTTTCATTTATAATTATGTTTTAAGCCTTCTATTTTTTCTAGCTTTCCTGCGAGTTGGGAATAACTGTGATGGGTGCTTAGTTTGGGATGTTGACATACACTGTATGCCCAGCTATTATGCCATTGTGTGAACACTGATTTGTCACTTTCTCATGAAGACTGATTTCACCTAGTTTGGTAAATTCTATTAATTTTAAGGAAGGGGGTATGCCGGGCGCGGTGGCTCAAGCCTGTAATCCCAGCACTTTGGGAGGCCGAGGCGGGCGGATCACGAGGTCAGGAGATCGAGACCATCCTGGCTAACACGGTGAAACCCCGTCTCTACTGAAAATACAAAAAGAAATTGGCCGGGCGTGGTGGCGGGCGACTGTAGTCCCAGCTACTCTGGAGGCTGAGGCAGGAGAATGGCGTGAACCCGGGAGGCGGAGCTTGCAGTGAGCCGAGATCGCGCCACTGCACTCCAGTCTGGGCGACAGAGCGAGACTCCGTCTCAAAAAAAAAAAAAAAAAAAAAAAAGGAAGGGGGTGGAATGCAACTGCTGTTAGGTGGCTTTTTTAAGGATCAAGGAAATGTTGCCATGATTATTACCATTACAGAAGGAACATAAAAACACGTGCTGCCTTCAGTCATGATGAATATGTAAGTCCGCATCTGTGACTGCAGAAAACGGCAGCCCCAAATCTTAAAATCGTGTGGATGCACCAAGCCCATCTGCAGGGCACCGTGGAGCAGACTGCATTAGCCGAAGTTGGCCCACAAGTCCTGAGGGATGGTGTCTGAGTTATGATAAGACTCTGACTTGGGATTAAACAGGCCTCCAGATACTGTGATATTCTAAACAAAGACACGATACTGCCCTGGGAGCCCAGTGGGCACCTGTAGGCAGTGTAGGTGAGAAAAGGCTCCAAGGAAGATTCCTGCAGCTCAGCTAGGAGGATTCTGTAAGGCAGTAGACACATCAATGTTCACATAAGAGTGTTGAGCTATATTCGTTCCTTTTAAGCAGCCAGGCTTGTGCGTGTTTTTAGGGGCACTGACATGGCGCCCCTTCCACCCTCACTGCTGGTTGTGCCTGTTTGATGTTCCGGATTTCTGTGTTAAGTGTGTCCACTCTCCAAATGTATCTCTGTCTCTAGAATATTTTAGAGTAGACCATTTATTGGTTAAACGCTTGTTTTTAGTGAGGGAGAAATCTTTAAAACTGGCCATACAGACCCTGCTATAAATGTTGAACAATGGAGTGTGTAATGTTTAACACGTAGTGTTTAAAGTAGAAGACAGTTTAATTTAGAAATCCTGTTGGAATGCCAACTTAAATTACCACCATCCGTATGCATATGGAAAAGAATGAGAGTGAATGTGCAGAATTGGAATTTTGTCTATTTTGTAGAGATTCTGTAATGTATCAGGTAGAAGCCTCACTTCATGATTTAAATGCATGAAGCTGAAATTACAAAACTTGATGAAAACACGCCTTTGAATAGTGAGCCTTTATCCTCCTTGAAATAGTGGTTCATTCACTAACACGTCCACCTGCAACTTTGTCAAACACATTTGTTGCACTAGTTCTCAAGTGGGCTCAGTTTTCCAGACAGGCAGATTATTACTGTTTAAACTTTGTCCTGATGATGTTGGTGAACGGAGAAAATCCTTTGACGTGGATCCTCTGTGTGTGTTACACATCAGACGCGGCCTGCCCAACCCCTCTGCCTGTAACTGGGAACCTTGACTGTCGGGATCATTGTAGAGAACCTTGAGGAAAGCAAAACAAGCCTCTGGAGTAGCAAAAGATGTAGCTGATTTCATGCAGTAAAACTTGCACATTTTTCTTTAAAATGCATCCTTCGGAACATCAGCTTGCTGATTATCTTAGAATCGCTGTAGTCTGCTGACAGCAGTCGTGGGAACAGGTGCATGGCCCGGCTGATGCAGGAGGGTCTCAGAGCGGAACCACACTGCTGACACCGAAGGAGGGGCTGGAGCGATCACGCTCGTGACTCGTGCAGATGACCTTGGCTGACCTCCAGAAGAGGAAGTGTCAGTATCCAAGGAGGAAAAAGTGTATTAATTTCATGAGTGTTTGCCTTCACAATGGCTAATACCCTGAGTTTGTGGCACCTGCTGTCTCCAGAATGAGGAGTCTTCCCTTCCTGGCAGACAAGCTCTAGATGGGAACAGGAGCTGTGGCTGCTGGATTGAAGAGGTTTCCTTCTTGGGGAGGTGGCCTTCGAGCCTGACTCGAAGGAAGCTGTGACTGGCGGGAAAGGGCGTTGGAGACAGTGTATTTACCAGGAGGGTCAGTGACTGAGAACCATCCTGTTCCGAGTATTGCCATTCTGGTTCTAGAGTAAACTTGGGGAGAAGCAACAGCCAAAAGCCTCGAGGAATATTCTGTGATGTTGATGACATTTGGTAGATTTGTTGCTGAGACTCTGAAATGAGAAGCCCTGGAGGTGCAGGTCTATCAGGCCATGCGACATGGGACAGCTGCTGCTTCAGGGATTGGAGTCCCCGTGCCAGAGGCTCAGTCCTGCAGAGACTTTTGCACAGTGGGCAACTGCTGCCTCCGGTTGATTGTGAGTCCCCCAGATGAATACCCATGAAAGGTACCGTGTCAGCAAAGACCCAAACTCTGTGAAGCATTTCGAGATTTATTCTGAGCCAAATGAGTTACCATGGCCCTTGATACTGCCCTCAGGAGATCCTAAGAATGTATTCCCAAGGTGGTCAGATTCCAGCCTGGTTTTATAGCTTTTAGGGAGACATGAGACAATCAATCAAATAAATGTAAGATGTACATTGGTTTGGTCTGGAACGGTGGGACAACTGGAAGCAGGGGTGTCCAGGTCATAGGTAGATTCGAAAATTTCCTGATTGACAGTTGGTCGAGAGAGTTGTCAGATAAGGGGTTGTGGAGACCAAGGCTTTGTCATGTGGAGGGAATCCTCCAGGTAACTTCGGAGAGAATAGATTGTAAATGTTTCCCATCAGACTAAGAGTCTAAGTTCTGTCTAATTCCAGAAGGGAGGTGGGGTGATGAGGCAATTCCGACCCCCCAGCGATCATGGCCTGGACTAGTTTTTCAGATTAGCTATGGAATGCCCTCGTCAAAAGCAGGGGCTGTTCAGATGGCCAAAGGGGCTTCAAATTCTAAAGTTTTTACAACCAGAAAGTGATTGTGTTTCTTCTGTGGATGACAGCCAGTGTGGTAATTAATATTTTATTAGCAGATTAATTTGGAAGTCAATGTGTTTTCAAGTATGTTAATTATTAAGTCATCAACAAACAGAGAAGGGCTTGCTTTGAAACCAGCCTGAGACTCAAGAGGCTCATCAAAGAAAACGATGGACTTGGGAGAATTGATTCACGTGTTTACTGCGCCAAGTTTCAGGCATTATGAGAAGTCTGTGCTGATACATTTGTGACTTCAGAACTTAAATCTTGCTGGACTCTTAAGAGTGAGGCTTTTTTTTTTTTTTCTTTTCTTTTTAAACGGTCAGTGTTTCTGTCTCCTGTGTTTTGTCTTCCAGCCGCTGAGCACTTTAGCCTTGTGTTCTTGTGGCCTTGTTCTCCGAATCACCCCCTTTGCTGCTCCTCTGTCCTGCCCACCTTGATCGCGTCTTCCCCACCCCATGGGTTTTATCCCGAGGACTGCTCTCCACTGTGTGGAGTGGAGGATCAGTGGACACTGGCTTTACCGACTCATTTTCTGTGTAGCTCCCAGTTTCTCAAAATCATAATCGTCTTGGATTCCCTGTAAAACTGGGAGTCAGGCCTTGGGCGCAGTGCTGGGTGGCCTTGGGGGCAGTACTGGGGCAGGAGGGAGAGATGAGAACAGGAGGGATGGGTTTGTCAGGGGAAGGAACCCCTTGCCGAATTCCTGTGTCTGTTTTAGGTTAAAGACGAATGTCCGGGTGGGTGGATGTCTCACCTGGTGTGGCTGGACCTCGCTGTGCTGAACCCTGAGCAGGGGCCCCAGCAGCTGCCTCCTGCCAGACCGGGGCAACAGGGCTGGGCTTTCACCTCTGGGGTGGGTTGTGAGGGCTTGTGCCAAGGTGGAAGTGTCTGCACCACCTGAGGGGCATGTGGGAAACTGGTCTGTGCTCCTTACCCGGGAGAAGCTGAGCTCACTTGGGCCAGAGCCTCTGGGGAGGTAGGAGGGCAGAGGCCTAGAATTCCTGTTTTCCCCAGACAGCAAGGAAGCTCAGTGTTGCACCTGCTCTGAGATGCTCTCAGCAGCCATATATAGTTGATTTTAACATGAGGGAAGGTGCCAATTAACCTGGCTCTGTGGGGAGCTTTGAGGAGTCCAGGCCTTGGGCCCCGGGCTTTTTAATGTGTTCCTTCCTGAACAAAAAGCAACAAAAGATCCCTGTGGCTGATGCCGACTGTGTGGGCTAGGACATGCCGAGCTTGTGTGGGGCTTGCCCCTGAGTTTCCTTGGTGCTCCTCCCAGCCCCCACGGACACCAGCCGTTCCAGGCCGAGGCTTTTCCTGTTTAGACCCTCGTTGGTGGTGTCTGCGATCCTGGATCGAGGGCCCAAGCACTTCTTTCATTATTATAAATGATTCACCCGAGATGCACGGCTGCCCCCAACATCTCACGAGCATGAGATACAGCCAGTGTCGCTGCCCCAAGCTCATAATTCTAGTGGAAAGGGGAAATTTTACTTTTAATGTGCTCGTGTGACTCAGATGCAAATATTCAATTCCCGTTAAACTTTCAAGACCTTGAAAACCTCTGAGATTCCTTGGAAGCCGTTCCTTGGCCCCACGACTAACTCCTGTGGAAGGAGGCTGGGGTGGTCTGCGTGGTCTGGGGTCCTGCTGTGTTCTCCAGGATTCCTTAGGTTTCATCATTAGTCCCAGCTCTTCAGCAGGTGGAGTTGATTGACTCTGACATTTCCATTATGTTGTTCTTGTGTTGCCTCAGTTGACTTAGAATAGTCAGTATTTACCAGAAATAACTGATGGCGAGACGGGAATTATTGGTGATTCCCGGACATAGGCAGCCTGTATAGATAAGCGTGTTACACAGTGTCTGATTTCTGAGATGTTGGTCCAAACCTGCTCAGCAACACACTTTCAGGGGTAGATTCCTGTGCAGGAGAAGCTGCTTTTCCCCGAGACACGGTGGTGGCCCCTGCACTGGCATGGCAGGGTGGTTGTGTGACTGGGCAGGGCTGGACGTGCTCCTGTCCACCCCTGCACTGGGCGCCCGCCTCCGCCCCACATCTGTGTCGAGGGTGCCTACCTTTGTTCCCCCAGCTCGAACTCATAGAATTGTGTACCTTCCTTGACACATTCCTGCATAGAGATGATTAGATCTGGGGGCTGAAGCTCAATCTGACATGCATGTAGGTAAATTATTCATGTGAATGACTTGGGTCCTCCACGTTCAGGGTCAGGAGGCGCGAGGTGGGTTTGGAGACAGCTGCCTGGCCTCAGGAAGTTTCTCTCAGAGTCTGTTTCTTTCTCTAGCAAAGTAAATGCTGCCTACCTCACGGGGCTTGACACACGCTCAGTACTCAGATGCTGTCTGGTCTTTATTATAGTTAGTATTTGGGGAACAGCGTGGCTGGTAAGAAAATGCGTTATCTTTACAATTTATAGAATGTCATACAAGGCAAGCGTGAAACCGGGACTCTACCGTAATCTGAAGATTCTGGTGCTTACTCTTCTCCTTAAGCATTTTGTTGTAATTCTGGCGTGTGTCAGCCAAGTCATATGACGGCACCGCATGCGTGATGCCAGCTCAGTTACCTTGGAATGGGGAGCCTGAGGCTGCCAGGGAGCATCCCTCCTGCCTCCAGCCCTCGGCAGTTTGTCTGTCTCTCTATCCTTCCCTCTGTCCCTCCCTATCCCCCACTCCTCCTCACCACTCCTGCTCCCCTCCCTACCCCCCTCACTTACTCTACAACAGAGGCCCAGACTTTGACAAATCGCAGCTGGGCCTATTTATCGCTTGGTTGGGAAACCAGAGGGAAAGGGGCCCAATTACTACAAAAATAGAGAATTGAAATAGAATGTGAGCCACTTTTGCGTCTTGTTTTTTATTTTAATCTGAATATAAAAGGCAAGTGTCAACACAAAATCGGTGGTAACTGCGCCACACAGCTCCGAGTCTGCCTTGTCAGGCCTCCGTGGGTTCCCACACCCTGGCCTTCTCCATGAGCATCTGGACACGCCGTGGCTGCGAAAGGAGCATTCAGTTATGGTCCTTTGAATGTTCCAGAGTCATGTTTAATAAAAATCTTCACGTTTACCCACAGCCAAGTCTTGATTTAATAAGAGGTACTGCAGGTCTCTGGGTGGGCCTGAGCCTCTGTTTTCGAAGCAGCCGCACCATCCGGGGGGCAGGTCCGTGTGGGCTGGCAGGCGGCCTGGTCCTTGGAGCACAGGGTGGGCCTGACCCAGTCCTGGCAGTGCGGGGCCTTGCAGTTCTAGAATGTAGTGATGCAACCTGTGGCATAAATAAAAAGCCTCATGTGCCCCCATGAGAAGCTGGGACTTCCCCTCAGTACTGTGGTGTGCTGTGTTTGTGATCGTGTAGATGTAAAAGGGTGAGGGAGATGCCTAAAAACCAGGATTCCAAAGACAGCCCTTCATGTCTGGTGCTTTCATGTGTGTATGCACACCTGTTTGACGCGTGTACACCTTCACTCGTGCCCCTGTTTCATGCGTGTACACCTGTTCATGTGTGCATGCACCTGTTTCGCGTGTGTATGTGCCTGCGCATTCACCCTGTATTGCGTCATACGTTGTATTTTACAGATTTTTTTTTTTCCAGTTTGTATCGTGAGCTTGTAACGACTTTGTGAAGAAAAGAGGGGGCCCTGGCAGCCTTTGACTTTGAGAAACGTGATGTCACGGGAACAGATGAGACAGCCCGGGTGAGGCCGGGAGAGGCCATCGTGGCCTGGGAGTCCGTGCACATCCACTGTCTGTCGCTGTGTGACAAGTGACCCCAAAACCTAGGGGCTTAAGGCAACGTATGTGTACGACTGTACAGCTTCTTCAGGTTGCAAATTCACGGCAGCCCTGCTGAGCGGCTCTGGCCCAGTCCCCCGGGTCACCGTGAAGATGCTGTCCAGGGCTGCAGCCATCTGTAGGCTCAGCTGGACTGGAGGTTCTGCTCCAGGATGCTGAGCTGACGTGTCTGCGGGCAGAGGCCTGCTCCTCCACACCTGGCCCCTCCCTGGGGCTGCCAAGTGCATTCCTGCCCAGGGCCGCTCCTTTCCCCAGAGACGTGGGAGTGCTGGTCTTCTGACCAGCGTCAAGGTGGCCGAGTCAGGAGCAAAGACTTGTTTCCCCTACTCAGAGGCTACTCCTGCAGGGTTGGGCGACAGTGGAGGTCGCTCAGGAAGGTGTTCGCTGAAGACCGTGCTCTGTGACTTGACGGATGTTCCTCCCAGGAGGGTGAAATGGAGACTGGACGCTGGGAGCGGCGTCCTGCGCGACCCTGCATGTAGTGGGCTCACAGCAGAGCTAAGTCCTTCCTTTACAGATACTTTTCAGAGTCTGCCCGCCTTTAGATTCTCTGATTAACGTGTCTGAGGAGGGTCCCAGGAGTCTGCCACCTGCCAGGCCAAGGAGGTTCCCTGCATGTGGCTGGTCCCCTGACGCCCTGAGAAACGTGGCTCGAGAGGATCACCCGAGTTTCCTAAATGAGTCACCTGCCTTCTCTTTGCTTTCATGCCTCCCCCAGGCTGGGTCAGTCCTGTCAGCTGCAGCGATACCTGCATGCTGGGGTTACAAGGAGATGGGGGTGTATCTGGTCCCCCAGGGAGATTCGGTGACTGAGGATGCTGTCATAGCAGCCAATATGTCCTTATTTTTTTCACTTTTAATGAAGTTCAGTTACTAGGTTTTCTGAGGCACAATGATGTCCTTGTGAACAATTGGTGAACAAGGAAGCAAACAAGTGTGGGAAAATGATCCTGCCCTGAAAGCTAAAAAACGGCAAAACAGTAAAGAGCCCTGAAGAGCCCATGAACCTCCTCATGGGGCAGTGAGGAGACACCTCAGTAATGGCTTAAAAAAAAAATGAGACGATACTGAAGAAAAGGTAAACTAAATTTTGGGTCTCCTATGGGTAAAGAGATTGTGGTTTATATTTTATAGGCCTGTATTTTCATAATTATTTATTTTTCTTTGTTGCATTTAGAATTAGTTGCAATAAATGTGATTTTTTTAAAATTAAAAAATTGGGATATATGAAGTCTAATCCCTTTGTGATATTTCTGTACTGTGAGACTCCACATACAAAAGTGAAGCCCAGACTGTCTATCTCTAACGAACCAGAGAGAAGTGGTCATATCCTGCAGGCTGGTCTGGCCTCCAGGCGTCTGGCCATCCTCCCAATCTTGGGCACGCCTGCGTCACTGGTGCTTCCTGCCAGGCTGTGACTCTGCCCAGGTTTCAGGAGCACCTGGAACAGTTTTCCTGGGGGTCCTGCTTTGTCCTGGTTCCTGGAAGCACAGGCTTTTGATGAAGGACTCTCCCCACCGCCAGGTCAATTGGTGATTGCCCCCCAGGCTGTATTTCTTGCATGAGGCGCAGAGAGTGTGGGCGTGGTGTCCCCCGCCCTGGAGCCAGCTCTAGGACTGCACAGCGGCCTTGCCTCCACCCCTCATCTGGGAACAGGGCGGTGGGGAGGAGAAGGAACCAGGGTCTTGATCTTTCTGTGTCTCGAGAACATGGGAACACATCGTCCCATTGCCTTCCACCATTCACAGCCCAAGCTTGTGTGAAGTATTTATTTTATAACCTCCCCTGACAATGATGAATTTTATATAAGCAGCACATAAAGTGGTGATTTAATACCCTATCAAGCAAGATCTAAACAATAAGGAACAGATAAGTTACTTTATCCAGGGAACATTTGTCTACTGCAGGTGGAAATGAATCATGGCTTCCTCCTCGGCAGTTCCTGATAAGCCTGTGAGATTCTGTCCTGTTCGCAACTGTTAGTTTATAAGCTATACCTTTCCTTCTATGATGTTAGTTACAAGCTCTACCTTTCCTTCTATGATGCTTATTTCTTGCCTGTTCGGCACTGTTACAGTTACAAGCTCTACCTTTTTTTCTTCGATGTGTATTTCTTGCCTGTTCACCACTGTTAGTTACAAGCTATACCTTTTCTTCTGTGATGTATATTTCTTGAAGGCATGGACTAAATCCTAATTCCACAGTATTCGATGCACATACTCAAGAGACACTTGTTTGAATGAATGGATTAATGGAAAAGAGAAGTGGTGACTTCCGTTTTAATTCATTATGCCAAACTTTGTTTACATACACAATTTTATGGTCCTTTGGATAAACTGAGCTTCCATGCAGGGTGGTTAGAGATTGTGGGAGTGCAGCAAATGGCTCTGTGTCTCTAGGCTCACGAAGGGCTTGAGGGACTTCATGGCGGCACCCATGTTGAAAACTCAGTTCTGCAAATCCATTCGATGATCTGCCAGCACACACAGCCCTGCTTCCCAGCTGATTTCTGCACAGAGGCTTCTCCTGAACACCCCAGGTGAACGTAGGTTCAGCCAGAACTGCTGCACTTCCACAGCAAGCGAGGCGCTGCAGGGATGAGGGAGAAGGGCAGGACCCGGATCTTCCTGGGTCCCAGGGCCCGTGTGGGGACACTGCCTGGCCTGGCTCTTGTTGGGGAAGTCAGAGAAATGATGGCGTGGAGCCTCTGTTGGCAGGATCCGCTTGCTCAAACATGGATCCCAGGTCTGTGTGTGGGAGGCAAAATAGAAATTTATGTGGATATCATCAGTAACATAGCTAATGCGGGCTTCTTCCGTAGGGTGGCTGACCCTCTCGCTCATCTGCTGAGCAAAGGTGCGTCCCGGCCTCCTGGGCCTCCACAGTGAGCTTTTCCCAAGCTCTGTCCACTCTGTGGAGATGGCCGGAGCCAGGGCAGACATGCGGTGTTTGTAACTTTTTTTTTTTTTTTTTTGAGATGGAGTATTGCTGTGTCACCCAGGCTGGAGTACAGTGGTGTGATCTCGGCTTAGTGCAAGCTCCGCCTCCCGGGTTCACGCCATTCTCCTGCCTCAGCCTCCCAAGTAGCTGGGACCACAGTCACCCACCGTCACGCCCAGCTAATTTTTTGCCTTTTTAATAGAGACGGGGCTTCACCGTGTTAGCCAGGATGGTCTCGATCTCCTTACCTCGTGATCCACCCGCCTCAGCCTCCCAAAGTGCTGGGATTACAGGCGCGAGCCACCGCACCCGGCCAGGTGTTTGTCAGTTTTTGAAAGCTGCATTTAAAGAATGAAATAGACCGAACAGAATTACTTACTTTTGAATATTTAATACTTAGCCTACAAGAACACTTAAATATAGTTAATGTATTCAAATAATAAGGAAGAACTTTCCAAAGCAAAAGTACAAACCTTTTACTTGGCAGGGATTTCACTCTGTTTCTAAAAAGCCAGCAAGCACTTTTCCTGAAATAGACTCGTCTGTTCCTCTACATAGACCCTACTAACATTTTAGCTGCATTTCTGCTGTATCTTCATGTGATAGATGATAGAAAATTCCTTGCTACTGGAACTTCACGATGCTTTCCTTTTAAACATCAGATAGAAAGTATGGATAGTAAATCTCAGATTAGTTGCCATTCTCAGTCTTGGTAGAGCTGCCACCAACAGCCTCTGTCAGTTACAACAGAGTGTGTCTCCCCAGCAACCAGGCTTAGATTGCAGACCGAGCCAGACTCACCCAGGATTGAGTGCAATGTCTTCCAAAGCTGTAGCCGCTGCTCTCAGAGGAGACTTGAGCCCTCCCTTTGATGCCTGCAAGTGGCTGTTCTCAGATCACAGCAGCTGCTGCAGCATCTCGGAGGATGCCGGCAGGGGTGTCCTGGGTATTGACACCACAGCAGTGGCCTGCAGTGTCGGAATGAAATGGGCCGTGACACTGAGCAGCCTAAAGGAGTCCACAGCCACGTTTCAAAGGTGCAGCGGCCCGAGGTGAACCCCAGAGCACTGAGGAGCCTGGAGTTGACCTGTCTCGAGTCCATTGAGAGAACTGGCTCAATTCTGTACCTGTGCGGGCAAAAGATGACTGTTTGGGCTTGGCCCCTTCCCAGGCCAGGGCTAGGAAGGTTGTCTGCACAGCTAGTGGGAGCTTGACTCTGTTCACACTCGGGGCTGAGTCCCGCTCCTTTCTGTGAGCCCAGGGAAGATAGACATGCCGAGCTCTCCTGTAAGAGGCCCCTGATGAGTCAAAGCTGAGCGCCAGGATGGTCGGCCTTGTGTGCGGGGCAGGTTCGGAGTGGGCACGTGCTACGTGGGGGCCCGGCTGCTGTTGTCACTAATTGGGCTCAGCAGACGCTGCCGGTGGACATGGCTCCTGTGGTACTTGGTGATTTTCTTCTCACAGGAGGTACTTGATGGGTTTCCGTGCGGTGAAGGTGTCGGTGCTCTGACAGGCAGCCTGACTGGAGGAAGGCCCTGGTGGGGTTGTGCTCCGAGGCCTCGTTCCTCTTAAGGAACAGGAAGGGGGTTTGGGATCCTGCTTCCGGCTGCGCTCGCTTGCTAGGTTCTTGGCCTCCACGGCCGGGAGAAGCTGAGCCCCGGCCTGAAACTTGGACCCGTTCCACAGCCTCCGTGGCGCTTGTGGTGGTATGCGGGATGTGGCCCTTGGAACTCCAAGCCCTACCCTGGTATGCCACCCATTGGGGCGTCTCAGGCACCTGCTGTGTGCCAGAATCCGTGGTGGGCTGGGCGGTAGCAAGGGCTATGGGGTAGAGGGGACACGGTACGCGGATGATGCTGAGAAGCATCAGGGATGCACTTGAGGCAGTGACAGCAGAGCTGAGACCTGCAAGGAGGGGACTGGCTGTGGGTGTTGGGGCTCAGGGAGCTGCCTCTACCAGAGCCACAGTGCTCAGTGAGGGCAGAGCGGGGTACTGAGGCCTGGGGAAGCCGTGTGCACAGATCGCATCAGGTATGTAGGTCTGCCGGGCTGTGCTGCCCTTCTCAGTCCTGGCTGGGCCTGGGGTCCCGGAGGGATCTGAGGGTCCTGGCATCTCCCTCTTCTTGCTTCCCTGCTTCTTCCTGGTTAAGGGCTGCTTGTTTATTGCAATTCTGGCAGTTATTCTGAATATTAAGAGGAGTTTCACAAAATTGTAGGGGGAGAGGGACCAGGGATTCTTTTTTTTTTTTCTCCCCCTGATTTTACACGGAGGCTTCTGCTGTCCCTTAGTGTGGAGACAGAGTGCAGATGTTCTGTATTTTTGTCCAGGAAGAGAAGAGCTTCTGAGAAGTCACAGATCTGATCGTTGCAATAGCACTGACATTTTAAAATGGGAGAATGCTGACGTCTATAATAATCAGAGTGAAATTTCGGTAGCTTCAATATAAAGATGCTGAGATGATCTTAGAGCCACTTCGTCCATAGATCCTTCTACAGAGTGGAGTGTGACATCTCTACCAGCCTCTGATCAGTGGCCGCCTGTGGCTGACTGAATGCTTGAAGTGTAAATGAGAAACTGAATTTCTAATTTTTTTTAATTTTAGTCAAATTTAAATAGCTATATGGGCCGGGCACCATGGCTCATGCCTGTACTCCCAGCAGTTTCAGAGGCCGAGGTGGGTGGATCATGTGAGGTCAGGTGTTCGAGACCAGCCTGGCCAACAGAGTGAAATCCCATCTCTATTAAAAATACACAAAATTAGCCGGGCCTGGTGACAGGCGCCTGTATTCCCAGCTACTCGGGAGGCCGAGGCAGGAGAATCACTTGAACTCGAGAGGCAGAGGTTGCAGCGAGCCGAGATTGTGCCACTGCACTCCAGCCTGGGTGACAGAGGGGGACTCTTAAGGAAAAAAAAAGATTTTAAAAACCCTACATGCCCCTAGTTGCTTCTGTAGGAGACGGCATGGTTCCAGAAGGTAGACTTAGTGTTGAGGACTCTGCAGCATCAGGCTTGAGACAGTCTCCCTTCCTAGCAGCGTGTGCCCCTGGGCTGCCCTTCTACCAGAAGGGATGGTGGCATCTCTGGGAGGTATCTGTGGACTCAGATCGGTGTGGATTAGTGACTTCTGTTACTCACAGATACTTAATTTTATGGGTAAATGAATACCTGGACTTGCTGCAACTTCAGGGCGAGATTCGGGAGTAGGGAGTGAAAAGTGACAAGGGGACCCAGGGCTTATTCTGCCGCCCCCAGGACCTGCTCGGGGCGTCTTCCCCTCTGAAGCTGCAGCGCCTGCCTGGGGCACCCCTCCTCTCTGAAGCCCCAGCACCTGGTCGGGGCATCCCTCCCCTCTGAAGCCCCAGCACCTGGTCGGGGCGCCCCTCTCCTCTGAAGCCCCAGCACCTGGTCAGGGAACCCCTCTCCTCTGAAGCCCTGAGACCCTCCTGGCCTGCGGTGCTGCTTCTCCAAATGCTGTCCTTGGCTGTTTTCCAGGAGTCACCGGCACCCGATCAGGCTGCGTGTGTCACTTCTTCATGGATCTGGGGTGTCGGTGAAGTCAGTGAAGCTCATTTGTCTCATCTTCCTCATGTGCCGTATCTCACCTGTTGTCTGTCCGAGTTCGTGTGTGTGCGTGTTGTGCGTTCTCAGGCTGTATTCGGTGCTTAGGTGACAAGAACGTCTTAGCGCAATGGACTGTGTGCTCCAAAGGACACTGTGTGTGAATCGAGACACGGTTTACTTGTGGGGTTTAAATTTCCTGGGTGTTGGAGGCAATTAGGGGGAAACAAGGTCTAAAAAAGCCCTTGGGGAGAAGGAAGGCAATAAAGAAAAACGTAACTTTATACACACTTAGCAGTTGATTCAATTTGAAGGTGAATTTTGTATTTTGGGGACTCCTAAAGTTACTGTTTGTTGGGATTCCTTGATGAGCTTTTCTTGTTTTCTGTCAAGTAGAAAGTAAAATGCATCAGTTTTGTCTTTAATTTTGACTGACTAGAATCTAATTCCCTTTTTCTCCCATTCACGTTAGGGTGGGGATTGGACTACAAGAGCTATTGGATCTCTTTATTTCTGATCTTAAATGAATTTTTTTATTCACTTTTTTTTTTTTTTTTTTTTTTTTTTTGGTGAGTTGCTATTTTTTCCTTCAATGTACTGTTCTTTGGTTTGGAAAATGTTATATTTGTACTGTGCTTAAATGTACACAGTGGTTCTAAATTGCTACTTTTCTTTAAAGTTAGATATAACATCATAATTAAAATGTCATCCATAAATCAGGCACAGTCTGAGGCCTGGAGACCCCTCTTGTCACTTCCTTCCAGCTGTGTCTCCTTGCCCGGCCACGTTGCCTCTGGCCACGTCTCCTCCTTCCCGGCCACATCACCTCTGGCCTCACTGCCTGACACCCTCCCTCCTGGTGACCTCCGAGGCTCCTGCTGACTGCCCTCCCGAGGGTCTTGTTGAGGCTCCTTCCCCGTTTTCTGCTCCTGAGTGGGTCTCAGGGCCTGGATGTTTCATAGTATGCAAGTTTCTTCCCTTCCAGCCGTGGGTCTCTGGGTGACAACTCCAGAGAGTGCACAAAGCTCTCATTACCCACCTGGGGGCCCTGAACCCTGACCTCCAGGGCTTGTCTGCAGGGTGTGGGGCAGACTCATGCATGAATTGGACTAAAAAGGTGCTTCCAGGAATCCTTGTTTTAAGTGCACTGCAGCAGAGATGGGGAGAGGGGACCACCTGGTCTGGCAGTTAATTCCTCAGAAAAGTTAAGCATAGAATCACCGTACGACCCAGTAATTTCACTCCTAGGCATATGCCCAAGAAAATTGAAAGTGTTTTTACCAAAAAATCTTATGTAAGAGTCTTCATAGCGGCATTATTCCTAATAGTAGAAACAGCCCAGGTGTCTGTCAACAGATGAATGGATAAAGACAATGTATGCACAATGGAATCTCACTCAGCCGTAAAAAGGAACAAAAGAACGTGTGCTCCAACCCAAATGAGCCTTGGACGTGAAAGATGCCTGCGCCAAAGGTCACGCACTGTGAGATTCCACTCACCTTGGACGTGAAAGATGCCAGCACCGAAGGTCATGCCAAAGGTCACGCACTGTACGATTCTTCTCACAACAGGTGTCCAGAATGGGCAAATCCAGAAAAACGGAAGTCGGCTGGCGACTGCCACGGGCTGGCGGAAAGAAGGAGCAGGTGCTGACTCTTTAATGGGTTCAAGGTTTCCTTGGCCAGTAGTGAAAAATTCCCGGAATTACATAGTAGTGGTTGATTGTTGTACAGTTTTGAGAATATGCTAAAAAGACTGAATTGTATCCTTTAATATTGGGGCTTTTATGCTTTGTAAATTGCTTTTCAGCTTAACAAGGAACTCAAGAACTTCTTTGGTGTTGGTACTTAGAATGTGAAAGAGACAATACCCAAAACATGTTACTATGTAACTCATGTCCCCAGAGAGTTAAACTTCATTAAAGGATGTGTTTAGGCCTAGGAGACACAATGATCCTATACTATATGTTACAGCCCATCTTACTGATTTCTGTCTCACATAACAACCATATTCAGGGAAAACCGACATGTAAACGTGCGCTGAATGCTATGTAGAGGCACATTCCTCTTACCCGGATGGTCTTTAGTGGTGCAGTAAGAGATACGGTCATAGAAACGTTAGTTTAATTTCCATGGCAACAGGAATTTGGCACATCTGATGAGTTAGATCTACCTGCACAGCTCCTAATAGGGTTGCCCATTTCTGTATGGTGTCTGTGTACGTTCTTGCTGTGGAAATAAGTGATAGTACCTGCATAAACACTTGCCTGGAAACGCGCACGAAGCTGGTGAAAGCAGAGGACAGGCGAGAGGGTAGCATGGCTCAGCCCTGGCAAAGGAGACAGTTATTCAGAATGCAGAAGATTCAGGAACACGATCCTTGGGAAGACTGGTGAATTCCGTGGATCTCACCAATGTCGGGTTGTATCTGTGCAGCCAGTTTACCGGAGCCGTCAGAACCGCATGTGTTGGTATCAGTGTCATCACTCAACGCTTCTGACTTTTCCTGGTGCTGAGGATGACTGCATGTGGTGGAATCAAAGTGCTCACTTAGCACAGATCATCAGATCCCAGTTCTTTTCTATCAAGGGGGGCAGGGTTAGGACCCCCCCACTCCCTAATCGTATAAGAACTGGGATCCGATGATCTGTGCCGTCGAGAGAGGCAGGGTTACAACAGCCCACTCCCCAATCCCATTGTTGAAAATAATAGTTGGCTTGGGAGGGTTTTTACTCCTAAGGTTGAAGCCGTGCATTTCTGAAGTCTGGGCTGTCAGCCGTGGTGGCTGGGGAATGCTGGGGCTGTGGTCGCCCGGCCGCCAGCATCCCTGCTGGTGGGTCCTGCCTCTTTGACACCGTTCCTTTCTGAAGCTTGCTTTCCCCGGTCCTGGAAGTAGCAGCACTGGAGGAATGGCCTCCTTCCTACAGCGAAGCTGTGCCAGGAGAGGAGAAAACATAGAGCTCTGTTGAAGGATATGATGTTCGGGGCACCACACCATTCGTTCTGCTTCTCAGCGGTGCCTCCTGGTTGATGTTACCATCACCTGGCATTGCCCAGGAGGTAACTCGCAGATGCCACACTGATGGAAAGCCGCAGGAGCGTGGTTCGAGTCCAGGGCCAGCTGGAGCATATCAGCAAGGTCGGGCTGGACACCTGTGGTCCACCCAGTGGGTGGGTCTGTGGAACTGGGGTGGCGTGAGAGCCAGAGGGTCCTGGTAGAACCCTGCCAGATGACAAGAAAGAGGCCCATGAGGAGAGGAACCAGTGGGATCGAGACAGGGAACCGAAGGAGGAGGTCAGGAAGGAGCGAGCTGTCACAGGGTGCACAAGCAAATGCACCTTACAGGATGCAAGATATTGGAGACGGTAATTATAGATGACTTTTCTCAGTCTTTTTATTGTGGTAAAATTACATAGCACTCTGTTTTTAAGTGTATGGTTTGGTGGCATTAACTGTGTTCACACTATCGTGCCGCGATCACCACCATTGATCTCCAGAACTTCCTGGTCTCCCCACACTTGAAACTCCGTCTACCAAACACTAGCTCTCCTCCTGCGCCAGCTCTGGTAAGCGCTACAGATTGCTTGTGAAATAGGCTTTTTCAGAAGAGAAGGGGCAAGAAGAGCTCTCAAGACTGTCTTGAGATTTGAGGAAGTGTTTTAGGTTTTGCTCTCTGGTTCCCAGTGTAAAGGAACTATTGAAGACGTGGGAAGGCGAAGGTCTGTGATCTCAGGAAGTGCTGGGCTGGGCAGCTATCCCGCTGTGACGGGGGTACGTGCCCTCAAACCCGCCTGAGATAATCGCGTGAGGATGGTGCTGCATTGTGACAGCTCTGAACTTGGTCTCCTTGAACGTTGCCAAGTACACAAGCTTTGGCGGTTACCGTCTAGTGTCTGCGGGAGACTTAGAATTTGAACATTGTTGACCGCAGAACACACTCACTCTGATAACACTCTACCTGTTCTCATCAATAGGAAATATGCTGTGTCCTTTTTTTTCTTTTTTTCTTTTTCTTTTTTTTTTTTTTTTTGCCTTAATATTCTGTGTTGCAGTAGCAGTAGTTGCAGCAGACGCTACTTCTGGTTCATGGTCATTGCCAAACACAAGCTTCTGGAAACCGTGTGAACAATGAAGGGGAAAGTGTTTTTCCACAAAGGGCTTTTTTGAACATCTTGTTTTTCTCTGGAGTATCTGCTGTGGTGTAAAACATTTTCACATTTAGGGGTTGGTAACGTGTTTTTTACTGGTCAACTTTGAAATCCCGTGTTTCTGCATGTCATGGGGCTGCTTTATCCTGTTACTCTATGATATCGCTGGTTTGCAAAACTATTGGTTATTTCACTTTAAAAACCAAAGCAGCTTACAGTATGAGTGTGATTCCTGCAAGAATTTAATTGTAAAATTGATTTGTGTTCAATAAACTTACTGGAATGACTAGATCAGTGGACAAAAGAACACGTCAAGTCTCTGGGCCAGGAAGGACTTCCAAATAATACACGTGATACACAGTAATTTCTTAACAAAAGATTAGATTTAGTACATAAGTATTTAAAACCTCTGTATTTTCTATTCTAGCCATTCCGCAGTGCCCATGAGGGTGGGCTGCAGGACAGCCTGTGGAATGCAAGGTCTGTGGGCGCTCAGGTCCCTGGTATAAAATGGCATCGTGTTTGCATATGACATACGCACATCCTCCTGCAGACGTTCAGTCATGTCAGGGTTGCCCATAACAGCTGTACCATGGACATGCCATGCGAGTAGTTGTTAAACTATATTGTTTAGTGAATAATAATAATAAAGTCTGAATGCTTAGTACAAACACATTAAAAAGATATTCTTGCTCTATGGTTGGTGGAATCCACAGGCCTGGAACCCCGGGAGAGAGCATAAACTCTAGAAGCAAAACGAACAAATAAAGAACTTGAGGTCATCAGGGACGGGTGTGGGATCACACTGAATCTCGTGTGTTTTGCTGTCTGTGTCACTGCAGAGTGTAAACAGGAACTATTTTTAGCTTAAGGTAAAACAGGTAACGGGAAACACTGTGGAATGGGCACGAAGGTGCACCCCTCATTACCACGTGTTACAGCCAAGCCTCTGCCTCTTGGGGAATGATCTGTTCTGTGGGGAGACTAGACGTTGATGATTTCCGGATATGTGAAGGGAAATGCCCTCCGAGAAGCGTGGCTTTGGCCGGAGCACGTCAGACGAGAGTTAGCGTGGCATGGAGTTTCCACAGTGCCCCTCAGCCCTGCTGCTTCTCTCCCCACCCCTGTTCCTGACTCTTACCAAGGGAGGAAATTTCAACCCCGCACAGGGCTGTGGGTCTCTGGGGCAGGTGCTGCCTTCTCCTGAACAGGCTGCGGCAGAGGAGGGTCTGGCCTTACTTGAACTGTGAGAGATGCTCTCGGAGATCCAGCATCCTGCAAACCCAGGTGCTGAAGGTTCCTCCTTCACCGTCCTGCAGGGAGAGGGCGCTTTTCCTGTTTCCCCTCAACCTGAGCTGACGTCTTGTCTGTTCTGTACACCTAGTTCTCAAGAGCAGTTATTGTTAATCATCCAGCAGACAAACCCCATAAGATGACAGCCTGGGAGGGTGGATGGGGCTGGAAAGTAGTTTCCTGAATAACAGGGTTCAGTTTCCTGTTTTGGTGGCATTTGACCAAAAGACGCCAAATAATTGAAATATTGTCAGCAAAACACCCATGCTGTATCTGAGTTTTTTTGTTTTGTTTTGTTTTTTTTAAGGAATGGGTGCAAACATTTAACAGGGACCTGACAAAAGAGAAGGATGTCTTCTCTGCAATGTGAAGGTCGAGGCTGGTTGGCATTTGCCATCTGTGACTAGCAGCGACCCAGGTTGTTTCCCTCCCGATCCTCCAGCTCCTGCTTCAGTTCCCACCAGCAGGAGGAGCAGCGGGAAGGTGCCTTTTCCCCTTTGAAGGGGATGAGGTGAGAGTTGCACCTGCCATTTCGCAAGTCCCTGGAGTGATTCTCCAGCATGGGTGGGAGTTGGGTTTGGAGGCCTGAGCCCCGTGAAGCTGGGGTTGCTGTTCCCTGAGCAGCAGGAGCCTGGACTCTGGGAAGTGGGGTCAGAGGGTAGCCTTTGCTGCATCCACAGGAGGGGCCCCTCGTCTCAGTTGACATCTTCACTGCAGAAGGGGGTGTGGGCTTCATGGTCCATTGATAAATAGAACGTGACTTTTTTTTTAAGCACATCGAACCCTAATTCAGCCTTTACTAAAGTGGCATTTTGTAATTCCACTTGATTTCATCGTTATACCCGCCGGAGGGAATGCTTCCTATAAACCAGAAGCATCTCTGAGACCGTTCTCGGCCCATAGAGAGTTCATTTTCCCAAGGTTGAAGACACAGCCTCAGGAGGGGTTGAGGACACACTGTGACAGCCTCAGGAGGTCCTGGACATGTGCCCAAGGTGTTTGGGGCACAACTTGGTCTTTCACATTTTAGGGAGACGTGAGACATCAATACATGTGAGATGTTCGTTGGTTCGGTCCAGGACGGAGGGACAGCTCAAAGCAGGGAGGGGTTTCCAGGTCACAGGTAGATCAGATAAATGCGTTTCTGGTGAACCTTTCCAGAGGAAGCAGTCAGATCCGCATTTATCTCCATGTGCAGATGGTGACTTTGAGTTCTGTCCTCTGTCCATGAGGAATTTCCTTGCGGACTGGTTGTGCGGGAGGTACGTGGCTGTTTTTCCCCCCAGTAGCTGTCTCTGTTAGGAAGAGCATGGGAGGCAGGTTTACCCTAAGCTGTCCCCCACCTTGATTTCCCTTTAGCTTAGTGATTTTGGGGTCCTGAGATGTATTTTCAGCTTCACACTTCTGAACACACTGGCACTCTAAACAGTGTTGTTAGGAGGCATCTAACTTAGAAGAAGAATCTATTTGGAAGGACTTGAGCACCTTCCTCTTTGAGAGACACAAGCCTCTGTTTAGTTTGCCCCAAGGCTGTTAGGCTGCCCCGGTCTGTGAGCTTAGAAAGCTGTGCCCCTCTCAGCACCTGGCTGTGGAATCTGATGACTTGGAAGATAATCCAGCATCTACATGTTTTGGAAAGCAGATTGTCTCTTAAATTTTTGGTGATTATGATTCTAACACTAGAATTTCAGTGTGTATTTTCCACCCTTCTTACTTTGTCTCCTCACACCCTGAGATGCTGTTGCATTTGCCCTTAGGCTTCATTGAGGGAGGGTCAGTTCTGACCCTTTCTTAGATATTGACCTGGAACGAACAGAATCGAGATTCAGAAAAACCCTGGAGCTGTGAGAGTGGTTGATATCTATGTAAGTGGGGTTCATGTGTCAAATTCAGGTTGAAGAAATACCAATTCTAGGCTGGGCATAGTGGCTCACACCTGTAATCCCAGCACCTTGGGAGGCTGAAGTGGGCAGTTCAATTTTGAGCCCAGGAATTCGAGACTAGCCTGGGCAACATATCAAGACCCTGACTCTACAAAAAATTAAATAGTGGTGGTGATGTGCACCTGTGGTCCCAGCTACTCGGGAAGCTGAGGCTGGAGGATCACCCAAGCCTGGCAGGTTGAGGCTGCAGTGAACCCTGATAGCACCACTGTACTTATGGTGCACTGTGCCTGAGTGACAGAACAAGAACCACCACAAACACACACACTATCAATTCATGCAGTGGCCAGTTCTGCTGGGACCACCTGTTAAGTCTACTCTGGGCCTCATGGTTTGAGAAGGGTCTGTCCAGGGGAGAGAGGGAGTAGCTTGAGGGCCTAGAAGCCAGTTCTTGTGGTTCAGCGTGACTGTGGGTGTGGAACTGGGGGCAGGGCTCTCCAGGGGCATGAATGGGTAAGCTGATGGGATTCCAGGATGAGCCCCTGTGACTTTGCCTGGTTTACATCCGTCCAGTACGAATCCACAGGCTCTTACTCTAGAAACTTCTGCCGGGGCTGATGGACTGGCCCAGGGACAGAGGGTGCCCTCAGAGCCTCAGGGTGCCTTCTGGCTTAGGAAGAGCACTTAGTCTCCTAGATCTAGGATTTATGGCACTACAGGGGACTGGTCACACTCGGAGCAGCAGCCACCTACATTCTAGACTTGGTTCTCGCCGAAGTATTTTGGAGCCTGTTGGTACCCTGTGTTCTGTTGATCTGTAAAACAAGTTAGAGTTGTAACTAGTTAAAATCTACTTTTAAATTTTTGCCACAGAATATGGCAGTTGTGGTGGAGCCTGGCCAGAGACCCCCACCCTCGGACGCTGCCGCATGCTGGGGTTGCAAGCGTTGCCTGCATCGGCTACCCCTCCTGGCGTGCCTGTGTTCTTGACATGGGCGCCGGCTGAGGCTCGGCCTGTGGGACTCATGCAGCCATTTGTCCGTGTTCCTCTGAGGTTCCGCAGACTTCATGGTCCCGTGGCAGAGCATACGGTATCTGCTTGCATCCTGATTTCCCCAAACCAGTGCACGTGAGGCCTCCCTGGAGAGCTTGTGGGAAGCCCTAGCCCACCCTTTTCTGGTCCCACAGCCAGCACCAAACTCTGAGATCCCCTTGGCCCACCCCTCAGGTTCCTAAAATGGTTAGGGTTTCCTGGGCCCCGAATTTTTAGGTCTAGGCTAAAAAGTCCTGGGACAGACTCGCAGGGTTCTTTATGTAGAAACGATGAGTGTGCTGGTGACTCAGAGCAGGCACTGCACCCTCACTCCAGGGTCCTTTGCGCCAGCTGTAAAGGAGCGTGTGGGTCACACACAGTCCCTGCATCCTCACTCCAGGCACTGCTCTTTTATTTCTTAATTAAAAGCCTAAAAGCCTTGATAATGAAAATGCATTCTCCCCAGAAAGTAGAGTTTCCTGTTACGGAGGCTCACCTGTAAATGCCGTGCCAGCTCCTGCTTCCTGCCAACGGCCAAGGCAGGTACTTCATTTGGGAGGTGACCCAGAGGGACATCTGAGAGGCCTGCCCGTCCCCGAGGGATGAAGCCGCTGGCCTCACACTCTGCTCCGACCTCCATCAGCTCCTTCCTACCTGCAAACTGCCTGCTTTGTCGTTGCCATCATTGGAGATCCGTTAGGGACTTAGTATGGGTTGACTCCCATAGGACCAGGAGATCGTGGAAAGGTGGGAACAAGGGCTGGGAGGGTGGTGACCACGGCCAAAATGAGAACCGTGGTGGACTGGGAGGTCCATCTTCTGTCTAAAATGTTTTTTAAAATAAACATAGTGTCTCAGGAGCATGAGAGGGCAGGCCACAGACAGGGGAGAACGTATCTGTAAAAGACTCATCTGATAAAGGCTGTTATCTAAACCGTGCAAGGAACTCTCAAAACTCAACAAGAAAATGAACAACCTGATTAAAAATGGACCAAAGACCTGGATAGATAACCCAACAAAGAAGATACACAGATGGCAAATCTCCACGCGGAAAGATGGCCCGCGTCTTATGTCGTAGGGCGAGGCGTCACTGCGCACCCATCAGCCTGGTCAATACTGGAACTCTGACACCACTGCGTGCTGGTGGGTGTGTGGGCATCAGGACCTTCACTCATCACTGGGGGAAGTAGGGCAGCTGCTGTGGGAGGCAGCGTGGCAGTTTTCTGTGGAACTAAGCACTCCGACCACAGGAGAAATCAAAGTCTTGGACGTTTACTCAGAAGAGCTGAAAGTTCACTTCCACTCGGAAATGTGCACACAGATGTTGACAGCAGCTTTATTTATCATTGCCAAAACTTGAAAGCAACCAAGATGCCCTTCAGTAGGTGAATGGATAAACTGTGGTATGTCAGAAACTGGGATATCATTCAGCACTGAAAAGAACTGGACCACTAAGCCATGAAAAGACACGGAAGGATCTGAAACGCATGTTGCTAAGTGAGTCTCCAATCTGGAAAGGCTACCTGCTGTCTGAGTCCAACCACAGGACAGTCTGGAAAGGGCAAAGCTGTGGAGAAAGGAAAACGGTCAGCGGCTGCCAGGGTTTGGGGAAGGGAGAGATGAATGGGAGGAGCATACAGGATGTGTAGGGTGGGGAAGCAACTCCGGGTGGGGCTTTCATGGGGGATCCTTGCCGTTCCACCTCTGTGAAACCCACAGAGTGAGCAGCAGCAGGCCGAGCCCTCTGGTGAGCTGTGGACTCTGGGTGGTGGTGTCGTGTTGATACGGGTCCGTCAGTCATACAGACGTGCTTGTCCGGTGGGGACAGGAGAATAATGGAGGCTGTGCCTGTGCTGGGTAAGGAGATACGTGAGGACTCTCTGTACTTTCCTCCTGAGTTTGCTATGAACTGAAAACGGCTTTTAAAAACGTCTATTGAAAAGCCAAAGAAAAGAGTGCTGGCCAGATAGCATCTGTGTGAGCGTGTGGCCTGTGTTCTATGTTCAGGATTTCCCTGTTAGAATACACATATCTACATTATTTAGAAGTTAAACTTTTGCAGTAAGTAACTCACTATAAAGTCAATGACAATATCAGCTTGAGCGCTGCCGGGATAGCCAGGATCCTGTATCCTGAATCCTGAACAGCTTCTCCCCTTACAGGTGCAGTTGACGCCCATGCCCTCAGCCCAGTAAGCAGCAGGGCTGGAACCAGGAGTCAGGCTTTGGGGGGCAGAGAGGAAGTGAGATCTGTAAGCACGTGGCGGGGGGGTGGCAGGGATGATGTTTTGACCAGTTTTCCTTATCCCTGAGACCTTCTTACAGTTGGGAGTCCCCACTCTCGGGCACCTCAGAAACCAAAGGCTGCTCGTAATCCTCAAGTTCCAGATGCCTCAGGGGAGGTACTTGGGTTGTTGGGTGCAGTTATTTGCTACTCGGTGGGATTTACCCGCAGCATTTCTGGTTGTTTTGAAGAGCTGATGCTTGAGCTGCTTAAAATCACGTATGGATATCGATTTACCTGTAAAAGTTAAGAATGGAATTTGAGTTCAAAGATTTGTTGAAAATGCTCAAGTTTGTGTACTAATATATACATTAGTGGAAATATCCAAAAGTCCAGGATTTATGTTAATCACTTCTCTTGATTTTTGTAATATCTACCTGTCGTATTTCCATTTGATTAATAGATGTCAGAGGGCTTAAATTTTGAGTGCCTGAATTCACTGAATTTAAAACTTCTTACACCAAATGTAATTAAACTGAATGCAGCCAACAGTGCGTGCTTTTATGAATGTTGATTAAAATATATATAAAAACACATATCCATGAACATGCAGATGGGGGCAACATATTAAACCAATGGAAGTAGAATTAGTGTTCCTTGTTTTCTGAGAAGACAAATTTTTAAAAAGCTGAGGGGTCTTATAACTTTCTAGT
This sequence comes from Macaca nemestrina, assembly GCF_043159975.1. Classification (NCBI taxonomy): domain Eukaryota; kingdom Metazoa; phylum Chordata; class Mammalia; order Primates; family Cercopithecidae; genus Macaca; species Macaca nemestrina. The sequence continues at coordinate 376,193 of NW_027257558.1, forward strand.
TTCCCACTTATTTGCCCTAAAATGGAAGATTGACAGCAGCAGAAGAGGAGATCCTGGGCCAGTGCGGGCTCTGGGAGCAGCGGGGTGAGTGCCCGAAGGTGCTGGCTGGAGGCAGAGCAGGGAGGTGCTCAGGCAGGCCAGGACGGCCTCAAGGCACGCGGCTCAGTGAGTGAGAAAGGGTTCACGTTTCCTGGAGAACCCTTGTCTCTGCCCACGGAAAACCCAAACTCCTTCCAACCGGGATGTGCATCTCATGTAAAAGTTGTTGCTCCCAGAAAGAAAGCCAGTGGATATAGAACTTTTTTGTATGCAGAAATTACTTGAAATTTGTTTCTAACCTTATCCTTTTCTTCCACCATCTTAATGTCCAGTAACTTCCTGCAGGTAACACACACATCTTAGGAGAGCGCTGTATTTCAGCTGCTGTTGGCTCCGATGTGACTTTGTGGTGTCTGATGTTCTGGTTCTGAGGTTCTGCCCAGAACGTGGCTCCTCCCTGCTGAGAGTTGCTTGTTGAAGGCCCGTGTGGAAACTTTCCCTGTCAGCTCGTTGACCGCAACAGTCTTGGTTCAGAAACCTCGGACCTCCTGAGACTTCACACAGCCTTCTAAATTTTCTTGCGTGACCTTTTCATTTTAGTGTTCCCCATTAATTCAGCTGTTTTCCAGAATGTAAGTAAGCTGCTGAATGCAGGGTGGGGGGTGCCCTCCGTTGGCTCTGGGGAGAAGCATCGCTGTTTCTCCGGGTGGAGCTTCCCGGCCACCATGTTGTGCTCCAAGATGCAGCAGGGTTCTTTGGCAGAAGTAACCGTCGAAGGCCCGCGTCTCAGTGGCTGGGTGGCTGTGGGTGTGTGGCCTCGCGGCCATACCGGCCCCTCCCCGTCAATGGCACCACGGAGAGGAGCAGGGGGAGGCCTGGGATCTGTCAGCAGAGTCACAGCAGTGCTTCCAAGAGTGTCGTCCATTTGTAACTAGACAAGCAGAGAAAGTGTTGGAGATAAGCAGGAGACGGTGTCTGTCCCTAATGAGCTCAGGCGTGCCCTTGAGAGGGTCAGGTTTCTGTGCGGTTGATCCGGACTCAGCCTGGCTGTGGCAGTGCAGGTGACTGCTGGGCTTTGGCAAGGCTGCAGACACTGTCCGTCTGAGACAGCCCCCTTCCCAGGTTGACAGTACCAGCTGGGCGCCCAGGCCTGATTTCCCGCCAGGACGGAGGCCCTGTGTATGTGTTGGGGGAGGGGGCGAGGAAGGGGGAGGTGGGGTCCTGCTTTATTGCCGTATCCAATGCCACGCGGGGTCAGTACTCAGGAAACACGTGCTGTGTGGGTCAGCGATTAAGTTCAGAAACCTGAAAAATTCAGCAGCGCAGGCTTTGGGCATGCATGAGCCGTCCAGCCCTGGGGCTCTTTCTCTGAATTTCCTTCCATGGCATCCTCCTCATCCCAGGGGCCCCTGTCCCCGCATGGCTGTTGGCAGCTTCACAGCTTCCTCTGCCTCCCCTCCAGGGCCCTGGTGTGGCTGGGGCGGCTAGTGGCTGTGCAGACCCCATAGCCAGTAGATCGTTGATGCCAACGCCTTAGGCCTGGGTTACCTGAGCCAAGGACTCCAGTGCACGGCTGAGCTCACCCCAAATGCCTGGATCGGAAGGCCTTGGCTTGCAGTGGGGTGGGAGTTGGATATCGAAGGACAACTGCAAAGCGGAAGGGGAAATGAGTGTGCTGGATGGGCAGCTGGAGGAGTCTGTGCAGAGCCTGGAACCCGGTGCAGATGCAGAGCTGGCATGGGGAATCCGGGGACACGGCCACCATGGAAGTGGACAAAGTTACAGGCTTCAGATCGATATGGGGGGGCTGGTCTAAAACGATTCTCCTTTTCCTTTAATCCTAACAACTGCTGGCTTACGGGGTGGGGGAATGAGATCTGTGGTGGTGGCGAGGAGAGACAGGGATTTTAATTAAACCCCTCTTTCTGGGAGGGGGAGTAGCCATCTCTGTAGGACAGTGAGCATTTTCATCTGAGTCAGTTCAGGCTGTTGTAACGAAACACCATTGACTGAGTGGCTTATGAACAACAGGAATTTGTTTCTCACAGTTCTAGAGTCTGGAAGGCGGGATCAGGGTGCCGCAGGAGGGGGTTCTGGTGTGGACCGCTTCCTGGTTAGCACACACCTCTCTGGCCCTGACACAGTGGGAGGGTGAGGGATTTGCTGGGCCCCTTTCTGAGGCACAAACCCCATTCACGGGGCTCCAGCCTCGGGAACTCATCACCTCCCAAAGACTTCCTGACAGCATCGCATTGAGGGTGAGGATTTCAACCTGTGTTTTGGGGGACGGGTAGGCAGTTTGTCACCCTCACCCTCTTTGTGGATTTCTGACTCAATATTGAGTCTGCATTCGGCTCTCCAGGGGACAGAGCCTGTGTGGACACTGAGCAAGGTCAGAGCTGCAAGCATGTACACATTGGGGGCAGGGGAGCTGCCAGGGGTGCAAGAACGGGTCTTCAGAGTCAATCGGAGCTGCTTTCCTGGCAAATGTACTCATAAGCTATCCTGGCAACTTTTGCTCTTCACGAAGAGTCGATCAGGCAGTGCGGGCAGCAGGCGGTGTTGCCAGAAGCTTGGAACAGATGGTCGGGGCAGAGGCCACGACCTTGGGGTGGTCAGCAGCGCCAGGTGTCTGCCCTCCAGGCCTCACGCCTGTGACTGTGCAGAGACCGAGCCGACCGGGGTTTGCCGGCCAGTGTGGCTCTCATGCAGGTGATTATCGGGGTGTGCTTTCTATGTAATGTTCCCTCAATCCCATGCCCACCCCCACCATTTCTGTGTCTAGCAGAAATCATGCTGCGTTTCCTTGATGAAGCACTGAGTTTCCTATGGAGGTGTAGGAATAGCACAATTTGGTTCACGTCAAAATACTTTGTAGTGAAGCTGCATGGAAGAGGATTCTAGGCTTCCATTTGACGTTTTAGACAATGCCTGAGTGTTACAGGACCCACTTGCTTGTTAAAAAGCACCAGAAGAGAAAGGCTACTGGTTAATAAAGGAGATTTTTATATTAGCACAGAGAGGGTGGCTTGAGATAAATTCAGTGTAACGTAGGTGTGTTTGTAAGCCGTCAAAGGGACCATCTCTGTGCTGGTGACACATGTTTTCTGGCATTGATTTTCTGAAAAAGGATGACTGGCATTCGGTAGAATCATTGCAAAATTCACCTGGAAGGCGTCCACATGGTGTCTTGTTTTCTCCTGACATTCTGGGCACCACGAGGAATTATTCTTGTCTTCACCACTAGCGGGGGACTTTCCTGAACACCTGCTCCTCTTTGCCGTTGTGGGTGTGAAGGGGTCAGAGTGACCCTGTCTTCGTGGAGCTTTCAGACACCATGAAGACAGTGTGGCACGAGTGTCAGGCTCGGGTGGGTTGGACGCTTTCCCCAGAAAACAGCTGCCGATTCCAGGATGGCCCTCGACCCCTCCTCCCTCGTTTTTCTGCGTCGTGTCTGAATTAAGGCTGTTCTATTGTAGCGGGGGTGTCATGTTAACTGCAAGTGTGCTTTTGTTCTGGGCAGTAAGTAAATTAATGATACATTTGCCAAGGACAGTGAGGCTTGATTTGATGAATCCAGTGGGGGAAAAGGAGAAGGGGTTTGGCCGGGTGGGCACGTGTGTGATGGGAGCAGAAAGGAGTAGCCATGCAGGCTGGTGGGATGGAGGGACCGCGTCCGCATTTCCATGGGGTCCATCGATGTTTGTGTCACTAGACCTGAACCTCTGTCTCTAATTCTAAACCCTGCATAGTGAGGAAATTCCTGATGGGCCTGCGTTGTTACTTCCTGTGGCCATTGCTGGGAAGTGCCCCAGGCGCCTCTTCTGGCTGGTGACGGCCCCGGGGCTGGACACTGGGTTCGTCCTGAGCTCTTCAAGGGGCTTGGGCTCCACGCGAAGCAGGCACCTGCGCATCTCTTTGGACGTGAGATGTTGGCACTCGGCTTGGAGGCCACCGCGATCTGGTTGTGGTCAGGACTGGCTATCCTTTGGGGAGAGAGCACTTGCCCGGGGGCCCCTCTGAGGTGCGTAGCCCTGCAGTGCCCTCACAGGATGGCCTGTCCTCCGGGGACTTCCTGCCATTCCCCTGGACCCTCAGGTGTGGGAGTCAAGTGTGGTGTGTGTGTGTCACGGGCGGGGGTGCTGAGGACACCACGTGCCTGCTCATTCGAAGACACGAGGCGCTGCGTGGGCTCATTTCCAGGGGGCCGTTGGCATCTGGGGGCCTGTGGGTGTCTTTCCACTGGCAGGAAATAACGGATGGCCCACGTTACCTTTTTTGTCAATTTTTGCCAAGAAGCCCTAATGGCAATGTTGTCCCGTTGTGGGAACCGCCCGTCTCAGGCTCACTGGCCCTCCTGTTTCTGGGCTGTTGCAGTGTTGTGTTCGGATAACCAGGTTAACTTCATTTGATTTTTTTTCCTGTTCTTTTGGAATAAGAGTTGATAGCTTGTTCTGCTTGTTCACCCCAGTGGCGAAGGTATCCTTTAGGCCTGGAGGAGCACAGCCCTTGCAGGCAGGTGCCCGGCCTCGGCTTCTTGTGTCTTCCGCAGCCCTCACCGCACGTCTGCTCTTCGCTCCTCGTGCACACGGCCGGGGTCACGGGCTGTTCACTCTGCTGTTTGAGATCCTCGGAAAAGGTGGCGTTTACACTGAAGGGAGATTGGGGGTGTGGGGCTGATTTTAAATATGAGGAAATGACGGTAATCGAATGAGCAATGCCTAGCACTTAGTTTTAGGCTTGAGAAATTGTGTTTTAGAAACAAGGTATCCCCAACTCCTGGTTTTTTGAAATTAAATCTTTTAAAGTGTTCACATATATAAACAGTAAAAGCCTAAAACTATGCAACAGAGGGCCTAGAGCCCAAGCCACTGCCACCTCTGTCTCCAAGACACCTCAGAAACTTGTTCCTCCTCCTCACAGAACCCCCTTCTACTCCCCCCTACACTCCACCCTCCACACTCTGCCCCTCCACACTCTGCCTTTCACAGCCCTCTTCCCCCTCCTTCCGCCCCCGTCCTTCCCCTCCTTTCTCCCCTCCTTTCTCCCCTCCTTTCTCCCCTCTTTTCCCCCCTCCTTTCCCCCTCCTTTTACCCCTCCTTCCCCCCTTCCCCCCTTCCCCCATCCTTTTACCCCTCCTTCCCCCATCCTTTTACCCCTCCTTCCCCCATCCTTTTACCCCTCCTTCCCCCATCCTTTTACCCCTCCTTCCCCCATCCTTTTACCCCTCCTTCCCCCATCCTTCCCCCCTCCTTCCCCCCTCCTTTTACCCCTCCTTCGCCCCTCCTTTTACCCCTCCTTCCCCCCTCCTTTTACCCCTCCTTCCCCCTCCCTCCTTTCCCCCTCTCCTTTCCCCTCCCTCCTTTCCCCTCCCTCCTTTCCTCTCCCTCCTTTCCCCTCCCTCCTTTGCCCTCCCTCCTTTGCCCTCCCTCCTTTCCCCTCCCTCCTTTCCCCCTCTCCTTTTTCCTCCCTCCTTTCCCCTCCCTCCTTTCCCCTCCCTCCTTTCCCCCCCTCCTTTCCCCCCTCCTTTTCCTCCCTCCTTTCCCCCTCTCCTTTCCCCTCTCCTTTCCCCTCCCTCCTTTCCCCTCTCTCCTTTTCCCTCCCTCCTTCCCCCTCCCTCCTTTCCCCTCCCTCCTTTCCCCCTCTCCTTTCCCCTCTCCTTTCCCCTCCCTCCTTTCCCCACTCTCCTTTCCCCTCCCTCCTTCCCCCTCCCTCCTTTCCCCTCCCTCCTTTCCCCTCCCTCCTTCCCCCTCCCTCCTTCCCCCTCCCTCCTTCCCCCTCCCTCCTTCCCCCTCCCTCCTTCCCCCTCCCTCCTTTCCCCTCCCTCCTTTCCCCTCCCTCCTTTCCCCCTCTCCTTTTCCCTCCCTCCTTTCCCCTCCCTCCTTTCCCGCTCTCCTTTCCCCCTCTCCTTCCCCCTCCCTCCTTTCCCCCCTCCTTTCCCCCCTCCTTTTCCTCCCTCCTTTCCCCCTCTCCTTTCCCCTCTCCTTCCCCCTCCCTCCTTTCCCCTCCCTCCTTTGCCCTCCCTCCTTCCCCTCCCTCCTTTCCCCCTCTCCTTTCCCCTCCCTCCTTTCCCCCCTCCTTTCCCCCCTCCTTTTCCTTCCTCCTTTCCCCCTCTCCTTTCTCCTCTCCTTTCCCCTCCCTCCTTTCCCCTCCCTCCTTTCCCCTCCCTCCTTCCCCCTCCCTCCTTCCCCCTCCCTTCCCCCCTCCCTTCCCCTCCCTTCCCCTCCCTTCCCCTCCCTTCCCCTCCCTTTCCCTCCCTTCCCCTCCCCTCCCTCCTTTCCCCTCCCCTCCCTCCTTTCCCCTCCCTCCTTTCCTCTCTTTTCTTTCCTCTCCCTCCTTTCCTCTCCCTCCTTCCCCCTCCCTCCTTCCCCCTCCCTCCTTCCCCCTCCCTCCTTCCCCCTCCCTCCTTCCCCCTCCTTTCTACTCCCTCCCACTCCCTCCTTCCCCCTGCTTTCCCCCATCCTTTCCTCTCCCTCCTTTCCTCTCCCTCCTTTCCACCCTCCTTTCCCCTGCCCCCTCCCTCCTGCCCACCCTCCTTTCCCCTGCCCCCTCCCTCCTGCCCCACCTCCTTCCCCCTCCCTCCTGCCCCACCTCCTGCCCCACCTCCTTCCCCTTCCCTCCTGCCTCCCTCTTCCCCTCCCTCTTCCCCTCCCTCCTTCCCCCCTCCTGCCCCCCTCCTGCCCTCCCTCCCGCCCCCTCTTTCCCCCCCCTTGATCTCCAGGGAAAGCAGATCGATAATGGGTTATAAACATGGAAACGTTTTGGAAAAGCTGTCCTCCATTTGTCAACTCCATCTCTCCTGCCTGGAAGATGTAGGGAGAACCTGCCTTAACCCCCCCTCATCCCGTAACAGGACAGAGGACCAGGAGGCAGAGACCCAAGTCCTGTCAGTGCCCTCAGGAAACCCCCCGTTTCCTCCTCATGGTGGAAGTGGAAACCATCCTGCTGGATGATCTTCCCGGGGAGCTCCTCCACCCTGAAAGCAAGGAATCTGGTTTTGAGCGTGCACACATTCTTGGTGCCATCACTTTCTGCAGCTGAATCCTGCATACGTGGCCCATTAGTCTTGCTAGTCTGGTGTTACTGGGTCCTGAGAGTTTCTATGGGCTGATGGCAGGTGTTTACCATTGTGTTTAGAGAGGAGAATAGAACTTTATTGTGTCAAAATCCAATGATAACGATTGCCATGTGATTCCTTGGGTTGGTTGGGGCGGGAGGTGCTCAAGCTTTTTCTGAGAGTTAAGTTCTTATTTGAGACAGTCTCACTTTGTCGTCAAAGCTGGAGTGCAGTGGTGTGATGTTGGCTCATTGCAACCTCCGCCTCCTGGGTTCAAGCAATTCTCCTTGCCTCAGCCTCCTGAGTAGCTGGGATTATAGGTGTGTACCACCACGCTCGGCTAATTACGAAAATTTTTTAAACAGGCAGGGTTTTGCCATATTGGCAGGCTGGTCTCGAACTCCTTACCTCAAATGATCGGCCCACCTTGGCCTTCGAAAATGCTGGGATTTACAGGCTTGAGCCACTGCGCCCGGCCCGATCCTGACATCTTTTAAAGCTGCCTTCATGTACCAAAAGGCAGTCTATGTTTGAAAATCAGGCTTGAAGAGCCTAGGAGAAGAGGGTTATACTTCAGCTAGGTAAATAACTATGCATATGTTAAAGATATGGGCCAAAATCTACATCAAATGTTAACTCTTCTGCTTTATATTTTATATCTATTTATGGTTATTCTTTCAGTATTAAGATTTTTAAAGATTCTTTTGATAATTATAGACAAATTACTACAAAAACTCAGCTGCATTTGTAACACTTTAAAGAACTATTGCATGACATTATTTTCCTTGGAGGCATTTTGGATAGTTACATAATTAATGTTTATCTCTTTGCCAGAAATCTTTTTTTTTTTTTCCAGAACAGAAACCTGAAAAGAAAAATTCCTTTGCAGTAAGTGCTATTTCACCGTGTGACAATCAATTTTTGAATGTGAGAACAAGATCATCGTGTATTTTTGGGATAATTCTTACTTCATAGTGATAATACTAAGTGTTAAAATTATGGAACAATTTGTTTCTTTGAAAATTACTATTTGCCTGCTCTCCAGGTGGGAGCTGAAGAGAACGTGGACGTAAAAATTAAATTGTATTTAGCTTGTATAAAAGAAGTTTTAAAAAAAGGTTTTTTGTTTTGTGCTACTACTGAAGTTGCTTAGCTGTGGAAATGAGGTTATTGCAGGCACCTAGAATTGTATCTCCTTCACTTCCACACTGGAAGAAATTCTCCAACAAGCACAGGAATCTGACATTCTGATATTGAGACTCCTGGGCATCAAGCCCCGTGGAAGGGGTGGTGATTACATGAGCGTTGGCGTTGATGTGGGCACCCTCCAAGCCGGACGCAGGGAGCAGGGAAGGGCAGAAAGAACAGGCCCCTCAGGTGCCACGAGAAAATAAAGCTTTGTTGGCAGTGGTAAGGGTTGGTGTCAGGGGCCAGGAAGAGGTGGCGAAGGGAGCTTGTGCCTCAAGGCAGCCCTGGAACCCGCGGTCCCTGCAGTGAGGTCTGGTCTGCAGAGGACGTGGACGGCCACGTGGCGAGGCCCACAGACAGCCTGGACTTGGCTGCCTCAGAACTCTGGTGGGCGTTGCAAACAGCCCCACAGGGTTGCAGTGCACATTCCACGGACAGAAAGAAGACGCTTGGAACTGTTCCCGGCACGAAACCAGTGCCCTGCGAACACTGGCCGCTGCTGTCGTGACTGAGTGCAGTCCCACTCGGGGCATTTACTCTGCTCGGTTCACTTAATTGGGCCAGGAATGGGGTTGCCCTGCCTTTAACAAGCTTGACGCATTGAACGAGGACTCAGTCGATAATGTACTCTGTAAACATGCTCTCCCGGCTAGAGTGAGCAAAGCCCAGGGAGCGGGTGGTTCTTCAGTATTAGCCAGGTGTTTGTGGCGGGGCCAGCTGTGCGGCTGCCAGAGCGAGTGTGACCAGGAAGCCTCTGTCCCTCCGAGGTGGCCAGCGTTCCTGTTATACGCGCCTTAAGCAGAAGGTGGGCACTGCTGCTGGGGAACTTGCTCATGATCCTGTTTTCTGATTGGAAATTCAAGGTTTCTGAGCATCGTACATCAAATTTGTACATTGCTGAGACTATACACATTTCAACACTTGTTTTTTTCTGCTTTTCGGATCTATACAATCTGGCATTTGGCCATGGCTTCCAAGACAGGCTGGATGCAGAGTGAAGTCCTCTCCTCACTGTCAATGTTTGCTGATGTCTTTTTGTATAAACTTTGTATTTCTTGAGACTTTCAATTAGGTTTTTACTTAACTAGACTTTTAAAATTGCCATGCACATAATTCTACCAGTTATAATCATGAGCTGACATGGATTTTTGGTTTTACTTTGATGAATGTTTCACATTTGCATGCTGGATGTGGGGGCGGAGGTCATTTATCTGCTTTTCATTTCCTTCTTGGTTATACTTAGTAACTTTCAGGTAAGGCGTGGAAGGCATGGTACAGGGTGAATTGCAGGCCGCACTGTGGCGCGGTGGACGAGAGGCGCGGGCTGCAGCGGTGTACACAGGGGATGAGAGAAAAGAGGAGACTTCCATCCTCGAGGGAAACACACAACAATTTAAAAAACTGATCATCTAGCTTACATGAGGTCCAACAAATTCAGTTTGCAAAGTATAACTTCCAAGTTAATTTAGTAATTTTTCCCCTAAGTCATTAATTTAGTACCTTACATTTAAATATATTTCTTTTGTCTAAAGCAAGTCATAAATTCTAAAATGAATGACTAAACATGGAATAATTTAGGAGTACAGCACCTGAAGGGAAAACTGCCAGTATGCTTTAATATTGGATACAGATGCTTAAAAAATAGAATGTAGCATTCTTACAATGCATGTGCTTTTAGCATGTAACTTGGTGAGTAGTTTTAAGCTCTATTTGTAGGAATGTGTATCTTGAATACTTCAGGGCACCACTGCAGATGTGTGCGTGAGATGTATAAATACTGAATGTTCTTCTCCCTTCCCTTAAATGAAAAACATTAGCTCCCTTTTTTTAAATTTCAATTTTAATTTTTTTTTGAAGTGGACTCTTGCTCTTGTTGCCCAGGCTGGAGTGCAGTGGCACAATCTCGGCCCACTGCAACTTCTGCTTCCCGGGTTGAAGTGATTCTGCTGTCTCAGCCTCCTGAGTAGCTAGGATTACAGGCACCCACAACCATGCCCAGCTAATTTTGTATTTTTATTAGAGATGGGATTTTGCCATATTGGCCAGGCTGGTCTCGAACTCCTGACCTCAGGTCATCTGCCCACCCCGACCTCCCAAAGTGCTGGGATTACAGGAGTGCTCCACCGTGCCCGGCCAACTCCCTTCTGTACTGATTTATACAGTTGTTTTTGCTTTTTGTTTTTTTGAGACGCGGTCTCACTCTGCCGCCCAAGCTGGAGTGCAGTGAGGCAAATCTTGGCTGACTGCAGCCTTCCCCTCCTGGGCTCAGGTCTCCTCCCACCTCAGCTTCCTGAGTAGCTGGGAATAGACACATGTCACCACGCCCAGCTAATTTTTTTTTTTTTTTTTTTTTTGTATTTTTAGTAGGGACAGCGTTTTGCCATGTTTTCCAGACTGGTCTCGAGCTCCTGGACTGAAGTGATCTGCCCGCCTCAGCCTGCCAAACAGCTGGGATTACAGGTGTGAGCACCACATCTGGCCCATTTTTTTTTCCTTCCAGGATTAGTAGGCGACTTTCAGAAAATTCTTCAACCTTGCAAACTTAATTTTCCATAATAATATGCCTCTAGGATAAAAACAAGACAGAAACAAAGAAGTATGTGTGGACTATAGTTAAACATTTTCAACACAACATAGCTTAGGAGAGTTGACATTTACAAAGAGCAGGAGGCCCGTTCAGTGCCTTCTAGGCATTGGGAATGGCGGTCTGTGGGCGACCCTAACGTGTGGGCGTCCTGAGATGTGATCGTGGTGCTCACGCTTTTACCGAGGGCCTCCCCCCGGAGTACCCGAGGCTCTTCTGCAGTTGGCCAGCCGGGCAGGAGCTGCTGGAGAAGGAACAAACAGGAAAAGACAGATGTACACGGTGTTATTGTGGCAGAGAGGTTAAAACCAGGCTCACTCTGTTCTTACTGTTTTAAAAAGCTAATAATGAAGTTCTTAAATATGTATTGCATTTCAGGATTTTAAAACAGTTGTGGGTGTGTCTGTGTCTCTCTCTAGCTCCCGTTCGGGTCTGCGAAGAGAGCTCAGAGATGCCACCTTTTCTTGTTGAGATGACAGGGCCTAGAGAGATGTGAACCCTGTGGTAGGGGGTAACTGACCTGTGGGGAGGCTGGGTCAGCATGGGGATCCACCCCACTCCACGTTCCTGTAGGGAATCCACAGTTCTAACTCTTTATGATATGGGTAAGATGAACCTGGAAGAGGTGTTGTTTTTTAAGAAGTAAGTGCCATGCTCTTTTTTCCTCATATTTCTCTGTGTTTAAGCAGCATTGAAGGATAAGGCACTAGTAGCCGGTTGGTTTGGAAACAACCTTGTTGGTTATTTTACGTTGAATCCGATATTAATGTTGTCTGGTAACAGAAGTTTTCCTTTAACAACATGGAACTCTGTTGAATCTGTTGCCCCGTTGGCTGAGCCGTCTGAAGTCGGTGCGGTGGCAGCTGAAGACGCCGCTTCCCCTGGGAGGAAGCCTCTGGCTTGGCAGAAGGCACAGCCCTTGATGGAGGGAGTGAGGCGCCTTTGCAGGGACCCCCACACCGCACCTGTGGCTCTCTACTGCCCCTGTTGCCTGGCCAGCAGCCTCGCGACAGTGTGCTCAGTGTGAACGTTCACGGGGCAGGCCAAGGCTTTTGTTCCAGAAACACTGACTTTGGAAACGGCCGGTGGTGTGTGTTGAGCATGGCAAGAAAGACTTACGTGTGTTTAAACTTCTTGAACAAAGCAAGCTGATGTTTCGAAGGCTAATGACTTTGCTATGATCAATGTTCAGGAGAAAATAGGGTTTGATGAAATAGAAAGATAGGAGTGGCAAGTGACGTGCTTGTGCCCCATATGACTAAGCGATGACCTGGCCCTTCCACACCAGGGCCTCTGAGCAGCCAGCGTTGCAGATACTGGGTCAATTTAGATGGGACTCCTGGAACTGTCAGTCCCCCGGGAGAAACACGAGTTCTGTGTGCCCACGATCATGGTTCCCGCTACTGTGTCCAACAATGTGCCGAGTTCCGATTTCAGCATCGGGGCAGACACAGCCCTGAACACTATCACCGACCTAAGTCCGTGTGTGCACCACCAGGCGGGCGCCGGCTGACGCTAACCCGAGGGCCCCGGCCCTTTTTATCTACCAGTGCGCTAGAAACAGCCTTTTACAAATACCATGAATGAGAGCTTCTCGTTATTCCCCCCATCCCCAGAAAATTACGTTTTTAGACTCTGAACATTTTTGATCTCATTCTCAAAAAAGTTTTACCGCCTCTTCTTCTGTGTGGCCACCGGCGGGGACGTAGCGTGGCCAATACCCCGGGAGTGCCCGTGAGTACCTGCAGTGCTGAGGAGGGCTGGGCCGCACTCTCTGTAAATGCTGAGCCTACATTTCTTTAAGCCTCCAATACCCATTATGATGAACCCCTGCCTTGATGCTGAGGGTAGAAATTGAACCGAATATTTTATAATTGTAGTCATTGTTCTGAACGCACCATTGCACTTGTTATCTCTTTGGTCTTGGCTGTTGACCTCATTTTCCCCTTTGTAAATTGGGGATGTTAAGTTACATCTAAGGCAATATTGGGGCTAGTTGAGTATTTTGCCAAGAGACAATAATAAAACATAGAAATATATTCTTCTGGCTTTTTGTTTTGTTTTGTTTCTTTGTGAGACAAGGTCTTACTCTGTCACCCAGGCTTGAGTGCAGTGTTGCGATCTCGGCTCACTGCAGCTTCGACCTCCTGGGCTCAGGTGATCCTCCCACCTCAGCCTCCCGATTACCTGGGACCACAGGCACGTGCCGCCATTCCCGGCTATTCACGTGGGAGTCTGAAGATGCGTACCTAATGCAGGAAGCATTTCATTTTTTTTTTAATTTTAATGTCTAAAATTTTTCACTAATTCTCAAGTTTTAATTTTTCTTGTGCGACTTAGTTCTCAGGAATATTTTTCAGTTTTTCTTTCTTTCTTTCTTTTTTTTTTTTGGAAACCCTTGGCATGAAACTTATTTCTGGCACTGGTAAATAAAAAAAAGTATTTAACATACAGCACCTATAGTAAGTAACGCTTAGCACTCGTTTCTTGCTTTTCTGAGCATCTTAAACTCTCTTCACTTTCTTTGCGAAGGAAACCTGCCCAGGTTTTCCCGTGTTCACTGGCTTTGGAGGCAACTTTCACCTTATTTTTGGCAGTCACTAATCTCTGACCTAGATGTTGCTTCTGTTTTCCCAGTGACGGGTGTCACGGCTTTGCTGCTGCGGGGCGGGCCCGGCTCTGGGCTGACCTTCGCGCTGGGAACATGAACATGAGTGTCTTGTTTCAAAGAGGGGATTCCAGCATGGCTTTCCCTGCTCTTTCACCAGCTTTAGCTGAATTTTTGGGTCTGTGAAAGTTGGATGGGCAATGGGAGGGATTGAAGCTTCTTTTTTCCCTAATTGGTACCTAATTGGATCTTGCCCAGAGGGAATGGGTGGAGAATTTGAGAGCAGTCACTGCAGTTAGCTGAGCATCTGAAAGATGTGGGACAAAGCTGGTGTTGAGCTCCCTGTGACTTTTTTTATTTTCAAGTTTCCACACAAAGCATAGGTCCTTGTGGTATGTGATGTACACTCTCAGGCATGAAAAAAATCTCTCTTTAATTCCAGGGTCCTCCGCTATAAATAACTTTCTATTTGTTGTTTTTCAGATTGTAAATATGTAACAAATGTGTAGGGTCAAAATTTGAAAACCAAAATACGTGAGGCAAACACCCCACAAATGATCAGTTCCACCCCCTTTGACTTCCCTTGGAGGGACTGTGTGATTTATTATGCGATTGTTTTAAATTCAGTTTTTCATTCATTCGAGTTCCTCAAAGCTAGGTTAAACAATTTCATTTTCTTTCTTTCTTTTCTTTTCTTTTTTTTTTTTTTTTTTTTTTTTTTTTTGAGACAGGTCCTCACTCTGTTTCCCAGGCTGGAATGGAGTGGTGCAATCACGATTCACTGCAGCCTCCACCTCCTAGGCTTAGGCAATCCTCCCACCTCAGCCTCCTGAGTAGCTGGGACTACACGTGCATGCTACTGTGCGCATCTAATTTTTTTTTATTTCTACAGAAACGAGGTATCCCTGTGTTCCCCAGCTGGTCTCAAACTTCTGGGCTCAAGCAGTCCCCCTGTCTTGGCCTCTGAAAGTGCAGGGGTTACAGGGATGAGCCACCACGCTGGGCCTTAAGTTAACTGATTACAATAGAGAAAGAACTGGAGCGTGTAGTTAGTTGAGGCTCCCGTTGGCCAGGCACAGCCACCTTGGTAAGTGTATGTGTGTGTCCTCATTGACCTTCTGATCCTGAGCTCCGAGAAATGAGGCTGTCTTGGGAGTGCTGTGGTTCTAGTCTCGTGATGGGTGAGTGACGCCGGCCGATCAAGGTCACCCTGGCGAATGCAACAGCTGCTCGGGAGCCAGGACAGGGATGAGAAAGCTGCTGAGGGTCCCTCTGTGGACCCCTGAAGGGAGAGGGACCGAGATGTGAACATGGCAGCTGTTTTCTCCAGAGTCCTGTTTACTGACGGCCAAACAGGATGAATCCTGAGAAGGTTTGGATTTGGGTCTGAACTGGGCTTGTCTGGCTGTAGAACAGGAGCTGGTGACGAACTCAGGACATGAGGGCATGAGGCGACTTGATGTGGATGGCTCCGGGTCACTCCAGCCACTGTCCTGCAGCCGTCAGAGGCTGAGGATGGGTGGGAGTGAGCGTCTCTTCCCTGTCTGGCCACACCCTCTGTGCCCTGTGACTCATGGCCTGGCCCTGGGCAGCATTTATGTTTGGGGTCTGTGGATGGCTCCAGTTGTTCAGTAAATTCGGTGATTCTCATGGGGTGATTGTGCCCCAGGGGATGTTTGCACCGTCCAGGGAGGTTTCTGGTTAGAACTGGGAGAAGGGATGCTCCCAGCCTCTGGGGCTGGAGGCAAGGGACGCTGCGGAATGTCTCTCCAAGCACAGGGCGGGCTCCATAGTAGGAGTCTGGCTCAGGATGTGGCTGTGTTGTGCCCAGGACACAGGCCTGGGCGGATCTGATGTGGTGAAGTCATCATCCTCAATCGTGATTTCCTTCTTGCCAGCATTGATGCTTAGATGACGCCACAACCCCTCAGAATCTATGCGGTGCTGGTGAGTGGGTCTTCCGGGCAGAACAGAATGAATGAAATACCTCAGAGCAGGTGTTACACATTCTCAGGATATGGCTGCAGGGAGTTTCTGTTGGACTCCTCTCATTCCCTAGAACTGGCTGGTGCATTACTCTGTCCTGTAAGCTTGATCAGGTCACATCAGAAACACAGTAGGTGGGTGCCACGCTGCTGTCAGGTGTCACGAAGGTGACGGTGACCACAGCCTTGTGAGTAATTCCTTGTCATAGTGGCCCCACAACGGACCCAGGGACCCGGCTGTCTTCGGTCTTGAGAGTTTTATGCTTTTCTGGGCAGGGTCTCCCCTGTCTTGAAGCTTCCCTCTCCTCTTTTGGAGACTGAAGGAAGGAGAAGAGGAGCGATAGGGAAGGAGGGGAGAGAGGATTTGCAGCAATGTGGCCATTCCCACAGATTTCAATGTGGAGTTAAGGAGCCGAGACCTCCCCCACCTGCCCTCTTGTGTGCCTCAGGCACCAGGTTACACACACCCTCCGCCTTCCGGTGAGGGCTTCTTGGAGACGCAACCAGCTCCCCGCAGCCAGTCTTGGTCAGTCCTGAGCTAGGGTATTCCCCAGGAAAGGAGTGACATCACCTGTCTGAAAAGCCTAAGGAGCCCCCCACATGGTTGGTGGTGCTGACGGGGCCACATCCTGGGCACCAGACCAGGGAGTATCCCCCAGATGAGTGTTTCTGGCTGGCAAGCAGGCTGGCATTTGGATTGAAGTCCTGCACAAACTGCCATGGCCAGAGCCTGCAAGGCAGAGCCTGTACAGAGCAGCCCAAGAGCTGGGCATGTGCTGGGCCTGGGAGGACGTGGAGGCCATGCCATGGGGTGTGGGGGACCCTGCTCACAGCTCACCTCGTGGTCGCCCAGCACTGACCCATCCACCTTACCCTCCTACCCACCACGCTGTGAACTCATCTGCCACAGATCTCCACCCACTGTCCGAAGCCCTCGGCCCACAATGCTTTGGGTTGCACCAGGGCTGCAGAGCCTGGGTCACTCACTGTTCAACTCTCCTGGGGCGATGTGGGCCCGGCCCTGCGTCCCAACAGTAGCATTTCTGCAGCAGATGTGGGGATATTCACAGTAAGAGGGACAAGTCCAAGTCCATCAACAGTTGGTTTTGCCGCCAAGTGGATGACAAAAATACCTTGCTGTGTGGGGCCCCTTGGAGGTGGGAACAGTGAGCGTGTAGACCTGTCCTGCTGTTACCTTGGTTATCACGTTGAGGTGGAGTCTGGAAAACCCCGGTGCACATGGGCTTCGGAACCGCTCCCCTTTTTGACACCAGAACCCATTTCCCAGTGGAACCCCAGAGCAGCAACTCGGGCTCTTGCTCGCCTGTGTGGCTTTGTGTGTGGCTTCCTGCTGGTGAGCAGAGATGTGGCGTGGGGCTGAGTGTGGCCCACCGGTAATCCAGCTGCATGCCTCCTTCCCTGCCTGAGCGTGGAGGCTGCCTCTGCACGATGAAGGCTGTCACTTGGTGTGGTCCTTACAGCTGTGGGCCCCATCCCACTGGTCGTGGCCTGCCTGCAGAAAGCTATAGGACTGGCTTTGCCTTTCAACCTGCTGATCGCCCTGGCCTCCCTTACCCACGATGAGATGCCGAGAGCTGAGCTGTCCCGCTCGTGACTAACTCGCCACTGCCTACAACCTGTGCCGCTGCCTGCCTCACACCCACCCTGTTGTGCTGCCTGCAGGCCTCCCCTTTCACGAGGACCTGGGCTGTGCCCAGGCAGCCCCCTGTGTCGCTGAGGCCTCTCCTGCTACCGCACGGCCTCCAGAGCTCCCCTCGGCCCCTTGACCCGCATGAACCGGCTTCCCCTGGTGATTCAGGCCCCTTCTGTCCCTTCCTGGACCGCAGCGCAGGCCCTGGGGCTGGCAGGTGAGCACCCGGCACCCCCCGCTAACCGCTTGGCCCTGCTGCTTCAGGCTTACAAAAGCGCGTGCGACATGGCTGAGGTGTGAGGCCGCCGCCAGGAGCTTTGCATCCCCCTGTGTGTGGTGCCGGCCACGATCAGCAACAATGTCCTGGGCACAGAAATAAGCCTGGGCGCTGACACTGGCCTGAATGCTGTTGTCTGGGTAAGAGAACCCCGTTTCCTCCCATTGCTTTCTTTCACTTATTTTAGCAATTTGTGTCTTCTGTGCTAAGAATGAGCCAGATTTATTATTACTCTTCTCCACCCCCCACCCCCACTCTTTATTAGCTTGACTTTATGTCGGTCACACTGGCCAGAACAGGGTAAATTTTTTAGCTTCTCTGCCTTAGGGAGAATCTGTCTTTATTGATTAAAAATGAGATGATATATTCAGTCCTTGGGGTCTTGTCTCTATCGCACCTAGACTAGGGGAGCGGTGAGCACCATTTCTCTGGAGCCTGCCTCTCCTGCCTGCGTTGACTAGCGAGGCTGCAGGGCCAGCTGTGGGAGCCTGCAGAAAGGGGTTTGAGTGCCTGGTATGTACGAGCTCTGGGACACAGCCGTGTCCACTGGGGGCCGCTGCCTGGAACCACAGCCTTCCTGGTGAGACGAGAGGTTCTTGAGAGAGCTGAAAGCAAGCCCTCCTGGGCAGGTAGCTTCACCAACATGTGCTTTGGGAGGAGTGGATCCTGCCGGTCATGGGCATGGTGCTGACACCCGCATGGTGGCCCCTCCGGTCCCTGATAAGCTGACCCACCTCTATGGTCATGAACTGGACATGAGGACCTGTGGGAGTTCCACAGGCCTTTGCTGCAGAGAGGGTCCTCACTCAGCTGCAGACGGGACGGTGGCCATCTTGGCAAGTAGGGTCATGTCAGTGGTTTGGCCGCCTGGTGCCTTCTGAAGAGCAGCCGCTGGCCTTTACCTTAGATGTTCACGTCCAAACCACCTCCGGAGTTTGCGGTGAAAACTCCCAGCCCTGTTGGAGACTCCTTAGTTCAGCTTGGCACAGAACCTCGGAAAACAGCAGTTCTGTTCCGGGTTCTTCAGAACTGACTTCCAGTGCAGGGAAGGGAGCAGAGGGGCCGTGAGGTCGGCTGCAGCCTCCTGTGCCTCACACTCGAGCTGAGGGCCATCTCTCTCCTGGACTTCTCCTTGTTGCGTTCCCTGGTGCTGTGCTGGCCCAGTTCCCTTGCAGAGGCTGGCCCCGACTCGTTCCCTGGACTTTCTTGGGCCCCGTGCTTGACCCCTGTTCATTGAATGCCATTGGGTTCCAGCCATCGCTGGCTTCGCTCTCCTTTAGCACCTTGTAGATGTCCACACATGCGGCGCAGCACTACCCCGGCCAGCGGCTGTGCTTTGCTGCAGGTCCCTTGCTGTAGCCGGGGCGGGACCCCCACCCCCTGCCCCGTCTGGCCACCGACTTCAGTAGAGGCTCGGCTGTCGTGAGGGATACCAGTCATGGGAAAACTGGTCTCCCTGCAGATTCACAGAGCAAGGTGGTTCTCACAGAGAAGTCAGTGGCTTTTTTCTACCTTAACGCTGTAGCAAACGCCACCTTATCTTTCACCACCAATTTATAGTTCTTTACACCCACAGAGCAAAGTGCTGGTGATGTTTGAACTGTAGCCTGGGGCTCTCGCTCCCATGGGACTCCTTGGGGAATTTCCTAGCAGGATCGTGTGTGTGCCCTTTCAGGGGGTTGTATCTGCCAGGCGCATCCCATTGTGTGGCAAGAATGGCTGAGGTCACAGGCTCTGCCTGACGAGTGCCACTCACAGCTGCTGTCCACGCAGGGCCATGCTTGGGATCGGCCTTTTTCTTGTCAGTGCTACTTTGACTAATTGCCCGAGTCACGGCTGGAGTGACTTGCTATTTTTAGAAGCTAATTCAGGCTTTAGATGCCATCTAGGTAATGAGGAGAGAGTTCAGGAAAGCTGTATCTAAGCTCCAGCAAAGGCGGATTCTTCCATCACAGCTGTCACTGCGTTTACACTGAGAGGAGCACACGGTCGTGGGCGTGGCTCAGGTGTCAGGGCTGCGCTGTTCCACGCACCCACAGCAGCAGCCTGGCGGGACCAGAACTCAGACACTCTCGGGCACAAATCAGCCTCTTGGGAGAGCTGCTTTGCCTGCAGAATTCTTTTGCTATTAAGCGATGGATGTCATTCTTTGAATGAGTGACAGTAATTCCCCACCTCAGGATGGGCTGCGGGGGAGATTCAGTTGGAAAAATAACCCATGAGGCTTTGTGCCTCTGGGGATCCTGATGCCCCACCCACATTTTCCTTCCCATGCCCAGGATTCTCTAAGACAAAGGGCAAGTCTTAAAGCCTTACGGCATCTTAAGTCTTAGATCGCAATTAGAGACCCACCCAGTACAGGTGGAACAGTGAAACCCTCAGAATTCTACACTGGCCCTTCAAGAAGGCAGTTGTGGGCTCTTTGGACCCTTGACGGGTTTCTGTCCTCCGTCCTTCCTAAGCACAAAGACGGGAATTCTTCCCATTGCCTGTTTCTCTCCCCATCTCGGCTTCTACACAATGCAAAGTGGCCCTCTAACTAGAGCCCGTATTCAGTTTTGGATACATCAACCAATTATTTTGGGAAGAAAAGAATCTGTCAAAAAACGAAGTATAGGTTGGAATGGTTTAATCAAGCCTATGTTTATTCAACAAAGTGCGCTTTTAAATTTCATCCGAGGTACTCAAGTGAAAATTTCCCAGTGGGTGTTAAACTTTCATGCACAGACTCTCATGTGGCTCCCAGTCTCAAGTCCACACCCCCACTTCATGTTTTTACTCTTGGCTGAGTCCCACGGAGGCCGGTTAGGGAATCCTGCAGGATCAGCCCTTGACCAGGACGGACGGACGGACGGACGGACGGACGGACAGACGACTGGCTGAGGAATACTGTGCTTATGTCATTCAGAGACAAGTATTTCTTGAGCGCCTGCTGTTTGGGCTCGGCCGGGTCCTGTTGATGGTGCAGTGGTGTAAGCCTAGCCCACAGTTCCTGCCCTCATGGAATTTGCAGCCTAGTGCGGACTGCAAGTGAAATAACCACGAGGTAACTGCAGGGAGAGACACCGGGTTGATTTCTATGAAGAGAGGACATGGGGTGCCCCGAGAGCCCCTGACAGAGGGAACTTTGCACTCCTAGAAACCAGGCGGCGTTTTCCTGAGGAAATGACATTTCCCTCTGGGTCAGAGCTGAGGAAGGTGCCTGTGTGTGTCCCGTGGCCGCTGAGACCCTGACCACACACCTGGGGCTGGAAAATAATACTCACTCTCCCACAGCTCTGGAGGGCAGGAGCCATGGACTGAGACCAGAGTGTTTGCTCCAGGAGAGGCCCTCGTGGCCCATTCAGGTGCGCAGAGATGCGGGCCTTGCACGCCTTGTTCCCTGGCGCCACCTCCTCCCATGTGGGTGTGCAGCATCCTGCTCCAGGGCCTTCAGCCTCTGCACCCCTCATCTGCCGATGCAAGTAGTGGCACTTAGGGTCCACCTGGGTTGTCCTCAGAATTCACCTTTATCACCGCATGAGGGAACAGTCCCAGGTTCCAGGGATTGGGACCGGGATTCCTTTGGGGGTCGCTCTGCCGCCCATCACTGTGCCTGAATGTGATGCACACAGCGGCCAGCATATCCAGAGGCCCCAGGAGGACCTGGGGTGGCTGGAGCTAGAGCGGGACCTGGTGTCAGAACCAGGCGGAGCAGGGAATCTCGAGAAAGGCTTGACGTGTACTTGAAGTGAGCAAAGAGTTTTCAATGGATCAGATGAATGTTTTTTATAGATAGCTCTCCAGTCTGTGTGAAAAGATTGGAGGGTGCCGGGGTGGGAGCTGAAGCCCAGGTAGAGGCTTTGCAGAGGCCCCGCGAGGTGGGGCCCAATAGCCACCCCCTCTCCTCCCTTTGGCTATTGGGAGCCATAGTGGACTCATAGCCTGTTTAAGATATTGTGAGTAATATCGTCTCCCCCTCTGGAAATAATGAACTCTTTCACAGACGGGTGTACACCTTCAGTGTATTGCTCAGGAAACAGTGATATAATTCTTAAACATCAAGAATCGATTGTAATAATTATCAATAATACTATTAATTAATATTTTACCATTAATATGGATAATTATTTTAAATAGATGATGGATGACAAAAATTAATTTTTAATAATTATATCATTTATTAATGTTACTAATTTTTAATATTGTTTTTTGCCAGCATCACTTAGTATTGATTTAAGTAAGATTAATTGTTGATATCATTATTTTAATAGTGTTATTATTAATTAATACTCATCATTAATATTCTGAATCAGTATTAATATTTAGTATCTTTGTCATTATTAATGTCGATGATTACTAATTTTTATTATATTTATTAATAATTAATAGGCTTGTTCCTCATATCCAGCAGGGAGAAGATGATATTACTCCCAATATTGCAGAAAGTGTACATTCCTCTATGATGTTTTTCCTAATAACCAGGGGGTAGAGGATGACATTATTGAAACTACCGCAGTGTGTGTACATCCTTTCGATCATCTTGTTCCTTCTATCTAGGGTACGAGAGGATGATATTACTCCCAATATCGCAAGGGGCGTGGACCTCCACTGTGATATTTTCCCTCACATCCAGCCGGGGAGAGGAAGATATTAGTAAAAGCCAGCAGGGAAGAGGAAGATATTACCCCCAATATCACAGGGGTGTACATCACCTTGTGATATTGTTCCTTATATCCTGGGATGGAGAAGATAATACTAGTGGCAATATCGCAGGGATTTTACACACCCACTGTGCTATTGTTCCAAACAACATGATATGACTCCTAGTATCACAGGGGGAGTACATCCTCCTGTGATATTGTTTCTTATATTCAAGGGGAGAGAATGATATTACTCCCAATATCGCAGGGTTTGCACACACCTCCTGCGATATTGTTCCTAATATCCCAAAGAGGAGAGCATAATATTACTCTCAATATCTCAGCGGGTGTACACCTCGTTTCTAATATTTTTCATAATATCCAAGATGGGAGAGGATGATAAGACTCCCAATATGCCAAGAAGTGTATAGCCGCCTGTGATATAGTTCCTAACATCCAGGTGGGGATAGCATGATATTACTGCCCATATCGCACGAGTGGTAAAACCCCTTCGATATTTAGCCTACGATCCTGTGGGGAGGGGATGATATTACTCCCAATATCGAAGAAGGTGTACACCCCCCTGAGACACTGCACCCAATATCCATGTTGGGTGACGATGACAATATACTCAATATCGCAAGGGATGTACACAAACCCTGGGATATTTTTCCTTATATCTAGAGTGGGAGAAGACACTATTACTCCCAATAACACAGGGACTGTGGCTGTATACCCCTCCTGTGATATTATTCTTAATATCCTAGGGAAGAGAGGATGATATTACACCCAATATCGCAGGGGGAGTACACCCACCCAGTGATGTTGTTCTTAATGTACTCCATCTCCCTCCACCAGGGATATCGTTTCTAATATCCAGGGGAAGAGAGGATAACATTATGCCCAATATTGCAGTGGAGTGTACACACCTTCCATGATGTTGTTCCTAGTATCCAAAGGTAGAGACGATGATGTTACTGGCCATATCGCAGAGGGTGTACACATTTATGTGATATCGTTTTTGACATTCAGTGGGGGAGAGGGTAACATGAATCCCAATATCGTTGAAGGTGTACAGACCCCTGTGATGTAGTTTCTAATGTACAGGGGTAAGACCAGAATATTGCTCTCAATATCACAGGGGGTGTAACCACCCTGCCCCCTGTATGTTGTTCCTAATATGCAGCAGTGTGGAGGCTGATAGTACTCCCAATATCCCAGAAGGTGCGCCCACACCTGAGATAGAGTTCCTAATATCCAGCGGGAAAGAGGCTGATTTTACTTTCGATATCGCAGTGGGTGTACACCGCCCCCAACCCCGGGGTATCGTTCCTAATATCCAGGCGGGAAGAATATGACATGGGTGATAATATCGAAGGGGGTGGACACCTCTTCTGTGATATGGTTCCTGATATCCAGGGGGTGAATGGATGATATTACTCCCAATAAAGTAGGAACCGTACAGCCACCCTGGGATTTTGTCCTTAATAACCACAGGGGAGAGATGATATTACTACCAACATTGCAAGGGGTGTACACACCTCCTGTGATATTGTTTCTTATATCCAGGAAAGGAGAAGATGGTATTACTAACAATATTGAAGAGATATACAACCCCCATGGGATATTGTTCTAAAGATACAGGTTGAAAGAGGATGAGACTCCATCCAATATAACAAGGGGTGTACACCCCACCTGTGATATGAATCGTAAAACCTAGAAGAAGAGAGAATGACATTGCTTCCAAAAACACACGGGGTGTACACCCACCTGTGATATTGTTTCTGTCATCTAAAGGAAGAGATGATGATACTACTCCCGCTACCGGAGAAGGTACACACCCCCCTATGATATTGTTCCTCATGACTTGTGGGGGAGAGCATGATATTACTTCCAGTATGACAGTGGCTTGACACCCAGTCTGTGATATGGTTCTGCACACCAACTCTTTGCCCCTCGTTTCCCATGCATTCTCTCCACACTTTTGGAACCTCGTGGGAGGCTTTGTCTTTGGTTACAGATGAAGAGACGAAGGGTCTGAGAGGTTAAGCAAGTTTGTTACTGGAAAGCGGTTCCGATCCAGACCTCAAGAGAGGTTTCCTGGATCTCACAGAAGAAAGAATTCGGGGCGAGTCCATAAAGTGAAAGCAAGTTTATTAGGAAAGAAAAGGAATAAAAGAATGGCTACTCTGGCTGGGCGCAGCGGCTCACTCCTGTAATCCTATAACTTTGGGATGCCGAGGAAGGTGGATCACCTGAGGTGAGAAGTTCGAGACCAGCCTGGTCCAACATGGCAAAACCCTGTCCCCATTAAAATACAAAAAATTAACTGGGCGTGGTGGTAGGTGCCTGTAATCCCAGCTACTAGGAAGACTGAGGCAGGAAAATCGCTTGAACCCAAGAGGTGGAGGTTGTAGTGAGCCAAGATCATGTCACTGCATTCTAGTTCGGCCAACAGAGCAAGACTCCATCTCAAAAAAAAAAAAAAAAAAAAAAAAGAAAGAATGGCTGCTCCATAGGCAGAGTGGTGCCAAAGGCTGCTGGTTGCCCATTTTCACGGTTATTTCTTGATCATATGCTAAACAAGTTTTGGACTATTCATGAGTGTTCCAGGAAAGGGGTGCGCAATTCACAGAACTGAGAGTTTCTGCCCTCCCTTCTGAGACCACGTAGGGTAACCTCCAGATGTTGCCATGGCATCTGTAAACTGTCGTGGCGCTGGTGGGAGTGTCTTGTAGCAGCTAATGCATTATAATTAGCATATAATAAGCCGTGAGGACAATCAGAGGTCACTCTCGTGGCCATCTTGGGTTTGGTGGGCTTTGGCCGACTTTACTGCAAACTGCTTTATCAGCAAGGTCTTTATGACCTGTATCTTGTGCCGACTTCCTATCTCATCCTGTGACTAAGAATGCCTAGCCTCCTGGGAATGCGGCCTAGTAAGTCTCAGCATCCCTTTACCCAGCCCCCATTCAAGATGGAGTCGCTCTGGTTCACGTGCCTCTGACAAGTTGGCCTGGGTAGAGTGTTCTCTAGTGTGGTTGTTGGAGCTGTTCCTAGAAGTAAGAGGTATTTTCAGTAGGAAACAGGTCTCTGTTAGCCCGGGGACTGGCACTCTGCCCCAGTATGTCGGCCTCATTTTAGTGGAGACAAAACTGGGGCTCAGAGACATCAACTCCCTCATCCCGAACCCCCAGACTGTCAGTGGTGGGCTGGGGTTTGAATGTGGGGCTTGAAGACCCATCATCTCCTCTGGTCCCCCAGTCTCTGCTGCCCAAGAGGAACAGGATCCCAGGATCCAGGCCCCTCATGGCACCAGTCAGGGTGGGTGGAGATGGGGAGGCAGAGTTCCAAAGCTCCCCAGACTCTGAGGCAGGTCGGGGACCAAGAGCAACCCGGACCTGGGGGCCCCACCCCGAGAAGAATGGCTGCAGGCCCGGCCCAGTAGGCAGGAGGTCTGTGTCCTCAGTCAATGTGACGGCGCTTCCAGCTGCTCCAGCCAGGCCGTGCTGTCTTCACGTTTCCAATCATGCGGCCTCCTCTCCAATTCCCAAGCCCAACCCACAGAGACGGCGATCTGGGGTCTACATGAGGTTTGTCAGCAGCTCTGAGCTGCTGCTTCCCGCCAGCCCCGCGGCTGGTTCTGGAAAGCTCTCTGCTGCCCCCTGGTGGGGAGGCTCAGTGTAGGGCTCTGGCTGCAAGCATGGGGTCCCAGAACCTCTTGATTCTGTCACCTCTGCTGGGTGGAAAACCAACCCAGGACTGAACCAGCAGATGGGTGCCTGATTCCTTATTATCAGAGCTCCGCCCACTGGCAAGTCTCTCTCCGGACCTCAGTTTCCCCTTCCGTTAAACGAGGGGCTTGGGGGATACCAAGGAGGGGTAACTGCTTAGTGAGGATGGGAGGTTTCTTTTGGGGAGATGAATACATTTCGAAACTAGATGGCGAGAGTGGTTGCACAAGACTGTGAATGCACAAATGCCACCACATTAATTGCGTTGAAATAGTTAATTGCATGCGATGTGAAAGTCACCTCATTTAAAGTGTGTAAAAAAGGGGCCTGGGAGAGTGCAGTGTATGTGAGAATCACGTGGGACACCCATAGTCTCTGAACCTCGGTTTTCTTGCGTAAACTGGCAAAGAGACCGTGTGAGCCGTGTTCCCTGGGGCCAAGAGATTCCAAGAAGGAAAACCTGGGATTCCTGGGACTAGGATGAGGGCAAGGGGCCGGAAGGGGAGGGGCATGTGGGGATGGCTGGGGTCAGCCCAGATAAGGCTTTCAATACTGGGTAGCAGCGTCTACACAGGCGGAGATCCCTGCATCTCACTTCCTGCAGGGCTGACCAGTGGCCAGAGGTGGGACTGGCCAGGCTCGGCCCATCCAAATCTGAGAGCAGAGGACACTGAGTGAGGGATCCCCGTCGCCACCCTCACTGGCCTGTGGCTCTCCTGACACCACAAGAGAGGTCCAGGAGCTGACTTTGGGTCCCAATGGGGGACACCATCCAGGCTACAGGCTGGCAGGGTGGTGTGGTGGTCAGTGTACTGGGCTCTGCGTCTCTGCCCCTACCTGCTGTGTGATGGTGGGCCAGACACCTAACCTCTCTGTGCCTCTATTTCTTCAATGGTGAACAGGGACACTAGCAGCCCCCACATCCGATCACAGTGGCCTGAAGGTTAAAGGCAACGGCGGCACGAGACGTACAGTAAGAGCTCTGAGCAGGGAGAGCAGAGAGCTGTCACCAGGGAAGGAGCTGGCCCGTAGACACAGCCCAGGAAGCACACAGAGAAGGATGCCCTGGGGACTTCGGTATGTTATTGCAAAAAAAAAAAATATTGCTATTTGAACCCTGCTTTCATGCCTCCATTTCCCAGAAAATGAGCCACGGAGACACCAGGAGAGGCAGGAGACCATCCTCCTTGCACAAAACCCATTCCCTTGGATGCTGTCCTCAGCGAGGGTGGCTGAGGGCCAACCAGGGGGCCCACCCGCAGAGTGGCAGAGGAGGTAGGTTGACCCTGCAGATGTTGAGCTCTGTGGTGAAGGTCCTGGCCTTCTGGTAGAAGAGGATAAACTTCTCACGGTCCAGGAGGAAGTTGTGGGAGATGGTGGCCGGCTGCGTGTAGGTCTTCAGCTGTGCCCTTCTTGTTGCCCAGGTCCATGGCGGCTACCAGGGCCAGCTGGTAGTACCCGGCTGCATCAAACGGGTCCTGAAGGGGACAGGCCATGCTCAGCAAAAGGGGGACTCGGAGCCCGTCTTCCCAGAGGCCGTTCCTGTCTCCAGGTCATTCCACATGTCCAGCCAATGCTGGCTCACCCCATGAGCCCCAAAGCCTGTGACACTGCTGTGGTGTCAGCTGCAGGAGGTGGGGATGACCCTGACACCCCTGGAAGCCTTCCTGAGTGTCCCTACGCCCCACTCACCCCAAGCCTCCTGCCCCAGTCCCACCCTCTCTGTAGGCAGTGGCTGCTTTCCCCATGGGCTGAGGTCAGGGCAGATCCTGCCTGCTCTGACAGTTCCATGCAGGACTCGTGGCTCCAAGCCACAGCAGGGGCACAGCGTTGAGTGACCCAGGCTCCCCTCTGGCCCCTGTCCATGCTGACCATTTCCAGGCCCTCCACGGGACAGGCCAGGTACAAAACCATCTCACAGGTGTCCTCTCTGGCAATGTTCCCTGAAATATTGATGGAGTGTGACTCCCCAGACATCCACTCCTGTTTTCAATGCATCTTTGGCTCAAACTCACCATCCCTGGGTTGGGATGCCGTCTCCCAGACCTCCTCCTTGACCCTCCCATCCCCCACCCGGCACCTCTTCCACATGGGGGTCACCCAAGGGACCTCTCTAAGACCCATGCCTGGCCTGTTCCTCTTTGCCATCTCAAGATGGCTCCCAGGGCCAATGAGAAAGTCCAAGATGCAGCAGTCCATTCCCTCACTGTCCCGCCCCACACACAGAGCAGGGGCGTGAGAAGGTCCCGAGTCACCGCCACTGCTCATCCAATGGCCCCCGCCCAGCCGAACACTGGACTCTGTGCTGGGTGTGTGGCTGAGCCTAACGTCCTTGATCCCAGTCTGAGGGACCTGGGAGTGAACACTGACCACACAGGGTGGCCCGGGCTGTGGCAGAGGGAAGCCCAGGAGACCCCAGACTCAGCCAGGGATGGAAGGCAAAGGCTTCCTGAAGGGGTGGGGGCTTCCCAACTAAACAGGAAGGAGCCAGCCAAAGCATATGTCTCTGCGTGTGCTTGTGTGTGTGCCTGTGCGTGTTTGTGTGCCTGTGTGTGTGCACGTGTCTGTGTGTGGGCGCCTGTGTGTGCATGTGCATTTGCGTGTACATTTCCATGTGCCTGTAGTGTGTGAAGCAGCTAATGAGCAGCAGGCTGAGCCAGGACACATCTAATCCACCCTATTCCAGCGCTCACTCTCACGTGTAGACTAAAGGGGACCCCATTTTAGAGGCAATCGGCAAAGATGCCCATTTACCTCTGCTTCTCTGCCAGCCTTCCAGGCCCCATGCAGCCCGGCTTTTTCTCCCACTCCTCTGGGCCCTGGGTCCAGGGTCTCCTATACAAGGAGGAGGGTGTAGCCTTGGAAAGACAGCCGCCCTTGGGGAATTCTGAGGGGGCCTCCCTGTGGGAAGCTGGCCTGTGCTGACAGCATAGTCACGATGAGGCTCAGAGGGCTGTGCATGGGAAGGAGGTGAAGGAAGGTTGTGCATGGGAAGGAGGTGAAGGAGGCGTCTGCCCCTCGACCTCAACCGTGGACTTTGGCCTCTCAGGTACTACTTGGCCCTTTCCTTTCTCCTGGACAGGGGGAGTGGGCGGCAGGCTTGACCAAGTGAGATAAAGGCCTCTTCTGGGAGGTCGGTCCCCTTGGGTCCCAGGAGAGACCCTGGGCAGTGAGCAGTGTCCCTCTGGGTCTGACACTTGGCACCTCCCTGTCTGGCTGGGACTTGGGAGGCCACAGGGACCACTTCTGATCACCAGGTGTCGCCAGCACTGGGCAAGGGCCTCCCGGGCAGCCCCAAGCCTGCGGTGGGGGATACGGGGCGGGGTCTTAGGGCTGCCCCAGCTCCTCATGTTGTTCTAAGGCCCCCAAGATTTTGGTCCCTGGACTGGAGTGCCCTGGCCTCTCAGCCCCTAAGGAGCACTGACGAGGTGCCGGTGCGATGCTGAGGAGGGGTGGTGCCTGCTGGGCAGAGGGGTGGAGACACCCCAGGTCTGAGTCTGCCAGTCCCAGCTCTCTACCCCTGCAGGGCTGGGGGCAGAGGGAGCACAGCACCTCCCCTCAAGACAGACCCGACCCAGCAAGGTCTCAGCCTGGCTGGCTGGGCCCCCGCCCCACTACACCTGCCCTAAGCTGGGGTTTCCCTGTCTGTGAATCCAATGGTAAGACACTGGGGTCCCACCCAACCCTTCCTGGGTAGTGTGAAGATTCAAAGTGTCTCGGGACTCCAGGAAGGAGTTACTCAGTGCAGGCTGGCACCCTGGGCAGGCTTCCTAGAGGAGGCGCCAGGATTTGGGTTGGATCTTGCAACGTGGATTCAGTGTGAGGATGATGCCGTCCTCTGAAATGTCCTTCTCCCGACCCTGTTTTCTTTGTTAAATGCAACTTGACACTTGACTGTCAAGACTCAGTTTGGTGTCACCTCCTCCAGGAGGGCCCCCGTGACTACAATCCTCCTTCTTTACCCAGAGGCCACCATTGCCCACTCATGTGTCAGCCTCCCTGGCTGAGACTGAGTTCTTGAGGGTGGGGCCTGGCCATCTTGGGAGCTTGGTTGTATCTGCTAAACTTGCCGGCTCCTCCAGCTGGGTGCAGAGCTCCAGGGAGGCCACTGGGCCATTCCTAAGGAAGGCTGGAACCCAGGCCTCTGGGGTGTGGGTGGAGATCCCACTCCAAGGGGTCTGGGAACACCCCGTGCCCTACCCCTGCCACCCACCTTCAGGTCATAGAAGATGATGTCACCGAGAACCAGATACATGTTCACGTAGTAGATGGTCTCCTCGTCGAACTCCAGCAGTGAGTTGCAGAGCTACAGGGCCTTGAGGTAGAAGTGCTCCACCAGCTTGCCATGGCCCAGCCGGTGGTGCAGGGCGGCCAGCCGTGGTAGGCCATGCGCTCGTTCACTGGTCCCCTGGGTGCAGGCCAAAGGTGCAGGTGTGAGGACGTGGCTCCCTGGGGCAGGGAGGGCTCAGGCCCCTCAGGAGCAGGTATGCAGACCCCGGGCTGCATGCCTGGCTTGCCTCCAGGCACCTGTGGTCACCTGGGCAGCTCTGGCCAGTCCCTTCCAGGTTCCCAGACTCACTTTCCCTTGTGCAAAGCAGAACTAATAAGTCCTGCCCCTGTCTACTGTGAGGCTTTGGAAAGTCGGACTTGGATGGCCCAGTTCTGTGTCTACACAGAGCCACCTGCCTTTGCTCACTGGTTTTAACCAGGAGAACCCAAAAGCCATGCAGTCCAGGTGCTCCTGGGCTCCCCGGCTCCAGGCAACCCACAGACGTGACATCCGACTCCTCCTGGGTGTGGCACGATCAGAGCCCCCTACCTTGGGGAGTCAGCTGCACACCTACTGTGTAATGGGCCACGGGGCACAAGGCGCTGGGGCATGTGGCCTGCCTAGGGTTCCCTGTCTCTGGAGGGGGACAGACGACCCTGGCACAGCACCAGGGGATGCCCGGCCTTAAGGGGTAGACTGCTGGAAGGGGAACTGGGATTTTATCAGCCAGAGAGCTGTGTGGTTGATGATGGTGGGAAGGGCACAAGAGAAAGGGAATGTGCCACTCAGCCTGGCACAGGGACCAATGAGATGCCTGGCATGTCTGGAAGGCAGAGGGCACACTGGGCGGCCCTTGTGGTCAGCAGCAGGAACAGGCAGAGGAAGCAGAGCTCAGGCAGGCAGGGAGCTCTGCACTGCGTGAGAGACCTCGGGCTGTGCCCCACAGCCGGACGGGGAAGCCCGTTGGGCAGATCTGCCTGCCTGGACAGGAGACCAGGAAAATCCAGCAGCTGTTTCAGCTCCTGGCCTGCAGACCTGGAGGCTGGGCTCTGGCAAAGTGTGGGTCCTGGCAGGGTGGGGGCTCAGGGGACTTACCCAGAGTGATGCTAAGTGCTAGGGCCATGTAGGCAAACTCCAAGCCCTCCTGGGGCTTCTCCAGTGTGGTCAGGAGTGCCACCAGCTTGTTGCACAGCTGAAGCTGCAGCTCCATCTTGCGGTTGCCCGTAGTCACTCCAGGGGCAGGGCCTGGTCCTACCACACAGGCAGGTGGGGTCAGGTTTCCCACAGCACCCACCTTGCCCAGCGCCCTCCTCAGAGCTCAAACATGTACTTGGAGCTTCCCATGCCCCAGCTACCCCTGCACCTCGACACAGCTCTGTGCTCTGGGATAACACACAGTTCAGACACCAAGTTGGGGGCTGAAGAGTCACCTGAGGCCCATCCAGCTACACCTGACAGCCTCAGACCAGCCTCTCCCACCTGGGCACCGGGGGTCTGACTGGGGGGAGCCAGCACTCCTCTCTGCTCTAAAAACACCACATTTATCTGTGCCCAGGGCTGAGCAACACTGTGAGCTCAGAGGAAGGGAGAAGCCGTCCCACTTCGGGGTACATGCAGACCTGGGTCTCCCACTGATGCTGTGTGTCCTTTGACATGTCCCTGTGCCTCTCTGAGCCTCAGTTTCCTCATCTGGAAGATGGGGACAGGACTTCTCACTCATGGTTGCTTGAGGTCATCAGGTACAAGGGTAGAACCATTGTCACGTCCAGGCCCCGAGCGTTTGTCTCGGGCAGGGGCATGGTCAATATCATTCTCGGTGAGACCACTTGGAAACTCATCATGTGCATGGGTGGCCCTGCCTCCAGGTGGGAGACCTCTACCGTGCCACACCTGTACCTCAGCCTCCAGGTGCCCCACTGAGGCCCACCCACATCAGCCCACAGGCCAGCTCACCCGGTAGAAGGACATGCCTTCCTCCCGCTCCCAGGCCCCATTGAAGAAGATGTCTCCAGCTGCCTCAAACAGCTCCAGCCCCAGGTTGGGGTCGCCTGTGTACAGGTCCACATTCTGTGCCACCTGAAAGTGAAAGGAGACAGAAGTTCCCTCAAGACCCACACCTAGCGAGGTGGCTACGCGCACCTTTGCCAGCCTCCTTCCTCTCACACACTACAGGTACACTTGAGTATTTTTCAGACCCTGCACATGAGGGCTGCCCCCACCACTGGCATGAGGACAATGAACTGATGCACCTGAGTGCCAGGAGGTGACAGAGCAGCTGCAGCCCAGGAGCCCGACACCTGTGAATCCTACCACCAGGGCTAGCCCTAGCCCACTCCCCCTGCACTCAAACCAGTCTCCGTGGCCCCCAGATTGCTGGGAGCCCAGCCCCTGGCTCCTTTCTGCGTTGCCACATCCCTGCCACATCAGCAGTGTTTGTGGGTGGGCCTTGTCCCCTCTTGGCCATGAGCTCTTGATCCCTCTCCTCAGCTCAAGGAGGTATACAGCAGGTACTCAATAATGAAAGCTTCACCAGGCTCGTGGGCTTCACAATTTGTTCCAGATCACACTGTGTTTGGGAAAGCCTCTGAAAACAGCCGCTATGATAGATTCATTTTGTAAGGAGATTTGCCACGTGTCACTTGGAGCAAGCTCTTCTGTGTGTTAACTGAGTGGTCACATTATTTGAGCATGTGCTGTATACCAGCAGGTGCTGGGCACTGTGAGGGGCCGCGCCTCTGCCCTCAGGGAGAAGATGCTGGCCACTGGGGGAGGATGTGAGGGAACCAGTTGGAGGGAGGGAAAAGGCACACAACAGGTGCTCAGCAGTGGCTGAGGAATGAGTGGATGGATGGATGGATGGATGAATGGATGAGGAGATGTAGACACATGGATGGATGGATGGGCGTGTGGCTAGATTAATGCCTGGATGGATGGATGGATGGATGGATGGATGGATGGATGGATGGAATGATGTGTGTATGTCTGTACGTATGTATGGGTGGGTAGATAATGTATGGATGGGTGGAGGGTAGATGATGTATGTACATGTGGATGGATAGATGGTGGATAGACGAATGTATGGGTAAACAAATGGAGAGATAGATGAATGGAGGGATGGATTAATAGATTGATGGGTGGATGGATGAATGATGGATGGATGGACGAACGGTGAATGGATGGATGGGAGAAAGGATGGATGATGGAAGGATGGATGGATGATGGAAGGATGAATG
The DNA here is from genome assembly GCF_043159975.1 of Macaca nemestrina. NCBI lineage: Eukaryota > Metazoa > Chordata > Mammalia > Primates > Cercopithecidae > Macaca > Macaca nemestrina. The sequence goes on from NW_027257558.1 coordinate 409,441, forward strand.
AATGGATGGGTGGATTGATGATGGATGGATGGAAGGATGAACAGGTGGATGGATGGATGATGGAAGCATGGATGGATGATGGAAGCATGGAGAGATGATGGATGGATGGATGGATGAATGGATAAATAGATATGTGGATGTATGATGGATGCATGGAAGGATGAACAGGTGAATGGATGGATGTTGGAAGGATGAATGGACAGATGGATGAAACAACAGGTGAATGGATGGATAGACGGGTGAATGGATGGATAAAAGGATGGATGAATGATGGATGGATGAATGGACGGATGGATGAATGGACAGATGGATGGATGATAGATGGATGGATGGATGATGGATGGATGGATGGATGGATGGATGATGGATGGATGGATTATGGATGGATGGAAGGATGAACAGATGAATGGATGGATGATGGAAGGATGGAAGGATGGATGGATGAATGGATAAATAGATAGATGGATGAATGATGGATGCATGGAAGGATGAACAGGAGGTGAGTAGATGGTTGATGGAAGGATGGATGGATGATGGATGGATATATGGACGAATGGATAAGTGGATGAATGGATAAATGGATGGATGGATGAATGATGGATGGATGAATGGTGGATGGATGAATCGTGGATGGATGGAAGGATGAACAGGTGAATGGATGGTTGATGGAAGGATGAATGGACGGATGGATGGATGAACAGGTGAATGGATGGATGATAAATGGATGAAGGATGGATGATAAAAGGATGGATGGATGAATGGACAAATGGATGGATGATGGCTGGATGGATGATGGATGGATGGAAGGAAGAACGGATGAATGGATGGATGATGGAAGGATGGATGATGGAAAGATGGATGGATGATGGAAGGATGGATGGATGAATGGACGAACAGGTGGATGGATGGTGGCTGAATGAATGGATGATAAAGGAATGAATGAATGATGAGTGGACGAATGGATGGATGGATGGACAGGTGAATGGAAGGATGAACAGGTGAATGGATGCATGATAGAAGGATGGATGGATGGATGGATGGATGGATGGATGGATGGATGGAAGGATGAGCAGGCGAGTGGATGAATGATGGAAGGATGGATGGATGATGGATGGATGGATGATGGATGGATGGAAGAATGAACAGGTGAATGGATGATGGAAGGATAGAAGAATGGATGGAGGGATGGATGAACAGGTGAATGGACGGATGGATGATAAAAGGATGGATGATGAATGAATGGATGGATGGATGAACAGGTGAATGGATGGATCATGGATGGATGGAAGATAGTTGGATGGATTATGGAAAGATAGATGGAAGGATGGATGGAAGGATGGATGGAAGGACGGATGGATGGATGGAAGGATGGATGGATGGACGGACAAGGAGGTGAATGGATGGACGAAGAGGTGAACAGAAGAATGATGGATGGATGGATGGACAGAAGGATGAACAGTTGGATGGAAGATGGAAAATTAGACGGAAGGATGGATGGACGGACGAACAGGTGAATGGATGGACGAACAGGTGAATGGATGGATGGACAGGCGAATGAATGGATGACAAAAGGATGGATGGATGATAGATGGATGGATGGATGCGTGGAAAGATGAACAGGTGAATGGATGGATGATGGGAGGATGAAAGGATGGATGGATGGATGATGGATGGATGGATGGATGGAAGGACACACAGGTGTATGGGAAGATGATGGAAGAATGGATGGATGGATGGATGATGGATTGATGGATAGAAGGATGAGCAGGTAAACAGATAGATGATGGAAGGATGAATGGATGGGTGGATGGACAGGTGAATGGATGGATAGACGGGTGAATAGATGGATGATAAAAGGATGGATGAATGATGGATGGATGGATGGATGATGGATGGATGGATGATGGATGGATGGATGGAAGGATGAACAGGTAAACAGATGATGGAAGGATGAATGGATGGGTGGATGGACAGAGAGTGAACAGCACAGGGGTCCTCCTGCATCCCTTGTCACTCACCTGGATGTACAGGTCCACCAGCTCGCTCTGCCGCAGGATGTAATAGATCTTCCCTGCTTGTAGCCAGGCATGTGCCTCCTTCTCTTTCCTCTGGAGGTCAATGAAAATCCCCAGACTTCGTTTGCTGTAGTCCAGAGCGGATTTGTAGGCCCTGGAATCAGACGCAGGTGTCAGAACAAGGGCTCTCATCCTCCTGGAACCAGTCTGCCTCCTCCCGTAGGTCTGGTGACAGATGAATCTGGCATGTGGGGACTGGGAAAGGCCCTCTCGTGTGTGCAGTGTTCTGCTCTTCCCAGGCTGCTGGGAGGGCCAGGGTGAACTCACACGGCATGGAAAAATGAAGGACATCGTCTGAGGGAATCAGGCATCATGCTGCCCTGTGGCAGGAGGAGTGTGCTAGTCCATCTCCCCTGCCTCCCAGACATGGCCTGTGTCTTCTCCAGATGCACCAGGAGCCGTTAGTGTTCAGAGGCTATCTAGGCCGATGGTTCTCAAGGTGTGCAGGCATCACAGTCACTCAGAGGCCTGACTGTAGAGCTTGCTGGCCCTGCCCCCAGAGCTCCCGGCTCCACAGGCCTGGGGCAGGCCCTAGAACTCCCACTTGCCACAAGCTCCTAGGTGACATGGATGCTGCTCTACTGGTCGAGGGACTACACTTTGAGAAGCATGGCTCTAGCCCACTGGCCCATTTTCCTTCTGTGAACCTGAGGCCAAGACTGGAGCCAGTCTCCCGGGTCCCCATGGAATCTTGATCCTTCCCTGCTCTCTCAGTAAGTCCAACACTCGAGGGGGTGTGACTGCAGCAATGTCACTGGGCCCTGTGGGTGGGGTGGCCAGGGCCATGGTTACCCCACCAGGTCAGGATGCTTGAGGGAAGCTGAGTAGGCCACATATGGGACGTGAGACCTTGAAACCCTGCCCCAGGGAAGCAGGTGACACAACTGGCTCTGTCTTCTGTGGAAGAGAAGCCACAGGTGGCTGCTGTGGTCACACTTAAGGGGACAGATGAAGACCAGGAATGAAGATTCGGGGCAGGCAGAGGTCAGATGACAAAAGTCACTATAGTAGGAAGAACAGCCCAGAGTGCACGTACTGCCTCTGCTGGGGTTGAGATGACCTTTGACCCAACAAGGGAGGCTCAAGCTGGGACTCACGGGCCAGCAGCAGCCCTGGGACGACCCCAGGCCTACCAGCTCAGAGCATCTGATGCCAAGGAACCAAATGATCAAAAGGAGAGGGGCTGCTGGCGCCCTGGGCCAGCTTCCCTGTGCCCCTCTCCCTGCCCTGCCCGCCCCCACCTCTACCACTGCAAAGCCAGCCCTTACCACTCCGTGCCCAGGGACAGGTAGAGCTGATTGATGGTCTCCAGGAGCTGCCCCTCCAGCACCTTGTCAGACACCTTGCGGGCCAGGGAGAGCTGGAACTCGTGGTAGATGACACACTGGGCCTCGCTGGGCATGACGGCGCTGTAGAAGTAGCACAGCCACTGGATGGCCGGCAGCTGGCCTGGGCAGAAGACAAAATGGAAGACGTTAGTCTCCCAGCATCGAAGCGAGGCTGGCTGTGCTCGGAGGCCCCTGCTTGCCTCTTTCACACCTCTGTGAGCCTGGGCCCCATAGGCGGGGAGCCTGAGCGCAGACAGGCCATGCACCCGTGCCAGGGCAGATGCCGAGCACACCGTGACATGGGCACACCTTGGTGCAGATGCTCATGGTACAGGCCGGCCTTCTTTACAATTCCCAGGGCCGAGGTCCTGGCCAGGCTCGGCCCCTGCACCAGGCCATCTATTTCTGCTTCACAAAGCCCCTCTGGCCAGGAGCAGGGCCGCCTTCAGCCTGAGCTGATGAGGCCAGGGGCACAAGTAGCCCCTGTCGCAGATGGAACCCTGAGAGCAAAGCCAAGCGTCATGTCTGCCACACATGGCATCATGTTGGGGGAATGGGGTTCAAAGTCGGCCCCTGGTCTTCCCACACATGCTTCTCTCATGCAACCAGGCTCCTCCCAAAGCCAGGGCACTGGGAACGGTGGAAAGCTTCTGATTCTCTAGCGTCAGAAACATTCCGGAGATTAACACCGGAAACCAGGTACGCCGAATGGACATCTGTCACACACACCCCCCAACAACAGCTGAATACACAGTCCTCTCGAGCACCCATGGGACATTCCCCATGACAGACCATGTGCCAGGTCACAAAATGAGCCTCAGTGAATGGAGAAGGACTGAGACCAAAGCAGAGGTGTTCTTCAGCTGTACTGGCACGAACACTCGAAATCGACAGTGAAGTAAATGTGGGAAATTCAAAAATATGTGGAAATTACACACTCCTAAACAACCAGTGAGTCAAAGAGACCATCAGGGAAACCGAAAACTAATTGGAGAAGAATGCAAACAAATGCACAGCCTGGGCCAGCGCGGTGGCTCACGCCTCTCATCCCAGCACTGTGGGAGTTGAGGCGGGAGGATCGCTTGAGTCCAGGAGTTTGAGATCAGCCTGGGAAACATGGTGAAATCCTGTCTCTATTAAAAAAAAAAAAATTAGGCGTGGGGGGGGTGGTGCACAAACATCTGTAATTCCAGCTACTCGGGAGGCTGAGGCATGAGAATGGCTTGAATCTGGGTAAAAGTTGCAGTGAGCCAAGATTGCACCACTGCACCCCAGCCTGGGCAATAGAGCAAAACTCTGTCTTAAAAAAAAAAAGCACAGCGTATCAAAAATTCCAAGATGCAGGTAAGGCAGTGCTGAAAGGGAAATTTATAACTGCAAATGTCTACATTCAAAGAAAGAAGAAAAATCTCAAATCAAAAACCTAACCTTCCGCCTTGAGAAACTAGAAAAAGAACTAAACGCAAAGTGAATAAAAGGAAGAAAATAATAAACGTGAGAGTGGAGATGGGAAGTAAAAATACAGAGAATGGAAAAACAAGACATAATCAACAGAACCGAAGGTGGGTTTTTTGAAAATAACAAAATTGACAAATCTTTCACCAGACTAACCAAGAAAAGAAAGACGGGACACAAATGACTAAAATCAGAGACTGAGCACCATGGCTCACGCCTGTCATCCCAGCACTTTGTGAGGCGGAAGTGGAAGGATCGCTGAGGCCAGCATTGAAGACCAGCCTGGGGGAACATGATGAGACCCCATCTTTAATAAAAATAAATAAATAAATAATTAAAAGCCCAAGTTTCTAAAATCAGAAATGAAAGAGGAAACATTATTGCCGACCTGACAGAAATAAAAGGATTCCATGAAAACACCACGAACAATTGTACACCAAGAAATCAGACCATCCAGACACAACAGCCACACTCCTAGAAGGACACAAACTACCGAAAGTGACTCAAAAATGACCCCAAGTAAGCATGTGGGGTATCAGCGCCGCCCTCGGTCTCCTCGACCGTTCAGCGCAGGGTGGGGAGACAGGGAAGCATGATCCCCGTTCCCTGGCCTGCATTTCCGAGTCTGAATCCCCCAGCACCCCGGGGAGGGCCTCGTAGGAGGAGGTGTCACAGGCTGTTGTGCCAGGAGCCACCGGAGGCTGCAGTGGGGGCTGGGGCGCTGGGTTCCTGGAGGGTCTCCTTCCAGTCAGAGAATGCCCCTGGGGAAGAAGCCTGGGTCAGAACCCCCCACCCCTCCTTGGGCAGATATGTGGGACCAGGGCCCCTTCACACGGTCCTTTCCAAAATCTCATCCCTCCTAGGGCCAGGAGTGGGTGCCAGGCCTGTGCTGGGAAATGGGCAGGTTTGGTCACAGCCCTTGGGGCTCTGGTCCAGGCCACAGGAGGCACCTCTGAGTGGTCTCACTATGCCATGACAAAGCGCTGCAAGGCAGAGGGGACTCAACAGTATCCCTCGACTCAGCCATTTCCCTGGACTCAACTTCCTCATCTATCCCCTGTGGCCTAGATTTTGGACAGCCCTGCCCACCTGCTGTCCGTTCACTGCTCAGTCTTCAGTGACTGTTCGATAGCACCCCATGGCTCCCCAGTGCTCTTGGGGAAAAGGCCAAGCCACAGCCTGAGGCCCCAGGCCCTGCTTAGCTCTCCAGAAGAGCTTCTCACCATCCAGCACCCAACCCACCCGCTCCCAACTCTGCACCTCCCTGCATAAACCCTGCTCACTCACCCCCGCTCATACTCCCACTCACTCAACCCCACTCACTCATCCTCGCTCACACCCCACTCATCACCGCTCACACTCCTGTTCACTCACACCCCATTCACTCACCCCCACTCACACCCCACTCATCCCCGCTCACACTCTCATTCACTCACCCTATCAAACCTCCGCTCACCAGCACTCACCCCCACTCCCTCAACCCTGGGCCTTCACACAGGCTACATCACCAGCCCCTCCTCCACCACCAGCCCCTCATCCACCACCTATTAGTTGACTAAATCCTCTCAACCCTCTGGTTCTAGACTAAAGAGACTTCCCTAACCCGGGGCCAAGTGCTGCCCCACCATCACGCCACTCACCCTTTTGTGGCTTCTGTCGCCTGAAGCTCACATTCCTACGCTCAGTCTCTGCCACCCCAGGACCCTACAAGCCCCATTTGTGGGTGGGGCCTGGCACACTCTGCACACAGCCCCTCCCAGCCACTACCCTGGCCTCCGGGGCAGCTGGAGAGCCACGTGCCTTTGCTCCAGAGACTTTGGCAGAGGGTGGAACCACCCCCTCCCTGAGGCAAACCTACAACAACCTTCCCTTCCCCACTGGCTTCCCGGGCCTCCTCTGGAACCTTGTGCCTGCATCCCAAATGTACTGGGATGGATCCCATTCCCCGGGAAATTCCAAGAGCCCTTGGTGCGTCCACATCACCAGGCTGTCCACATGTGGACCCTGAGGGGAAGAGACAGAGCCGCAGAGGGGAGACGGGAGGGCCTCCCTGAATCAGCCCCTCAGGAAGGAGCAGACCTTTCAGGGACATCAGTTGAGGCCCCTGCAACCTAAGGCTCTGAATTCTGCTACCCGCTGAGGGCAGTGTGGCCTCCCATCTCTGAGGCAGAGCACAGGGTGAACTGCAGCTTCTCCAGGTCATGAAGAAGGAACCCACAGCTATATGTGGGCCCCAGCACTGGAAAGGATGCCCCACCTCGGTCGGGGACCAGGCGGGGGTCAGCATGTTCATTGGAAGAAGTGTGGGACCCCACGGCCTCCAGTGCCAGAGTAGACGGGAGGTTCAGGCCCACCTCAGGCGACATCCTCCAAGCCCCCAGCCCACACCACAGAGGGGTGACTGTCGCATCCAATGCCCACCGTACTCAGCTCTTTCACCACACCCCGCATTACCCCAATGCCCAGCTCATAACCAGAGGAAGCCTGAGCCCCGCGCAAAACCCACCTTGTTCCTGCGGCTGCTCGGTCTCAGCTTCCTCTACTGAGTCTGGCAAGGGAGAAAAGAGAAGCAATGAACACCCCCAGCCAGCACCTCTGGTTCCATGTCAGGTTCAGCTGGGTGTCGGTGTTGCAGGGTGAGAGCATTGCAGGGTGCAGGGGTTGAAAGTAATATCATCCGAGGGCCGGGCGCGGTGGCTCAAGCCTGTAATCCCAGCACTTTGGGAGGCTGAGACGGGCGGATCACGACGTCAGGAGATCGAGACCATCCTGGCTAACACGGTGAAATCCCGTCTCTACTGAAACATACAAAAAACTAGCCGGGCGAGGTGGCGGGCGCCTGTAGTCCTAGCTACTTGGGAGGCTGAGGCAGGAGAATGGCGTAAACCCGGGAGGCGGAGCTTGCAGTGAGCTGAGATCTGGCCACTGCACTCCAGCTTGGGCGACAGAGCGAGACTCCATCTCAAAAAAAAAAAAAAAAAGTAATATCATCCTCTTCCCTCCTGGATCATGGGAACAACATCACTGGGGGGTGTATACTTTCTGTGATATGGGGAGTAATATCGTCTTCTGTGCCTTGGAATATTAAGAACAATATCATGGGGGGGCGTGTACATCTTCTGCAATATTGGGAATAATATTATCCTCTCTCCTCCTGCATACTAGGAAAGATATCAGAGTGGGTGTTCACCTCCCGTGATATGGGGATTAATACCATCTTCTCCCCTTCCAGATAGCAGGAAGAGTATCACACGGGGGTCTACAGTGGCTGCGATACTGGGAGTAATATCAACCTCTCAGCCTTGGAATATTAAGAAGAATATCACAGGATGGATGTACACCCACGGCCATATTGGGAGTAATATCAGCCTCTCCTCTCCATGGATATTAGGAATAATATCCCAGGATGTACGCCTCCTGCTCTATGGGGAGTCATATCATCCTCTCCCTTCCAGGATATTAATAACAATATCACAGGGCGGGTGAACACTGCCTACGATACTGGAATTATTATCATCCTCTCCCCCTCCAGATACTAGGAACCATATCACAGAAGAGCTGTACCCTCCATGCGATATTGGGAGTAATATCATACGCTTCTTCCATGAGTATTAGGAGCAATATCACCGGGTGACTGTCCATTCATTGCTATGTTGGGAATCATGTCATACTTTACTCCCTGGATATTAGGATCAGTGTCACAGTGTGAGTGTACACCTACTGCGATATTAAAACTAAGATCATGCTCTCTGTCCCTGGATATTAGGAACAACATCACAGGTAGGTGTACACTCCCTCGATATTAGGAGCAATAATATGATTAATTAGTAAACATCAATGATCAATTTTAATAATTATCAGGCTGGTCTCGAACTCTTGACCTCAGGTGATCTGCCCGCCTCAGCCTCCCAAAATGCTGGAATTACAGGGGTGAGCCATCGCGTCCAGCCAACACTTCTTTACATCTCTTTTTGGACCTCAAATTTAGCATGCCCAAAATGCACTTTTGATTCCTCCTGCTATAACCCACTCCTCCCATAGTCTTCCCGATCCCAATAACAGCATCTCTAGCCTTCCAGTTACTCAGGCCAAAATCCTTGACATCATCCTTAAAACTTCTTTTTCTCTCTCTTGTCATCCAAGAGAGAGACTCTTCTTTCAAAATAAATGCCAGACCTAACCCCTTCTCACCTTCCTCATCATTTCCAACCACGTCCAGCCCTCATCATAGCGCTCTGGGTTACTGTAAAAGCCTCCCAATCGCCAGGCAGAGTGGCTCACACCTGTAATCCCAAGCACTTTGGTAGGCCAAGGCAGGTGGATCATCAGAGGTCAGGAGTTCAAGACCAGCCTGGCCAACATGGTGAAACCCCTCTACTAAAAATACAAAAAATTAGCCGAGCATGGTGGTGGGTGCCTGTAATCCCAGCTATTCGGAAGGCTGAAGCAGGAGAATCACTTGAACTCAGAAGGCAGAGGTTAGAGTGAGCCGAGATCGTGCCATTGCACTGCAGCCTGGATGACAAGAGCGAAACTCCATCTCAGAAGGTTAAAAAAAAAACAGCCTCCCAACCCAACTCTCTCCTTCCGCCTTTCACCCTGCCCTGCATTCTACCTTCCACTCTCAAACATTTCAGAAAAAAAAAAAAATTATATCCACAGAAAGAGAAAAAGAAAGTGCAAATGGGGTGAAATGTTTGGGGAATCTGAGGGAAGACCATACGGGAATTCTCTGTACTATTATTGCAACTGTTCAATAAGTCTGGATTATTTCGAATTCAAGAGTTAAAGAAAGAGGCCGGGCGCGGTGGCTCAAGCCTGTAATCCCAGCACTTTGGGAGGCCGAGACGGGCGGATCACGAGGTCAGGAGATCGATACCATCCTGGCTAACACGGTGAAACCCCATCTCTACTAAAAAATACAAAAAAACTAGCCGGGCGAAGTGGCGGGTGCCTGTGGTCCCAGCTACTCGGGAGGCTGAGGCAGGAGAATGGCGTAAACCCGGGAGGTGGAGCTTGCAGTGAGCTGAGATCCGGCCACTGCACTCCAGCCTGGGCAACAGAGCCAGACTCAGTCTCAAAAAAAAAACAAAAACAAAAAAAAAAAAAAAAAAGAGTTAAAGAAAGAAAGAAAAAAAATCTCCCTTTGTGAATCCATCCTGTATTTCCCCTGGCAACTTAAGGATGCTCTTAACTAAGCACATCTATTTTTTCATGAACACTTAAAGAACCCTTGCCTAGTTTTGACTTTCTGTGCTTGGCAGAAGTGTGTGTGTGTGTGTGTGTATTTCATATATATGTGTGTGTGTATATATGTGTGTGTGTGTGTTTTGTGTATATATAGAGAGGGAGAAATATATACGTGTGTGTATATATAAATCTATATTGTATATTTACTATGGTAATATATATATCTGTGTGTGTGTGTGTACATATATTACGTACCCCATAGCCTGTCCTTAACCAGTTCTAAACTTAGTGGGAAAAATACATACCTAAGCAGAGAATTTCAAAATAATATGATGAATGTTTTGATAGAGGGATGGGTTGCTATGGAACACGCTGCTAAGACACAAAACCTCCTAGATGGGACAATGAATGAACGAAATATTGCACCTATAGGCACCCCCTCTGATATCCCCACAAATGTTTATAGTTATATGCATTTGCTTCCCCCAGGACCCCCGTTTCATAAGGGTTAGTCCTAGAGCCTAGCAAGTTCCTACTATGGTTGGCATACATATGCCATTCAAGAAAGAATGACTGAGTGAATGACGAGTTAAGAACCATTTGTCAGCCAGTGCTCAGTAACACAACATGCACTGGTATGCAAATTATATTTTTGTTGAAAGCAAGGGCAGGATCACAAATTATCCTTCCAGAGAAAGCAAACCTCAAAAGCTTCTTTACCCTACTAAAGCACATTATAAGAAGCTCCCCTTATATAAAAGAAAACCTCCTCGTTCATTATCAATGGCATGTAAACCAATAAGCCTTCACCTCTGATGACATCTCTTCCGTCACCAGGGCTAGATAAAGGAGGTTCCGGAAACCCTGGTAGTTGTGAAGGCGGCTCCCAGCTCTGACACTCTTGAACCCTGCGGGGGCGGAGGTCACACAGCAGAACAACCGAGGGAAGCATCATCAGGTTTCGAATATGTTTGAACCAGAGACAGCAAATAGGCTTCAACCAGCTGAAAACACCAGAGATTCATGGTGGCCACCTGAGGGGTTGTGCTCTTAAAAAACAAAAATTAAAAATAAAATTAAAAAATTAAGAAAGGAAGGGGTCAAGAATCCATCAGGTCTAACTGAGATGTGTATCAGTGACTAACACCCCGTAAGGCAAAAGTGCTCCGGTGCGCTTTGGGTTCTCTTCAGCAGTATTTAAAGGCGTGTGCTTCCCTAAGACTAAGCCACGGGAATACCCCTAGCAACACTGCCAGGAGAAACGTCTACCATGGATTTGGCTAGAAATACAGTTGTCTTTAACAAATTAACACTGAATAAATCCTGCCTTATTAGAGCCTGGGAGGATGACCTTCTCAATGATAACAGTTATCACTACAATCTCCAAACATCTGCGATCCTGCAAGGAGGAACTGTGACAGCGCAGGTCACGTGTCCAGAATGCTTCCCAGACTGCCTGTTACAGAATAAAAGAAATGAAACCCCCCCCAAGAATGTCTTCTCTCACATTTAGCCAGTTGTTCCTTTGTGTGCATCTCTGTGCTAAAATGGCCATTCTTCCCCACAGCCTGAAGTCATATGCTAAAACAAATGAGACTCACATGAAGCCAGAAACGTGCAGATGCGAGGAAACCAACACAACTGAAATGGGCTGGAGAGTGTGGCCAGGAGGATGGTACTTCCCAGGAAGCAATTACTTCATCTCTGCCCATGAAGCAGGCAGCTGTCACTGTCCCCCAGGCCCACACCAACCACTCGAAGTACGTTCTAACCAAACTACCTCCAACAATCAACATCAATACAGCACACAATTGGCTTCTGAAAGGACACCTTGCAACCAACAAGAAACTGTTAGCAGAACTTTGAAAACCTGTGCAACTAAAAACCTTGGAAAGGGATAAACACTGCCACATTTTGACTCAAATACTGTCATGGGGTAGCACTGCAATAATTCACTGAAACAAAAGAATGAATGAGGAATACGTTTATATAGGAATCAGAGGAAGCATGACTAATCATTTAAAGAAATAGGTCAAGAAACTGCTAGGTTCAAATGCTACCGTGAGACACTGTCAGGGCCTTAGGCAAATTCACTTCTCTTGGTCCTGTTTCTAGGTTCATCAAAAACCAGCTTTGGACTAGGGAATCTGTTGCTTCCCAAAGCCTTCCTTCTGTGATTCCAGCCCAGATTTTAGGACTGCTCTCCCACTTGGTATATGAAAGTGCTTTCTGTGTAGAATAGCAAGAGTACATTTCTGTGTTGAATGAGGTTTGGGACCTACTCTATGAGGCAGAATATCATCATGTAACTTTAAGCATGACGACAAGGCGCACTCTAGAATAAGGATAACACATAAGATGTGGCCATACACCTGTGCGTGCCTGGCAGGGAGATGGAGAAGTCTCATTTAATGAAGCCGCGGTGCCTGTTGCACCTGAATATCCTCAGTCCACATCAAGTTCACAACGTCCTTCTGACATCAAACCACAGGTATCACATACTTTTCCATACTTTCTACCCAAGATTAAAATATGCAGAGCACCGTGATAAAGACGCCTCCATCCCCAGCATGTTGGCTCTCGTTCTGTAGAATTACATACTTGAGGTACAAAATGATCACCAGGCTGCAGCGGCAAGCAAGACTGGGCTCCGTGGGGACAGCAGGCCCTGCAGGAGCCACCACTCCTGTCCCCACAGTCTGATGCAGCTGCAGAGAAGCTGTGGTTGAGGCCATTCACTTTGTGAGAGAACCACACAGGAGGGAAAAGGTAGGGGAGGTAGGGAAGAGGGCAATGTCAAGCCTCTGAGCCCAATCCAAGCCACCGCATCCCCTGTGACTTGCACGTATACACCCAGATGGCCTGAAGTAACTGAAGAATCACAAAAGAAGTGCAAATGCCCTGTCCCACCTTAACTGATGACATTCTACCACAAAAGAAGTGAAAATGGCCGGTCCTTGCCTTAAGGGATGATATTATCTTGTGAAATTCCTTTTCCTGGCTCATCCTGGCTCAAAAAGCTCCCCCACTGAGCACTTTGTGACCCCCACTCCTGCCCGCCAGAGCCAGAGAACAACCCCCCTTTGACTGTAATTTTCCTTTACCTACCCAAAGCCTATAAAAGGGCCCCACCCTTATCTCCCTTCGCTGACTCTCTTTTTCGGACTCAGCCCGCCTGCACCCAGGTGATTAAAAAGCTTTATTGCTCACACAAAGCCTGTTTGGTGGTCTCTTCACAGGGACACGCATGACAGGCAGGTGCAGAGCCAGGGAAGGACCTGTCATGAGAACAGAAAGGAATGTGCCTCCCTGTACGCACACTCGGATTTTATGACAATGTGGGCAGGGGGCTGAACAGGATGCCTGAGAACATTCCTCCAAGTTCTTTGGCTGATTTTCTAAATATTGGTGTAAAATCTGAACTCAGACAAATTTCTTTTTAAATCGTTTCAATCAACATCTTTGGTGCTCAGCATCATGTCTACATGATCATCTAGAAAACCAACTTCTGTTCTAAGGCTCACATCTTCCTATTAAGTCCCAGGGATTTTACAAGGGAATGCACCTCTCATTCGCATCAAGCACACACACAACTACCATTAAAGAAATGCTTAATTTGCCTACATAATTTTTTAAACACCCAGATTTGAAATACAATAGAGAAGACAACTTTTTGATAGCTCTGCTTTCCAACTGCGAACTGCGGGTGGAGAAAATAACCTGCCATGATTTCTAACCAGTCAACAACCTGTCTTCCCTGGCTGCAGTAGGAGCAATCTTTCTGAGCTCAGGATGAAAAAGAACCCAGCTGTTCAGGGGACAGATAGTCATCAGTTCTCAGCGGGCTTCCTGGGTCCCAAATCCCCATGTGATACGTGGAAGTAAAAAGCTATCAATGACCAAGCATCTGAACTCTTATCCCACCTCGACATCTGCTTCTCCTGCCATGTAAATTTAAAATTAATAAGCCTGCTATTAGAGAACAGAGTTGGTGCTGCATCTGTCTTCCTAAAATTATGGATAATTACCAGCCCACAATGGCTTCTAATCAGATTTGAGTAGTCCCTTAGACAGGAAGCTGAAGTGCCTCAGCCCTAAACTGAGAAGAAAACAGAAACTGGAATACTCTAGGTTTGATTTTTTCCCCCTTGTTCTAAAGTTGATGTTCCCGAATCTCCTTCTACTGTCTTGCTTATAAAATGTATGAGAAACAGGGAAATTTAAAGACATGATAGAAATGGCCACTTTTTCTAGGTACAAACTTTGTGAACATTATTTTCAGCTGCTGGGCTTTTTCTCCACAAACTGTGAGCCTGGAGGACATTTTCTCCCTCGTGGTTACACATTCAGAGTCAGGGAAGGTGGCTTTAGCAGTAAAGAGGGGAGTGCAGTGAGAAGTGACCGGACACTGAGAAGGGCAGACAGGGACTCTACCTCGGTGGCCTGTAGCACTCCTGAGCCTCGGCCTTTACTTTTCTATCTGTACAAAGGATCTAAAGGCCTGTGATTCTAGGCCACGACAGCTCTTCATACACACATACACAAACATCACACGCCTATGTGAAAAGCTGTGACACTTGGCTGATTTCCTGAAGAGGTTATCTTGTATCATTTCTACTCATGTACTCCACCTCCTTCCAGACAAGTATCTGAGGATGATGGACTATCCCACAGCCATGTGTGTAACCTCTCCTGCTTACGATCCCTGTTCACATAGCATTTTCCAAAAGCATTTGGTGTGAAGTGACAGAAGAAAGAAGAATAAGGTTCTTTCAGCCCATTCATTCATTCATTCATTCAACAAATATTGACTGACTATCTACGTGCCAGACACTGGTGATATAACAGCGAACATATATTTTTGTAGGTAGAGACAGACAACCAAAAAGTATGTTAAAGAGTGATCGATGCTGTAGAGGAAAATACACCAGGAAACAGGAAAGACGAATACCCCTATTCTAAACAGGAAAGAAGAAGCCACCCTACACTGGGGTGAGGCTAGCGTTACAAAATGGAAACAGCGGCCGGGCGCGGTGGCTCACACCTGTATTCTCAGCTCTTTGGGAGATTGAGGCAGGCAGATCACCTGAGTTCAGGAGTTCAAGATCAGCCTGACCAATATGGCAAAACTCTGTGTCTACTAAAAACATAAAAATTAGCTGGACGTGGTGGCACACGCCTGTAATCCCAGTTACTCAGGAAGCTGAGGCACAAGAATCACTTGAACCTGGGAGGCAGAGGTTGGAGTCAGCCGAGATCACACAACTGCACTCCAGCCTGGGTGACAGAGGAAGACTCTGTCTCAAAAAAAAAAATAAATAAAAATAAAAATAAAAATAAAATGTAAACAGAGAATAAGATACCAAAAGAAAGAACATGAACAACTAATTGTAACAAAAGCCTTTGTAAGCTGATACTTTCCTTCCTGGATCCTTGTCCCTTACAAATGGAAAAAAAGAGTGGGTAGGGGGTAGCATCAAAATGATGTTTTAAGACGGCTTGGGGTTTCACATGTCTGACAGCCATACTCACGTACTTCAAGGAAAAAGCTCTAGCTCTATAAGCCATCTGGGCAATGGTTTAATGTCTTTTCCTTTTTTTTTCCCCAGAGTTTTTAAAATACAGGAAAACATGTGTGTTTATTCGGCTGCTCTGTGCCCGCACACGTGCAAACTGTGCTAACAGGTTTTTCCATGTTTTGCTGAATTTGCCAGCTTGCCATAAACAGGCTTCCATGTCGTAATTGTCTATAAATAGCACAAACACACGAAAATGCAAATCAAGACAAGCTGTCCCTTCCACTGCTGTTGCCATGATGACAGGAGAGCGACCATTGGCCAAATCAATACGCGGAGACTGCAGCTGTCTGGCAGAGAGCACAAGGTCGACTGCTTTTCCCATAGCATTTAAAGAAACAAGCGGAAACGGCTCTCCACACAGGACAGACACGTCCTTTGTTCTTTGAATCAATACTGCCAATGCCCAAAATACTTTCTCCATCACACTATCTATATGGAATTCAAGTTCCTTCCAATGCCATGAGTAACGCCAGTGATAGACTATGTTTAGTCATAATGACCCATTAGCATTCTTTTTCCTCTAAAATGTTGAAATAATAACATTGAGTGTGCACTCACGAGGTGCCAGGCTCTGAGTTTGATCTCGTTTGGTTCTCGTTGAAATCCTGTAAGATCAGTACCATATTCTCTCATTTTTCATAGATGAGGAAACTGAGGCATAGAAAGGCTAAGTAAGTTGTCCATGGTCACAGGTTATTTAGGAACTTTTCTCCAAACTTTCAAAACTTAACCACTGCCACTATTACAAATGGGTTTTTGTTTGTTTGTTTTTGTTTTTTTTTTGAGACAAGGTCTTGCTCTGACCAGGCTGGAGTGCAGTGGCATGATGATGGTTCACTGCAGCCTCAACTTCCCAGGCTCAAGTGATTCTCGCACCTCAGCCTCTCCAGTAGCTGGGATTACAGGCATGAGCCACCACATCTGGCTAATTTTTTAATTTTTATTTTTTCTAGGGATGGGGTTTCATCATGTTGCCCAGACTGGTTCCAAACTCTGGGCTCAAGAGATCCTCCCAGGTCGGCCTCCCAAAGTCCTGGGATTACAGGTGTAAGCCGCTGTGCACAGCCCTACAAATGTGACTTATACAAAGTCAGAGCAGTGAGCAGGAAGAGAACAGAGACTTCAGCGAGTCTCCTGGCTGTGGCAACACCATATCCCTCCTCCATACCGTAATGTGTCTACACCCACCAAGCTCCTAGACGTTGAAGGCAGGCCAGCTCAGAGACGAAACAGCAGTCAAGAAAGAGAAGATGCAGACATGTGTCTTGATTTCAGCTCGAGCGTGCCTCTCTGCCTTGCAGCTGCACAGGCAGAAACCAGGGGCGGTGAGTCTGAGACAGTGTGTTTGGTTCCTGGCAGGTAATCTTTTGGGAGACCATCCCATACAATTAGTGTTACACTTCTCAAAAAGGAAGTGTGACTTTTATAGAAAAATCATTTCCATTTGGGAGAAAGGCCTAATAAAACCACAAAAGGATAATACATTCATACAACAGCAAATTCAATTCATCTGTCACAAACTGAAATCCCAAAGCCCTCTGGGCACACAGCTGCTTTTCTGAGCTGAAATTCAACTCCAGTTGAGAAACAGGTCAATTTTTCTAAAAAATTTTCTTTTTCACATGCCTTAAATAAAAATTCCTTCCCCTCACTTGTCATTTTCCAGATTTAATGGCTCTGTTGGTCTTCCTCTCATTTAGGCCATGAGCACTGGCTGCATGTCTGCTATGGCCCGGACTCCAAGGGAGGCACCCTAGGGAACACAGATGACCTCAGCACAGCGACACCCTCAAGGAGCACACACGGAGAAGGCAAGATGATACAATCGCAGACTTCACACAGAAAAGAATGTGGCATCCATACCCCATCCCATTTCTAGAAAACAACGATGCTGAGTCAGTAACATTTACCGAACAGCCTGCAGTGTGGAGGCAGGCACGAGGGGGCTCCATACAGGGAAGAGCACCTTCAGAAGGGGACATGCAAACAACGTGGAGGCAGGAGACGCCCCCACGCACAAGGGCCAGCCTGGGGGCCTGCAGAAATGCCCATGCATCTGGGAAGAGGGAGAGAGGACAAGATACTTAAATGCTCCAAAATGAATAGAAGCCTCCCAAGAACTTCCCCCGAAATGGGGCAGGGATTTACAAAAGACCAAACCGAGCATGCGCAGTTACCTGAGCATAGCGCCAGGAGAGCAAGCTATTCCAGGAAGAAACAGGGTCCCTAGAAGCCTGAGCCTCTACTCCCAGCTCTGCGACTCATTCACCCTATGACCTTGGTGAAGGCTCTTAGCTTCTGTGAGCCACAAGAGAATCACGCAAAAACAGAAGATATGAAAACTGCTCTGCCTTTTTCACAGAACTGCTGAGGGAATAAAATCAGATCATGGATTTTAAAATTCTCTGTGAATTATGAAGTAAAATACAAAAATATGAAATCATTCTTACCATTAGTAACAGCTCTGTAAAATTAAGAGCAGAGGTAAGATCACAGCATTTTCCACCTCCCGACTCCCGAGAGAAATAGTGAGTCCAGCCGATGTATTTGTGCAACCCCAGTATCTAGGCTTTGAGAGCCTCAAACCGCTCATGAACTCTGACAGTATCACTGCAGCCCACTGCTCATTAAGTTCTCCAAGACAGTCAACTGACATAAAATACTACAGCTTTTTCAGCTGGGCTTGAAGCCCAGCACACAGCACAGCTAAACAGTGAAGAGGTTTTCTGCCACTAGACTCAAAAGCTGGCTTTTGTAGATTCCCATAGAAAGAACATTCAAGGCCAGGCATCGCGGCACATGCCTGTAATCCCAGCAATTTGGGAAGCCGAGGCAGGAGGATCACCTGAGGTCAGAAGTTCAAGAACAGCCTGGCCAATATGGCAAAGCCCCATCTGTACTAAAAATACAAAAATTAGCCGGGCATGCTGGTGGGCACCTGTAATCCCAGCTACTCGGGAGGCTGAGGCAGGAAAATCGCTTGAACTTAGGAGGCCGAGGTTGCAGTGAGCTGAGATCATGCCACTGCACTCCAGCCTGGGCGACAAGAGTGAAACTCCATCTCAAAGAAAAAAAAAAAAAAAAAAAAGAAAGAAAGAGAATTCTTTTTTGCTGATGTTAAATTTCCTGTGCTTAACACAGAGAAATCATACAACACTGAAATCCTGAAAACATATCATAAAAAGCATTTAGCGACTGAAAAGACATTCAATATAACCTGTAACAGTGAGTTCCCCTCCTCTTTCCAGCCAGCTCCACTAACGCTGTGACCCTTAACAATGCTTTCACTAACACAGAGGAAAATTAATAGGACCGCTTACCCCTCTCAGCTGACAGCTAAACCAGTGCTTCTCCCTGGGCTCACTAAAGATGACCTTTACCCAAAACCAGGCTGCAACGACCCTGTAGATGTTGACTAACGATTTCAAAATTCCCATATTCTTTGTCCATTCCTAAGGAAGATGAACTGAAGCCAGGGGTCTCCAAGTCAGAACTAACAGAGGCCTTAAACATCAGATGGCCCGTTCCCTTCTTTGACAACTGGGGTATCTAAAGCTGAGCTTATGGAAGAAAACAGCCTGTTTAGTAACAAAGCGAAAACCAAAGCCTAGTCACCCAACCTCTGGTCTGGAACTTCTTCGACAATCCAGCACCCATACAGGATGAGTCTCCCTAACCAGAAACTCTGAAATCCGCAACTTTTGAGTGCCGACGTGATGGTCAACGAAATGTTCATTGGAACAGCTCAGACTCTGGATTTTTGAATTCAGGATGCTCAACCAGCAAGTATAATACAAATATTCAAAAATCCAAAAATGTAAAAACATCTGAGACACTTCTGGTTCCAAGCAGTTTGGATGAGGGATATTCAACCTGCATTTTTTGTTTTTCCTCTAATGAAGGAAATTAGAAACGAGACCCGAGCAAAGTCATTCAATCCATACTAAAGTCATTCAATAGTTTAATGAGTACCCATTTAGAGTTAAGTGCTACCCGCAGATATTTAAAAGGATGAATACATACATGCCTATAATCCCAGAACTTCGGAAGGCCGAGGTGGGAGGATCACCTGATGTCGGGAGTCCAAGACCAGCCCGGCCAGCATGGTGAAACTCCATCTCTACTATAAATGCAAAAATTAGCCTGGCATGGTGGCTCACACCTGTTATCCCAGCTACTCTGGAGGCTGAGGCACAAGAATCGCTTGAACCTGGGGGGAGCACGTTGCAGTGAGCCGAGATCACACCACTGTACTCCAGCCTGGACCACAGAGCAAGACTCTGTCTCAAAAAAAAAAAAAAGAAAAAAGAAAATTTAAATTGTGTTTTCACATGGAGCCCATGTTCCCAGAACACAAGCCCTGCTCTATGCTCCAAAGGCACACAGGGTGCCCCTTTATCTTAATGCTCACCATATTCCATGGCAGCCACTGGCACGTGTCTGTCCATCGCACTAGACTTCCTGCGCATGAGGCAGGGATCATATATTATTACCTTTCTGTCCCCAATGTCTGGCCTAGAAGACACTCAGTAAATGATTACTGAACTAAGTCAGTTACTAAGACATTTTAAACTTGTATTAACAAAATTGATTTAATAAGTTTGCCAATGCAGCCTTCATACCACACAGCTTAAATCTCAACCTGCGGATTTATCTTGTGTTCTGCTAGATTATCACCTATTAACATTCAGGAGGCACCTAGTATGTGCTAGGCATTACTAATTGCTGGGAACCTAGCAGTGACAAAACAACATTCCTTGTTCAAAGAGAAGTTCTAGTATAAAGAGGAATAGAAGGAACAGGCTAGATTGATGAGAGAGATAAGAAAAGGACAGGCTGCCATGGGAAGCACCTGGTCTTATCTGGATGGTACACAGTTAACGAAGACTGAGTGCTTCATATAGCATAAGATGATCTCCTCCAAAGAAGCGAATGAAGCTTTGATTCCCCAGTACCAGAAGTCATCATAAAGTTGCGTACAGCCCCATGCTTAGTGTAGGAAGTGAAACCAAACAAACAAACAAAGCTCCAACTTCCAGAGGAAACGGTCCAATTATGAAATCCTCTGGCTACGTTCCATTGAAATTCAAGGTATTCAAGAGGCCAATATTTAAGTGATAAATTTACCCAACCACTTAAAACTAAAGTAGTCTTTGGTTCAAGGGGTAAAGGTATAGTACCTTTTACAAATTTATTAGCTCTTAATATTTACATTTAAATATGATGATGATGGTGTAATAATAACTTTACTGAGTAGTTACTATGTGTTAGGCACCAAACTAAGCACGTTACACACACATTTGCACGATCCTGTGAGATGATCATGACCCCTTGTCATCCCATTTCATAGATGAAAGTCATGTTTATATAAGCTTAAAAACTTATCCCAAATAACACAGCTAGTTAGCAAAACTCAGGCAGCCTGACTCCATAGGCCTTGTTTAAAGAAGTAATATTTATAAACTGTCCAGCACAGCAGTGGTACAAACAAGAGTTCAATAAATGCCTAAAGGGTACTTCATACCCAAAATTGTTTCCCGCCAATCAAACTAGACTTACCCTGGTTCTGCATAACCAACTGTCAAATTATTGTTCCACGAAGAAAAGGTGGAATGGGTAGAGATCAGAATAGAGTGAATAACTGGTAAATATACTTCATGACAGGTAGTAACAGGATGTGGCATTTAGGGTATTTCCAGGTTTGTTTGCATAACACTTTTTCACAGTTCTAAAGCACAAGAACCATTCTAAGCTGGTGAAAGCATAAGGCATGTCTATGATCCAGGACTCCAATTCACTGTGGATCAGTGGATCTCAACCTTTACTCAACCTTTACGGTATATCAGAACCACCTGTGGGTTTTTAACAACACTAGAGCTGCCCAGGCTCCATTCCTGCAGATTCTATTTCAACTGGTCGGGAGTAAGCACGCATGCTTTTTTCACAGCCCCCCAGATGCAGCTAGATTTGCAAACCACTGTCCAAGATGCTCTCACACTTCCGCTCAGTTCACTCACTGAGATTCTAAGCACTACGAATCGGGCTAAGTTAACAAGTCAGGCTCCACTCCCTAATAATATCGGCAAAGAAACCAAGATCAGAGATTTATTCCAGTCCAAACCAAACAAATTGCCGGGTGAAAAAAACGCCCTGGCATAGTTTGCCATACAAAACAACTTCCTGCATCTTCCCAGTCAGTAGCCTAGAGACTGACTCTGAGCCATGAGAATTCAGAGTCAGGGGAATATGCCAATCTGAGGCATCTGCCACACTCCTAGCACACCCTCAAAAGCGCCCAGCTACATTTCACATCCACTGTCCTAACAGGGGTCGAAATAGGGAAGAGCAGTGCATTACAGAAAACAGAGCCTGCTGGGCATCAAAAGGCTGGAGAATTCCAGTCCTAGCCCTGCTACCAATCGGTCTGGTCACTTCTCTCTGGTCCTGGTGTGGCCAACAGTTATGCGAGAGGGTGAGGCATAAAAACACAGATGTCAGGCAAGCTCCAGCATGCAAAATACATAGAAATTAAAAAGCATTAAGGTGATATCAAGGAATGTATGCCATCAACCAGAAAAGTAACTGAAGTGTTCCTTTTCCCATTCTTAAGAAATCAAAAGTGGAAGCAGAAAATTGAGCAATCAGCCTACCAAGTTGACTGGGGCAACAGAATACACTCACGGATTCTGCTCACAACAGCGGGGGTGGCAGACCAAAAGGAGAAATGCAGAGCGTCCCTCTCTCCTCTGTCCACCTATGCCACCAGCACATGAATGCGTCCACACGCAGCGCCCAGTCTCCTGTTCCACTGACGCCAGCGTCCACTCACCACAAGCCTACTAAGTGCCACATGTGCTAGGATGCTCCCTCATCTCATCACCATAGACATCCCTGCTGGAGGTGAGTATGTGACAGACGAAAATCACGGAGGACTAGGGAGGTTGAGACCCACATTCCCACTGCCGTGAGAGTGAGCTTGAGAGGGACCCCAAGGCTGGGCCCTCCATGCCGCTCTCCTCAGTCATCACTCCCAGACCAGAGCAACGAGGGTGAATTTTCTTCCTCTCACTATTTTCAGCCCCTTGGCTGACCCACCATTCCCCAGAAAGCTATCGAGTTCTGGCAGCTCTGAGGCCACAAACCCATAAACGCACGGGACACACAGCCCATCTGTCTCTAATGGGTCTTTTACTTGTCAAGCTGGTCATTTCTAAGAGCAGATGGGTTAAGAAAGACTTGGCAAGTTACCACGAAATGACCCCTCCATTCCTCCCTGGGAGAAGGCTGACTAGCGAGCAGTCAGGCTGGCTTTCTTCCCCCACTCCCTGCATTCCTGTCCCTAAGGAGCCACAGACAATCCCACCAAATATAAGCAGGAGACAGCCGCCTCCTTCCTACAGCTGGAGGGGGAAGGGTCCTCTCAGGTCTTTCAAACTGCATGAAAACCAAACTGTGAGCTGTACTGACCCGGGCCTCACCCATGTTGCAGGCATGTACAACACAGGTGCCCAGTGGTATCATCAGGCAGAACTACGAATGTGCTTTCCATCGTTTTCATACACTGATTCCAGAACCGCTATCCACACAGCTCCACTTCTCACACATACGACGTGCTTCACGGATTACACAGCATGTTCACCATGCCCCTCATCCGCTCCTCCCAATAGCCTTGTGTGATCCCTTGAAGATGCTTCCTCATACTGAGGTTTGAAACCAAAACTTTCCCAAGAACATCCAGCTAGTGTTAGAAGCAGGATATGAGGGCTTCTGATTCTAGAACGAGTATTTGTGCCACTATTCCCCATGGGCCCCTCCAGGGATTTCTGCCTGATCTTAAAATGCAGACAGCAAATCCGTCTCTCTACAGTCCTGGGGTTCCCTATAGACAAGAAGTCAAACTTCTAAGAGAAAAATTATACTTATTTGGAAGGTTACCTGGGATTTTTTTTTAAGTTAGTTTGTTCACGTTTTGGAAAGATTGTTCCAGTGGCAATGCGGGGCATGAAGTGTAGAAACGATTCCATGATGAGACAGAGAAACAATTCGGGGGCTCTTACAACTGTTCAAATGAGGCATGAGGCACAACCAGAAAGGACAGAGGGGAAATGCATTGGAAAGAAATGCAAAATGAAATCCACTCAGACCCAGGATGGAAAAAAAGGGAGTAAGCATGATGGTGGTTTGTAGTTTGAAAGACTGATGAATCATTAACTACTGTAGAGTGGTATCTGGGGCCTGGGTGCACCAGTTTGTTTAACCATTCACCTGCTGAGCAGTCTCTGGGCTGTGTCCAGTTTCTAGCCTTTATAAATAATGCTGCTATGAACAGATACATAAAGGCTTTTGTGTGAACATAAGTCTTCATTTCTCTGGGATAACTGCCCATGAATGTGAGTGCTGCCTCCTATGGCAATTGCAAGTTTAGTTTTTTAAGAAACTGTCAAGCTATTTTCCAGAATGGCTGTACCATCTTCCATTCCCACCAGCCAAGTGTGAGTGATCCCGTTTCCCCGCATCCTCACCAGCATTGGTCTTGTTACTACTTTTTATTTTAGGCATTCTGATAGGTGTATAGTGACGTGGCTTCAGTGTGCATTTTTCTGATGGCTCATGATGTTGAACATCTTTTCATGTGCTTATATGTTATCTGAAATGTCCCTTCAGGACTTTTATTCATTTTCAAAGTAGATGATTTGGTTTCACTGCTGAATTTGGATAGTTCTTTATATATTATAGATATGAGTCCTTTATCAGACATGTGGTTTGCAAATAGTTTCTCCCAGTCTCTAACTTCTCTTTTAATCTTTATTTTGCATTTTACATTTTAGTCCATGATCCATTTTGAGTTAATTTTTGTATGAGGTATGAGGTTTAGATCAGAGTTCAGGTTTTTTTCCTATGACTAATCAGGTAGCCAGTAATTTCTTTTAAGAGACAAGGTCTCACTGTGTCACCCAGGCTGGAATGCAATGACAAGATCAGAGTTCACTGCAGCCTCGACTCCTGGACTCAAGTTATCCTCCTACCTCAGCCTCCTGGAGTAGCTGGGACCACAGGCAGGTGACACCACGACCAGTTAATTTTTTTAGTTTTTGTAAAGACAGGGTCTTGTGCCATGTTACCCAGGCTAGTGTTGAACTCCTAGGCTCAAGTCATCATCCCACTTATATGGGGCCAGGCAGTGGCACATGCCTGTAATCACAGCACTTTGGGAGGATGAAACAGGAGAATCACTTGAACCCAGGAATTCCAGACCAGCCTGAGCAACAGAGGGAGGCCCTGTCTCTGCAAAAAATTTTAAACATTAGCTGGGCATGGTGTTGTACACCTGTGGTCCCAGCTACTTGGGAGGCTGAGGTGGGAGGATCTCTTGAGCCTATGAGGCTGAGGCTGCAGGGAGCCATGATCGCACCACTACACTCCAGCCTGGGAGAAAGTGAGACTTTGTCTCCAAAAAAAAAAAAAAAAAAAAAAAAAAAAAAAAAAAAAAATGCTAGAGCATCACCCATATTAAAGACACACATTGTCTTTTTGAAAATTTAATTACAGTTATATAATGGACATGTAAAATGTCCAGTTTGAAAGTTTGAAAAATACATAACTCTAAGTATTCTTACCTTAAAATTCTGATTCCTACCTAAGATATCACATACTGTTTACATAAGTATCATAATGCCTGGACAACAACTAAAAATGTGTAAGAGGGAGAAAAATAAGCGTATATACCTACTAATTAAAGGATATTTCCCCCTTATTACTTAAAAAAGTCATCACGGCAAACCCCGTGACTGTATCTAAAGCAAACCTACAGTTTTACTTCTCTGTATTCCAAAATGCAAGGCTAAAATTCAAATACTACACATTTCCTGAAGCCAAGGGCAGTTTACTTAAAATAAATGCTTAGGGTCTATATCAAAAATATGAAAAAGCTAGTTACTTCATAGCCATTCCAATCTAAGTTCAGCTTTTTCTTTTTTAATTGACACATAATTGTGTACTGTACATACGTATGGAGTACACATAGTGATGTTATAATACATGTAATGTATGTGATCAGCATAATTAGCATATCCACCATCTCAAACATTTATCATTTCTTTGTGTTGGTAACGTTCAATACCCTTCCTCCAATTATCTGGAACTATATATTCTATTTTTTTTTTTTTTTTTTGAGACAAAGTCATGTTCTGTTGCCCAGGCTGGAGTGCAGTGGTGCCATCTCGGCTCACTGCAACATCTGCTTCGCTTGCCAGGTTCAAGCTATTCTCCTGCTTCGACCTCCCTGGTAGCTGGGGTTACAGGCACCCAGCACCATGCCCGGCTAATTTTTGTATTTTTAGTAGAGACGGGCTTTCACCACGTTGGCCAGGCTGGTCTGAAACTCCTGACTTCTGGTGATCCACCCACCTCAGCCTCCCAAAGTGCTAGGATTACAGGCATGAGCCACCGCTCCCAGCCTGAAACTATATATTCTTGTTAACTATAGTCATCCTATGTTATAGAACACTAGAATTTATTCTTACATGTGCTGTGTAACTTTCTGTCCCTGGCTTATTTCATAATATCTTCCAGTTCCATCCACGTTGCTGAGAATAACAAGACTTCATCCTGTGTTATGGCTGAATAGTACTCCACTGTGTATAAAGACCACATTTTCTCGATCCATCATCTGCTGTTGGACACCGAGGCTGATTCCATATCTTGACTATGGTGAACAGTGCTGTAGGAAACATAGAGGTGCGGATGCCCCTCCGACACTGATTTCCTTTTCTTTGGGTATCTACACTGTAGTGGGACTGCTGGATCACACTGTAATTTCATTTGCAGTTTTCTGAGGAACCTCCATACTGTTTGCCATAGTGGGTGCCCTAGCTTACTCTTACTCTTTTTCTTTTTTCTCTTTTAGACAGAGTCTCATTGTTGCCCAGGCTGGAGCACAGTGGTGCAATCTTGGCTTGCTTACTGTAGCATCCGCCTCCCGGGTTCCAGGGTTCTCATGCCTCAGTCTCCAGAGTAGCTGGGATTATAGGCACCCGCCACTGCACCCGGCAAATTTTTGTATTTTTTAGTAGAGATGGGGTTTCACCATGTTGGCCAGGCTGGTCTGGAACTCCTGGGCTCAAGTGACCCGCCCACCTCAGCCGCCCAACAGTGCTGGAATTACAGGTGTGATCCACCGCTCCCAGCTAATTTTTGTGTTTTTAGTAGAGACGGGGTTTCACCATGTTGGCCAGGCTGGTTTCAAACTCCTGACCTCAGGTGATCTGCCCGCCTCGGCCTCCCAAAGTGCTGAGATGTCAGCGTGCACCCCGCGCCCAGCCAGCTGCTCTAGTGTACAGCCCCCTACAATGTGTAAGAGCTCCTTTGTCTCCATATCCTCACCAGTACTGGTTATTTTTTCTCTTTTTAATAATACCCATCCTAACAGGTGAGATGATACCTCAGTGTGGTTTTGCGTTTCTCTGATTATAAGTGATACTGAGTATTTTTTCCACATATTTTTTGGCCATTTGTATGTCTTCTTTAAAGAAATGTCTGTTCAGTTGGGTGTGATGACACAGACCTGTAAGCCCAGCACTCAGAACGCTAAGGCAGGAGGACAACTTGAGCCTAGACCAGCCTAGGTAGCATAGCAAAACCCTAGCTCAAAAAAAAAAAAAAAAAAAAAAGAGAAGAAGAAAAAAGAAATATGTGTCTGTTCAGCTTTTTAACCTCCAAAAATTAAGAGCCCATTTTGGAATCTGACGACCTGCCTGATTCAGAGACAATCTGTGTTGGGTTCTACTCTGCTACTTCCTATGTGACTTGGGAAGTTCCCTTGGACACTTTGAGCTCAACTTCCCCAACATTAACCAGGAATAACTACCGCCTGCCTCTGCTGGTTAATGCTGAGGACTGAAAGGAGAACCTCCACAACGCCACTTGACAATGCCGCCTGGCGGAAGCCCTTCAATGCGGGGCTGGTAGGATCATCTGAAGCTAAGTACAACTTTCCTTTTCACTGTCCCAGGCTCACTCTGCATATGATTAGCAAGGAATAGAGAATAAAGGAAACCAAAATACTTGCTTAATTTTTAATAAGAAATGTTTAAAAAGTGGGGGTGGTGGAAAAATAGGAGGGAGAGGAGGGGAAGGAAAAGCAGCCGATCAGAAGTTCTAGTCCAGGGCTCATCCCCGGCCTCCTCACTCAGGCAATCACCAGTCCCCACCTCCTGGGGAGGGATACTTTCTCGGCTGGCTTCACCCACATGGAAGGCACTGCCACAGGTGTTCAGAAACCAGGAGCACCTTGAAATGGGCAATGTGCTTTGGGTAGGAGACCTACAATTTCCCCCAAGGAAATCACGGCACAAAAGTGACCCACTTAGGAGGTACCAAGGGCTGTAAATACTTGGTGGCAAAAACTGATGTCACACCTTCTGTACAGGAGACACATACACAAATAAAACTTGACAAAATAGCAGAGAAAAAAATACAGCAGACATCCAGTGCCATTCTGTTAGAGAAATATTTATATCCCAAAGCCAGGGACCTCTCTGGAACACTGTGTTTATTTCCACGTTTCATGGAAGCTGTTTGAGTGCTCTCACCTATGTCTCAACAAACTTCCAGTCCCTGCTCTAAACTCTGTGGCTCCTCAGCAAAACCCAAAAACAAGTATCAGTTTTCCTTCCAAATGGGAAATTTCCCGACCTAGCGAAAGCAGCATCAAATCCACTTATTATGAGATAGCTGATTACAGGCGAAGCCCTCTAGTCCCAGGATGACTCCCCTCCTGCAGGAGAGGGAGGGATGGGCATAGCACTGGCCTGCCAGACCACATCTTCAGGCAGTTTGAAACCATGGCTGCTCAGGTGAGCCATGATAAAAATCAAAATCAAGTATCTCTGAAAATTGTACAAGTGAAGAACCAGACCTCGGACCAGACTCAGCAGAAATGGATGTTGCAAGGTTTGTTCAGAGACCTCCTCTCCATGCCCCCTCTCCCCGGGACCTCCCTCCTTGCACTAGGGGACCAGGGACAATGGACCACTCCCTTACCTCTAGCCCAGTGCATTTTCAGGAACAGTTCCCAGACTGTACCACACCCTGAAATGTATTCACTGAATGCACTATTTCTTGAAATGATCGTAAATCACCTACTATAACAAGAATTGTTTTAAAAGTGTTGTCTCTCTCTCGGGAATCATGCCATGAGTTTGAGCAAGCAGCTTTGCTTATCTCTACTGCAATTCTATCATTTGCAAAATGTTAACAATTACTGTGTTCACCCACAGCATTGTTGTAAAAAGCCTTAAGACCCACTTCATGTAGCCTGCCTGGAGCACAGACCCTGTCACGTGGTAAATGCCCACTGAAGGTGAGTTATCTGTAGCTATTATAACCTGCCACTCCAGCGAAGAAAAGGAGTCAATCAGGACTCATCATATCACCATGAAAGGATGTCCATGTCGACTGCGCAGTGGGAGTAGGGGGACTCAATGTTGATCAGGCACTATTTTGTTTTTTACAATGTGTACATATATATTTGTAGGTACACTGGAAAAGATCTGGAAGGAAATACACCCAGTGTTAATAGTGACTACCCCAAAGACACATTCATCCAAACACACAACAGAAAAACACTCACTATCTTTCTGTCTTCCATATCATTTGAACTATTTTCAATAAGCATCTATGGCTTTTGTAAAGTTTTTGAAAGGAATCTATTGCATTTTTTTCTGGAGAAACAAGCACGAGCATGAAAAATGTGGAAACAGAAGGTAAAATGGAATGGGACTCAATGGAATTGAGTCCAAGCCAGGCTCAGCAGGCACATGAACCATGCACCTCTCACTACAACTCAACACCAGCTCTCTCTTCTCTTGGTCCAATGGCCCAAGACTTAGAGATAAAATCTTTATTGTGATCACATCAATCACACCAAGGAGCTTGGAACCACCCTTCCAAACTCCTCTGGTTCTGTGTACCTGCCCGGGGCTGTTAGCTTTCCTCCTGTGTCTTTGGCTGACCTGTAATCCCCTAGTGGTGGAAATGCACCCTGACACTTAGCCATCATCCCCACAACACTCAGCACCACAGAGAGACCAGGGCAGTGATGCCCACTCGGACTGTGATTCTACTTATAAAGCAAAGGATCAGGGGCCAGATGCGACATGTCTTTGGTAACTCACCAGCTATTGTTTGAACCAGAACAAAGCCAGGTCTCCTGATGCCCAGAAAAGAGCTAGTGCCTGTCCCACTAGAAACGTGGTGAAAATGTTTTGCTTGCTGTGAAAAGATGCACTACTGGAGAAGATGGGTGCAACTTCTCATGGAGGAACTCAGCCCAGATCACGAGGACACAGGGCTGCCAGATGAGACACTCGGCCCAGGTCACCAGGAAACAGGGCTGCAGAATGAGACACTCGGCCCAGGTCACTAGGAAACAGGGCTTCCGGATGAGACACTAACCCGCCCACCGGAAAGGAAATCTGGCTGGGCAGTGGAGGGAAATTTCACACAGCCCAACGACAGCAACAGCATGAACAAAACAAAAAATACCTGACTGGAAAGTCATAGCCTGGCTAGCAAATTCGAAACAAAGCCACAATCCTAGCAGCACACATCACTGCAACACAGAGCTTCAGTCAGTGTGCGCACACTTTAAGTAGAAATGTAAAATGTCCATGTTTTTGGAACAAGGAGGCTATTTGTGTGTGTGTGATGTCAAAGAAAACAGATGAGAAGAAACTATTGGCAAGGAAATAGAAATAGGCGCCCTTACACATTGACAGTGAGATAACGGTATGGCCCTAATGGAAGGAATCCGGCAACACCCATCAACATTTAAAATGTGCAGAACCCTGGATCCCACAATTCCATTTCTAGCAATGCATCCTATGAACATATTCACGCAAATATGCAAGAATTATGTACAACTCAGCGGTGATTAATCGAAAAGGTTGGGAACAACCTAAATACTTACCACTGGACAACCATGTTTATCTTATGCCAACATCTGTGTTTTTAAAAACAAGACACATAGGCTGAGCGCAGTGGCTCACGTGTGTAATCCCAGCACTTTGAGAGTCTGAGGCAGGTGGATCGCGAGGCCAAGATATCCAGACCATCCTGGCCAACATGATGAAATCCCGTCTCTACTAAAAATACAAAACTTATCTGGGCGTGGTGGCACACACCTGCAGTCCCAGCTACTCAGGAGGTTGAGGCAGGAGAACCGCTTGAACCTGGGAGGCGAAGGTTGCAGTGAGCTGAGATCACGCCAGCCTGGTGACAGAGCAAGACTCTGCCTTGGAAAAACAAACAAACAAACAAACAAAAACTGGCAACAGTGGTCACAGGGCAGTGATGGGAGTAGGACTGCCTTTCACTCTCCAGGACCTTTTGAATGTCGCTCATATTACATATTCAAAATATATGACTACAGCAAATATTTTCAAAGTAACTATGAAAAACTGGGAGAATAATAATATCTAACACACAGGACTGCTGTATAATAAAAGGATGAAAAACATTAAGCACTATCAGAGTTCAAAGGAAGAAAGATTAATTCTAGCTTGGATGTCAGAGCGGGGATGATGGAAAGGAAGTGAGTATTTCAAGTCTTGAAGGATGGAGAAGATTTAAAGAGGCAGAAGTGTGGAGATGATGTCCCAGATGGAGATAAGAACATAGGCGAAGACGATGTCCCAGATGGAGATAAGAACATAGGCGAAGACGATGAAGAGATGAGAAGGTATAAATTCTAAGTGCAGCTCTCAGGCTGGGCCTCAGAACAGGGCTTAGGCAACAAGCTGGAGTGCAAGGCTGATGGCGGGAATGGAAACACTGAAACCCAAACTTGCATATCACGCCCTGATCATGAGCATTGATGCCAAGCCAGGGAACCCATCCTTGATCTTAACAATGAAAAATCACTGGGCCGGGTGTGGCGGCTTATGCCTATAATCCAGTGCTTTGAGAGGCTGAGGCGAGAGGACTGCTTGAGGTCAGGAGTTTGAAACCACTCTGGACAACACAGCAAGACTCTGTTCTTACAAAAACTTGAAAAATTAGCTAGGCAGGATAGCACACCTGTAGTCCCAGCTACTCAGGAGGCTGAGGCGGGAGGATCACTTGAGCCCAGGAATTTAGGGTTACAGTGAGCTGTCATGGCATGCCTGCATTCCAGCCTGAGCAACAGAGCATGGGCATGTCTCAAAAATCAAATAAAATGAAATAAAATCACTAAAAGTTTGTATAGACATGAAGTATAAAATCATACCATATATGATTTAATCCAGATATATAATATAAATTAGAGGGGGAAAAGAGAAATTAGGAAGCTATTATAAGAAAACAAGGCTCAACTAAGACATGAGCAAAGGCCCTGGGCTCACAGCGCTATCTTTATATAAAGGAATGAACTACCACATTTATTTTCATGGCATCACCAACTTAGATACAGGCTACAGTATTCTGGAACCATCTCTGTATCAGTCAAATCAGATTGCCATAATACCGTAGGCAAATACCATAAAAAATACCATAGGCTGTGTGGTTTAAACATTAGTTTATTTCTCACAGCTCTGGAGGCTGGAAGTCCAAGATCAAAGTGTTGGCCAACTCAGTTCCAGGACAGAAACCTCTTCCTGGCTTGCAGACAGCCACCTTTCTTCTTGTTTCCTCACACCAGGGCAGTGGGAGCTCTCTGCTTTCTCTTTTTTTTTTTTTTTTTGAGACAGAGTCTCATTCTGTCACCAGGCTGGAGTGCAGTGGCACAATCTCAGCTCACTGCAACCTCTGACTCTCTGGTTCAAGCAACCCTCCTGCCTCAGCCTCCCGAGTAGCTGGGATTACAGGCACGTGTCACCACACCCAACTAATTTTTGTATTTTTAGTAGAAACAGGGTTTCAGGATGGTCTCAATCTCCTGACCCCGTGATCTCCCCACCTTGGCCTCCCAAAGTGCTGGGATTACAGGTGTGAGCCACCACACCAGGCCTGGTTTCTCTTCTTCTAAGGGCACTAATCCTGTCAGACCAGGGCCCACACTCATGACCTCATCTAACCCTAATCACTTCCCAAAGGTCCTACCCCCTAATACCATCACACTGGCAGTTAGGGCTGCAGTACAAGAATCTGGGGGAGACATAAACATTCAGTTTAGAACAATGTCTTTTCAATCCTGTTGAAAAAAAACAACCAAATGAGGAGGCGACAAACTACCTTATATGTAAACAAGTCAGGACTTTTCATATTTCTGCTAACACATTAAGGTCAATTTAAAATGTCTGATAACAAGAGTCAGAAGCAGAGATAAATGAAAGTTAGTTACTCTGCATTTTAGGCACACATTGAGCTGTCTTTCAATGACATTGTGGCACAAAGAACACTGCTTTCTATTCTTGGTTTTGCCACCAAAAAAGCTGGAACATTTCCCTGTATTTCTGTTTATCTCTAAAATCACTGGGATGACCTAGCAGACCTCCAAGGTCCCTTCCATTCACAAATTCCACAAATAACTTCCGACCAACAGAGGCTACACAAATAAACTACACTGACGAAGGGGAAAGCTAACACTAGCAAACAATGAGATGCACACAAGACAAGACGTATAGAGAACTGGATCAACCACAAACTGGTGGACGATGAGCCGGCAGTGGATAAAAACACATTCCCTAACGATGGACAGAGAGGCAATGGCGCCGAGGTAGTATTGTTGAAGATTTCCTATTTTAAACTTTCAAGATAAATGGCTCAATTGTTTATATTCATTCTGATTAAATGTGAACGTGAAAACTTCTTCCAGCGGACACAGACATCTAAAAAGTTCCCAATGTATCCAATTTGTCATTTGATATTTTTACTGACAAGAAAAATGAGGGACTGAATATACAAACAGTCCATGCCTGATCATATGTATAAAGACAGAACTCAGACCACAACCTGTAGCTGCCCACCCAGGAAACCAATCCCCTATCTACAGTCAACAGCCAGGAGGCCAGCCAGGCTAGCACATCAGACAGGAAGCCAGACTGCTCTCTCTCCACAACCCAGAAACTAAACCACAACTCTGTCCCACGTGGCCAGGACTTGACTCAAAACTGACAGCCACCCTAATTTTGGCCCCTGTTTCCAGTTAGGATCATTCAGAGAAAGCCAAATACGTCCCTAATGAACCAAGGACACCCCGCTTCTGCACAGCCGCCTCCAGCCCCCACAACAGCCTCCACTGGGAGCCGTTCTTTTCCATCCTGAGGCTTCCCCACTCCTCATCCGCCACTCACTTGCATGTCAGTCTCTGCCACATGCAAGTGATGGTGCTGACTTTCTTGCCACAGCAGCTGTGAGAAAGTCGCCTCTGCCTGTCTCATGTGGGCGGCCTTCCTTTATTTCCCCCCAAAAATAAGTCTTAAATGAGGGGCTTCTCTCTATATGGCCAAGCTATACAATTCAGAAGCCCAGCATGGCAGATTCCAAGCCTGGAAAGACCATACACCCCTCAGGTCCTCTTTCCATAAAACACAGCTTCCTTGAGTTTTTCAGTCACTCCCCACCAACCAGGAAATGAACCACGTGTTATGGAAAGATCAAGGGCCTTGAAGTCAAACTTCTAGGTTCATCAAGTACTTCATCTTTGCACTTAAGAAATTACATGGCCTTGGCCAGATGTGGTGGCTCACACCTGTAATCCCAGCACTTGGGGAGGCCGAGTGGGGCGGATCAACCGAGGTTGAGAGTTCAAGACCAACCTAACCAACATAGAAAAACTCCGTCCCTACAAAAAATACAAAATCAGCCTGGCGTGGTGGCGCATGCCTGTCATCCCAGCTACTCGGGAGGCTGAGGCAGGAGAATTACTTGAACCTGGGAAGCAGAGGTTGTGGTGAGCCGAGATCGCATCATTGCACTCCAGCCTGGGCAAGAAGAGCAAAACTCTGTCTCAAAACAAAACAAAACAAAACAAAACAAAGCAAAACAAAACAAATGACGTGATCTTGAACAATTTTCTTAATTTCTCTAAGCCTCTATCTTCATCTTCAATAAAATAATTTTACCTCCAAGATTACATTAAATGGAATCCCACATGTAAACCAGCTGACAAATATCAGGGGCCCAACAGCTGTGCGCTCCTACTGCCGCCCCACTTTACCCCAAGGGAGAAGCGCAAGATGTCCTGAAAAAGCCTGTTGATCCCTACACCTCAGCATCCTGTGTTCACACAAGGCGCAGTGGCATCCAGAATTACCAGGGTCACCCAAATACAAGACATGTTTTGATTTTTCAACTTAGGTACACATGGCTTTTAAAGTTCACCATATATGATCCATAATTTAGAAGAGATTCTCCTACACTACCCCGTGGTTCTATTTTAGCAGACTTAGATGTGCCATAATAGCTCACTCTCTTAAGCCCTCTTCAGTATCAAAAACAAAACTTTAATCTGTAACACAGTTATCAGTAGTGAAAGTGGAAAAGGTACCTATGAGTCAAAATCACCCTCTGCTCCGCCCCACCCCACCCTACAAAAAGCTGTTCAGGAGTATTTGGGCTGCTTATGAGAATGCTGTCTGTATTCCCAGGGACAGACAAACGCCTACCCTGGTTAGAAGCTGCGCTGCTCAGCCTCCAGGGTAGAAAGCTCACCACATCCTCTACCCAAGGAGAAGAGAAGCAAATGGGGTGGCCAGGCTCCAGGATGTGGATATTTAGTGTGGTTTCTGCAGTCTAGGTCACCGCCATGGGTGAAGCTCTTCCTTCCTTCCTTTCCACCCAAGTGGCCAAGGTCCTACGGCTGCTGTAAGGCCTCTTCCCTATGAGGCAGCGCAGCCATTCGCCTTCCCCCTTCTTCTTCTTCTTGTTTTTTGAGATGGAGTCTCGCTCTGTCACCCAAGCTGGAGTGCAGTGGTGTAATCTTAGCTCACTGCCACCTCTGCCTCCCGGGTTTAAGTAATTCTCCTGCCTCAGCCTTCCAAGTACCTGGGATTACAGGCACCTGCCACCACGCCCAGCTAATTTTTATATTTTTAGTAGAGAGGGAATTTCAACTTCTTGGCCAGGCTGCTCTTGAACTCCTGACCTCAGGTGATCCACCTGCCTCGGCCTCCCAGAGTGCTGGGATTACAGGCATGAGCCACTGCGTCTGGCCGAGTCAGCCCAGCCATCCTGACTTTTTGTTCTGGCAAAATTACTCTCTTCCACGTCTACCTTCCAAGTAGCTAAATCAGAGATCTGGCCCCTGGGGCAGGCTTGAAGAATCCCTGTTTTTGGTCCTCAAGAGGTCCTACCAGGGTCTGGGACAATTCCAAGACTTGTGTTCTTAAAGAGGAAAGAAACCTCACATACACGGCTCTCGCAGAGCTCAGGCGAGCCCGTATCGGAGACAAGGCTTGGGAGGCGGCCCTAAGGTTTGGGTGTGCCATCTATGATAACAGCTAAGAGATCTGAAGCCAGCTGTCTGGGTTCAAACCTCAATTCCAACAGCACTGGCTGTGTGATGTTAGACAACGTCCCCAGCCTCTCTGTGGTTCAGTTTCCTCACTGTAAAAGGGCCACAATAATAGAGCTGCTCTAAAAATTAAGTGAATTGGTGCATATAAGGTTTTCAGAACAATGCTTGGCACATGAGGAGTTCAATAGACACGTATTGAACAGAGTAACTTAGCAATTACTAAATATACTCATGCAGGCCAGGCGTGGTGGCTCATGCCTGTAATTCCAAAACTTTGAGATGCTGAGGTGAGAGGGTCACTTGAGCCCAGGAGTTTGAGAGTAGCATGGGCAACAGAGCAATATTCCATCTCTAAAAATGTGTGTAACATACATGTCTATATACACTCAAATGTTCACAGTGTATTTATAGTATACAAAATAGCTGGAACACAGACTTAACTATTCACAATGGTTACTTCTAGAGAAGGGGGAATGCAAATTTCAGCTTTTTACACCACACATATATTCTTGTATCATCTGAAATATTTAAGCAAATTGTATGTATAAATTTGCCCCAAAACACATAGCAGAACAATGTAGTTTTGACTCAAAAATCTTCAAATCGTGATGGAATTGTCCTGTGAAAGTAAAGTTATAGAGATGAAAATTCTCCCTTTAGCCTAAATGCTCTTTCATATGACCTATATTACACAAACCAATGCAGAGGCCCAATCCTTTCCCCACTGTCGTAAGAATTTTTCAGTGAACTGCATTCCCCTTTACAAACTAGATGATAGTTAGAGTTACCAGGCAAGAACGTGGATCCAGTTCTGCTTTTTCAAAGCCCAATGTTCCTCACATAATACCAATGCATTCTTCAACCGGTCAACTGCCCCCAACACCTGAGCTCTCTGTTGTACACAACTCAGCGAGGCCTGGGAGAAAGCAGGTGCAAATTTCACTTACTCAGTAACAACACATCCCGCCTGATTCTTCTGCTGGGCTAGTTCTCAAGTCATCTTTTTCTAAGCTTTCATTTGGCTCTGCCACACGTACCTAGGCTGGGTAAAACACTTTATGATTCTCCTGCTTCAACCTCCCAAGTAGCTGGGACTACAGGTGTGCCACCACACCTAGCTAATTTTTGTATTCTTAGTAAAGATGGGGTTTCACCATATTGGCCAGGCTGGTCTCAACCTCCTGACCTCATGATCCGCCCGCCTCGGCCTCCCAAAGTGCTGGGATTACAGGTGTGAGTCGCCGCACCTGGCCTACTTTACCAGTTTTGTTCCTGAATTAAACCTGTTATTACTATCAATAATGTCAATCAGTGCCATTTCATTCACCGTATGACACACACACACAAAGCACTTCATACTCGCTCCACCTATCTGCTTTTCTGCAATGGCCTCAGTGTTCCCCATCTTACATGAGAGGCACAGAGAAAGATAATGACTTCTCCAAGGTTTTGTAATTCACAATCAGTGGCAGAACCAACTAGCCCAACCAGGTCTGGCCAAGGCTTGTGTTTCAGCCACACCACCTGGTTGCTGCCCCTAAGGTTCAATGGGCAAGTAACAGATCACTCCGATTGCAGAGGCTTCAGAAATGCCTTCCGCCATAGTACAATGGACGGTTCGCTCTCAGGAGGGGAGGCAGGGGTGGGAATCAGCACACAGTTCTGCTCGGTTTCTCATGCAGGGCACAGACTATGTATTTTGTGCCTTGCTTTGGAGGTGAAATGTCTCCTGCTCCCTGTACAACATCTTTCTTTGTCCTCTCCACATAAAAGTACAACTGAGTTCCTCAGGGGCAGGCAGTGATCACTGCCCTGTGCCACACCTGACTGATGTACCAACAGGTGGACACACAGGCTCTTCTCTTATGGCCCAGGCTGCCCCCATCTCCTAAGCATCGAAAACTACACACAGGATTTGCAGAACATTAATGACATGGAGGTGACTGCTTCATCTCTGTTGAAAACTTACTGCAGTGTAGTAAAGAAGAGAATTCAGGAAAAGCTGAACATTTGAGGCTGGCTGGCTGTAATCTTCAGCTGCTGAGAAAGCCTCAGCTGCTCGGTTCCACTGTGGAAATCCAACTCTTCCCTCAAAGTCCAACTCAAGTACACCTCCTCTGCGGTGCCTGCCCCTTCCTCCCTTTCACAAGCACATGCTCCCTCTGCAGTCCCAGAACATTCTATCGCCACCTCTGGAGCCACACTGTCCCAGCCGACAGCCAGCTCAGTGCACAGCTGCCTCTCCCTGTGTGTACCTGCAGGCGCCACCTGGGCTGGAAGGCTGCCTCCTTCTCCTCCACACGGAGGCGGCACTCAGGACCTACTGAATGAGGGAGGGAGTGGATGAGCAAGATCAGCCAAGGGCCACAGGGAGTGGCCTGCAGCTCCCAGCAGGAACAGCCCCTGCCCTGCCAATCCGGAGGTGCTGGCTCTGTTCTCAGCAGGGCTGCTAAAAGCTCCCTTATAACAGCTCTAGGCCACAACGACCAACTTGGTGTCAGGCCCTAGAGACACCAAAAATTGTAACAAATAAAGAGGCCGGGTATGCAGCATGCTGGTTAAAAGCACAGGCTTCAGAGTCAGAGCTTGAATTCCACTTATTAGGTGACCTTGAGCAAGTTACTCAATGCATCGATCTCATTTTGTCACCGGCAGAATGAGGACATTATCTGCCACGTGGTGTTGCTGAAAAAGTAAGAGAGGTGACAGACGCAAAGTGCTTGGCACTTACTCTTTCTGCTTTATTACAAAGAAAAGAACACAGGAACAGCCAAATGCAAGAGATGCACAGGGCACACCACGGGGCAGAGAGGTCGGGGCTCCCATGCCGTCCCTGGAAGTGCCACCTCCCCA
Source organism: Macaca nemestrina (assembly GCF_043159975.1). Taxonomy (NCBI): domain Eukaryota; kingdom Metazoa; phylum Chordata; class Mammalia; order Primates; family Cercopithecidae; genus Macaca; species Macaca nemestrina. The sequence continues at coordinate 448,358 of NW_027257558.1, forward strand.
GCACCAAATGAGTTCACCAAACCAGAAGCTCTCCAAACCCAGTATTTAGAGGGTTTTATGGAGTTTCCATAACATAGACATGATGAAGTCATTGGCCACCCGTGACTAGCTCAATCTCCAGCCTATCTCGTCTCCCCTCCCAGAGATAGGGGTGGTGCTGATATGTCCAACTCTTTACTCATGACTCATCTTTCTGGCAACCAGCCCTAATCCTGAACCTGTCCAGGGGCCCAAAGCCACCTGTCATCTCATTATCATACAAAAGACATTCCTATCACCCCAGAGATTCCAAAAGTCTGAGAAGCTCTTGTGTCAGGTATTGAAACCCCACAATATTGTACTATGTATCCCACTATCACAATACTTTTTTTCTGAGACAGAGTCTACCTCTGTTGCCCAAGTTGGAGTGCCGTGGTGCGATCTCAGCTTATGGTGCGATCTCAGCTCACTGCAACCTCCACCTCCCAAGTTCAAGCAATTCTTGTGTCTCACCCTCCTGAGTAGCTGGGACTACAGGTGTGCGACACTACAACTAATTTTTGTATTTTTTAGTAGAGATGGGGTTTCACTGTGTTGGCCAGGCTGGCCTTCAACTCCTGGCATCAAGTGATCTGCCTGCCTCGGCCTCCCAAAAACCTGGGATAAGTCATGATCCACCATGCCTGGCCTCACTATCACAATAATTATACTGAGAGGATGGGGGAGAAAAACGTGGGCAACAAGAGGAGGGCGGAGGGTAAGCAACCTGAATCCTTGTCTTCCACAGTAGGACATCTCCCTGTCTTCCACACAATCTAGAAGAACCAGCTAAAACATAAACACAGTAACCTCCAAGGAGCAGGGATCAGGGTGGAGAAGGGTAAGGTAGGGGTTTGCTGGGTTTTGTTCTAAGCCTTGTTAATTTCTGACTCTTAGAGCTGCATGCCTGTACAACTTTGCTAAAAATGAATATTTACCTGTAATCCCAGCACTTTGGGAAGCCAAGGTGGGCGGATCACGAGGTCAGGAGATCCAGACCATCCTGGCTAACACGGTGAAACCCCATCTCTACTAAAAATACAAATATTATCCAGGCGTGGTGGCGGGCACCTGTAGTCCCAGCTACTCAGGAGGTTCTGGCAGGAGAATGGTGTGAACTCAGGAGGCAGAGCTTGCAGTGATCTGAGACCATGCCACTGCACTCCAGCCTGGGTGACAGAACGAGACTCCATCTCAAAAAAAAAAAAAGAGTATTTAATTTTTAAACAAAATCTGATACTTGACCAACAACAATAGTATATTAAGTGATACGGTTTTTTGGTTTTTTTTTTGGAGAGAGGGTCTTGCTCTGTTGCCCAGGCTGGAGTGCTGTGGTACAATTCTAACTTACTACAGCCTCAAATTATTGGGATCAGGTGATCAACCTCCCGAGCAGCTAGAACCACAGGTGTGCACCACCACGCCCAGCATTTTTTTTTTTTTTTTTTGGTAGAGGTGGAGGTCTCACTATGTTGGTGGTCTTAAACTGCTGATCTCAGTGGATCCTACTGCCTCAGCCTCCCTAAGTGCTGGGATTACAGGTGTGAGCCACCACACCAGGCCCAAGTGGCATATTCTAAAATTTTTTGGAATCCAACCACTTTGAAAATGTATGGAGAGCTATAAATCGTCTCCCCATAAACACACATGGATGCATATACACAAAATTGTTGCACAGGATTTTGGGGACTTCATAAATTTCTGAAAGCCAGGTTAAAAACCTTAGGATTATAGATTCTGGTTTCTTTTTTTTTTTTTCTTTTTCTTTTCTTTTCTTTTTTTTTTTTTTTTTTTGAGACAGAGTCTCGCTTTGTCGTCCAGGCTGGAGTGCAGTGACGTGATCTCGGCTCACTGCAAGCTCTGCCTCCCAGGTTCATGACATTCTCCTGCCTCAGCCTCCCGAGTAGCTGGGATTACAGGTGCCCGCCACCATGCCTGGCTAATTTTTTGTGTTTTTAGTAGAGGCAGGGTTTCACCATAGCCAGGATGGTCTCAATCTCCTGACCTCGTGATCTGCCCTCCTCGGCCTCCCAAAGTCTGGGATTACAGGCGTAGCCACCGCGCCCGGCCCTAGATTCTGGTTTATTAAAGGAAATGTATTTCAAGTCAGAGCTTGTCATTTATTGCACAGGAAAATGAAAACTTCATTTAAAAAATCAAAAACACCCACATGATAAAATGAGGTCCTGCGTGGTTTTAAACTACTTGGTGACCACCATCAGTTGTTTTCTTGACCATGGGATGCACCTAATTCCTAACTATGAATAAAGGTGCAAACATTGTTTATTGTGCTTTTGGCTTCAGCCTTGAAATAATCAGATTCTCTCAAACTCAGGAATGTGAATCGCTGTTTGGTTGATGCAGCTATTTCCATTCTAGAAATAGATCTGGAATCATGTACTTTTGCCCATGAAGAGTCCTTTCTGTAAAACTTGAAAAGGCAAGGTCCCAAATTCCCCATATGGGTGTTTCTTCCAGTAGAAGAATGACTCTAATGACCTCTTAGCAAAACTTACATAATCAGGGCAGGCCATCAAAATACTCCAAAACACAAAGTTTAGTTCCGTTTCTTGTGGACTTGTCTCCACTGCTATCAATCTCACCAACAGCCTCACATCAAGTCAGAGGAACGGTTTTTTCATTTAAGAAGGATCTTCATTGCTGGGTGTGGTGGCTCACACCTGTAATCCCAGCACTTTGGGAGGCCAAGGAAGGCGGATCATGAGGTCAGGAGTTTGTGACAAGCCTGGTCAACATACTGAAACCCCGTCTGTAGTAAAAATACAAAAATTAGCCAGGCTTGGTGGCATGTGCCTGTAGTCCCAGCTACTCAGGAGGCTGAGGCAGGAGAACTGCTTGAACCCGGGAAGTGGAAGTTGTGGTGAGCCAAGATTGCACCACTGCCCTGCAGCCTGGGCAAGAGAATGAGACTAGGCCTAAAAAAAAAAAAAAAAAAAAAAAAAAAAAAAAAAAAAAGGGATCTTCATGTTCCTGCCAATTTGCAAAAAGGAAAAAAAAAAATTGGTATCTGTTAACCAGAGGCAATGAAAAGCACTTCCCAGGCTGCTGTAGTAAGTGGATCAGTAACTGTGGTGGGAGATTCCAACCCCCGAGACCTGTGACTATGTCACGCAGCAAAAGGGCTTTGCCACAGGCCTTAGGAGGAGTATCCTGGGCTACCCAGGGAGGTCCAGTCTAATCCCATGAGCCTCTAAGAGCATAGAACTGGCCAGGCACGGTGGCTCACGCCTGTAATCTCCACACTTTGGGAGGCTAAGGCAGGCGGATCACGAGATCAAGAGATGGAGACCATCCTGGCTAAAATGGTGAAACCCCATCTCTACTAAAAATACAAAAATTAGTCGGACATCGTGGCGGGCACCTGTAGTCCCAGCTACTCAGGAGGCTGAAGCAGGAGAATCACTTGAACCTGGGAGGTAGAGGTTGCAGTGAGCTAAGATCACGCCACTGCACTCCAGCCTGGGTAACAGTGCGAGACTCCATCTCAAAAAAAATTTTAAAGTAGGGCATAGAACTTTCTCTGAATGGAAGAACAGAAATGCACACAGGGGAACTGGAGAGCCTGACCAGGTCCCTGGCCTAGCTTGTCCTGAGCTGATGGGACCACGTGCAAAGACCAGATAGAGGCCTCAGGAGCTGAGGGCAGCCCCCAACAGATGACCAGCAAGGGAACAGACACCTCAGTCCTGCAACCACAAGGAACTATATTTGGCCAAAAGCGCTTGGAAACAATTCTCCAGTGAGGAATGCAGCCCAGCCCACACGGTGATTTTTGTCCAGTGACACCCACGTCAGACTTCTGCCCCACAGAACTGTGAGATGATACAATTTCCATTGTTTTAAGCCATTAAATTTATGGAAATGTGGTAAAGCAGCAACAGAAACGAATACAGTGATTTATGTGGAAACCCCTAGAAGAGTGTCTGGCACCGTGTTGACACCTGACAAGCGTTTCCTGATTTCCTTACATCGCAAGGCAGGGCTGGCCACACTCCATCCAAAACAATAGATGATAGACTTGTTCTGACAAAACAGATTCAGTGAATTATAAATGGCCCAGAACACCTACAAATTTCAGGTTTCAGGTAAGTGATTGCCTTTCCTTTCACTTAGAAACCTCACAATGCTCATCTTACTGAGAAACTCTAAGTACCAGGCAGGAGACTGAACACCAGACAAACCCAGCCCCAGATGCCCCGAGGGAGCCCATCCCAGCACTCACTCCGCTGCACTGAAATGATGTCCAGGTCAGTTGATCCCACTAGACCAAGAACTCCGGCTCTCCATGTGTGAGTCACCAGTGCTGCCTCTGCATCTCTGCTTCTAGGATGGTGCTTCTGCACTTCACAGGAAATCTGTATCAATGTTTGTCAACACTATATATGACAGTGTAACTTAATGTCTGCACAGAAAACATCAGTTCTTTGAGGACCAAGGCCGGGTTTATTAGCCTTTGTCCTCCCACTGCCACTGTCTGGGACATCAGAGGCACTCGGTAGAAGTTGCTGAAGAGAAAGTAAAGGCAGAGGAGAGACAGGAAAGCAGGACCAACACTGCAGACACAGATTCTGACGTGGCTGGAGGAGAGGCAAGCCAGAGAAACTTCCTGGATGCTGGAATGGGGTTCACTGTGATACCTGCTGCTGAATTTCAAATGTCAAAGGTGGTGCTTTGCTGACCTTGACCTCTGACTGCCCTTTAGCTTTCCCAACCTCAACACAGGGCACTTAGAAACTGCTATGTCAAGAAATTACGCTTCATTAAGGCATGGGAATGTTATTTACATGGACATTCATTACTGCATTTTTTACATGCGAATGTAAATAATTGAAGAGATTGTTAAAAACTAAATCATGTGCATTCAATAACTTTGTAAAATATTAATGATAACTGAAACACAAATTTTGATATTCCCCCAAAATGCTAAAATATAAAAAATACTGGCCAATTAAAGATAGAAAACAATCCTAATGAAGCTCCCCAACAGACACATTAAAACTTCTCTGTACATTAAACATTTGGGATTTCAAAGGAAAACCCAGATTCATTCCATTCTTAATATGGCATTTAAAAAAAAATCTTAGGTAATAAAATATTTCATTTAAAATTTACAAAATTCCATTACATTCATGATTTCATTTGATCCTCAAAACAATCTCCTGAGTTAGGCAGAACAGGTATTACTAACAACTAACTCCATTCTACAGGTAAGGGAATTGAAGTTCAGAAAGCACTTGGACTTAACAAAAGCTTTAATAGGGCCACATATCGAAACCAAATCTTCTGCTCAAAAGAACTAGAAGAAGTTATCTTTTACATATTATTCATACTTACACCCTGTCAATATCCAACAATGTTTTGAAGTCGCCTGCAATAATAGACACCTATCCAATAAAAACATTAAAATGAAAAACGGTGGGGGGGGAACAGCAGGTGGCATGGGAGACAGAGGAAGGTAGATAGCAAAGACTGAGACTTATAATCTAAGAAAACTTCATCTCTGACCTTCCAGTTCCAGGCAGATAATACTAAAGGAAATAACATGGTTTATAGACTCATCAACTGACAAAAGAGAGGTTGCATCAGTTCTTAACTATGAAACACTCCTAGCAGCCATAGCAAATCTCTAGGACAACATACCAATGGCATCAAAGCAAGAGTATACTTCAGTGATAGAGTGAATTAAGTTCCCTGTTTGGGACCCAGGCCAGGGCTAGAGAAAAGAACTCTGAAATGTAGAGCTCAAAAATGTATCCTCTGTCAGCCAGGTGCAGTGGCTCACACCTGTAATCCCCAGCACTCTGGAAGGCCGAGGCGGGCAGATCACGAAGTCAGGAGATGGAGACCATCCTGGCTAGCACAGAGAAATCCTGTTTCCACTAAAAATACAAAAAATTAGCCGGGCGTGGTGGCAGGCGCCTATAGTCCCAGCTGCTTGGGAGGCTGAGTTGGAGAATGGAGTGAACCCAGGAGGCGGAGCTTGCAGTGAGCCTAGATCCTGCCACTGCACTCCAGCCTGGGCAACAGAGCAAAACTCCGTCTCCAAAAAAAAAAAAAAATACATTATATATGTGTGTGTGTGTTTGTGTGTGTGTATATATATATATATATATATATCCTCTGTCTTCTCCATACCCATGTGTTCCCTTCTGTGAGAGACTTCCTTACACCACTGCTGGGAAGAGAATTTTTCTCTGCTATATTTGCTTGGAAGAATTAAAGGTGCAGGGCAAAAATTCTTGGAAATTATGTACTTTACGATCCTCAAAAGTGAGAAAAATGAAACCCAGAAGAGAAGGCCTTCCAGGAAAATTCCAGAGCCGAAGGTAGACCCAGTACATTGTTTTTGTTTTGAGAGGAAGTCTCACTCTATGGCCCAGGCTGGAGTGCAGTGGAGCCATTTCACTCACTGCAACCTCCGCCTCCTGGGTTCAAGCTATTCTCCTGCCTCAGCCTCCTGAGTAGCTGCGATTACAGGCACCCACCACCACGCCGAATCAATTTTTGGATTTTTAGTAGAGATAGGGTTTCATCATGTTGGCCAGGTTGCTCTCGAACTCCTGACCTCAAGTGATCAGCCTGCCTAGACCTCCCAAAGTCCTCGGATTACAGGCATGAGCCACCGCGCCTGGCCGACCTGGAAAGTTTTAATCAATTACTCTGAACCATGAAACAAACATTAGGAAGTAATAGAAAAAATTAATCTAAAAACCCTCTGGACAGTCAAAGAATTGCAGATTTAAAATAGTATGAATACTTGGATTCATGGTTTTGAAAAAGGACCTCGCATTTACCCGCATGCACAAACTGCCTGCCCACCTCTATCAGAGCATTTTTCAAGCTGTGCTACAGTTAACTATGTACTGCCCAAAGTTAATCTGTCCCTGCAGATCATAAGCTCTTCAAGACCAGGACTTCAGGAGAACAAGCAAAACTTCAGAGAGAAAGGAGCCACCGAAACAGAGTTCATAGCAATGGGTCGGCAGGAGCTGATGACTGGAGGTGCGCTGTAGCTTTGGGGTCTGGGACAGCGGAGGGCAGAGAAGGCAAAAGGGCCTGCATGACACGCTACAGGGCTAGGAGCATCAGCTGCGGTGATTAGTTCAGTTTTGTCTCGTATGCCTGTTACTTATACACCATCTCTTGTTCAGAAAGAACTTCAGGTTGAGTATTTGGACTCCTTGAGTCTTCTGCTGTTTGTCTCCGGGACGTTTAACACTCTTAAAAGGGGAAAACTGTCCAGTTCGATTTTCCTTCCTGGGACATTACAGGTTTTTCAAAAGTTTGATGAAAGCATTCACTAAGGAGTGATTCCACTTTCTCTGGTGGCTGAGAAATACGCGTCTGAGGGGCAGCATCAGGTCTTCTCATCAAGCTGAGGTCGGAGTCTCCCCACCCACGGACCTCACCCTTGCTCTCCCCTCATAAATCTGACTTCTAACTGTAACTGCCTTGGCTTCATTCCGTGGGTGTGGATGCTCCTGCTTGAAACGCATTTTCCAGCCCGCCAAATTTTTGGGAGAGTTTCTTCCACTCTCCAAGCGCCGAGAGTTACAAAGTTCAATCTACCTTTCCAGATTTTTTTTTTCTTCCCATTACTAACGGAAGAAATCAAGAAACGCCAGGCAGAAGGGCCCTGCTCCCTCCAATCAGAACCCAGCCCGGGGCCAGAGCAGGAAGTGCGGCGGTGGGACGCGCAGTGATAGCCCCTCGCCCCCCTGGACCCGCCGGCCAGGGCAGAGGTCCGTGCGGCCGCTGTGCGACAGCTCCGGGCCCGCGCCTCTCGCTTCCTCCCGCCGGGCAAGTGAGAGGATAAACCATGGGGCGGGGTCAGCGCGCCCCCACCAACCGCGACCCTCGCGCACGGACCCCCACTACACGCGCGTCCCAGGCGGAGTCGACCCAGAGGAGCCACGGGGCAGCGCACAGCCCCACTAGCAGGGCGGCCAGGACCCACGCGCGCGGGTCCACGAAGCCACCTATATAGGTGACAAAACACTCAGGAAGCCGTCATGCGGGGCCGGGAAAGAGCCCCCACCCAGAGTCACGGACTCCCTCGTCCGAGGGTCCGCGCAGTCCCCTCGGTGAGTCTAGCGAAGCAGTCTCACTGCGAGGGAGGTCGGGGAGGGCGGCGGAGTCTACCACTCGCGGTGACCCGGACCCCGCCCCACGAGTGGGTCCTCGCAGGGCCCCCTCTACTGCACGCGGGGACCAGCCACGCCGCGGAGGACCGGGCAGAAGCCAGCGCCCGGGTCCATGCAGTGCACTCCGCGGCAGACGCGGGGAGCCGGGGAGCAGTGGGGACCTGCCGCCACCCGCAGGGCGACCAGGATCCCCGCGCAGGCCCATACGGTATCGTAGCAGGCGCGAAGCCCCCGGTGCCACCCGAGGCCGAGACAAAGTCCAAGAGCAAGGACCCCGGATCCCGACCTCGGACCCTGAGGAGCCCAGCTCGGAGCTGCCACGCCCGGGGCAGAGACCCCACTCGCTCTGGAGACCCCGTTGCCCGTCGCGCCGTCTCACCTCAGGCCGCCGCCTGGCAGCGCTCGCTCCTCGCCGCGGCGCCTGGGCCGACTGGAGCGCAGCTGAGCAGCCGACAGAGCCGCGGCAGCCTCAACAATGGAGCCCCGGGGCGGGGCCGCCGCCGCCGCTTCAGCCCGTGTTCCCCGCTCAGGATCCGGCTCGGATCAAGGAGCTGCAGCTGGCGCGGGGCTGCGGCCGGGACACACACCGTGCAGGTGCACACGGACCAGCCCGCCTCCCGCCGCCCCGCCCCCAGCGGAGCCGGGCGCCAAGGGCCCGCCCCCCGGTCAATGGGGAGCGAGCCGTGTGGAGAGGGCGGGGCCTGGGGGAACAAATGGAGGTTGGGCGGGGCGGTGCCGGGACTGGGCGTGCAGGGTCCCGCGGGAGGACCGGACCCAAGAGCTGGTAGGATCCTGGCCTCCTAGAAGACCCAGCTCAACGTCCACCTGGAGTCTGCTCTACAGGACGCGCTCATCTCAAGCCCAGAACTCAGGCTTTTAGGGCAGAGAGCGAGAGACAGGCTTGCTTTACAAAAAGTGAAACTGAGGTCCAAGGAATAGGATTGCCTGCTGCCCGAAGTCATGTAGTCCCATTCACTCGTTCACCTTGTCATTCAGCAAACAGTTGGAAGCACTTATGGTGGGCGTTAGGAGTGAAGTAGGGCCTGTAATCCCAGCACTGTAATCCAGCACTTTGTGGGGCCGAGGCAGGTGGATCACTTGAGGCCAGGAGTTCGAAACCAGCCTGACCAACAAGATGAAACCCCATCTCTGCTAAAAATACAAAAACTTAGCCGATCGTGGTGGCGCGTACCTGTGGTCCCAGCTACCGGGAAGACTGAGGCAAGATAATCGTTTGAACCCGGGAGCTGGAGGTTGCAGTGAGCTGAGATGGTGCCAACTGCATGCGCTCCGGCCTGGGCGACAGAGTGAGACTCTGTCTCAAAAAAAAAAAAAAAATTAATAGATGGGAAGTAGAAGCGAACTTAGGCCTTCCCCGAAGGAGCTCGGCCAAGGAGTATCTGAAATGTCTCTGCATCTCTTTAAGGTCTGATAAAGGAACCAGGAGCAAGCACTAATCACTTCCCTTTCCTGCCTCAGAGCTTTCATATGTTTGCTGTTCCCCGCCTGAAATGCCAAGTACCAATGGTGTTTATTTATTTATAGAAATAGGGTCTCCCTATATTGCTCAGGCTGGTCTCAACCTTCTGGCCTCAAGCTATCCTCTCGTCTCAGCCTCCCAAAGTGTTGGGATTACAGGCATGAACCACTGTCTCCAGCCCAGATCGTCTTTAAAACGTCTTTCCTCATCTTATTTGAGCTTCCTGCTTCACGTGCCCCCACATATTGGTTTCCCTGTACTTCCACAGCTGCTCCTCGGTGGGTTCCGAGGACCCACCCCCTTCTCTGCCCAACTTGTATATGTCTGGACTCAGGCCAAATGCCTTTCCATTTGCAGTGGGCACTGCCACAGGAAATGTCATGCCCTTGCGGGCTTCACAAACCATCCACATGCTCTGCTGCCTGCCAGAGACATCCATCCCAGTCAGATGCCCAGCCCTGACCTTTCCCAAAGCCCCAGCTGGACACAGGGAAACATCTCAAATTGTCCGCGGCCAAAACAGAGTGGTTTCTTAATGCCCTAACCTGCTCATCCACATTCTTGTGATTCTCTGTAAACAGCCCCTCCATCCACCCAGCTGCTCAGGTGAAAATCTCAAATCCTCCTCCAGTCCTTCCTCCCCGAACCTCTCATGCAGCCCTCTGCCTTCCTAGGACGCTGAGCACCCCTCACTCCCAGCGCCAGCTGGGGTGCTGTCTGAGTGGCTGCCTCCCACGTGACATGAAGTGTGACCTCTCGCCCGATGTGGTGGCTTACACCTGTAGTCACAGCACTTTGGGAGACTGTGGCAGGCAGATCGCTTGAGGCCAGGAGACTGGGACCAGCCTGGCCAATATGGAAACTAAAATACAACAATTAGCCAGGCATGGTAATGCGTGCCTGTCATCCCAGCTCCCCTAAGCAGGAGGCTGAGGCAGGAAAATTGCTTGAACCTGGGAGGCAGAGGTTGCAGTGAGCCAAGGTCACACCACTGCACTCCAGCCTGGGCAACAGAGTGAGAATCTGTCACAAATTTAAAAAAAAAAAGAAGAAGAAGAAGAAGGAGAAGTGTGACCTCTCTAAGGCAAGGGAGTGTCCCACTCTGATTCACTTCCATGTGTAAAACAGGACCTGCACCCTGAAGGCATTCACTCAGGGACGCTGCTGGGATGGGTGGATGCACGGTTAAGGTCTTCATGGTGGCTGGGGCTGACCCCATCCCCATCGCTCTTCCCACACACACCTGCACACTCATCACTCCCACGCTCACACCCACCACTGAAAGCCTGGCCCCTAATCTGATTTGCCTAACAAGGTCCCCAGATGAACAACACAGGATTCCCTACCTCTCTCCTGCTAGGGCCCCACCGTGTTCTGGGATGTACTCAGGGATCAGGAGAACAAAACCTCAGGGAGTGAAAGGACATTCCAGGGTGCAGGCCTCTGCATCCCCCTCCATGCCCTCACCCCTGCCTGACACACCCTCACCCCTGTACCTGGCCAGCTCCTACCAGCCCTTAAAGTCTCACCGAGTTCAGTGGTGGCAGCCACACCCTAAAGTGACTGACCCCCCAATGACCTATGCCCTTGCATAGTCTTCCTGACCTTGGGTACGAGCAAAACCGGTGACTGGCTTCTAACCCATAGAGCCTGGCAAAAGCAATGGGATGTCACTGTCACAGTGCATCACCTTCGCACACTAGAGAGAAAGGTTCCACCTGCAGGCGCTCCAGGAGGGAGATGCTCTGCTGAGAAAGGACCTTTGTAGGAGCCCCGTAGGCAAGGAAGCAAAAAGCTGGGCCCTTGCCAAGCGGGTCCAAGCAAATGAATTCTGCCAGTAACCTCGGCGGACCTGGAAATGTATTCTGCCCTGGTGGAGCCTCAGATGAGGATGCAGCCCAGCTGCTTAGCATGAGATCCCAAGCACAGGACCTGCTAAAATGTACTCAACTCCTAGCTTGCCAAAATTGGCTTAAAGGTGTTTGTTACTTTAAGCTTCTAAGTTTTTAGTTATTGCCTATGAAAGTGTTAAAATATGAGACAATAACTTAGGTCCCCTCCCCATCACACACATTCTTCTTTCCAACATTCATCACAATTCTACTTATTGATTTCAAATCTCCCTCTTGACTGGGTGCAGTGGCTCAGGAGTTCCAGACCAGCCTGGCCAACATGGTGAAACCCCATCTCTACCAAAAATACAAAAATTAGCTAGATGTGGTGCTGCAGTCCTGTAATCCCAGCTACTCGGAAGGCTGAGGCAGGAGAATTGCTTGAATCCAGGAGGCAGAGGTTGCAGTGAGCCGAGATGACACCATTGCACTCCAACCTGAGTGACAAGAACAAAACTCTGTCTCAAAAAATAAAAGAAAAAAAAAGTCTCTTGCCACTAGCATGAAGGTCCCATGAGAAGAAAAATGGGAACTCTTGCTCATAACAGTGCCCCAAATGCCCAGCACGGTGTAGCTCTAGGGCAGTTGGTCGATGGTGGACGCTGCTGGTTGGAGGGCCCAGCTGGCCCTCCCAACTGCCTCCTCCCTGGTCACATTCCATTATAGAGAACAGAATAGTTTCTTGCCTTTCCAGAGTCCCTCTTAGTGGAGATTGGCCAAGTGACATTGTCCTGCCCCGGGAGATATAAGTGGAAGTTGGCTGAAAGGTTTCTAGCCTTGGTGTGCTGGGACGATTTGAACCAGGACATGACAGCTGACCGTCCATTGTTCGGGAATTCTGCAACTTGGTTGTTCAACACATTCAGTACTTCAAAATATTAAATAATATAAACTCGCAAATTAAAAAATGCATTAGACCAGATGCAGTGGCCCACGTCTAACACATTGGAAGCCTGAGGCAGGAAGATCACTTGAGCCTATGAGTTCAATACCAGCTTAGGCAAAAAAGGAAGACCCTGTCTCTACAAAAAATTTTAAAATTAGCTATGCATGGTAGTGTGTGCATGCAATCCTAGCCACTCAGGAGGCTGAGATGGGAGGATCGCTTGAGCCATCTGTTCAAGGCCCCAATGAGCTATGATAGTGCCACTGCACTCCAGCCTGGGTAACAGAGCCAGACCCTGTCTCAGAAATAAATATATTTCATATATTAATAAATTTATAATAAATGTATGTATATACACATTTAAGTATAATAATTATATATTTAGATATAAATATATATTTCTTGTTTTATTTATTTATTTATTTATTTTGCGATGGAGTTTAACCCTTGTCACCCAGGCTGCAGTGCAATGACACAATCTGGGCTCACCGCAACCTCCACCTCCTGGGTTCAAGTGATTTTCCTGCTTCAGTCTCCTGAGTACCTGGGATTACAGACATGCACCACCACGCCTGGCTAATTTTTGTATCTTTAGTAGAGATGGGATTTCTCCATGTTGGTCAGGCTAGTCTCGAACTCCTGACCTCAGGTGATCTGCCCACCTTGGCCTCCCAAATTGCTGGGATTACAGGTGTAAGCCACTGTGCACAGCCTATATGATACATTTATATATTATAATTATATATATTAATTTTATATAATTATATATAAATATAAATATAAAAACTTTCCTTGCCTTCTCTTGTTTCTACCTTCAGTCAGTCCCATGACTTCAAATACTATCTACAGGTAGTAATTTTAAATGTGTATTTTATATTATATATATATATATATATATTTGTTGTTGTTGTTGTTGAGACAGAGTCTCGCCCTGTCGCCAGGCTGGAGTGCAACGGTGTAGTCTCAGCTCACTGCAACCTCTGACTCCTGGGTTCAGGCAATTCTCCTGCCTCAGCCTCCCAAGTAGCTGGGCTTATAAGCGTCCACCACCACGTCCAGCTATTTTTTTTTTTTTTAGTAGAGACAGGGTTTTGCCATGTTGGTTAGTTTGGTTTTGAACTCCTGACCTTAACTGATCGCCCACCTCGGCCTCCTAAAGTGCTGGGAATACATGCGTGAGCCACCTTGGCCAAAATATTTTTCTGTTTCCAAACATTTTACATGAGAGGAAAGTGGAGAAGAAATCATCTGACACTCTACTGTAAAAAAAAAAAAAATCATTGTGCCTCTCTTCTTTTCATCTTTCCTAAATGTACATATTACCAAAATGTCTTTAGGTTGAGGTCCCCACGTGAAAACTTTACAGGGTGCTGTGTCCTCAGCCACCCTCCTGTCTTTTCCTAGTCCTGGCATTTTAGAACTGTCTGGGGATGACCCAGGATACCCACAGTGGCCATGTCTATTGGAGGGTCTAGTGAGTATCAGCCCCGGGGTCATCTCATCGCCAACGACAGCCTGAGGTAGGGAGTAGAGTCTCTCAGGGGAGCAGTTGGATGCTCCTGGCCTTAGAGGAATCTCCTGGTATAGTTTCATCTATAATGGTGACCCCTTAGGGTTATTAAAATTTTAGGACATTAAAATGAATGGACAATACAACGTAATGTCTTTAAAGATAGGTCATTAAAACTGTTCCTCCAGGCCGGGCACGGTGGCTCAAGCCTGTAATCCCAGCACTTTGGGAGGCCGAGACGGGCGGATCACGAAGTCAGGAGATCGAGACCATCCTGGCTAACCCGGTGAAACCCCGTCTCTACTAAAAATATACAAAAAAAAAAAAACTAGCCGGGCGAGGTGGCGGGCGCCTGTAGTCCCAGCTACTCGGGAGGCTGAGACAGGAGAATGGCGTAAACCCGGGAGGCGGAGCTTGCAGTGAGCTGAGATCCGGCCACTGCGCTCCAGCCTGGGCGACACAGCGAGACTCCGTCTCAAAAAAAAAAAAAAAAAAACAAAAAACAAAACAAAACAAAACAAAACAAAAACTGTTCCTCCAGCCGGAGCTTTTATTCCGCGGACACACATTGACGGTCTGCAAATGGGATGCTGATATTGAGAGGAAAAGGCAGAAAGGATTTCTGCTCTCTAGATTGTCTCAGACTTGTGAAGAGAGAAAAACTGTCCCAAAGGTCAAGGAAAACCCACCCCAGAGAGGATATGCAAGAACCTGAATATGAAAATGCACTGAAGGCACACAGGAGGACAAAGAGCAGTGCCAGTGCCTCCTAGGTGGTCACTGAGGACTTTACTGAACAGGATGGGTGTCCCGAGGGATAGAAGGGCCTGCCATGACACTTAGAAAGGTCTGTGTTGGAGTCAGCACTGCCTCTCCCTGAGTTTGTTACCTTGATAAGTCTTGTCCGCTTATTTGAGTTTCAGTTTTTCATTGACTGTAAGATACATGTTGTCAGTACAGCTTGAAAGATAAAGGTACTATTTCTAAAGTAGCAAGGTAAAATGACATATTTTATTTGCTAAAAGTTCATATTTCTTTCTTCCCCAGAGTGAGTGTAGTAAGTTTTAAAGGTCTGTTCTTTTCAAGGGTAATGTCAAATGGAATTGTAACACTCAGCTTTGTCAATGCTACTAGTGAAATAAAAGTGTGATAGATAAATTGATGATTTACAAAGATTCACCAAAATGTCAGTTTCCCTCTTGTAGCATGGTGAAGAATTTATGACAGTGGACATATCTGTATCCTCTTATCTGGATATCTGAGGGGTTTTTTGGTGTTGTTTTATGGTTTTTTTGGAGACACTGTCTTGCTTTGTAGCCCGGCTGGAGTGCAGTGGCACCATCTCTACTTACTGCAACCTCTGCCTCCCGGGTTCAAGTGATTCTCCTGTGTCAGCCTCCCGAGTGGGATTATAGGCACCCACCATCACACATATCTAATTTTTGTATTTTTAGTAAACATAGGGTTTTAGGCCTGGCGCGGTGGCTTATGCCTGTAATCCCAGCACTTTGGGAGGCCAAGGTGGGCGGATCACGAGGTCAGGAGTTCCAGAGCAGCCTGGCCAACATGGCGAAAAACTGTCTCTACCACAAATACAAAAAAATTAGCTGAGTCTGGTGGCAGGCACTTGTAATCCTAGCTACTCGGGAGGCTGAGGCAAGAGAATTGCTTGAACCCGGGAGGTGAAGTTTGCAGTGAGCCAACATCTTGCCACTGCATCCCAGCCCAAGCGACAATGCAAGACTCCGTCTCAAAAAACAAACAAACAAACAAACAGCAAAAAGGCGGGGTTTTGCCATGTTGGCCAGGCTGGTCTCAACCTCCTGACATCAGGTGATTGCCCGCCTCAGCCTCCCAAGGTGCTGGGATTACAGGCGTGGGCCAGCACACCCGGCCCACTCTATTTTCTTTTAATTCCCTAAATTTTAACATGTTAGAGTTTGTCTGTTCCTTTATTACTGTTTTCTTACATAAAAGAAATTCTGTCTAATCCTTCGTAAAAAAAAAAAAAAAATCTTCCTGTGACTTCTGAAAGTGTTCTGGTTTTATCTTTCGTATTTGAATATCTAATACATTGATTATGGTTCATGGAATAGAGAAGAATGCAATGTATTTTCCCAAGTAGACGCCAGCCTGGTTTGCCTCATATTTTAAAGTGCATGTGATTTCTTTTTCTATTCTACGGTGCCTACTCTATCATTCGTCAACTTTCCACATAAATGCTGGGTCATTAAGACTTTTCTTCCCGTTGGTCTGCTTGCTCATCTCTCTGCTAATACTGAGCTGTCCTGAGTATTTTCGTTTGAAAATCTTAGAAGTATGTTAGACAAGCCATCACTCTTTTTTTAGATGACGAAAAAACATTAGTCATTTGTCATTTTTACTACGCATGAAAAAGTAATTTTTCCTGCCTAAAAACAACCTGATTTGGGAATTTATGTGATTTCATAGGAATAGCATCTGGAAGTGGTGACATTAATGTCATTTTAAAATGCCTTGACATTGTGCAATAGAAATTTTAAAAATTATTGTATTAGTATTGTTAAATATCAATTATTGGTTTTATTTACTACTCAATTAAATTTAATAATCCTACTCTCTCTTGGTATAATCACATGGAATGGGCTCAACTCCCCAGTTAATAAGTGACAGCACGTATAAAATATTGTCTACCAGGGAAACTCATTGAACACTTAGTGTTCAGACTGTGTTTTGGTGTCTGGTTTCCTAAGCACCACTGTAGTGAAAATAATAGACCTTCGGCAGAAAAAGTTTTGGTAAATATATTACATAAGCCATTTAAATGCAGTGAGTCATTCTTATTACTTGGTTTGGTGGAATCCCTTTCAAAATGTAAGTTACCAATACAAACAAAGATGGAATTTTGTGAGCAGGCATTTTTAAGAATAAGTAGTCTCAGGACTGATAATATTAACTCCCTTATGCACATCAGGTAGGACTTTATTATGACAGATACTAGAAATGTACAAAGTGAAGTTAAAAGGTAACTCCCAGCAGCACATCTTACTCCCTGGATTCTCTAATGAGATGGGTGTTTCTACTTTGCTGTTGCCTTTTTGAATAGTTCAATTCTAGCAATAGTACTGCTGTGTGGGAGGGAGTATGTGTGAACAGAGTAAGAGTTGTGACAATCAAGTCACAGAATAAATGGTTGGAAATTTTAGAATTATGTAAACAGCTTTTGGATTGAGTATAGATTCCCAGTGCTGTCATTCTCACCCGTCCTTCTATCCACAAGTGTGGAATGTTCTAGGACTCCATGGCTTTTGAGGATGTGGCTCTGAACTTTACCCAGGAGGAATGGATTTTGATAGATTCTTCTCAAAGAACCTCTACAGAGAAGTGATTCAGGAAGCCTGCAGGAATCTGGATTCTGTAGGTAAGAATGACAACACATTTCACTTAATTACAGAAGTATTTCCCTATCATCAGTGCTATTTGTGATTTGGAATGTGGCAAGGGAATGATTTGGTGAAGAAATCAGGCATGGGCACTGTGTACAATGAACATGAAATCTAGTAATGTTTCTGTAGTTTGTAATAATTCATGATAATTTTGTGGGTCTGCATTTTAGGAAACAAATGGAAAGACCAGAATATTGAATATCACTTTGAAAAACCTGGGAAAGAGATAAAATAATTTGCACTGAGAAGAGGAAATAAAGTCCTCTGAAGGAATCTTAGCTTGTCATGAACTTAGAAACAAGCAACCAAAACAAATAAGAGTCACTTGAAATTTATTTTTTTTTAGAAAAATTTCACCCAAAATGTAATATACTTCAGTGTAGCAGTCAGTGTTTGGAAAACAGTTTAATTGAAAGTAGCACTACAAAAATGTGTATATGAATGTTACTAATTTGGTCATAGCCATGCAGGTGGTAGCTGTGTTTTCAATAGTAACCCATTTACTTTCAAATAATTCAATCATGGCAAAAAAAATATAATAATAACAATGCATTTTCCTTGATATTGGGAGCAGTGTAAGCCCAAGACCTATTAATAAGTAGAAAGTTATTAAACCAACCAATAATAATGTGCTTTTCATATTTTTTACAGAAATCATGTGATACAGAGACTGTGTGAAAGCAAAGAAGGTAGACAGTATGGACAAGTTGTCAGCCAAGTTCCAAATCTTGATCTGAATGAGAACATTTCTACTGGATTAAAAAAATGTGAATGCAATGTTTGTGGAAAAGTCTTTGTACATCATTCCCTCCTTAATAGGCATATCCTGGCTCACTCAGGATACAAACTATATGGAGAGAAGCAATATAAATGTGAACAATGTGGGAAATTCTTCGTTTCTGTTCCAGGTATTAGAAGACACATGATAATGCACAGTGGAAATCCAGTTATAAATGTACGATATATGGGAAAGTGTTTTATTTTCTCAATTCATTTGAAAGACATCAGAGAACTCACACAGGAGAAAAACCCTATAAATGTAAACAGTGTGGTAAAGCGTTCACTGTTTCCGGTTGTTGTGTAATACATGAACGAACTGACACTGGAGAGAAACCCTAGGAATGTAAGGAATGTGGGAAAGCATTCAGATTTTCTTGTTATTTTAAGATGCGTGAAAGGACTCACGCTGGAGAAAGACCCTATACATCTACCAAATGTGATAAAACCTTCAGCTGTTCCACTTCCCTTCGTTACCATGGAAGCATTCATACTGGAGAGAGACCCTTTGAAGGTAAACAATGTGGCAAAGCCTTTAGTCATTTGAGTTCCCTTTGTAACCATAGAAGTACTCATACTGGAGAGAAAGCCTATGAATGTAAACAATGTGACCAAGCCTTCAGTCGTCTCAGTTCCCTTCACCTCCACGAAAGAATTCATACTGGAGAAAAATCCTATGAATGTAAGAGATGCGGTAAAGCCTACATTCGTTCCAGCCATCTTACTCGCTATGAAAGAAGTCATGATATAGAGGCTGGGTGTAGTGACTCAGCCTATAATCCCAGCACTTTGGGAGGCCAAGGTGTGTGTATTGCTTGAGCCCAGGAGTTCATAACCAGCCCGGATTAAAACAATGTGAAACAACCTGGGCAACATGGTGAAACCCTGTCTCTAGAAAAAATAAAATAATGCCGGGCATGCTGGCTCAAGCCAGCTACTCAGGAGGTGGAGACAGGAGAAGGGTGTGAACCTGGGAGGCAGAGCTTGCAGTGAGCCGAGATCGCACCACTGCATGCCAGCCTGGGCGACAGAGCAAGACTCCATCTCAAAAAAAAAAAAAAAAACAACAAAATAATTAACTGGGCATGGTGACACATTTCAGTTGTCTTAGTTCTTTTTCAAGGACATAAAAAGCCATGGGGTGTTGGGGGAAAGCCCTGTGCATGCAGATCACGAGGTCAGGAGATCGAGACCATCCTGGCCAACACGGTGAAACCCCGTCTCTACTAAAAATACAAAAATTAGCTGGGTGTGGTAGCATATGGTTGTAATCCCAGCTACTCAGGAGGCTGAGACAGGAGAATCGCTTGAACCCAGGAGGCGGAGGTTGCAGGGAGCCGAGATTGTGCCACTGCACTCCAGTCTGGTGGCAGAGTGAGACTCCATCTCAAAATTAGAGAAAATAACTAACTAACTAAATAAATAAATAAAGACCCTTGAATGTAAAAAATGTGGTAAAACATATACTCTTTCCCATTCCCTCATAAACATGAAAAGGCTCACATTGCACAGAAACCTTAAGAATGTAGGAAATGTGGTCAAGCCTTCAGATTTTCCTGTTTTTGAAAATTTGGGAGGACTCAGAGTGGAGAAAAGCCTTTTGAATCTAAATTTGTGGTAAGGCCTTCAGTTGTTTTAGTTCCATTTGAAGACATCAGCTGATTCCTGAGAAAAACCCTATGAATGTCCAGAATGTGGGAATGTTTCATTTCTCTCATGCCCACTCAAGAACATATGAAAATGCACACTGTAGCTGGCTGGACCTTGTAAATACAAGAACGTACACAGGATTAAAACTCTAATAGTTTGGAAACTGCAAGAATATTTTCAGTTTTCACATTTACTTGAAAAGTCATGTGAAAACTCCCATGGGAAAGAAGTTCTATAAGTGAAGCTTTTCTAATTTGGAAAGCCTGATGTAAATTAAT
The DNA here is from genome assembly GCF_043159975.1 of Macaca nemestrina. Taxonomy (NCBI): domain Eukaryota; kingdom Metazoa; phylum Chordata; class Mammalia; order Primates; family Cercopithecidae; genus Macaca; species Macaca nemestrina. The sequence goes on from NW_027257558.1 coordinate 468,439, forward strand.
TATGGTGCAGTGTTTGAAAAAATGTATGAAATGTTACACAAGTTACAAGTATATTGTTTTTATCAGTGGCTCATTCTTAAAGAGTCTTGAGTAGGCATTTCATCTTGTTTTGCAGGGAAAGCTTGAGGTGAGAGTTCTGTAAATGCTCTTTAAGCAGTAGTACTTGAGTTTCATAGATAATGATATTAAGTTTGTTGGTAGAATTTTTGTCTATTCATTTGATAATGTGCTGGATTCACGGTTGAATTTTAATGTTTTCTAATATGAAGGTAAGTTTAATTTTTTAATTTCATTATTATCTTTTTTGGAGATGGAGTCTCACTCTGTTGGGCCCAGGCTGGAGTGCAGTGGTGAATCTCGGCTCACTGCAACCTCCGCCTCCTGGGTTTAAGTGATTCTCCTGCCTCAGCCTCCCGAGTAGCTGGGACTACAGGTTCCCGCCACTACGTCCTGGTAATTCTTTGTATTTTTAGTAGAGACAGGGTTTCACCATGTTGGCTAGGCTGGTCTTGAACTCCTGGCCTCATGATTTGCCCACCTTGGCCTCCCAACGTGCTGGGATTACAGACATGAGCCACTGCACCCGGTCAGGTAAGTTTCATTTGTGTGTATTGTCCTGTGATTAATGGACAAGTGAATAATGATTGTGAATTTTTGGGATTGTCTTACTAGCCTCATTTGGCAAATTTCGATTATCCCTTGTTCATTATACACATTCCACCTTTCTTTATTAAAGGAAAAACTACTCTTGATGTAAAGATGTTTATTTTTTCCTAATAATGAGTTGGTATTAATTCCTAAGTAAATAAATTTTACCATAGAGTATCATCTCATGAGTTCTTTGCATTTGTTGCCCTTTATTCTTTATTATTTCTGTCTATTATTTGGATCATTCACTTTGAATGAAGGAGAGAGGACTGTGATGGGACAATATGTTGTAACCAATCTGAGGGAGGAAGCATTCAATCTCTCAGTCACATATGATAGCGTTGGGCTTTTCATCGATGCCTTTCTTATTGTAGTAGATAGTATTGCACCATTATGATATGATAGTTTATATATTGTATTTTAGAGTATTACAGTCTTACCAGTCAGTGTGACATGATTCAGTTCTCTACCAGCCAATAGACAAACCAATCACATACTCCTGTATGAACAAAGGAACATCCTCGGCCGGGTGCAATGGATCACACCTGTAATCCCAGCACTTGGGGAGGCCGAGGCCAGTGAATCATGAGATTAGGAGATCAAGACCATCCTGGCTAACACAGTGAAACCCCGTCTCTACGAGAAATACAAAAAATTAGCCATGTGTGGTGGTGTGTGCCTGTAGTCCCAGCTTCTAGAGAGGTTGAGGCAGGAGAATGGCATAAACCCAGGAGACGGAGCTTGCAGTGAGCTGAGATCACACCACTGCGCTCCAGCAAGGGTGACAGAGAGAGATTCTGTCTCAAAAAAAAAAAAAAAAAAAAGGAACATCCTCACTTTTTTCATGCTATACCACTCTCTGCTCCTAAGTTAATCCCTGTTTGGGCCTGTGGGAGCTTACACCATCCTCCTAAATGTAATTAATAACTGATGTCTGGCTTATCTGTTCAGTAATAGATGTTATGTGTTTAACGGTGCCAGTAAACGTAGGGTGCTCATTCCTTCCTCACCAGTGGGGTGCATGAGACGCTATTGAAACAATTGGCAACACAAACGAAATGGACCAGCCCTCATGCAGGACACCTGCTCAACTTGACCTACCTGCTGTCGGCTGACGGTTCCGTAACACATCATCAGTCACCTGAGTCAGACCGTGAGCTGACGATGGGCCTTCCCTTTGATCTGCACAGCATTTTGTGGTCTTCAGGTGTTGTCATCTTCTCCCACACTAAAATGCTCTGATCTCCCAGACATGAATGTTTAATTACACCCCAGCATGACATTTGGTCTGTGCTTAGCAGGCAGTTTTGAGGCCCTGGCTTGTTAATGCACAAAAGCCCAGCACATAAGCTGACACTTAAGTCGTAATTAGCAAGGATCAGGCTGTATCTCTGTAGTCCCTGCATCTACTCTGGTCACCATCTCTGTATGCTGAGGGCAGCCATGTGGACATTATTAATTATTGTATACTCCAAGACAATAGTTATTATGTAGGGAGAAGTAGTGGCCTTGTTTGTTTCTTGTGCTGCTGCTCCCCTTACCGCTGTCCCCTACACCCTCCTGATGAGGTGTATATCTAAGGTGCCTCATGGTTCAGTCACTGATGAGTAAAGAAAATGGGAAGAAAGAGTTTGATATTAGCCCCTATCGAAGCATATGAAGAAGAGTCTCAGCTGCTTTCATTGAAAAATTCCTAGCAAGTGTGTGGGCTTTTCTTATCACTGCTGCTTATCAGCATGCCAAAAGTTGAATCTTCGGACTGCAAGTCTTGCCGGCCTTAGACATAATGGCCTTACTGCATGTGGAGCTAACCCCAGGAAGATGGAGTGACAGTCTCTGGAGGATTAGGTGGTCTCCTCCAATATGGATTGATGGGCTCCTGAACTCTTTCCTGTAACCATGCAGAGAGTCTACACTGCCAGCGATCATGTGCCTCCACTCTGTAGATATAGAAACTCAAAATATTTAAAATATTCTGAAACAGTTTCCATTGAAAGGAAAGAGAAAGACAGTTAGGTGCCACGCTCCGGTCAAGAGAACTAGTACACGGCTCACAAGAACACTCTGTTGCTACTGTCTGCGCCTCTGTCACAACAAATATCCTGATCCTTCAGTTTTAAGGGTGTAGGGCCATTTTCCTTCCTTTCTTACTGGTAGTTCTCAAGATAACTGTATGATATGCTGGGAAGGCAATATGCTGAAAATCAGGTGACATTGGTCAGAACAGCCCAGGCTCTGTTATAGTCCCTGCTCGAAACAGAATGGCCTTTAACGCTTGTGTCCAGCAAACCACATCGTGAGAGAAAACCCAAGGTAGGCTACTTTCTGGGGTCCCTCTGTTGTACTGCAAGTGAAGCACTTACAGTCAAAACTCCATCCATCTGCTCTGGGTAGCCTTCCTGATCTTGGGGTAGTGGTTCATATAGAATCCTAGACTTCTGTTGTCTTTTGTTTGCTATTTGTAAGTAATAAATTCACTTCGTGGAATTTATGTATGAATGTATTTGGTCTCATTGTACTCAGAAAAGTTGGTAGCCATTGCACAGTGAACCCGCTTCATAATTGGTAAAAACACCTATGCCACCCTTGTGCCACAGCAAGAAGGTTAATTCAGCCAAACATAAACTTCATGTTCATAAAACCCTGTAGCACAATTATTACCATGTGGGAGGCCTTTAACAATGGTGATGCTGATTCGAAGAACTCTGAAGGAAGAAATTTACACAAATGTGTTGGGTACATGGGAGTCCCTCCTAACTTAAAGCAATCCTTGCTCCCCTCTGCCTAAAAAGAATGGAGAGGCCAGGCACGGTGGCTCAGGCCTGTAATCTGAGTACTCTGGGAGGCTCAGGTGGGCAGATCACAAGATCAGGAGTTCAAGACCAGCCTGACCAATGTGGGGAAGCCACATCTCTACTAAAAATACAAAAATTAGCCGGGCGTGGTGGTGGGCACCTGTAATCCCAGCTACTTGGGAGGCTGAGGTGGGAGAATTGCTTGAACCTGGGAAGTGGAGGTTGAAGTGAGTCAAGACCATGTCACTGCACTCCAGCCTGGGTGACAGGGCAAGACTCCGTCTCGGGGGGGTGGGGGAAAGTGGATAAGAACTGAAACAGGTTTAAAATTTCACCTAATTGGAAATGCAAACTTTACAAAAATAATATTTAAAATAAAATGCTAAATGAGTGCTCATTGAATTTTATGCCTCCACAAAGTAGGTTGTGAACTAACTTCCACATCTGTTGCAAGCCAGCAAAGTTGGGCAGCCTCTGTGTCTGAAATTCACATGTGGCTCAAATAAGAATTATACCTGGGGATACCCCAAAGTTTAAATATGGTATCCCCTGTGATATTATGAGGAATTACTGTACATAAAACTGGTTGTCTTCCCTTAAATCGGAAAATAATATTATCTTGCCTAAATTCTCCAAAATGCTTCGCTCTGCAGTATCCTATAGTGGACATAGGTTTCCTGACCAATGAGCACTAAAAGTAAGTGTGTGTGACTCACCTATGTTGTTATCAAAATGGAAATCCCTGAAGCCCACCAGTTAGAATAACATGTCAGAATGTCAGATTTTTGGAATATATAGGTTTTCTGTAAGGTTATTAGGCATTGATTCCATTTTAAAAATAGATATCAATATATTTAGATGACCTATTTCTCCTATATTTTAGTATTAATAGATTGTGTCTTTTAATTCATCCAGTTGGTCTAAGTTACCAAGTTTGTGGGTTATGGAGATTGTAATATTCTTTATTACTTTATCATCCATGGGCTGTCTAATATAAAGGCCTCTTTTAATTCTTCTATTATTAGGTTGGTGCCAAAGTAATTGTGGTTTTGGACCGTGAATTTTAAATTTTTATAATTAGGCTGCAACACATCTTTATTAATCAAAATAGAACCCATTACAATGGACTGAACACAGTGGCTCACGCCTGTAATCCCAGCACTTTGGGAGGCTGAGGCAGGCGGATCAGGAGGTCAGGAGTTTGAGACCAGCCTGACCAACATGGTGAAATCCCGTCTCTACTAAAAATACAAAAAGTAGCCGGGTGTGGTAGCATGTGCCTGTAATCCCAGCTACTCAAGAGGCTGAGGCAGGAGAATCTCTTGAGCCCAGGAGGCAGAGGTGGCAGTGAGCCGAGATTGCACCTTTGCACTCTGGCCTGGGCGACAGAGTGAGACTCGGTCTTAAAAAAAAAAAAGAAAAAAAGAGAGAAACCATTACATTGAACACATTTTTGCCAATGAGAAATAAACTTGTTTATTCCCTGCTTTCAGGGTTCGATGAACTCTTGGAAAGCATTTTCTTCATCCTGCTGGTTGTGTAAGTGTTTTCCCTGCAAAAAGTTGTCAAGATGCTTAAAGAAGTGGTAGTTGTTTGGCAAGAGGTCAGATGAATATGGCAGATGAGACAAAACTTCATAGCCCAGTTTATTCAACTTTTGAAGCCCTGGTTGTATGACAGGTGGTCATGCATTGTGGAGAATTGGGCCCTTCATGTTGACCAGTGCCAGCTCCAGGTGCTGCAGTTTTCCATGCATCTCATCGATTAACTTGGCATACTCCTCAGATGTAATGATTTCACCAGGATTCAAAAAGTGTAGTGGATCAGAAGACCGGCAGCTGACTGCCAAACGGTGACCATGACCTTTTTTTGGTACAAGTTTGACTTTGGGAAGTGGTTTGGAGCTTTTTCTCAGTCCAACCAGTGAGCTGGCTGTTGTATGAAATCCACTTTTTGTGGCATGTCACAATCTGATCAAGAAATGTTTCAATGTTGTTTCATAGAACAAGAGAAGATGACACTTCAAAAGGATGATTTTTAAAATATTTGCTCAGCTGATGAGGCATCCACTTATCAAGATTTTTCAGCTTTCCAATTGGCTTCAAATGCTGGATGACTGTAGAATGGTCGACATTCAGTTCTTCGCCAACTTCTCGTGTATCTGTAAGAGGCTTGAATTCAGTGGTTGCTCTCAATTGGTCGTTATCAACTTCTGGCCCAGAGCCTGGGGCTGAGGCTGCCATGACCACCCTGTTCTCTTCCTTCTGGGTCCCCAGGAAGCTCACAGGACTGAATGATTCCCACAAAATACAGTGGCCAGGATGGGAGGGCTGGAGGTCAACTACCCCTCACCCCTGTCACCACAACCAAGAGGCCCCCATGGAGGTTGGCCCTGAGCTGTGGGTCCCTGTGGGATGCAGGCTCCCACAGAAACTTCAGGGGATGAGCATGGGTCCTCCTGGCTGACAGAGCCTGGTGGGCACTGGGTGTGTGGGGCCTGTGTAGGTAGATTGGACAGCACTGGGCCTTGCCAGGGAGCCGGGGACTGGTGTGGCCAAAGTGGGCAACAATATGTTGCCAGAACCAAAACTACAGTGCAATCAGCCCAGCTGGTAGGGAGAAGGAGGCCTGCCTAGCAGGACCATCCACCACTGTCCTGGCCCCAAGTCCAGACTGCCTGCCTGTACTGGACATTGCCTGGTCCAGGAGGCCTGGGCATGATGGTCACGTGGTGTGTCCCTGGGTTCCAGGCCTTGGTGGTCCCTTGGCAGCTGAGCATCCTCTGTGCAGGAGGAGGGCCCACGGTCCACTGTTTGCATCGGCCCCTGGGGGTGTGCCCTCACCCCAGCTTCTCAGTGCACAAGGGGGCATGACCAGGGCTCCTCACCTGCTGTGTGGCTCTAGCTCTGAACAGTTCACTGGGTGACTCTGACAGCTTCCTCCCCAAAGCTTGGGTCCTCCTCTTTGGGAATGGGGTGTCCCAGGCCCCAGCAGGCAGGAATCAACCCCCAGCTCCTCTGGTGGGCCCTCCTGGGCTTTCTTACCTACTGGCTTGTGAGACCCGTTTGGCCAAACGTGGTGTCCTATTTTTATTTTGGCCTTTTTCTTAGTGTGTGTTTTCTGGAACTACTGCTGTGTAGATCTTCTATATGAGTTTTAGGTAGAGAATCTTGCCCACCCAGAGGTCCCCTACCCCAGAGAGCCTCCACTTCAGCCCCCCCGGGCTGGTCCTGCCTGTGCTCCGCTTGGTGTGAATGTTAAGTGTGATGGATCCACATGGCTGCTTGACCCTGCATCTCCTTCCTTCTTGTTGCTGAGGCCAGTTCTGTTCTCTCTTTCTCCACCTGAGCTGCACTTGAAGCCAAGATGAAGGATGGGAAGTGGTTGCTACGAAGGACCCTCCTGCAGCGAATCCGCTGTGAGGAGGCTGCGCTGGCCCGACCTGTCATTTACTTCTCTAAACTCATTCCAGAGGTCGGCAAGGGGCGGCCTGTCCCCGCCTGCTCTAGTCGCCCATGAATCAAGAATGGATTTTACATTTCCAAATGGTTGAACAAATAAAAAAATAACACTTCATGACACTGAGAAATTTCCATGTCCATAAGTAAAGTTTGATGGGGGTGCGGTCATGCCCATCTCTTCACAGGCCACCTGCAGAAGGCTGCTGTCGTGCAGCCATGGCAGAGTTGCATGCTTGAGGCAAAGATCAGTTGGCAAAGCTGAAAATACTGACTCCTGGCTCTTTAGGGAAACAGTTTCCAGTCCCTGGTATAAGGGCTGTGTGGCAGAACCCCAGGATCTTGGTCAGCTTGTTCCTCACTCAGGGCCTGCTGCGGCCTTCGCTAGTATGTCTGCAAAGTCTGCGTGCTATGGTGCCTCTCATGGGACTTTGAGCTCTGTCGCTAGATTTCAGGGTATCTGCCTCATGGTCATCTGTCTCACCAACAGAGACCCTGTGGCCAGATTCAAAGTAGCAGGAACAGTTGGTCTTTGGCAGCAAGGATACCTTAGAGCTGAACTGCCACCCATCCTGAGGTGGTCCCATGACACCCACTGTCTGAGTCAAAGTTGGGGCAGAGCTGGTGTCCTGAACTGCCCTGCGATGTGGATCATAATAGCCAGTGGGGAGAGGGGTTGCTATTACTCCCCATATCGCGGGGAGTGCCTCACCCCCTGAGATGTGGATCGTAATAGCCAATTACTCCCTCCTGCAATGTGTGTCCATTATTAGCAGTCTCTTTTGTTCAGGATATTAGGAACAATTTCACAGGTTGTGTGTACACAGCCTGCGATAGGAGAATGAATACCATCCTCTGCACCTCCGGATATTAGGAACCATATCACACAATGGGTGTACACTTTTTGGGAGATTTGGGATAATGTCGTCCTGTGTTTCCCTGAATATTCGGAGAAATATTACAGGGTGGCTGTACACCCACTACTCTCTTGGCAGGAACATCATACTTTACCTACTGGAAATTAGGAGCAGTATCACAGACTGGGTGTCAAGCCACTGTCATACTGGAAGTAATATCATGCTCTCTACCACAAGTAATGAGGAACAATATCACAGCGGGTGTGTACCTTCTCCGGTAGTGGGAGTAGTATCATCATCTCTTCCTTTAGATGAGAGAAACAATATCACAGGGTGGGTGTACAATCCGTGTGTTTTTGGAAGCAATGTCATTCTCTCTTCTTCTAGGTTTTACGACTCATATCACAGGTGGGGTGTATACCCCTTGTTATATTGGATGGAATCTCATTCTCTTTCAACATGTAACTTTAGAACAATATCCCACGGGGGGTGTCCATCCCTTCAATATTGGTACTAATACCATATTCTCCTTTCCTAGATATGAGAAACAATATCACAGGAGGGTGTACACCCCTTGCAATGTTGGTAGTAATGTCATCTCTCCCCTCTGGTTATTAAGGACAAAATCCCAGGGTGGCTGTACGGTTCCTACTTTATTGGGAGTTATATCATCCACTCACCCCCTGGATATCAGGAACCATATCAGAGAAGAGGTGTCCACCCCCTTCGATATTGTCAGCCATATCATCTTCTTCCTGCTTGGATGTTAGGAATGATACCCCGGGGCTGGCTGCGGTGTACACCCACTGCGATATTGAAAGTAAAAACAGCCTCTTTCCCGCTAGATATTAGGAACTATATCACAGGTGTGTGTGCACCTTCTTGGATATTGGTAGTACTCTCAGCCTCCACCTCGCTGCATATTAGGAACAATATACGGGGGGCAGGGTGGTTACACGTCCTGCAATGTTGAGAGCAATATTCTTCTCTTTCCCCTGTACATTAGGAACCACATAGCAGGGGTCTGTATGCCTTCTGCGATATTAGGATTAATGTTATCCTCTCCCCCACTGAATGTCAAAAACAATATCACAAAAGGGTGTACACCCCCTGTGATATGGCCAGTAGTATCATCGTATCTACCTTTGGACACTAGAAACAACATCACAGAGGGTGTGTATGCTCCCCTGCGATATTGGGCATAATGTTATCCTCTCTTCCCCTAGATATTAGGAATGATATCCCTGGTGGTGGGAGGTGGAGTACATTAAGAACAACATCATTGGGTGGGTGTACACCCCTTGCGATATTGGGTGTAGTATCATCCTCTCTTCCCTAGGATATTAAGAACAATAACACAGGAGGGGTGTACAGCCCCAGCCCCTGCGTTCTTGGGAGCAATAGCATCTTCTCCCCCTCTCGATATAAAGAACAATATCCCAAGGTAGGTGTACATCCCCTGGGACATTGGGCGTAATGTCATCATTTCCCAAAGTGGATATTGGGCATAGTGTCCCAGAGGGGTGTACACCTTCTTCGATATTGGGAGTAATATCATCTTCTCCCCTCAGGGTCGTAGGCAAAATATTGAAGGGGTTTTACAACTCGTGCGATATGGTCAGTAATATCATCCTCTCCTCACCTAGATGTTCAGAACTATATTACAGACGGTTGCATACTTCTTGCAATATTGGGAGTCATATCATCCTCTCCCACTCTGGATATAAGGAACAACATGACCGAAGGGATGGACACACACTGCAAAAGTTTCAATAATGTCATCCTCTATCCCCTGGCTATTAGGAATAACATCATAGAGGGGTGTACACTTTCCTCGATATTGGGAGTAATATCATCCTCTCCCAGCTGGATATCAGGAACAAGTCTATTAATTATTAATATTAATAACTATAGTAAAAAATAATAACAATTGTCAATATTAATAATCACAATAAAGATAGTATAAATTAATATTGGTAAAAAATATTAACAATTAGTATAACAATTAATCATAATATCAATATTAACAATAAAATAATGATATCAGCAATTAATGTTACTTATATCAATACTAAGTGATGTTGGTAATAAAATAATAATTAATATTAAGAACTAATAATATTGTTAAATGACATTAATATTACTAATTATTTTCAAGTGTGCATAATCATATATTTAAAATAATTATCCATAATTAATAATGATATCGTATTAATTGTGTCATTGATAATTATTAAAATCGACATAGATGTTTAATAATCATATTATTACTCCTAATACCACAGGGGGTGTACACCTACCTGTGATGTTGTTCCTAATATCCAGGGACAGAGAACATGATTTTAGTTTTAATATCATAGTAGGTGTGCAATCACCCTGTGCCACTGATGCTAATATCTAGGGGGTAGAGTATGACATGAATCCCAACATAGCAATGAATGGAAAGCCACCCAGTGATATTGCTCTTAATATTCACAGAAGAAGCGTATGATATTACTCCCAATATCACAGGGAGGGTACAGCTCTTCTGTGATATGGTTCCTAGTATCCAGAAGGGGAGAGGATGTTAATAATTCCAGTATCACAGGCTGTGTTCACCCGTCCTGTGATATTGTTATTTATATCCTGGAAGGGAGAGGATGATATTACTCCCCATAGAGCAGGAGGCATACACCTAGCCTGGGATATTGTTCCTAATATCCATGGAGAGGAGAGGCTGATATTACTTCCAATATGGCAGGGGGTGTACATCCACCCTGTGATATTCTTCTTAATATTCCAAGGCCAAGAGGTTGATATTACTCCCAGTATCACAGACACTGTACACCCCTGTGTGATACTCTTCCTGATATCCAGAACGGGAGAAGATGGTTTTAATCCCCATATCACAGGAGGTGAACACACACTCTGTGATATTTTTCCTAATATGCAAGGGGAGAGAGGATAATATTATTCCCAATATTGCAGAAGATGTACACATGTCCCCACGTGATATTGTCCTTAATAATCCAAGGCACAGAAGATGATGTTACTCCCAATATCACAGAAAGTGTACATCCACCAGTGATGTTGTTCCCATGATCCAGGAGGGGAGAGGATGATATTACTTTCAATATTGCAGGGGGTGTATACGCCCCCAGTGATACTGTTCCTAATTTCCACCGGGGAGAGGATGATACTACTCTCAATATCGCAGGGATTAAAAACATGGGGGTGTACAGTGTCTGTGATACTAGGAGTAATATCAACCTCTCGGCCTTGGAATAGAAAGAAGAATATCACAGGGTGGATGTACACCCCCTGCCACATTGGGAGTAATATCCTCTCCCTTCCCAGATATTAATAACAATGTCACAGGGCCGGTAAACACAGTCTGTGACACTGGAATTATTATCATCCTCTCCTCTTCCGGATATTAGGAATCATAACACAGAAGAGCTGTACCCTCCCTGCGATATTGGGAGTAATATAATACACATCTTCCGTGAATATTAAGAGCAATATCACCGGGTGGCTATCTATTCATTGCAATGTTGGGAGTCATGTCATACTCCACTACACTGAATATTAGGATCTGTGTCACAGGGTGAGCATACACTTATTGTGATATCAAAACTAAAACCATGCTCTCCCTCCCTGGATATTAGGAATGACATCACAGGTAGCTGTATACACACTGCAGTATTAGGAGTAATAATATGATTAATTATTAAACATCAATGACCGATTTTAACAATTATCGATTATACTAATAATTAATAGGATACCATAATTAATTATGGATAATTATTTTAAATATATGATTATGTATGCATAAAATTAATTATCAATATTAATAACATTTAGCAATGCTAGTAGTTCATAATATTAATCATTATTTTATAACCAACATCACTTAGTATTAAGTAACAATAATTGCTGATATCATTTCATTACTAATAGTGATATTGCTACTGTTACTACTAATTGTTAAAACATTTTTAAACAGTATTAATTTTTACTATCTTTATTGTGATTATTATTGTCAATGATTACTATTAATTTATATTATATTTAATAATAATAATAATTAACAGACTTGTTCCTGATATCGAGCTGGGGGAGGACGATGTCAGGTGGGGAAGCTTCGTGCAGGTTCCCCATGACAGGGGGAAAAGCAATGGAATCCAAATACTGGTCCTTACTTGGGAAGCTTAGAAGATCACTGTGAGGACGGGAAGGTTGGCACATGAGGGAAGGTGCAGAGGTGGAAAGGGCACAAGAGTTCCACTTATTTATCACAAAACACAGAATGGGAATGGGCCAGAGACTGAACTCTTCCTGTCTCCTAGGGAAAACTGGATGCATGGCCTGAACTTTTTCTCTTCTGCAGGCAATAAGACCAACAGAGGAAGGCTCAATTCCAGACCTTTTCTGGGAATCCTTTGGAGAAGCCGCTGTCAGATCGAAAAGAATCCACGGAATCTTGGATTTATCTGAGAGTGAGTGTCACTCTGGGTCCCTGTTCTTTGCTCCACTAGGTCACTCTGGTTGATTTCCTTTCAGGTTCCTGTGTGCGTGAGGGGATCGGGGAACCCCTCTTCCCTGCCTTCTTGGGGTCAGGGACTCCACGATCCTCCCAGGTCCATTTGATTCCAGGTGAAGGCATCTGAAGGTGCCGTATTTGCTGTTGCTTTCTGTCTGTGCAATGATGGCAAGCCTGCCAACAACATCTTCCTAGCGGCATGAGGAAATTAGTCTCTCAGAGGCCCCAAACATGGAGGAGGCTCACCCCAGGAACATGCATGTTTTCAAAAAAGACGTCCTGGGAACCTTTGAGCCACCAACCTGCCTTCAGAAGGGCATTAGTCCGTCCCACTTCACGGAAGGCTGAGTGGAGGCGCTTTGATCCAGTGAATGCCCAAGACACAGTCTTTAGAAAAATGGTATTCTTAGACCATAGCTCGAGAGTGCATTTTTCATGGGTCTTGTCCCGATCAGCACTCACGTTGAGGATCTGTCCCTACTTCCAAGGACCGCCTGTCCATGCCGTATTAAGAATTTCCTGCTGGGTGCACCTCGTCATTGGATGTGGTTGATTTCCATGTTGGCTCCATGCCGAGGAACCTCTAACGTGTGTGGTCTCCTTTCTTTCAGGTTGCAAGCAGGCCAATGCCGGTGCACACAGCCAATAAGAGGCCACGCGTGGACCCTACCCTCACTGATGGCTCAGCTACCAAAATGTCTGACACGGTATCCGTCTTGGCTTCGCTGTCTCCCCTCAGAAAAGCCAGTCCGAGCTCCTCGTCAAGTCTCCGACGGAAGGAACGAGAGACAGGGGCTGTGGCCGACATCCCTCAGCCGGGAGTCAGGCAGCAGGGCCCGGAGCCTCTCGTCGTGGTGAAGCCGACACACAGCAGGCCTCAGGGTGGCCGCCGAGAAGTTCCCCAGGCTGCCTCCAAGCCCCACGGCCTGATCCGGGTCATCAGCCCCCAGGCACAAGACAAACGTCCTGCGGTGACCTCACAGCCCTGCCCACCAGCCGACACACACAGCTTGGGCCTCGGCTCCAATCTCAGTTTCAGGCCAGGAGCCAAGAGACCTGCCCAGGCTCCGACTCAGGCTTGCCTGAACTTCCCCAAGAAACCGAGAACGGGTCCCTTCCAGATGCCCGAAAATGCCATCCAGGGAGGTGAGCTGGGGGCCCCGGAGACTCTCCAACCTCCGCCAGCTGCAACCGAACTCAGACCAAGTCCGTCGCCCCAGATGAGCAGGGGGACACCCGCCCAGGTGCCCAGCAGCGACCGGCAGCCTCCGCGCAGCAGACCTTACCTGCCTACTGCCCAGGCCTGCACCATGTCCCATCACCCAGCGGCCAGCCACGATGGGGCCCAGCCTCTCAGAATGCTCTTCCGGAGACTGGAAAACGGATGGTGGAGCTCCAGCCTCCTGACAGCTCCCTCGTTTCCCTCTCCTGAGGAGCCGGGAGACTTCCTCTCTCACAGCCCTTACGTCTCAGAGAAGTCTGAGGCTCCCTGTGTTCCTGTCCCACTGAGTGTCCTCTATGAGGACCTTCAGGTTTCCTCCTCCTCAGAGGACAGCGATTCTGACCTGGAGTGAGACTACAGGTGGCCGGGGCTCCATTGCACCCAGCTCCCGTGACTTGGAGGGGTCTGTGGGACTGAGGAGCACGGAGCAGAGAGCAGACTGTGTGTGGTGACTCCCAAGCTCCCCGGCTGTGGTGCTTCTGTGGATGTTGGAGCCCAGGCCAGGCAGGGACCACATGCAGAGACTCTGCCTCATCGAATTCTGGTGAGGGACATTGTAGTTCGCAGGGCTCTCCGGAAACCCGCCACCAGAAGCTTCTGTGCCAGTGATTCGTTGCCTCAGAAACTGGGTGACGGCGACGCGCGGGAGTCAGACTTCCGCTGTGATGTCAGTAGGAAACTGGGGAATGACTGTGTGTTTGCTCTCTAGATGGCTGAATCAGGGAACAGTTAGGGAACCCTGAGAGATGCAGGCCTTCAGCTGTGCCCCGCCCTGACAGCAGTGTTTTGGACGCTGTGAAGCGTTCTGCGCATAGCGTTCTTGGGGTGTTTCCTCAGCCTGGAAAATTGGGCTCTGGAATGCCGTTGGAAATAGGTGTGTTTAATTTGTTTTGAAGTGAATAAAATTCTCAAAAAGATGACGTACTCTCTTTTGACTTTCATTCCGTGTTTGTGTGTAACTGATTTTCCAAGGGCTTGAAAATGTCTTGACTTGTCAGTAATCCAAGTCATTATGTCTCCGAAACAGAGTTGACTGAGGGGACCGCAGGTCTTCGCAGGACCTGTGACTTCTTAAACATCCACAGGGGCAAGAGAACCTCAGCCCCACTCTACCAACACGCACCTAGTCAAATTCCACCAAGTGAATCTCACGCACGCTAACACGTGGGGAGCGTTGCTTGCACCACGAGTCCCCATTTGGCTCAACGCGATGCCACGTGTGGGGTTCAAACTGTGACGGCCCCCGTGAAGTGGTTTCCGGATGTGCGTATGAACGAGGCACACTTTCATTCGCCAAGTAGAACCCAGTAAAGCTGAAGTAAACTCCCAGATTTGGGATGTACTTCAGAGGTAGAATATTCGTCCCGTCTTCTTTCCGGATGCCTGAGCACCGGGCCTTTCCATGCTTCTCCCCCGATCCTAAGAGTAGCTGAGGTCGAGACTCACTGAAAGCTCTAGGTAAAGATATCCCACCATGCACAGGCTATCTCCGTTCTCTGACCTGGGAACAACTCTGACCAGGATTCCACATCTAGGAGGCCTGGGAACTGAGTGGGATTTTCTGAGCAATGCCAAATGGCTGCTCCCTTTCCGCCGCCGTTGAGGGTCGTTACCTTGGTTGTCCAGATCACCTAGAAACTATCAGTATCCAGAATCAACAAGATCAACTCTCTGCTCCTCTGACAGCAGAAGGAGCATGACCAAAATGAACCAAAGAGCGTGGCAGGAAAGGATGTGACCGCAAAGCTCAGAGAACAGCCACAGGGGGATGTAAGCAGGCGTTCCCACCTGATCATGAATAATTAATGAAGCGCCAATCCAGGGGGAATCGAGTTTCAGCAGGTGCAACTCATCCAACGGGAGATCGCCGGAGGGCCAACAAGATTCAGCAACTGAGAGTCGGGTGTAGTGTCAAGTGGGACGCGACTGGTTCCAAAGCTCTAGAAGCCCATGGGGTCACTTGGACCACGTGAGAAAATGCCCCCAGTGTGCTGGTTCAGCATTCTGACTCCTGCCTGTCTCTTCCCGCCCAGGGAACGTGGACCCTAACTTGTGCAGGTGCAGATGACGAAGAGCAGAATGAGGGGACGCGGCACCCAAGTTCCCCGACAAGAGAGTTCCACAGAAAGTCCGCTGGATCTTCGCAAATCCAGAGAAATGGCAACGGGACCCAAGGACATAGAGCCCCACCGGTGTCCTGGAGACTCTTCAGGCATAACGCCTGGAGCCGCAGGACGAGCTGAAAAAGGAGCCAGGCACCGAAGGACAAAGCGGTGTTGACGTTCTTCATCTGGGTTTCCCAGTGCGGTCCAATTCACGGTGGTTTCCAAGGGCCTCCTGGAGGAGAAAACACGTGAGGGTGTGGTCAGGGTTTTCTGCTGACACACTTACCGTGGGGAAGAAGGAGAAGCTCTGAAGATGGATAACGACCGAGATTGCATGTCGAAGTGTACCTCCTTGATGACACTGAGGCCTACGTTGAAATAGAGTGAATATGGTCCAATTACACTGTGTCTATTTTAGCACCTTGTTTAAAAAAAAAAAAAAAAAAAGATGTAAAACAAGACAGGGGTACGTGCACCAGTAGTACATACCTGACGGGAAACATCTATTCTTCAAAGCTTGCGGCTGTACAGGTAGGTTTTAGAATGTCTGTCCATAGTGAACATCGTCTTAGAGGGGGCTGGGCAAACAGAGCTTTCCAGGTCATGTAATGGGATTCAGTTGATTAGGTTAGGGTCCGTTTCGCGTCAGGGGTCCAGAGGCAGTATAAAAGGCAGCCTGGAAAGCAAAGGTCCCTCTCTGCCCCTTCCTCCGGCTTCCTGAAGGCTGCACCGCTTCCAGCAGGGCTGCTCCGGCACCTGCCCATCTGAGCGCCAGCGCACCTGTTCATCTGAGCGCCAGCCGAGGAAAGAAAGTAGACCTGTAATTTCAGGTAAGTTTCCCTGAACGACTGTTTGTTTCGCCTAATCCCTGAGGAGTTGGGGGAAAAGAGACAAAGGAGAGTGAAAGAAACAGATCACACTGGGGCTCGCTGATGGGGTAGGATGTGTTCTCCTTATCCGTAATTCTTGGAACAGAAAGCGAGAAAACATTTCCATCTCCGTGCCCGGGATAAGAGCCAGATGGAAATGCAAAAAGAAATGTACTCCAGCACGCTGAATTGGTGGGTAAATGGAAAAAGAACTTTGGAAAAGGGGTGGTTTGCCCTTTAGCCATGCAAGAGATTCATATGCCACTTGTTCAGCGTTTGTTTAGATGAATTCGTATGGCGTGTGTAAAATACCAGAAAAATAAATAAAGAGGGGCTGGAGCTAAAGCCAAAAAGACAGAGCAGGAAAGACCATCACCTGCTAGTGTGGTAGAGAGGGAGATAACTTCTCTCGATGAATTTGTGTTTGGAAGTTGCCTAGTGAAACGGCAAGAGTAGCGATTTGAGTTATGATAGGAAGCATCCCTTATCCCTGACTTCAAGCAGACCTGCCAAGGGGTGACATCGGCCATGCCCTGTAGCTTCGATTCTTTTGTCCCTCAGGGGAGAGAGAATCATTGTGTCTTCTACTGGAGTGAATGGTGAGAGACCTAAGTCCAGTCTCCAGAATCAGTTGTTTGGGTGGGATTGAAATCTCAACTCCAACTCCACATACCTAGGCCGTGGGCCGTGTGGCAGGCCAGGTTTACTCTTGGACCAGGTGGTCACGGCAGAGGAACACACAATATCTGAGGATGCACACACCACATTGTGATCCACAGATTTGACCGACGGGTGGTGAGGTCTCCTCATGACCACACCGTCATGGAATTAGCTGGGGGTTTCTTGTGGGTGTGTGAATATCCAGTGTGCCTAACCATCGCTTTTCGTGTGTTTGTGTGTGATTCAGGTGACCCAACCATCAACCCCGGAACAAGGCGGCCATAAAACGCCCAGGAGACGAAGATGATGGCACGTCGTGACCCCAAAAGTGGGGCAAACAGACTCGTGAGAGCCCAGACCCTCCAGAAGCAGCAGAGGGCCCCAGTTGGGCCAAGGGCTCCCCCACCCGATGAAGAGGATCCCAGGGTACGTCTAGCCCTGGAATCTTTTGGGTATCGAGGGGGGAGGAGCGGGCGAGTGTCACACGGTCCTCAGAGACTGGGTTGGATTCCAAAGAGTTCTGCCAGCACCACCCGGGTTGCTTTTCCCATCCAAGGTGGGCCTGGCTTGGGACCTCCTCCCCGGCCCGACAGGTCCCTGGAGAGACTCTTGGGAGCAACCTCCCTTTCCACTCAGAATCCTGTGTAGCCAGGTTGGGCTGTGCTGTGGACATTGGGTTCACCATCGTCCCCGCTAGAACCCTGAGTCCTTCCTTTGAGAGTTCCTCCGTCACATGGGCTTTGGGAGGGAACATCGTAACCGAACCCTCCCTCCACTTCAGGGCCCCCATGCCGGTGTCCCCTCTTTGGAATCCTCACTCAGTTCTGAATTCACAGTCCGTCTCAATGTTGACATTGGATCACTGCCTGTGGCTTCAGCTCATTCACTGACATCACTTCCTTTCCACCCACAGATCAAGTGCAAAAACTGCGGGGCCTTTGGGCACACGGCCAGAAGTACCAGGTGCCCCATGAAGTGCTGGAACGGAGCCCTGGTTCCCCAGACCTTTGGGAGAAAGGAAGGGAAGGAAAACCTGAAACCATGGAAGCCCCAGGTTCGAGGGAACCCTGGGCCCTTGAACAAGGAAAAGGGAGAGAAGGAAGAGAGACCGAGGTGAGCAGTGGGAGGGGTTTTCACCATCCTTAGGGTACTGCCACCTAAGGACACGGTGTCTCTGCACCTGCACACCGTGTGCCTTTCCGTCTCCGGGACAGGGAAGGAACGCTGCAGAGAAACAGACCAGAGCTCCGTGTCCTCCTGGGTTCCCCACCCAGGAGCTCCTTTGGCTCTGGGAGATTCAGGGACGGGGGAGAGGCGGGGCCGCTTCGTGCAGGTTCCCCATGACAGGGGGAAAAGCAACGGAATCCAAATGACAGTCCTTACTTGGGAAGCCTAGAGGGCCACCGGCAGGATGGGAAGGTTGGCACATGAGGGAAGGTGCAGAGGCGGAAAGGGCACAAAAGTTCCATTTATGTATCACAAAACACAGAACGGGACTGGGCCCCAGCCAGGGTTCTCCCTGTCTCCTGGGGAGAACCGGGGGGCAGGGCCTGAACTTTTTCTCTTCTGCAGGCAACAAGACCCGCAGAGGAAGGCTCTCCTCCAGATCTTTTCCGGGACACCTCCGGAGAAGCAGCCGCCAAATCGAAAAGCATCCATGGAATCTTGTGATTATCTGAGGGTGAGTGTCACCCTGGGCCCCTGGTCTTTTTCTCCTCTAGGTCACCCTGGTTGATTTCCTTTCAGGTTCCCGTGTGCGTGAGGGGATCGGGGAACCCCTCTTCCCTGCCTTCTTGGGGTCAGGGACTCCACGATCCTTCCAGGTCCATTTGATTCCAGGTGAAGGCATCTGAAGGTGCCGTATTTGCTGTTGCTTTCTCTCCGTGCAATGATGGCAAGCCTGCCAACAACATCTTCCTAGTGGCCTGAGGAAATTAGTCCCTCAGGGGCCCCAAACATGGAGGAGGCTCACCCCAGGAACATGCATGTTTTCAGAAAAGACGTCCTGGGAACCCTTGAGCCACCAACCTGCCTTCAGAAGGGCATTAGTCCGTCCCACTTCACGGAAGGCTGAGTGGAGGCGCTTTGATCCAGTGAATGCCCAAGACACAGTCTTCAGAAAAATGGTATTCTTAGACCATAGCTCGAGAGTGCATTTTTCATGGGTCTTGTCCCGATCAGCACTCACGTTGAGGATCTGTCCCTACTTCCAAGGACCGCCTGTCCATACCGTATTAAGAATTTCCTGCTGTGTGCACCTCGTCATTGGATGTGGTTGATTTCCATGTTGGCTCCATGCCGAGGAACCTCTAACGTGTGTGGTCTCCTTTCTTTCAGGTTGCAAGCAGGCCAATGCCGGTGCACACAGCCAATAAGAGGCCACGCGTGGACCCTGCCCTCACTGATGGCTCAGCTACCAAAATGTCTGACACGGTATCCGTCTTGGCTTCGCTGTCTCCCCTCAGAAAAGCCAGTCCGAGCTCCTCGTCAAGTCTCCGACCGAAGGAACGAGAGACAGGGGCTGTGGCCGACATCCCTCAGCCGGGAGTCAGGCAGCAGGGCCCGGAGCCTCTCGTCGTGGTGAAGCCGACACACAGCAGGCCTCAGGGTGGCCGCCGAGAAGTTCCCCAGGCTGCCTCCAAGCCCCACGGCCTGATCCGGGTCATCAGCCCCCAGGCACAAGACA
Source organism: Macaca nemestrina (assembly GCF_043159975.1). NCBI lineage: Eukaryota > Metazoa > Chordata > Mammalia > Primates > Cercopithecidae > Macaca > Macaca nemestrina. Next base: position 488,264 of record NW_027257558.1, read on the forward strand.
AACGTCCTGCGGTGACCTCACAGCCCTGCCCACCAGCCGACACACACAGCTTGGGCCTCGGCTCCAATCTCAGTTTCAGGCCAGGAGCCAAGAGACCTGCCCAGGCTCCGACTCAGGCTTGCCTGAACTTCCCCAAGAAACCGAGAACGGGTCCCTTCCAGATGCCCGAAAATGCCATCCAGGGAGGTGAGCTGGGGGCCCCGGAGACTCTCCAACCTCCGCCAGCTGCAACCGAACTCAGACCAAGTCCGTCGCCCCAGATGAGCAGGGGGACACCCGCCCAGGTGCCCAGCAGCGACCGGCAGCCTCCGCGCAGCAGACCTTACCTGCCTACTGCCCAGGCCTGCACCATGTCCCATCACCCAGCGGCCAGCCACGATGGGGCCCAGCCTCTCAGAATGCTCTTCCGGAGACTGGAAAACGGATGGTGGAGCTCCAGCCTCCTGACAGCTCCCTCGTTTCCCTCTCCTGAGGAGCCGGGAGACTTCCTCTCTCACAGCCCTCACGTCTCAGAGAAGTCTGAGGCTCCCTGTGTTCCTGTCCCGCTGAGTGTCCTCTATGAGGACCTTCAGGTTTCCTCCTCCTCAGAGGACAGCGATTCTGACCTGGAGTGAGACTACAGGTGGCCGGGGCTCCATTGCACCCAGCTCCCGTGACTTGGAGGGGTCTGTGGGACTGAGGAGCACGGAGCAGAGAGCAGACTGTGTGTGGTGACTCCCAAGCTCCCCGGCTGTGGTGCTTCTGTGGATGTTGGAGCCCAGGCCAGGCAGGGACCACATGCAGAGACTCTGCCTCATCGAATTCTGGTGAGGGACATTGTAGTTCGCAGGGCTCTCCGGAAACCCGCCACCAGAAGCTTCTGTGCCAGTGATTCGTTGCCTCAGAAACTGGGTGACGGCGACGCGCGGGAGTCAGACTTCCGCTGTGATGTCAGTAGGAAACTGGGGAATGACTGTGTGTTTGCTCTCTAGATGGCTGAATCAGGGAACAGTTAGGGAACCCTGAGAGATGCAGGCCTTCAGCTGTGCCCCGCCCTGACAGCAGTGTTTTGGACGCTGTGAAGCGTTCTGCGCATAGCGTTCTTGGGGTGTTTCCTCAGCCTGGAAAACTGGGCTCTGGAATGCCGTTGGAAATAGGTGTGCTTAATTTGTTTTGAAGTGAATAAAATTCTCAAAACGATGACGTACTCTCTTTTGACTTTCATTCCGTGTTTGTGTGTAACTGATTTTCCAAGGGCTTGAAAATGTCTTGACTTGTCAGTAATCCAAGTCATTATGTCTCCGAAACAGAGTTGATTGAGGGGACCACAGGTCTTCCCAGGACCTGTGACTTCTTAAACATCCACAGGGGCAAGAGAACCTCAGCCCCACTCTACCAACATGCACCTAGTCAAATTCCGCCAAGTGAATCTCAGGCACGCTAACACGTGGGGAGCGTTGCTTGCACCACGAGTCCCCATTTGGCTCACTGCGATGCCACATGTGGGGTTTCACACGGATATCTGCACCGCAGTCCATTTCACAAAGGTAGAATAAACCTATTGGCTTTCTCTCGGTTTGTTGGATGCAAAAACCTGTAATGTTGTTGTTTTTTGGTGGTAGAATTTCACTCTGGAAAAGAAAATATTCTGAAAATGGAGGTTGTCCTAGATTGTATTTCAAGGTGAGTCTACTTGATGCTAGTGTAGCATATTTTGGCATATAATACATATGGTTATATTATATTTTGTCTATATTACTTCATTTTAAACAACCTTTTTGTGAAAAATGTCAGAGTTAGATATACCAATGTTAAATTTCTGATGACGTGTCCAGAAGCACTGTAAAATGCAGCCTAGAATGCAAAATTCCCAGCCACGTCTTTGTTGAAATCTCTGCAGAGCGACATTTCATCCAGGGGTTTTCAAGGTGCACTAGTGTGGCATGAGCTGGTCTTTGGCTTCCTGCTGAAGTTGGAATCGTGCAGATTGTTTAGGGGTGGTGTCTGCTTGTCCCATCTTTCCAGGTCATCATTAACCTTTCCTCGGCACCCACGTGGACTCAGAACTTACCTAGAGTCACAGGCAGGTCTGGGAAGCTGCCCTTGAGCCTTTGTTCAGTCCATGATGGTTCCATGCCTCTGATCTGCTGGGGCACATTCTGCAGAGGGCTGGGCTGGCATAAGCTGTCCCTGCCCTTCTGAAAATCACGGAGATTCCTGGTACCTGAAGCCACATAGAAATATCTGTGGAGTCTCAGGCAGGACAGGGATGTCATTCACAGGCTCCTGTTCTTCCACTTAATGGCCACAAGAGTGATTCCTAGGTTTCCTAATTAACTTCAAAACAATTTTGGTGACTTTGTTGTGTCAATGACCACTCCCGTTTCTGTGGCATCCAGTTTACCTGTAAGGTTTTTTGGGGATTATGTGGAAACTTGTGCATTTTTCCAGAGCCTCACTTCATCCTGGATGCTCTCAGCATGCACAAGCGGATCCATGCCTTGGTGGCATCTTGGAGCATCGCAGGAGACCCATTAGGTCTAGGAGGCACTAGGAGGTCCATCAGGAATTGGGCGGGCATGTGTCTGCCCATCTGTAGTGTGAACTTCTATTCACCTTCAGAATGCAGATTCTTCCTGAACTAATAAGTTATCTTCATCTTGGTGTAAGTAGCCACAAAAGAATAATTCATATTAACTACATTAGTAAAAATAACTGAAAATCAACACTGAAGATAATAACGACAATGTTATTTATTATAATATTGATAGTAATAATAAAACAAAGGCATTAGAGATTAGAGATTCCCTTAAGTGAAGGACAATGTGAAGATATAGGGATACATGAGTTGTTTGGACTCAGAGTCCAATGAGACCTGCTCCTCAAAGGCAAAGACAAGAAGCATAAGGAAAATACAAAGTTCATGGGTGACCACCTTGGCTACCTTGGAACTCATGTGGGAACACTGCAGGCAAAGTGTACCTTGTCTTGGGACTGCCCACCACCCAGCCCCCACTCACCTTCATGAGGTAGGACAGCAGGATAACGGAGAAGGAGTCCATGCAAGGAATGCAAGACTTGTGTCACACCAGATTCAAAGAAGCACTGCTTATGACAGATGTTTATCTCCTAACACTGTGTCACTTCTAACTGCCTGGCTGCATGTCTGCCCTCTGTTCTTCTTAGGTCACAGAAGGGACAGACATTACTGTCCACCCATCTGCATACAGAGCCATTGGAGGACGTTACCCTTGTTGCTTCCTCCTTGGAAAGGGGCAACATACATGGCAGATGCCATTCTCTGTCTCTTTGGAAAACTTTGCCAGCACATTTAAGGTTTTCTTCAGCCACAGAAAGCCACCTGCTTCAAAGTCTCACCCTCCACAAGTGGCAAGCCCACAATAATTAATGGAGGCACGGGTGCATAGGCTTTGCCATTTGATTCCGTTGGGACAAATGGGGAGGTCTTCTTAGCTGAACAGCTCTGTCTGTGCGGCCACTTGACAAAGTCAGGCTGCATTGCCATTAGACTTGTCCCTTTGCACGTAAGGCTTCCCTCCAATCCTTTCCACAGATGTGGATCCTGACATTACTTCCTAATAAACATCCTGCACACTAAACTTCATCTATATCCAGCTCCCTGGGAACCAAACCTGTGACAAAAGTGAAAAGTTTCTAGGGAAAATATGGTTTCCTTATCAGACAGGGATCAAATTCTCTGAGCTAGAAAATAAGGTAAAGTCTGATGCCATCTCATGATTTTTTTTATTAGGACATTACCACTGCCAGCAAGAATTATGTGCATCAATTCATGGGGACAAAAATCATATTGGAGTGGGATGAGGTTGTTGTGAGTTGAGGAGAAATTTTGATGAATGAACTTTACCCGCAACTTGAGTTCAGGAGAAGAGATGAAGATGAAAACAGCTGGAAATAAAAGTTGTCCAAAAACATTTTTCTGGTTTTTCAAAAATCAAATTTCAGGTTGGGAGACACTATGTTTAAATTCTAAAAGGATGTAGCATACTGAGAGGAAATAACTATAGATAAATTGTCCTTTTTGTAAATAATACACTTTATAGTATGACGGGAGACCAAGGGACACAACACAAATTTGGAGTTAAAGAAACTAACAGACATTCTCGATACTCAGCTGTTATGGCAGAGATGCCAGAATGATGGATGTCCATGTAGCAGTACTGTTTTTTTGTTTTTGTTTTTGTTTTTGTTTTTGTTTTTGTTTTTTGAGACAGAATCTTGATCTGTAACCAGGCTGGGGTGCAATAGTGTGATCTCAGCTCACTGCAATCTCCACCTTCTTGGTTCAAGAAATCCTCCTGCCTCAGCCTCCCAAGTAGCTGGGACTACTTGCGCACCACCACACTCAGCTAATTTTTGTATTTTTAGTAGAGATGTGGTTTCACCATGTTGACTAGGATGGTCTCAATCTCCTGATCTTGTGATCTGCCCCCCTTGGCCTCCCGAAGGGTTGGGATTAGAGGTATGAGCCACTATGCCCGGCCCATGTAGCAGTACTTTTGAACTTAATGGCTGAAAGCATCCACCTCCAAACTTATGTATTATATTTGCAAAAGAGTACAAACCATGTAATGAATTTTAAAGGGAGGACAAGCCTGTGGGAATTCAACAGCCATGGCAACGTTTTGAACTTCTTTTTATTAAACATGTAGGAAGTAAGTGAAGTTCAAGACCTAACAGAATTGCCAGGAATTATTTGAAGAATTACCAAGATGACTTAGACACTATGAAATCCTTACGATGCCTTCAGGTGGAGTTTCCTCCTGGAGCCAGTGATTTTAAGCCAGAGGCAAATGTCTCTGCAGGCATAAGAATTCGACCCAAATGTACTATTCAATTTTAAATGAGATGACAATAAAATTGTCGACTATATAGTAACAACTTTTTTTTTTTCTTTCAGACAGATTCTTTCTCTGTTGCCTAGGATGGAGTGCAGTGGGGCACTCTTGGCTCACTGCAATCTCTGCCTCCTGGGTTCAAGTGATTTTCCCATCTCATCCTCCTAAGTAGCTGGGATTATAAGCATGTGCCACCATGTCTGACTGATTTTTGTATCAGCAAAATTATTTCTAGGGTGGAGAGTTAGGGATTTTTATTCTCCCACATCCAAAAATATATTCTCCAAATGATCTGTCAATAGAAATAACTGATACCTATATTTGCTAACCTATCTTTTTCTGTCTTTAAATTCAGAACTAGAGTGTGGAAAAGTTATATTAAGAAGGTTCTCTCAATTTTCAACACGAGTGATGGGCTAGGCACTATTCTAGGTGCTACAGATACACATTAACATACCCACAATAGTTTTGCCTTATTACCTCCTACATTCTAATAATGCAACAAAAGAAAAGTATAGACTAGCTTTTTACTTTTTTGAGATGAAGGTTAATTCTGTCACCCAGGATGGAATGCAGAGGCAGGATCTCAGCTCACTGCAACCTCTGCCTCCCGGGTTCAAGCGATTCTCCTGCCTCAGCCTCCTGAGTAGCTGGGATTACAGGCATGTGCCACCATGCCCAGAAAATTTTTGTATTTTTCAGAAAGAATGCTTTCATTATGTTGGCCAGGCTGGTCTCAAACCCCTGGCCTCAAGTGATCCATGCACCTCGACCTTCCAAAGTGCTGGGATTATAAGCATGAGCCATAGTGCCCAGTCAAAGAGAATAGGTTTAAATAGAAAGCATGAAAACAAAAGAAATGTATGCCCATCAATTTTATACTGTATTTAGCCAGGTGCAGAAGATCGACTTGTAGTATTGTAAGGGAATAAGGTCAGTTCACATCTAATTGTTAGGACAAGTCACCAGAAACCAAAAGTTGGAGGAGTTGTATCTTTTGAGGTGGGTTGCATAGGCAAGCAACAAGTTGCTATCTCTCCAAAGTCCCAAATTGTTCTATTTCTCCTACTGTGGAAAAATGCATCTTCTACTTGATTTCAGTTTATATAGGAAAATGCTTAATAAAACTAATAGGGGTTCCTTCTAGGGACACAGCTAGACCACACATATACTGAATCTTGATTCTGGAAACACGTCTTGTACAATGTAATTGGATTTTCATGACAACAAAAATGTAACCCTGACACAATATTGGAGAGTCAAAAGGAAAGGACATTTCGGATTGAAATTTTTTATTTTAAAAATATGTCTTTGAGTTCTATTAACAATAGCTAAAACCTGGGAACAACTCAAACGTCTACGAGAGGAAATCGATAAACAAATTATATGCATATTATAGAGCAATATTGGGCAATAACGGGGGATGATCCACTCTATTAATCAACATCTTGGATCAATATAATCTTTCTCATCCTGAGTAGGGAAAGCTAAGCTAAAAAGTGTCCTATAATATAAATAAATGTACACAAAATTCTAGAACAGACAAACCTAATATAAGCTAAAAAAAATTCAGAAAAGCCAGGTGCAGTGGCTCATGCCTGTTACGCCAGCACTTTGTGAGGTGGGTGGATCACATGAGCTCAGGATTTTGAGACCAGCCTGGCCAACATGCTGAAGCTACTCCGTCTTTACCAAAAATACAAAAATTAGCCCAGTGTGGTATTGTGCGCAGGAACAGAAAACCAAATACTACATATTCTCCATTATAAGCGAGAGCTAAACATTGGGTTATACATTGTTTAGCTCTCACTTATATGGAAACAATAGACACTGGAGATTCTTAGAGGGAGGAGGGAGGGTTGGGTACAAGGCCTTAAAAACTGTCTATTGGGTATTATGTTCACTATGTGTGTGATGAGATCATTCATACTCTAAACCTCAGCGTCACACAATACATCCATGGAACAAACCTGCACGTGTATCCTCTGTGTATAAAATTAAAATTAAAAAACTAAAATGAACAAACAGATATGAGAAAGAATTTCTCAAAAGAGGAGATACAAATGGACGATATATATATAAACAATTCTTACCCTCTCTAGTCACCATGGGAATGCAAATGAAAACTACCATGAAATATCACCTCACACCTGTTAGAATAGCTATTATCAAAAAGATGGATGATAACAAGTGTTGGTAAGGATGTGGAGAAAAGGGAACCTTTGTATACTGGTGGTGGGAATGTAAATTAGTATGGCCATCTTGGAAAATAGTATGGAGGTTTCTCAAAAACTTAACAATAAAAATACTATTTTGTTCCAGCAATCCCACTTATTTTATATATATATAATATATAATGTATATGAAATCATTGAAATCATTATGTGAAAGAGATATCTGCACTCATATGTTCCTTTCAGCACTGTTCACAATAGTCAAGATATATGAAGAAGACACACATGTTATCATTCATTCACGGATGGATGAATTAACGTTTTATATATATATGTATGCACAATGCAAAATTATTCAGTATTATATAATAATGAAACCCTGTCATTTCTGACAGCGTCGATGGATCTGAAGGGCATGAAGTCATGTGAAATAAACCAAACACAGAATGACAAACATTGTATGATTTCACTTGTATTTGAAATCTCAAATACACTCAGAAGCAGAGAGTAGACTGGAGGTTGCCAGGAGCTGTGGTGTAGGTAAATGAGTAGGTGTGATTATAGTACAAAGTTTTAGATATACAAACATTAAGTTCAGGAGGTCTAATCTACAGCATAGTGCTTATAGCCATGAATGCTGTGTTGCATACTTAAAATATAATAGGAGGGTGAATTTTATGTTAATTGTTCTTACTAATAGAAATAATAATTAGAATGGGAGGGAGAACTTCAGGAGGTGATGATTGTGTTTACAATCTTGATAGTAGTGATGCTTTCACAATGTATCCTTATCCTCAAACTCACTGAGATATACACATTAAATAGGTACAGCTTTTTGAATGTAATGATATCTCAACAAAGTGTTTTTAAGGGGGGTTGGTTAAAAAATTTAAAAAGGAAGGGTAGATGTTCCTTTGCCCTTCTCCCACGCCTTTTTTCTCCCTGCTGTCTAGAATTCAGAAATAGTAGGTGGGAATTTAGCAGCCAAACTAGGGTATTTTCTAAAGTATAGCAGAGCAGATACCTGGAAGGGACCTGCATCCCTAAAGACATTAGAAAGTATCTGTACTAACCCTGAATGGTGTAACTACAGGTTAATTTTAAGTGAAAAAGAAATCAACTTCTGTCTTGTTTAAGCAACTTCATTCAGGCATTAATTTTATAAACATGTAGAAAATACATACTCCTTATGAGTAGAAACAATGTTTATAAATAAAACAATGGTGATAAATAAAAGAAAATAAAAAGCAGTGAAACAAAGTGGTTTCATAGCTATACATAGTTATTTTGTTGAAAGATTCTGCTGCTAATATTATTCAATATTTTTGTATGCTGGTGCAAGTAAGGAAATTTACATTGTCTAATAAAAATTATTTATCAATTTATAAACAGTAACCACTTCATAGAATGGGGCTAAGAATCTGCATTGCAAAATAACTTTCAGTTGATTTTATGCACAGTAATTATTGAGAATCCCAACAGATCTGGACCTACATAGGTGCTATCAAGACAAGGAAGAATATTTTCCTGACTGTATCCATACCTCCAGTTAGTAATAGATCTAGAGATTCAGAACTCAAATCCAGACCTCCTGCTTCCATGTGCAGTGGCCTTGCACCGTCCTGTTTCGCTTCACTTGTTGAAGAGGATTTGAGAATAAATGACCACATGATTCAACTCTCTCCTCAGCTCTGAGGAATATAGCCCTGTCCTGGCAAACAAGAAGCTCACACAGTAGTAGAGGAGGCAACTATACATTCACTAATCTAGCATACAAGCAGTAGGCACTGTACCATAAACAAGGCACTGTGGGGGTTCAGACCAGGAGCAAAGCAGGGATTAGCAGGGCTAGTAAAGTCTGGGAAGTGTTCACTAACAAAATGTCTTATCATTAACTAAACCAAATGGTTTCTCAACATGGCCTAATTAATTGTAACTTAATATAAATGCTTGGTTGGTTGTTCATAAACTTTAATCTTTTGCCAAAATATTTGTAGCATATGTTCCCATTTAACAAGGTTTTCTGGTCAAAACTGTGCACCCACATCTTTCTAATGAACTTAGTGTCCAATAAAACATGGACTTTCAGTCATCCCATGAAGGTGATTTTGCGTGCATAGTACATCTCTGTCTGTGAATATGCCTAATGAGGTATGGAAGGACACTTATTATCCAAACAAAGACATTCCACTGGTGCTAGAGAGCTACAGAGGGAAGTTTTTTCTGCCTACTGGAAATAAAGCCAAGCTTTCTTCTTCCTTCAGCAGTGAGGATTGCTCTCCTCCTCTTTATCATTCTCACACTCTCTTTTTTTTAATGGGCCAAACTCTACCAAATAACAAGATAAACTTTGTGTAAGCCTTGGTAAGAGCAGAGTGTCTGACATCTTATGGTGCTATAATACTCAAAGTAAAATCAAAATCACCTATGACCAGAAAAGGGAGTCACAGAAAATCTAGAAGACTTATTGGCCAAGAGACCTGCAGCCTCATAGTTCATTAGCTCTCCATAAGAACTCTCACGTGAAATGAAGCCAGTGTTGTTTCAAGTGCTTGAAACCCTCGTTACTCTACCTCTAAATGTGAATTAATTAGGCAAGTTTACTAGCAGTTACTAAACCTCAAAAGCAAGATAATCAGGCATTATTCTACTAAATACTGGTCTCCATAACTCCTCTATTTTCTTTAGGAAAAGTTAGTTAGCCTAAGACATTTGGCATAAGGGCTATGCCAAAGCTATGTTGGGGTCAGCCAGGAAGGATTCATGGGAGTCTCCTTGAAAATATTACAATAATCGAAGAAATCTTCAACCTATTGCCCCTTAGTACTGTTGGTCCCTTGTACTTGATTTTTCCCCTTAAGTTTTATTCCAATTTCTAACATTATCATTCCCTCTTCCTTCTCAGCAACTAGTCCTCCAAAGTAGAACTTAAACAATGACCAGACATGGCCCTGCAACAGAGCATATCCTTCTACATTTAGCATGCAATCATGAATCACAGGTATAAGACCCCTTGAACAGACTTGGTTTTGGTGACTACATGTAGGACTTATTGCTTTTACCCAAGAAGAGGATCAGGCATCCTAAGTAGCTCAGAAATTTTTCTGGAGCTCTTGAATGTGTATAGGCAAGAAAGATTAAGCAACCTGTTGCCTTACATGAGGCATACTATCTTCTTATGTTTTCTTTTGAATTCAGGATTTCAAGGTTGGGGAAGGAGTGGGAAAGCAGCCATGGACATGTGAGAATGTGGATGATCCTTTTACATTGTCAGGAATGGTCAAATTCTATGCTTTATGTTGTTTGCTAAAAGACACTTTCCAAAGCTTTCAACAGAAAATATAATGGCACACATGCCTATTCTTGGTGAACCCAGACTTTTTATCTAGTCTCTGATAGTCAATTTTGAAGGACTGCTTAGGGTAATGAATCCTTCAAGTTGTAAAGATGAAGGGCAGTTTTTGGACAATTCCCATTTTGCTGTAGGAAAACTAATCGGGAAGAAGTAAAAGGGAGAGGTTGAAGTGAGAGAACGGAGGTGGAAAATGATTTCAGTTGATCAATTATTTGTTAAGCACCCACTGTATGTCAGGCCCTTACAAGGAAGCAAGCAAAGAACAAAAGCATGTGATGGCCTTGCTCCTAAGAAGCCAGAGGCCAGTAACCTGGATTGCTATAGACCAGAAAAACGACCACAAGCCCCTACAACACAGCACTGGCATAGGATGAAGTAGAAGTTTCTTTCTATGAGATCAATAGCATACAACCAAATAAGAAAGTCAAAAGTTACACAAAGTTCAAAAACCTAAGACACCAACCTTTAAGAGATCTGATTGTCGGTGGTGATTTTGGAAGGAAAGTTATTATTAGGATTATTTTAGTACTAAGAGTTTTGAGCTGTCTATCCAATATTTTCACCTGAACCTCTGCCTTGGTAATACTGCGTGTGTGTGTGTGTGTGCGTGTGTGTGTGTGTGCGTGTGCCTTTTCATGTGTTTGAAATATATTATCTATCCCACACTCCACATAGGTTTGGGGGTTGATTACATACAGGCTGATCTGAATCTATACTCTTAGGAACGGGGTTAAGCTACTCTACCACAATGTGAAGAGTTGATATGTAAGAGACTCTGAACATCTTATAAATTATCTTTAAAATGTTTCCTTCTTTGTGAAGGGGAGAATAAGTATTTGTAAGCAAATGCAAAAATATCTTTAACTAAACAAAAGAACAGTTAGTTAACCTTGTTGTGATTAGCAGAGAGGATAGCTGCAGACACTATAAAATCACTCAGCAACAAGATTTGACAAAACCTTAAAGATGGCTCTATTTTTCCTGTTTTATACAGGAAAATATTAAGGCCCTGGGAATTGAAGTACTTTTCCCAACAGTGGAGTAAATGTCAGAGTCAAGGCTGTGTTTTACATCTCGGTTTCCCCACACATCCCACCCTATGGTTCTGTTGTGCTGTTCCTTTGTGTGACTCCTCAAAGCCTGGTTAAAGGTGATACCGTATCAAATTGTATTAACTCAGTAGCACAAAACACCAGGGAATTGATTTATAAGAGTATTAACCTTGTGGCATTACTGAAGACCCATCTGATTAGTAGTTATCAAGTAGTCACCCTGGCTAAATATATGGGTTTGATTTTTAATTTTGAAAATGAAAAATATTTTAAAATCTATGCCTTACATCCATATCCCCAGGAAATTTTAATCAAGTTTTAAAACTTCCAAATTTAGATAAACTCATGTTTTTTGTTGTTTTAATTTTCAATCAATGAAAATAGAAAAAAACTAATTGGATAGAACAGCACAGCAGAAGCATTACTTATAGCCAAAAATGGGATGCAACAAGACTGAAGAAGAAAATGCAGGACAGTGCTTAAAAAAGCAGTTTAAGATAAAGTGGGGTCTCCTCAGGATGTCCTTAGGTAGACATTGCAGCAGAACTGCAAAGTTTTCTTTAGAAGGCTGGGGAAGAGAGGAGGAAACAGAGAAGGGACAAGAGTGGAAAATAGAATGAGGCTGAGAATACCAAGCGTTAGTGCTGTCCCTATCACCTTCCTCACTTGATCACTGGGTGATCTAGGGCAAGTTTCTTCCTTTCCCTCAGCTCATTTCCTCATCTGTAAGGTAAGTCACTAGACAAGATAGCCTTTGATGTTCATTGTAGCTCTAACTGATCTTCCCCAAGCAAATAGCTGGGAAGGACACTGTGCCCACAATATGCAAGACACAAGGTTTACAAGCAAAGAACCAATCAAAACAAAAGATGTTTTAAAACCCCTAATGTCACTTGAATTCTTACAAATGAGCAATGGTACATCATACTTTTACAAAGCCCTTCTGTGATTTCATTTTTAAAATCATTTCAAGTTTTATTTTACTTCATATTAAGATAATGGGAGATAAAGTGGTAAATGGTTCATGCAGGAATATATGTAAGAGACACAAAAATCCAAAATAGGTAATTGTTATGTTAGTATTTCCCTTTACTGAGGGGGAGCAGACAAAAGAATGTTAGAAAAAGCTTCATAAAGTGGATTATATAGAATGTGCTTTAAAAGAGTTTGGTATTTTACTGAGTGGGAAAGAGCAGTACGGGGAGTTATTGTTCAAGGGTTAAAGCTATGCAAAATGGGTCAATTACAGAGATAGGCTCTAAAACATAGTACCTATAGTTATTACTGAGGTATTTTGTATTTAACAATTTGTTAAGAAGGTCGATCTTAGGGATTCTGACAACAACAACAACAACAACAACAACAACAATAAAGGGATGTAGGAAACATTTGGAGGTGATGGGTATATTATTACCTGGATATTCATTGTGGTAACAAGAGTAATATATATGTGCAAATTTGCCAAACTATATCCATTAATTACATACTGTTTTTGTATAACAATTTTACTTCAGTTCCTACTATATTGCCTGGCAAACAATACTTTATACTTAAAGTAAGAGCAATGATTATTGCATGTGCATGTTGAAAATAATAAAGAAAGCAGGTGACAATAAGACATCCTGAGTCTTTTGGAAATAATAGCATTCACCATCCTAATAGCTTTCTCATCCATTGAGATATCACCACATTTAGGTACTTGTGTGTCCCCGGAAGTTTCTTGTGGAAGATTTAGTTATTCTCTTTTCGTTAGGCTCTGCCAACCAAGAACAAATCACAGACTCAGACAGCATCATAAAAAGGCTCAGACCTACCATGTCCAGAGACTCCAGGCTCAACCCACATTGATGCTGGCCCTTCAGCCATGAGACTCCATTTGCTTCTTCTTATTCTCCTTTTTTTTTCAATTCTTTTATCCCCAGGTAAGTTGGTAGCTGATTACTATAAGGTTCTGCAGATTAGAAGGCTATATCCCTGGCCAAACAAGATCCTAGAATCAGTTCTGTGGGTTCAAGAACCTAATATTTACAGATTCACTAAGATTATAATAGGGAAAAATAGAAAAGAGACTCATTTAGCAGTAGCTCCTGTTGATAAGATTCCATCCATGTTTTTTGATCTAGTGAGTGGATATAATAATGGATGCTGCTGAAATTCAATCCTGTCAGATCAAACTGCCTACATATCAATTTCCATGCCCCACCAAGGCATCTCAAGATACAAAGTAAGGATACAACAGAACGTGACCTCAATGAGATGCCTTTGTGGGACCTGGAAATTTATATGCAGGCAGTTAGATCTGACAGGATTGAATTTCAGCAGCATTTATTATTATATTTGCTCACTAGGTCAAAAGAGATGGATGGAATTCTATCAATAGGAGCTACTGCTAAATGAGTGTTGAGAAATCTGAAAGTTTTATTCAAAGAGACAAACAGAAAAATTATAATCCTAGAATAAGTGAAAATTATATGAGAGACTTTTCAAAATAAATTCTATTTTACGTGGCTATGAATAACAAATGATTTGCAAAGTGAAACTTAGGACTAGAAAGGAGAGTTAAAGGAACTTCAGACAAGTGAATTAATAATAAGTAAAGACACCAAGAAGTGCCGCTCGTGGTATATTACAGGTAACCACACAGAAATGGGTAACATCACTTTCAATACTAAACCAGCTAAAATTTAATGGTCTAAGCATGCATTTTGAGGGCTTTTGGAAAAAAACAGCATAATAAACCTAAAGAAGATAAAAGGAAAGTTATAAATACAAAATATAAATTAATGAAACAAATGAGAAAAAAACTAACGTTTTAAAAAACGCTTTTCATAAAGTCTAATATACTTTATAATAACCTGGCAACACTGGACAAATGAGAACATGCTTAAAATAACTATTGCAGGAATGAAAGGTTAATGTCAAAACATGTTTCAGAGATTCAAATAATTTTTTAAAAAATATATTTGTGTATTATATTCCCTCTTTGCTGTGTACTGGGGGATTTTCCTGTTGCAGTTCACTACATCATGTGTCATCAATTGTGACTGTGTCATCAATTTTTATGCTAGTAAATTATTACCATCAGAATACAAATATGCTGTTAAGCATGTCCTTGCTTTTCTTCTGATGCCAGCTGTCAATCTATTTTTTGCTCTAGTTTTCAGCAAAACATCTTAAAAGAGTTGTCCATACTCTCTGTCTTCAATTCCTCTCCTCTCATTGTCTCTTAAATATATCACAGTTGGGCTCTCTCCCCTTTTTTCGATCATGTTATTGACACCACTTTTGTCAAAGTTACCAATAATCTCCATATTGCTAGATCCAATGATCATTTTTTACTACAACTTTAATTGGCCGATTAGCAGCATTTGACACAAATAATCACTTCCTTCTTCATAGTATACTTTCTTCACTTGGCTTCCAGGACAGCACATTCACTTGATTCTCAGCCTATCTCACTGGAGCTACCACTTCGGCTTCCTTTGTTTCTTCCTCATCTTTTCCCGTCACACTTCCTATTGGAGAGCTCCAGAGCTCAGTTCCTGATCCTCTTCTCTTCTCCCTCACCACACACTCTGGAGGGGCTCAGCAAGTCTCATCCTCTTAAATTCTCCTTTTGGACCTCCTTTTGAACTGCAGGCTTATAATAAATTATCCAACTGCATAACTGGTATATCTACTTGGACACTGAATTTCAAAAGTCATAGATATCCAAAATTGAACTCATGATTTTCCCTCATAAACCACTACATACAGACTTTCTCTTCTTGCAGAATGCCATGGTCAGCACTGGAGCCTCTCTTAGCTCTCCTGTACACTTTCATCCTCAGCAAGCCTCTATCTCTGCACCTCAAGAATCTCTCAGGGCTCCCATCCCTTGCCCAGCCTTGGACAGTAGCTGCCTCACACTCAGTGAAAGACCAGAGAATCTGCTTCTCTCATCTACCTGCCTTGCCCTGTCTTCAGACATCAGGTCCCTCTGCTTATGCACCTGTGAGAAAAGAGAGTGAAGGGGGCATTGTCTCAGCTCCCCCACCCACTCCCCAGTAACAGAGGATTTTACCCGATTCTCACAGTAAGACCTTTACCTTGCTCTCACCTCAAACTGCAGCAGTTCCTACATGCCTGTCCCTCAAAAGGGTCTCAGGTAGTTCTGCTCTCCATCCGATCTTACCTAGGAGCACACAAGATAGGTCATGAAAAAACCATTAGTGGGGTCGGGTGCTGTGGCTCACGCTTGTAATCCCAGCACTTTGGGAGGCCGAGGTGGGCAGATCACGAGGTCAGTGGCTAACACGGTGAAACTCCGTCTCTACTAAATACAAAAAACGAGCCGGGCACGGTGGCATGCGCCTGTAGTCCCAGCTACTTGGGAGGCTGAGTCAGGAGAATCGCTTGAACCCTGGAGGCGGAGGTTGCAGTGAGACAAGATCGCGCCATTACAATCCAGCCTGGGTGACAGAGTGAGACTCCAAAGAAAGAAAGAGAGAGAGAGAGAGAGAGAGAGAGAAAGAGAGAGAGACAGAGAAAGGAAGAGAGGGAGGGAGGGAAGGAGGAAGGGAGGAAGGAAGGAAGGAAGGAAGGAAGGAAGGAAGGAAGGAAGGAAGGAAGGAAGGAAGGAAGGAAGGAGAAGGAGAAAGAAAGAAAGAAAGAAAGAAAGAAAGAAAGAAAGAAAGAAAGAAAGAAAGAAAGAAAGAAAGAAAGAAAGAAAGAAAGAAGCATTAGTGAGGGAAAGTGAGTGAGAGTGAGTGTGTTTGGGCCCCTACTGATGATGCTAAACTATCACAAGCCCACACTCAGCCTTTCAACATTTGCTGGAGATTCACTTGTTTCCTTGCTATCTCCATCAAGGGCAGCTTCCTCCTGCTTCTGCTGCTGCAACTCAGCTAGGCACAAAGCATCTGTGGATCCGTTCTTTTTTCAGCGGGGCTTCATCACTCTGAATTTAAAATAATTAGCTTTTTTTGAGACCTCAGTTCTGTGTTTCAAAATGAAATCTATGATCTATAGATTATCCAGCTTATTCTCTTTGTCAGGGCAAGAGCATTTTTCTACAACTTTCTAAATTCTAAACAAAAGTAAAAGTTCACTTCTTTTCAGAATCCCCACATGTCAGAAAGTGTTACTATTATCATCAGTTTAGTGATATTTATGGAATTCCAAGTTGACTCTAATATCAGCTTTTGGGTTAAGTTCTTTCTTTCTGATATGTAGCCTTTGAAATTTTATTTGCTGCAGATCTTTTGGTAGTGAACAATTTTAATTTTTATCTGTCAATTTCATATTGTTATTTTTGATCTTGAAAGACAGCATTACTGAGTACCCAATTCTATATTAACAGTTATTTTCTCTCGACATTTGTTGATACTAGTTTACTCATTTTTAGTGAATGAGTGAACAAGTGAATCTCCAGCAAATGTTGAAAGGCTGAGTGTGGGCTTGTGATAGTTTAGCGTCATCAGTAGGGGCCCAAACACACTCACTCTCACTCGCCCTCCCTCACTAATGCTTTTTTCTTTCTTTCTTTCTTTCTTTCTTTCTTTCTTTCTTTCTTTCTTTCTTTCTTTCTTTCTTTCTTTCATAATCAGATAAATATTATTTCATTATAAATTATCCTTTTTTCAATGTTTGTATGGTCTGGTGTTTGGTTTTAATGTTTTATAATTTAACTAAAGTGAGTTGATTTTTATATCATCTGTTAGAAATATATTCTTTGAATCAATGGGTTTATACCGTTTCTTAATTTCTTTCTGAGAATCTCTTGAAATGGTGAATCCTTTTACACTTCTCTCCCCCCATATTTGAATTAAATAAATGTTAGACCTTCTGTTTCCATGCTACATTCTGGGTATATCATGTAAACATTTTTTCTTCACTAGTTATCCTCTTACCTGTGTCTAATATATCATTAATAACCTGCATTATTTTTAAATTATTTTTTTGTTTCAGACCTGCCTTTTTTTTTTTTTTTTTTTTTTTTTTTTTTTGGAGATGGATTCTCGCTCTGTTGCCCAGGCTGGAGTGCAGTGGTGTGATCTTGGCTCACTGCAACCTCCACCTCCCGGGTTCAAGAGATTCTTCTATCTCAGCCTCCTGAGTAGCTGGGAATACAGGCACCCGCCACCATGCTCGGCTAATTTTTATATATATATTTTTTAGTAGAGACAAGGTTTCACCATCTTGGGCATTCTGGTCTTGAACTCCTGACCTCGTGATCCACCCATCTTGGCCTCCCACAGTGCTAGGATTACAGGCATGAGCCACCATGCCCAGCCAGACCTGCCCATTTTTTCTATCATCTATTTTGTTTTACTATTGTTTTTACATCTTTGTAATAGTAGATTGTTTCTTTAAACAATTGATACACACCTGCTTAATTATTTCTCCACATTGATGATTTCAATATATTTAGTTTTAAAGGGTCTAGATATGCTATTCATTTCATTAACTTTTATTCATGGTGTCTTGCTTACCTGATCATTTTTAATACTGAACTCATTGTTCATCCTTAACCTGACATCATTTTATGGTCTGAAATGAGAATGCTATTATCCAGACTTCCTCTGTGAAGCTGACTCAATGCTTTAACTCAATATAGAAGTTTCAGCATTAACAAACTGGAATTTCTGATGGCCCAAGAGTCAGTAGTACCATCATTAGCATTACTGATCATAGCAGATCTTCCCAGAAGATCTGGGAAACCCTCACCCCCCTCCATCAGCTATCCAGTACAAAGTGCCCACTGCTCAAGCTCCAGTTCACAGACTATTTTTGTGTTTGAAAGAGGAGATATTTTAAGAACTTGCCTAACCATTTTCAGGGATAGAAATGTTTCAAAGAGATCCTCTACTATATATTTGTTCTATAGCAGCAGTCACTTGAGAGCAGCTCACTTGCAGTCATGGCCAAAAGCCTAAATCTTTCTTTCATTCTAGTCACACCTATTTTGTATCTTTTGGGGATATCTCAGATTCAGATGCATTCATAGTATTCTATGATTTGGGACACTACTACAGATTCTTCAAAATGTTACAACATTCCAATGGTATTTTGGGAGGTATAGAAGGAGAGGAAAAACAATGGGCTCAAGTCTCCTCTGACTTCTCTTCTTACAATATGTTTCATTGTTCAAAACTTTTAGAACTATATTAATACAGCATTGACAGTGGACATTCTTCTTTTCCTTCTGACTTTAATAGGATTGAAGGAATGTTTTGCTATGAAATTGCTATATGGGTTGTATTCAGACAAATTTTGACTTTGTAAAGGCAATATTCTCCTCATTATTTTTAAATGCTTACCAGGATTCACAGTATTATTTTCAGTTCTCCCTGTTTAAAGGCATATTTAAATAACTTGATGACTTGGATATATTATATATGTTACTCTGCTACAGAAACAGAAAAACCACCACCAAATTATATTCTAATATACTTGGTACACCAATTGCACCATCTTTTTTTTATCTAAGACATTCAATTCTTCCACAGGTGGGAGCACATGAATTAGCATCGTTTACTACTTGTAGCTTTCACTACAGACTTTCAGACTTATGGTGCCTAAAAGAAATAGAATACTTCTAGCTGGGTTTAAAAGCTACAAATAAACAGAGGAAATATACACTATTTTGAAAGTACCACTTGAGTGTTATGCATGTATCTCAATATTATGTTGCTAATTTTAATTGTTCGAAGTTAAAGAGCTTAAACCTCCCCCTCATGCATTCCTGAATCACCCATTACTCCCACACATACATTGTTTGATACAGCATAAACCTAAGTAAATAAAGATGTGGCAAAATGAAAAAAATAAAATAACGTTATACTATTCTCATCTGTGAATGGCATCAGTAGACAGATGTGAATAAAAGTAATGTGATTATCATTTTAAAAATCATCTTTAATAGGATCCATTTACTATTAAATGAACATTTGCTTAATGAATAATAAATCTTTGACACAATGAAAACTATTAATGCAGAGTGAGACCAAAATGAAGGCAATAACTGATTTTTTCCTAACCCTTGCTTTAGTTGGTCTTTCCACTAGACTGTCACTTAATTTTAAGGATATTATAATAGCACAAAGCCATCAGCTTTACCATTAGAGAGATCTTCATTAAATTATCTTTGTTGTAATAAAGGTCATCTGGAGGAAATACTGGTCTGGACACAATAATAAATGTTAAGTTTTCTAATATTTTCCACTTTTAGACACAAATTGAAAGGATCATTTATAATGTCAAAAATATACTTTTTTTCTAACTAATCTATCCTATGACTAAGACACTATTAGCAATTAAAGTAGATAGAGCAAATCTAAATGTGGAGAGAAAAAGTAATTTCCACTTACGTTTGGACAGATGAAAGCACGGATAAATTGAAAGCCTGAAATATTAGCTTGGGGGAATGAAATCACTTGGGGGAGCAAGAGCAGGATACACCAGCCTTTAACTCTATACTTCCCCCAAGAAAAAATATATAGATAGCTAAGTACAAACCAAAATAGCACTGGGAGGGTTCAAGGGACCACTTAAGAAGCTACGGCAACACAGTGAAGCCAAAAAAAAAAAAAAGAAAAAAGAAAAAAAAGAAAAAAAAAGAGAGAGAGAGAGTGAAAGAAAAAAAAAATAGCCATATAGAAAAAAACAACTGCTGAAATCAGCATACCTGAGACTGCAGAAATATCTTCTTTGGCTAGGAACGAAAAAAAGCAGAAAGGGACTATCAGTATCAGCCACAAGGTGGAACCACCATGGCCCTCAGTAACCCACTCTGGCAGAAGACAGTGGCATTTTTGCCCTGCGGTAAGCAAGAGCCATTTCTGAGAGAAAACGCAGAGGAAAAGATGAAGATGTACCATCCCCTCCCACAGCTCTTTTCCCCCACTGAAAATACCGTGACTGTTGTGCCAAACCAGGATTGGAACTACTACCTTTCTTAATCTGCATGTGTCTCTGACATATGAGCAGCAACCATTTCAAAAGCTCCCACGTAAAAATGCTCATACTAAATTTATTGTCTTACTTAAGAGTGTTTATGGATTTACATTCCATTTGTGGACTATGTAGATCTCACTGGATCTTCTTTCCTGCAGTAAGAGGTGGTTTGGGTGCTGCTGAAGGTCATTGTCTCAATTTGTCTGGTGTTTGCAGAAGAGATGTCTGCAAAGTAGTAGAAGATCAAATTGGTGCCTGCCGAAGAAGGATGAAGTGCTGTAGAGCATGGTGGATTTTAGTGCCAATTCCAACACCACTTATCATGTCAGATTATCAAGAACCCCTTAAACCTAAGTTGAAATGAAACTGATGTAAAATAAAAATACATCAAAAGTGAAGTTCTTTGCATCTAAGAATATTGAAATATACATATTAAGTACTTCCATCTTGATAACCATCTTGTATTTTCACTTATCAACATAAATGAATAAATACTAATTTCAAATATACCCAATACTATTTCTTTGTGAGTCATTAACAGATCTTAACAAAACCTTTAAAAATGAGAAAACTGTTATTTTTGTTTTCCAAGATGGTGGATTGAAGGCATTGTTAGCCTGCCTCTTGCACTTGGAAAGACAAAGTGGTGTGTAGAGATTCACACTGAACTTTCTTTCAAGAAGCAACACAGGAACTTAATAGGAAAATTGAAATAAGCCACAGACCATTTGAAAGAAGCAGCAGGATGCAGGTTACGCCATAAGCTAGGCAGAAAATTTTGAGTTTCCAGGGTGTGAGAGGGGGATAAACTGACTGTAAGATATACACTTCCATTGGGAAACCTATCAATCTAGGCCATAGGGGAAGGCCTTAATCCTACTCAGAGCTGGAGTTGATTTAGTGAAGGGTGATGAGTATATGAGGAGTGGCATTGGGATGTGCTTTGAGTCTCCAGCACGTTCCCAGTTTCTGGCAGGATGGAGGGAAGCCATTTCCGATTCTACCTCAGAGAGGACCTCCCAGAAGTCTGCCAGCTAACTCAAATGGTGGTCACAGGTTGAGAGAACCTTCCAACTGAAATGTTTGATATAATCTTGTGAGGGGACAAACTCCCCAGGCCAGAACTGAGAGGTGAGTGGGACGTGTGATGCAGCAGCCAGCACAGGAGCTGGATGCCCCTGCTCTGCAGGTGGATCAGGAGGGATGTGGCCTGAAAGCTGCAGTTGCTGTCTCAATAGGAGAGGCTTATGGTATGGGTCAGTTTTGAGCTCTGAGTTCAGACTTCTTGAAACTTAGCTAGCTACTCCCAGTGGAACACTGTGGGTGTGAGACCTGCCTTGCCAAGGGTGTGGGAGCTGGATGGGGCTTACTGCCAAGCTGCTACTCCCCACTCTTCATATGGACTCTCCTTGTACAGAGGCAGAGGCAGCTTCACTTCTCTCTGGAAAATTACCCCAGTGGCCCAAGAACTGCCTTCCAATTCCCACTGGAGCCACTGCTTGTCCCACATGTAGAGAGCCAGAGCATCACTTTACCTGACCTAGTTCCCACCTGGTTTTGCTCAACCACCTACCCTGGTAGATTAACACAAATAACAGAAGAAACTTTTAGAAGCCCTTTGGCTCTACCCGTTCCCTGAGACACCAGAGTACCTCCCATGGGTAACATAAGGCAAGTCCAAATCTCACCACTACCACCACAGCTGCCAGTCTTTTTCAAGCACCACCTCCTGGCTGAAGGCCAACTGACACAGTCCATTGGAGCATCTTGAATTCAGAACATTCAATGTCATGGCAGGCCGGGGAGCCTCCTCTGCCCTAATTTGGCTCTCTATCACACATTCACACACACACACACACGTCACACACACACATCAACCTACTGGCAAACCGAGGTAAACACACACACACACACACACACACACACACACACCCCTGCTCGATTCAGGCCATTATCCCTGATGAACATCGATGCAAAAGTTCTCAATAAAATACTGGCAAACCGAATCCAGCAGCACATCAAAAAGCTTATCCACCATGTTCAAGTGGGCTGTATCTTTGGGATGAAAGGCTGATTCAACATACACAAATCATTAAATGTTATTGATCACATAAACAGAACCAAAGGCAAACACCAGACAATTATTTTGATACATGCAAAAATGCCTCTGATAAAATTCAACATCCCTTCCTGTTAAAAACTCTCAATAAACTAGGGATTGATGGAACATACCTTAAAATAATAAGAGCTATTTCATACAGCCAATATCATAAAGAATAGGCAAAAGCTGGAAGCATTCCATTTGAAAACTGGTACAAGACAAGGAAGCCCTCTGTAACCACTTCTATTCAATATAGTGTTGGAAGTTCTCGCCAGGGCAATCAGGCAATAGAAAGAAATAAAGGGTATTCAAATAGGAAGAGAGAAAGTCAACTTGCCTCTGTTTGCAGATGACACGACTTCATATTTAGAAAACCCCATCATCTCAACTGAAAAACTTCTTGAACTGATAAGCAACTTCACCAAGGTCTCAAGATACAAAATCATTGTGCAAAAATCACAAGCATTCCATTACACCAACAATACTCAAGCAGAGAGCCAAATCAAGAATGAACTCCCATTCACAATTGCTACAAAGAGAGTAAAATACCTAGGAATACAACTAGGAGTACAAGGGATGTGAAGGACCTCTTCAAGGACAACTGCAAACCACTGCTCAAGGTAATAAGAGAGGACACAGATTTAATTGGAAAACATTCCATCCTCATGAATAGGAAGAATCAATATTGTGAAAATGGCCATACTGCCCAAACATTATAGATTCAATGCTATACCCATCAAAATACCGTTGACATTTTTCACAGAATTAGAAAGAACTATTTTAAATGTCATATGGAATCAAAGAATACCCTATATAGCCAAGACAATGATAAACAAAAATAACAAAGCTGGAGGCATTATGCTAACTTCAAACTGTACTAGAAGGCTACGGTACCAAAACAGCAGGCTACTGCTGCCAAAACAGACATATAGACCAATGGAGTAGAACAAAGACCTCAGAAATAACACCACACATCTATGTCCACCTGATCTTTGACAAACTTGACAAAAACAAGCAAGGGAGAAGGGATCTCCTATTCAGTAAATGATGCTGGGAAAACTGGCTTGCCATATACAGAAAACCAAAACTTGACCCCTTCCTTACACCTTATACAATAATTAACTCAAGATGGATTAAAGACTTAAATGTAAAATCCAAAACCATAAAAACCCTAGAAGAAAACCTAGGCAATACCATTCAGGACACAGGCAAGGACAAAGACTTCATGACAAAAATGTCAAAAGCAATTGCAACAAAAGCCAAAATTGACAACTCGGATCTAATTGAACTAAAGACCTTCTGCACAGCAAAGAAACTATCATCAGCATGAGCAATCAACCTACAGGATGGGAGAAAATTATTGCAACCTACCCATCTGACAAAGGTCTAATAACAAAAATTGACAAGGAACTTAAACATATTTACAAGCAAAAAAACAAACAACCCCATCCAAAGTGAGCAAAGGATATGAACAGAAACTTATCAAAAGAAGACATTTATCTAACCAACAAATATATTTTTAAAAAGCTCAACAATACTGATCATCAGAGAAGTGAAAATCAAAACTACAATGAGATACCATCTCACACCCATCAGAATGGTGATTACTAAAAAGTTAAGAAACAATAGATGCTGGTGAAGCTGAGAAGAAAGAGGAACGTTTTTACACTGTTGGGGAAACTGTAAATTAGTTCAACCATTGTGGAAGACAGTATGGTGATTCCTCAAGGATCTAGAACCAGAAACACCATTTGACCCAGTAATCCCATTACTGGCTATATACCCAAAGGAATATAAATCATTCCACTATAAAGACACATGCACATGTAAGTTTTTGCAGCACTATATACAATAGCAAAGACATGAAACCAACCCAAATGCCCTTCAGTGCTAGACTGGATAAAGAAAATGTGGTACATTTACACCATAAAATACTATGCAGTCATAAAAAGGAATGAGATCATGTCTTTTGCAGACACATGGATGAAGCCATCATACTGAGCAAACTAACACAGTAACAAAAAAATCAAACACCGCATGTTTTCACTAATAAGTGAAAGTTGAACATTGAGAAAACAAGGACACAGTGAGGGGAGCAACACACAACACGGCCCGCTGGGGACTCGGGGTGAGGGAAGAGAACTTAGAGGATGAGTCAATAGGTGCAACAAACCACCATGGCAAAGGATACCTATATAACAAACCTGTACGTTCTGCACATGTATCCCATATTTTTTCAATTTAAAAACAGGAAATAATTATGTACATACATACATACATAAACACATACATTCTTCCCGGATCTTCATTCCTGGTAAGCCAAGGAACCTGGAGAAACACCAGAATTCTGTCCCTCTGAAAATGCAGGACAGGTCTACCTTCATCAGAATAAAATTTTGGACCAAATGTGGTAACTACAGGTCCACCCCACAATGAGTAACTGAAAATTGAGGCAGTATTTCAGATCCTAAAAAACTGATGAAGCAATTCGTGACACATTTGGGTTGTTTTTGCCTTTTCCTACTATGAAGAGTGCCAGTAGGAAGAAGAAAGAACGGTGTACAAATATCTGTTTGATTCTCTGCTTTCAGAATTCTTTGTTTGTTTGTGTGTTTGTTTGTTCTTTCTTGAGACAGGACATCACTCCAGTCAGCCAGGCTTTTCCAGTCTGTAATTTTTGTTGTTTCCTTTTGTCAAGTTTTAGAAGATTTTATTTTATTTCTATTGAATTTTAAGGCATTTTTAGATATGTATTAAAACATTATCTCACACGCTGTGTGTTACGTTTCATTTATTTTCATCGTCCCTTTTTTATTTTATTATTTTATTTTATTATAGTTTATATTCTAGGGAATATATGCACAAAGTGCAGGTTTGTTACATATGCATACATGTGCCATGTTGGTGTGCTGCACCCATTAACTCGTCATATACATTAGGTGTATCTCGTAATGCTATCCTTCCCTCCTCCCCCAACCCCACAACAGGCCCTGGTGTGTGATATTCCCGTTCCTGTGTCCAGGTGTTCTCATTGTTCAGTTCCCATCCATGAGTGAGAACATGTGGTGTTTGGTTTTCTGTTCTTGCAGTAGTTTGCTGAGAATGATGGTTTCCAGCTGCATCCATGTCCCTACAAAGGACATGAACTCATCCTCTTTTATGGCTGCATAGTATTCCATGGTGTATATGTGCCACATTGTCTTAATCCAGTCTATCATTGATGAACCTTTGGGTTGGTTCCAAGTCTTTACTGTTGTGAATAGTGATGCAATAAACATATGTGTGCATGTGTCTTTATAGCAGCTTGATTTATAATCCTTTGGGGATATAGCCAGTAATGGGATATCTGGGTCAAATGGTATTTCTAGTTCTAGATCCTTAAGGAATCACCATGCTGTTTTCCACAATGGTTGAACTAGTTTACAGTCCCACCAACAGTGTAAAAGTGTTCCTATTTCTCCACATCCTCTCCAGCACCTGTTGTTTCCTGACTTTTTAATGATCACCATTCTAACTGGTGTGAGACAGTATCTCATTGTGGTCTTGATTTGCATTTCTTGGATGGCTAGTGAGGATGAGCATTTTTTCATGTGTCTGTTGACTACATAAATGTCTTCTTTTGAGAAGTGGCTGTTCATATCCTTTGCCCACTTTTTGATGGGATTGTTTTTTTTTTTCTAGTAAATTTCTTTGAGTTCTTTGTAGGTTCTGGATATTAGCCCTTTGTCAGATGAGTAGATTGCAAAAATTTTCTCCCATTCTGTAGGTTGCCTGTTTATTCTGATGGTAGTTTCTTCTGCTGTGCAGAAGCTCTTTAGTTTAATTAGATCCCATTTGTCAATTTTGGCTTCTGTTGCCATTGCTTTTGTTGTTTTAGACATGAAGTCCTTGCCCACGCTTGTGCCCTGAATGGTATCGCCTAGGTTTTCTTCTAGGGTTTTTATGGTTTTAGGTCTAACATTTAAGTCTCTAATCCATCTTGAATTAATTTTTGTATAACATGTAAGGAAAGGATACAGTTTCAGCTTTCTACTTATGGCTAGCCACTTTTCCCAGCAGCATTTATTAAATAGGGAATCCTTTCTCCATTTCTTGTTTTTGTCAGGTTTGTCAAAGATCAGATGGTTGTAGATGTGTGGTATTATTTCTGAGGGCTCTGTTCTGTTCCATTGGTCTATAGCTCTGTTTTGGTACTAGTACCATGCTGTTTTGGTTACTCTAGCCTTGTAGTATAGTTTGAAGTCAGGTAGCGTGATGACTCCAGCTTTGTTCTTTTGACTTAGGATTGTCTTGGCAATGCGGGCTCTTTTTTGGTTCCATATGAACTTTAAAGTAGTTTTTTCCAAATCTGTGAAGAAAGTCACTGGTAGCTTAATGGGGATGGCATTGAATCTATAAATTACCTTGCACAGTATGGCCATTTTCACTATATTGATTCTTCCTATCCATGAGCATGGAATGTATGGAATGGTCTCCCATTTGTTTCTGTCCTCTTTTATTTCATTGAGCAGTGGTTTGTAGTTCTCCTTGAAGAGGTCCTTCACATCCCTTGTAAGTTGGATTCCTAGATATTTTATTCTCTTTGAAGCAATTGTGAATGGGAGTTAACTTATGATTTGGTTCTCTGTTTGTCTGTCATTGGTGTATAAGAATGCTTGTGATTTTTGCAAATTGATTTTGTATCCTGAGACTTTGCTGAAGTTGCTTATCAGCTTAAGGAGATTTGGGGCTGAGATGATGAGGTTTTCTAAATATACAATCATGTCATCTGCAAACAGGGACAATTTGACTTCCTCTTTTCCTAATTGAATACCCTTTATTTCTTTCTCTTGCCTGGTTGCCCTGGCCAGAAGTTCAACACTATGTTGAATAGGAGTGGTGAAAGAGGGCATCCCTGTCTTATGCTAGCTTTCAAGGGGAATGCTTCCAGTTTTTGCCTATTCAATATGACATTGGCTGTGGGTTTGTCATAAATAGCTCTTATTATTTGGAGATATGTTCCATCAATTCCGAATTTATTAAATTTTTAGCATGAAGAGCTGTTGAATTTTGTCAAAGGCCTTTTCTGCATCTATTGAGATAATCATGTGGTTTTTGTCTTTGGTTCTGTTTATATGCTGGATTACGTTTATTGATTTGTGTATGTTGAACCAGTCTTGCATCCCAGGGATGAAGCCCACTTGATCATGGTGGATAAGCTTTTTGAAGTGCTGTGGATTTGGTTTACCAGTATTTTATTGAGGATTTTTGCATGGATGTTCATCAGGGATATTGGTCTAAAATTCTCTTTTTTGTTGTTGTGTCTCTGCCAGGCTTTGGTATCAGGATGATGTTGGCCTTGTAAAATGAGTTAAGGAGGATCCCCTCTTTTTCTATTGATTGGAATAGTTTCAGAAGGAATGGTACCGGCTCCTCCTTGTACCTCTGGTAGAATTCGGCTATGAATCTTTCTGGTCCTGGACTTTTTTGGTTGGTAGGCTATTAATTATTTCCTCCATTTCAGAGCCTGTTATTGGTCTATTCAGGGATTCAACTTCTTCCTGGTTTAGTCTTTGGAGAATGTATGTGTCCAGCAATTTATCCATTTATTCTCGGTTTTCTAGCTTATTTATGTAGAGGTGTTTTTAGTATTCTCTGATGGTAGTTTGTATTTCTGTGGGGTCAGTGGTGATATCCCATTTATCATTTTTTTTATTGCATCTATTTGATTCTTCTCTTTTTTCTTCTTTATTAGTCTTGCTAGCTATCAATTTTGTTAATCTTTTTAAAAAACCAGCTTCTGGATTCATTGATTTTTTGGAGGGTTTTTTGTGTTTCTGTCTCCTTGAGTTCCTCTCTGATCTTAGTTATTTATTGCCTCCTGCTAGCTTTTGAATGTATTTGCTCTTGCTTCTCTAGTTCTTTTAGTTGTGATATTAGGATGTCAATTTTAGATCTTTCCTGCTTTCTCTTGTGGGCATTTATTGCTATAAATTTCCCTCTACACACTGCTTTAAATGTGTCCAGAGATTCTGGTATGACGTATCTTTGTTCTCATTGGTTTCAAAGAACATCTTTATTTCTGCCTTCATTTCGTTATGTAACCAGTAGTCATTCAGGAGCAGGTTGTTTAGTTTCCATTTAGTTGAGAAGTTTTGATTGAGTTTCTTAATCCTGAGTTCTTGTTTGATTGCACTGTGGTCTGAGAGACAGTTTGTTATAATTTCTGTTCTTTTATATTTCCTGAGGAGTGCTTTATTTCCAACTATGTGGTCAATTTTGGAATAAGTGTGATGTGGTGCTGAGAAGAATGTATATTTTGTTGGTTTGGGGTGGAGAGTTCTGTAGATGTCTATTAGGTCTGCTTGGTGCAGAGTTGGGTTCAATTCCTGTATATTCTTAACTTTCTGTCTCGTTGATCTGTCTAATGTTGACAGTGGGGTATTAAAGTCTCCCATTATCATTGTGTGGGAGTCTAAGTCTCTTTGTAAGTCTCTAAGGACTTGCTTTATGCATCTGGGTGCTCCTGAATTGGGTGCATATATATTTTGGATAGTTAGCTCTTCTTGTTGAATTGATCCTTTTACGATTATGTAATGGCCTTCTTTGTCTCTTTTGATCTTTGTTGGTTTAAACTCTGCTTTACCAGCGACTAGGATTGCAACCCCTGCCGTTTTTTGTTTTCCATTTGCTTGGTAGATCTTCCTCCATCCCTTTATTTTGAGCCTATGTGTGTCTCTGCATATGAGATGGGTCTCCTGAATACAGCAAACTGATGGGTCTTGTCACCACCAGGCCTGCCCTACAAGAGCTCCTGACTCTATATCCAACTTGCCAGTCTGTGTCTTTTAATTGGAACATTTAGTCCATTTACATTTAGGTTAATATTGTTACATGTGAACTTGATCCTGTCATTATGATGTTAGCTGGTTATTTTGCTCATTAGTTGATGCGGTTTCTTCCTAGCATCGATGGTCTTTACATTTTGGCATGTTTTTGCAGTGGCCGGTACCAGTTGTTCATTTCCATGTTTAGTGCTTCCTTCAGGAGCTCTTGTAAGGCAGGCCTGGTGGTGACAAAATCTCTCAGCGTTTGCTTGTCTGTAAGGATTTTATTTCTCCCTCACTTATGAAACTTAATTTGGCTCGATATGAAATTCTGGGTTGAAAATTATTTTCTTTAAGAATGTTGAATATTGCCCCACGCCTCCCTTCTGGCTTGTAGAGTTTCTGCCGAGAGATCCACTGTTATTCTCATGGGCTTCCCTTTGTGGGTAACCCGACCTTTCTTTCTGGCTGCCCTTAACATTTTTTCCTTCATTTCAACTTTGGTGAATCTGACAATTATATGTCTTGGAGTTGCTCTTCTAGAGGAGTATCTTTGTGGCATTCTCTGTATTTCCTGAATTTGAATTTCGGCCTGCCTTGCTAGGTTGGGGGAGTTCTCCTGGATAATATCCTGCAGATGTTTTCCAACTTGGTTCCATTCTCCCCCTCACTTTCAGGTACACAAATCAGACGTAGATTGTGCCTTTTCCCATAGTCCCATATTTCTTGGAGGCTTTGTCCATTTCTTTTTACTCTTTTTTCTCTAAAGTTCTCTTCTCACTTCATTTTATTTATTTGATCTTCAATCACTGACGCACTTTCTTCCAGTTGACCGAGTCGGTTATTGAAGCTTGCGCATTTGTCATGTAGTTCTTGTGTCATGGTTTTCAGCTCTCTCAGGTCATTTAAGGACTTCTTTACATTGGTTATTCTAGTTAGCCATTCAGGAAATATTTTTTCAAGGTTTTTAGCTTCTTTGTTATGGGTTCGAACTTCCTCCTTTAGCTCGGAGAAGTTTGATCGTCTGAAGCCTTCTTCTCTCAACTCGTCAAAGTCATTCTCTGTTCAGCTTTGTTCCATTGCTGGAGAGGAGCTGCATTCCTTTGGAGGGGGAGTGGTGCTCAGATTTTTAGAATTTTCAGTTTTTCTGCACTTCTTTTTCCCCATCTTTGT
This sequence comes from Macaca nemestrina, assembly GCF_043159975.1. Classification (NCBI taxonomy): domain Eukaryota; kingdom Metazoa; phylum Chordata; class Mammalia; order Primates; family Cercopithecidae; genus Macaca; species Macaca nemestrina. Next base: position 518,718 of record NW_027257558.1, read on the forward strand.
GATTTTATCTACCTTTTGTCTTTGATGATGTTGATGTACAGATGGGGTTTTGGTGTGGATGTCCTTTCTGTTTGTTTGTTAGCTTTCTTTCTAATAGTCATGACCCTCAGCTGCAGGTCTGTTGGAGTTTGCTCAAGGTCCACTCCAGACCCTGTTTGCCTGGGTGGCAGCAGTGGAGGCTACAGAAGAGTGAATATTGCTGAACAGCGAATGTTTCTGCCTGATTATCCTCTGGAAGCTTCATCTCAGAGGGGTACCCGGTTTTGTGAGGTGTGAGGGGTCAATCTGACCCTAGTGGGGGTGTCTCCCATTTAGGCTACTCCAGGGTCAGGGACCCACTTGAGCAGGCAGTCTGTCTGTTCTCAGATCTCAAACTGCATGCTGGGAGAACCACTACTCTCTTCAAAGCTGTCAGACAGGGACATTTAAATCTGCAGAGGTTTCTGCTGCCTATTGTTTGGCTATGCCCTCTCCCCAGAAGTGGAGTCTACAGAGGCAGGCAGGCCTCTTTGAGCTGTGGTGGGCTCCACCCAGTTCGAGCTTCCCCACCACTTTGTTTACCTACTCAAGCCTCAGCAACGGCGAGCGCCCCTCCCCCAGCCTTGCAGCCTCCTTGCAGTTAGGTCTTGGACTACTGTGCTAGCAATGAGGGAGGCTCTGTGGGCGTGGGACTCTCCAAGCCAGATGTGGGATATAATCTCCTGGTGTGACGTTTGCTGAGACCCTTGATAAAGGACAGTGTTAGGGTGGGAGTAACCCAATTTTCCAGGTGTTGTCTATCACGGTTTCCCTTGGCTAGGAAAGGGAATTCCCTTCCCCCTTGCACTTCCTGGGTGAGGTGATGGCTGGCCCTGCTTTGGTTGTTGCTCTGTGTGCTGCATTCACTGTCCTGCCCCCACTGACCAACAAGCCCCAGTGAGATGAACCCGGTACCTCAGTTGGAAATGCAGAAATCACCCGTCTCCTGTGTTGCTCACGCTGGGAGCTGGAGGCTGGATCTGTTCCTATTCGACCATCTTGGAACTGCCTCTCATGGCTCCTTTAATGAACAAAAGGTTTTAGCTTAGATATCTTCTGTTTGTCAAATTTTTCTGATTTTGACTTTTCAAAATATGCTGTCATATACAAGAAACCCTTGGATATAAAATTCCATGAATATTTCTCTTTTCTTGCAGTCATAACTTCGGTGGATGTCATCAATTAATCTCTGGGTTATAGCATGTTTTCTTGAAAGTGTTCCACAGTCTATTTTGGGCATTGAGAATTTCATCAAACTTAAGTGAATATTTCTACAAATTGAAGGAATAGTCCCTTTTGATGCTTTATTATTTGCATATATTGCTTCCACAAGACCATTTCATGCAAAGACTTGTCTTGTCCCCACAGCCAGATCATTGCAACATGATATAGAATCAATTGGTCAAAAGTGGGAAGGTTATCTCTGGAATGTCTATTTGACTCCATTGATCTCTCCATTTTAATTAAGACAGAATATGGTGTGTTGATTACATAACATTGCTGCACATTCTCAAATCAGAAAGTGTAGTTCCAACTTCTTGTCGTTCAATCGCGGAAAGAATGATCTTATCTCCCAGATGCACATGCTTGGAAGTACTTCTCAACACACACACACACTCACATCCAGACACAAAGATACAAATACACACACAGACACAAACTGTTTAATATGTACACAATTGTTAACTGGCATTGTTTTACATGAAATAAGGCAAATGTGTAGCCACTGTCCTAACCCACTTCCACTCCTATCATATTTGCCCATAACACTGATTAGTAAATCTGATTCAACTGTTCTATAATCACAATTTAAGCTGTGTCCATTAAATTCCCTGAGGAATGCAAAAGGATACAACCTAAGACACAAAACTTAATTGACTGCTGATATTTCATTGCTAAATTGGGTAATTGGTGGGTAAATGTAGTGGAACCGGTGGGTGGGCATTAGTTATATAAGGGGTGAAGCAGCAAGATACTTCATTATTAAAAGGTGTTGGAAAGAAATTGAAACACAGGAGTGTGTGTATTCAGCTGAAATAAAATTAGAAAACCCAGAAATAAATCTCACTTGGGGTGTAAAAAAATGGCATTAGGGGAGATTCTGGGTCAATCGTCCAACTGTGCAAACTGGATCTTGGAAGCAGGATCCCTTTCCTGCAATGAGACTTGTTTATTGGTGGTGGTGTTCCAGTGGAAACGATTTTGGAGAATGGCCCCTTCCTTTTGTGTATCTGCTGATTAGATTTCTTGGCTGATTAGATTTCATGGGAAATCTGGGGTTTTAAACTCTATTTAAATGTTAACATAATTCATTCAAACGGCAAAAAATCAACAGGTTCTTTGATGTGAAATCATCGCGGATCAATTTCTTCTTAGGTACAGTTATTAAAATTGACCTACCAGAGTTAAACAATTGTGGAGAATGGCCTCTTCCTTTAGTGTATTTGCTGATTAGATTGAATTGTACATTTATCATTAGGTATAGTGATCAAAGCTGACCTACGCAAGAGTAGAGATGTCCAGGACAGAACTCAGGACTCTGTAGAATCACAGAATATTGGGTGCAACACTGTTCAAGCACATAAATATGCTCATTCAGAGTGTTTCGGTGTGACACATGTGTGAACTGAAGCGTAATGAGCATGACACACAGACAGGTTATCAAGTGAACTCACCTCAATCAGTTATGGGCATTACAGAACACTGATGCCAAGTTCCCAGATCCAGAGGAAAGAAACTCCAGCATCCTGTGTAAAGCCACGGCATCTGGATTTCTCAGGCTTCTGGGGATCATGCTCCTGAAAACGGTGACTCCTTCCTCCTTGTAGAGCATCTTTCTCAGCAGCGCTCATTTCTTCTTCCAGAACTCTGTCCAACAGAAAGGGGAAGCCTTCAGATAGAGCACACCTGACCCATGAAAAGAAAAGGGAAAGAAAGGAGGCCAAAGGTCACACTCTCCTCATTCCACCATCCTCCCTGAAATCATCCTGATTTCATGGGCCCTGAGACCGGGGATGCTTCTGTACACCTCGAGGCCTTGGCGCCTGGCCCAAATTCTATTCTCTTTCTCATTATCTGAAAAATTTTAAGAAAATCCCTAGAGCCAGGATCTTTATTCCTAGTAAGCCGAAAGTCCCAAAGAAACACCCAAATTCTGTCCCTCTTAGTTTGGGAAACAAGTATACCTTCATCAGCATGACATTTTCCACCAAATGTGGTAACTGCAAGTCCACCACACAATGCTTAACTGGAATTGGAAGCAACATCTCAGACGATGAAAAATACATGCAAGAATCCCTAAGACAAATGGTTTCTTTTTCCCTTTCTTACTAAAACAACTGCCAGTATTAACAATGGTATGCAAATCTCTTTTAGACGCCCTGCTTTTAAATCTCTATGTTTCTTCCTGAGACAGGGACTCATTCCCATCACCCAGGCATTTACAGTGTTTAATTCTGGTTATATGCTATTCTCAAATTTACAACTATTTATTTCATCTCTCTCAAATGTTGATCTATTATCACATACGTATTAAAATATTATCTCCCATGCTGCATGATATGTTGTTTTTATATTCATCCTTTCTTAAATGAACCAAAGGTTTTAGTTGGATTAGATTGTGATTAGTCAAGTTTTCTGATTTCATGATTTCTTAAATTGCGGTCATACGACCTCAATCACTGGAAATAGAATGTCATGAGTATTTCTCTTTACTTGCAATCATAAATTCGAGGAATGTCATCAATTGGTATGTCGGTGATTGCATGATTTCCTGAAAGTCTTTCACAGTCTAATTTGGGCACTAAGTATTTCGTCTAGGTTCAGTGCATGTTTCCAACACTTGATGCTTTATGATTTGGGTATATAGCTTCCACAAGAGCATTTCCTGCAAAGACATGTCTTGGTCCCCACTGGTAAGTCATTTCACTCGAACACAGAATCAATAGGCTGAACATGGAAAGGTTACTGCTAGAATACTTATTAGACTGCATGGATCTATTCTTTGATATTAAGGAAACAAATACACTGTGTTATTAACTGTACTTCATTGATGATTCTCAAGTCAGGAAGTACAGGTCTGACTTCCTGTCCTTCAATGCCTGAAAGGATGATCGTATCTGCCAAAAGCACATAGTTAGAAGCACATCGCAGCTCAAACACACACACACCCAGAAATATAAACAAACACAAAGAAACACTCACATGGGCATGATTCTGCATGTTTTAAGTAAACTAACGCATTTTAAGTAAACTACCACTTAAGTTTACTGTTTTAAGTAAACACCACTGTTTTAAGTAAACTAACGCATTCCCCAGGAGTTTTAAGTGAACTCCCTGGGGAATACAAGGGGACACACCCTATGATTCATTCTTTAACTGAGTGCTGATATTGGATTGGTGGACCGCGTATCTGATGGGTGGGTGGGGTGTTCGAGGTAGGCGGGGTTGAGTTATATAAGGGCTGATGCGGCCAGATGGCGTGTCATTTGAAGACTCTCTCGGAAGAGATAGCATCTTTCTGCAACGTGCAGTCCCAGCAGAGAAAGCTTGTGATCCTTGCTCCTGGCGACATGGAGGCCGATTCACTCCACTTGGGAGGTGAGTGGCAGTTCAACCACTTTTCAAAATTCACATCTTCTCGGCCAGATGCAGCTTTTGCTGAAATCCAGCGGACTTCTCTACCTGAGAAGTCACCACTGTCATCTGAGACCCATGTCGACCTCTGTGATGGTTTGGCTCCTGTGGCAAGACAGCCTGCCCCTGGGGAGAAGCTTCCTCTCAGTAGCAGGAGACCTGCTGCGGTGGGGGCTGGGCTCCAGAATATGGGAAATACTTGCTATGTGAATGCTTCCCTGCAATGCCTGACATACACACCACCCCTTGCCAACCACATGCTGTCCCGGGAGCACTCTCAACTTTGTCATCGTCACAAGTGCTGCATACTGTGTACGATGGAAGCTCACATCACACGGGCCCTCCACCGTCCTGGCCACGTCATCCAGCCCTCACAGGCATTGGTTGCTGGCTTCCATCGAGGCAAGCAGGAAGATGCCCATGAATTTCTGATGTTCATTGTGGATGCCATGAAAAAGGCATGCCTTCCCGGGCACAAGCAGGTAGATCATGACTCTGAGGACACTACCCTCATCCACCAGATATTTGGAGGCTGCTGGAGATCTCAAATCAAGTGTCTCCACTGCCAGGGCGTTTCGGACACCTTTGACCCTTACCTGGACATTGCCCTGGATATCCAGGCAGCTCAGAGTGTGAAGCAAGCTTTGGAACAGGTGGTGAAGCCCGAAGAACTCAATGGAGAGAATGCCTATCATTGTGGTCTTTGTCTCCAGAAGGCGCCTGCCTCCAAGACGTTCACTCTACACACTTCTGCCAAGGTCCTCATCCTTGTATTGAAGAGATTCTCCGATGTCACAGGCAACAAACTTGCCAAGAATGTGCAATACCCTGAGTGCCTTGACATGCAGCCATACATGTCTCAGCAGAACACAGGACCTCTTGTCTATGTCCTCTATGCTGTGCTGGTCCACGCTGGGTGGAGTTGTCACAACGGACATTACCTCTCTTTTGTCAAAGCTCCAGGAGGCCAGTGGTATAAAATGGATGATGCCGAGGTCACTGCCTGTAGCATCGCTTCTGTCCTGAGTCAACAGGCCTATGTCCTCTTTTACATCCAGAAGAGTCAACTGGAAAGATGCAGTGAGAGTGTGTCAATAGGCAGGGAACCAGGAGCCCTTGGTGCTGAACACAAAGACAGGCGAGCAATGCAAGGAGAGCTCCAGAGAGAACCCTGCCTCCAGGTACCCGACTTGGAGGAGCACTTGGTGGAAAGAGCCACTCAGGAAAGCACCTTAGACCACTGGAAGCTCCTCCAAGAGCAAAACAAAACCAAGCCTGACTTCAACGTCAGAAAAGTCGAGTGTGCCCTTCCTCCCAACGTGCTTGTGATTCATCCATCAAAATACAAGAGTGGGATGAACAACCGTCATCCTGAACAGCAAAGCTCCCTGCTGAACCTCTCTTCAAGGAACCTGACACCTCAGGAGTCCATGAACACTGGCACACTCACTTCTCTGCAAGGGAGGACCAGGAGATCCAAAGGGAGGAACAAACACAGCAAGAGGGCTCTGTTTGTGTGCCAGTGATCTCAGGAAAAGTCTCCATGCAAACGCAGGAGTGCATGCGCACACACACTGACACACACACACATACACGTACACACACACACACACACACCCACGACGGGGTTCGCGCGCACACACACACACACACCATCACATACACAGTCAATCCGACATAAAGTAATGAGGAGCCCAGGTTTCTGTCTACACAAGAGGGACAACTGGATAGTGATGGCTGCGTTTCAGGATGAGCCCAGACATGGGAAACATCGAGTTTTGCAGTCGTGAGTCTTCTGAACCTGTGGAGGGATTGTCTGTGTGTTTGTGTTCACGGTAGGTGTCATTCAGTGTGAATTTCTGAATATGACATATTGCGGTGTAGGGTTGCGTGAGAGGTTATTGCAGGGGACGGGGTTGACTATTTTCTCTTGGGGTGTGTTTCATTCTTTAGTTGTTGGTGAGCACCAGAAGTTGAAATTTTGCGAACGTGGGACTTCTGTGGATCCTTCTCCCTACCTTGAGTAGTGGAAACTGGAACGCATTTGAAGAGAGGAAGGGTGTTCTTCTTTTGAACCTGCCTCGCCGTTTTTACATTGCTTGTTGAATGGACGTCAGGTGCCCTAGGACTTGTGCCCTTGGTGGAACCCACAGAATGCTGGAGACAGACAGACAGACACACTTGCCTATTGAATGGTGTCCATTTCCAATGAATTGAAGCAGAAAATCATCCCACTGGTATGTGAGTCATTTGAAAGTAAGTCGTATTGATAATAAAGGAAATCAAACGCAGGAGCATGTGTGTATTCAACTAAAATAAAATCAGCAAGCACTGAAATAAATCTCATTCGGTGTGTATCAAAATGGCATTTGGGAGATTCCGGGTCAATCGTCCAGCTGCGAAAGGTGCATCTCTGAAGCACAGTCCCTGACCTGCAGTGAGACTTGTTCATCCGAGGTGGTGTTGCAGTGGAAATGATTGTGGGAAATGGCCCCTTCCTTTTGTGTATTCGCTGATTGGATTTTGGGCTCCGTTTCTCGTTCGGTACAGCGATCCAAGTTGACCAACCCGAGAGGAAAGATGTCCAGGGCATAACTCAGGGCTCCATACAACCACAGAATCTTGGGTGCAACCCTGCTCAAGCACACAAATGTGCGTATTAACAGTGTCTCTGTGTGACGTGTGTGCAAAGTACAGTGTGATGAGCATGACTGGCAGACAGGTGATCCATTGGGCTCACCTGAAAATCAGTTATGAGCATGAAAGAATACCGAAGCCCAGGTCCCCGCTTCAGACATAACACCCTCCAGCATTTTGTGTGAAGCCTCAGCATCTGGACTGCTCATGCTTCTGGGGATCATTCTCCTGAAAATGGTGGCTCCTTTCTCCCTGTGGAGCAACGCTCTACGCAGCGCTTCTTTCCTCCCCCAGGACTCATTTCATCGGGCCAGGGAAGCCTTCTGATTCAACACACCTGCCCCATGAAAAGACAATGGAAAGAAACGGGGCCAAAGGTCACAGTCCTCTCATTCCACCATCCTCCCTAAAATCATCCTGATTTCATGGGCCCTGAGGCCAGCGTGTTTCTTTACACCTCGCTGAGGCCTTGGCGCCGGGCCTAAAATCTGCCCCGTTTCTCACTCTCTAAGACATTTGGACAAAATCCCTGGAGCCAGGATCTTCATTCCTGGTAAGCCAAAGGACCTGAAGACACACCCAAATTCTGCCCCTCCTAGTTTGGGGATCATGTCTATGTTCATCAGCTTTAAATTTTGCACCAAATGTGGCAACTGCCAGTCCACCACACAATGCCTAACTGGAAACGGAGGCAACATCGCAGATCCTGAACAATCCATGCAAGAATCCATGAGATAAAAGCCTTCTTTTCGCCTTTTCCTCCTGAAACAAGGGCCAGTAGTAACAATGGTGTACAAACCTCTGTTCCACTCCCTGCTTTTAAATCTCTCTGTTTCTTCTTGAGACAGGGCGCCCCACTCCCGTCACCCAGGCTTTTCCAGTGTTTAATTCTGGTTGTTTGCTTTTGTCAAATTTTCAACTTTTTATTGCATCTCTCTCAAATGTTGATCCATTATCACATACATATGAAAACGTCATCTCCCATGCTGTGTGATATGTGGTTTTTATTTTCATACTTTGTTAAAGGAACCGAAGGTTTTAGTTGGCATAGCTTCCGATTACTCAAGTTTCTTGATTTCATGATTTCTTCAATTGCCTTCGTACGTCCCCAGCCACCGGAAATAGAATGTCATGAGTATTTCTCTCTTCTTGCAATCATAAATTCGGGGAATGTCATCAATCAGCCTCTCGGTGATCACATGATTACCCGAAAGACTTTCACCGTCTAAATTGTGCACTCAGTATTTCGTCTAACTTCAGTGCATGTTTCCAACACTCGATGCTTTATAATTTGGGTATCTAGCTCCCACCAGAACACTTCCTGCAAAGAACTTATCTTGTTCCGCATTTGCAAGTCATTTCACTGGGATATAGAATCAAGAGGCTGAACATGGAAAAAATCAAGAGGCTGCAATGTCTATTGGATTCCTCGGATCTCTCCATTGTTATTAAGGAAGCAAATACGCTGTGTTAATTACTGTACTTCCTTGACTGTACTCAAGTCAGAAAGGGCACGTCCGACTTCCTGTCCTTCAGTCGCCGAAAGGATGATGGTATCTGCCAAATGCACATACATGGAAGTACATCCCAGCACAAACACACACACACACAGACATAAACACACACAGAGACACACTCACGCGGGCGTGCTTGATAGTGCTCGTGTGCTCTCGCCTGCGCGCACGCGCGCACACACGCACACACACACACACGCAAGCATACACACACTGTTTCATATGTACACAATTATTCCCTGGCATTGTTTTACCTAAACTAAGGCAAATGTGTGGCCACTGTCCTAAGCCTTGGTTGCACTCCTATTATATGTGCCTATCATCCTGAGACGTCAATTTGCTTCAGGTGTTCTATAAATCACGATGTGGGCTGTGTCTGTTGAACTCTCTGGGGAATACAAGGGGACACACCCTATGACTCATTCCTTAATTGAGTGCTGAGGTTTGATTGGTGGATCGCGTACCTGATGGGTGGGTGGGGTGTTCGCGGTAGGCGGGAGTGAGTTATACAACGGCTGATGCGGCCAGATGGCGCCTCATTTGAAGACTCTCTCGGAAGAGATAGCGTCTTTCTGCAACGTGCAGTCCCAGCAGAGAAAGCTTGTGATCCTTGCTCCTGGCGACATGGAGGCCGATTCACTCCACTTGGGAGGTGAGTGGCAGTTCAACCACTTTTCAAAACTCACATCTTCTCGGCCAGATGCAGCTTTTGCTGAAATCCAGCGGACTTCTCTACCTGAGAAGTCACCACTGTCATCTGAGACCCATGTCGACCTCTGTGATGATTTGGCTCCTGTGGCAAGACAGCCTGCCCCTGGGGAGAAGCTTCCTCTCAGTAGCAGGAGACCTGCTGCGGTGGGGGCTGGGCTCCAGAATATGGGAAATACTTGCTATGTGAATGCTTCCCTGCAGTGCCTGACATACACACCACCCCTTGCCAACTACATGTTGTCCCGGGAGCACTCTCAACTTTGTCATCGTCACAAGTTCTGCATGCTGTGTACGATGGAAGCTCACATCACACGTGCCCTCCATAGAGGCTGGAATAAAGTAGTGTAATAGTAGAAATTATATTGATAGTTTAGGAATCTTTGACACATGATACCCAACCTAGAGTCCTTAGAAAACTTAATTGGAGGCCAGATACCTGAAAGTCTCCTGATTGCAATTGGAACACCCAGGCTGGGTGGATTTTGCATCATAAAAACAAAAACAAACAAACAAAAAAAAGAAACACCCATGCAAACTGGAGAAAACTGCCCATTTGCCAGCAATATGGGTATAATTTCAGTAGAAAGAGGCATCCCCTACTCACTAGTGAATGCATTGTCAAGAACTCAGTTTCTCTCTGTCTTCTTCTGGATTTCCACTTGCAGACACTTCAGGCACTAAGAAAAGCTGAGGTTGGGGAAAGAACACGTGAGACACCAGCCTTGTACATCATTTTCAGACCAACCTGTGATGAAAAGCCAGACCTTCACTGAAGTGTGACACCACCTGCACCACAGCCTAACCAACAGACACAAACACGCAGAGGCCTCTCCTCTTTTCCCATGGTCAAAATTAGGAAGCCTATGATGATGGTTTCTGACAAAGAAGGAACACAGATATCTTGTGAATGAGAACATCAAAAGCACTGAGTTTTGTATGTTAATTGACACAAGTCCAGATATTCAATTCCCTCACTGATTTTAAAACACAGGGATCCCTGACTCTGCCCACATGTGGAATATGATTTCTACCTGTATATAAACACTGTGGGATTTCTCAGAATGTATTATCTCAGCTTTATGCCCTAGCAATGTTTCTCCAACACCAATCACAGCCTTCTGAAGCCTTACTCCACTTTTACTTTCTCTCAATTTCGACTTTTGTATTTCCCCTTGGAACTCGGAAATCAATCAAGTAAGAATCTGTTTTAGGGTCAAGTGTGGTTGCTCTCACCTGTAATTCCAGCACTTTGGGAGGCCAAGGCAGGTGGATCAGCTGAGGTTAGGAGTTTGAGACCAGCCTGGCCAAAATGGTGAAACCCCATTTCTACTAAAAATACACAAATTAGCTGGGCATGGTGGTGCTTGCCTGTAATCCCAGCTACTCAGGAGGCTGAAGCAGGAGAATTGCTTGAACCCAGGAGACAATTACAGTGAGCCCAGATCCTAACCCTGCACTCCAGCCAGGGCGACAGAGCAACACTCTGTATCACCAAAAAAAAAAAAAAAAAAAAAAAAAAATGTGTTTTATAATGGGGATAATCCATTCAGGAATTTATTTCACTTTGAGGGTCAACACTCCCATCCTGCTGATGTGGCCCTTAAAATCCCCTGCATCAGAAATTCACAGCAGTACCTTGGGTCATGGTGTTTCTATCCTGTGTATACAGTCACAATCCTCTACGATGCTCAGAAAATACAAAATGACTTAGGGCTGAGAGAAATTTAGCAGCTCAGTCTGATATTTTACTAAGGTGGTATCTAAAATTCCTGCAATCATGATTCATATTAGTCTCCGTTAGTTGCAATTTCTCTGATTATCATGATACATATTTGCTGAGAAATACTGATGTCCGTGTGTATATTCATACATAGATATGTAGGTATATAGATGGGTATGTTTATATGAACGCATGTGTTTGAGATGGCGGAAAACATGCATGTATTATTTCCCTGCTAAAAATATAAAAATAATTAAATATATTTTATGTACAACTGATAATTATGTGTCATAAAAAATTAACTGACCCATTTGTACATGAAGTCCAGGAAAAATGAAAAGGGTAACTTTGTATTAATTGTGACATTGTGCTTACAGATATACATAAATTCCCTTATTAACCCTTATAATAACCCTGCTGATTATAGTTTATTTACTAGTTTAATAAATGATCAACAAAGTTTGAAAAATATGACAAAATTACAAAATTAGAAAATGACACAGCAATACTTTTAATTATATTCTGCCTTGTCACTGCCTCTTCTTGCTTTTTTACAAAATTACTCCCCTAACCAAGGTTCTCTGTGATTCTGGGGACTCCAGGATTTAGACCCCAGTTCCCAAACTTCACTGTGTCTATTTTTACTGCCACATTTTAATGCACATTTTCAGACTTCAACAAGCACTTTTCAGTATCAACTTTTTTCTTATTCCTTGGACTATTTCCTACATCTGTTCATCAAGACTCCAGTAACATATGACTCCATCTGCCTGTCCCTTCCATGAATGTACCTGACAGTACGTGTATTATGTTGTCTATAATTCAAGCAGAACAGATATTCCTTCAAAAAAATAAGGTATTAGAGAATGCCTACAAAGCTTCAGTGAAACCAGCTGTAACCCTTAATATTATTACCATGTAAACTCTTCCTAGAATATCAAAATAAGATTTGGACTTTAGAGAATATTTGTGTGTGATTATAATCCAAACATGAACTAAAAGTAATTTAAATGGTCATATACAGACTGTGCCAGGGACAAAAAAGGACAAATATTATAAGAAAATTAAAGTACACTTATTTCCTAAAGGAGTCTTGTGTGGAATCTATAAAAACTATTTCAAGATATAGAGATTAAATATATTTCAAAACACATACATACACAAGCAATCTTTAGGATAAATTTTTTCAAACTTATGTTATGGGTCTGAAATTTTCATTAATTCATGGAAAAAATGTATTGACAAACTTCTCACCAGAGCAGGAATAACAACTTACGTATTTGGTGACTGCAAGATGAGAGCCTGCACAGCTTAGTATCTCCCTCCAGATCTCTCTCTCTCTCTCTCCTTTTTTGTTTTTTCACAGTTTCGCTTTTGTTGCCCAGGCTGGAGTGCAATGGTGAAATCTCAGCTCACTGCCACCTCCACCTCCCAGGTTCAAGCTATTCTCCTGCCTCAGCCTTCCAAGTAGCTGGGACGACAGGCATGCGCCACCACGCTTGGCTAATTTTGTATTTTCAGTCGAGATAGGGTTTCTCCATTTTGGTCAGGCTGGTCTGGATTACAGGCGTGAGCCACAGCGCCCGGCCCAGATCTCTTAAAAAGACATGAGGAAGGAGCCATTCTGCATCCTCAATATTACCTTAATATTTTAAGGACACCCATAACAATTAAGAGGCTGACTTGCGACTTCCTAGCCCTTTCAGGACTATTTAGGCACACCTTAGTGAAGTATTAGGAATGCAGTGTTAGGTCTCAAGTTTCTGGACACCAAAACCATGTTCTCCAACAGATCTTCAGTAAAAATAGCTGATGTCTATATTCTTTTGCCTGTCTTTTCCCTTTCTTTTAATTCAGAATTGTGGTCTCAAAAAGTGCTATTATTTAGTAGATTCTCTCAATTCTCAACACCAGCACTATACAGTGTTGAGTAACATCTCAGGTGCTAGGGAAACAGCAGCTGACATTCTAGCAATGCACAAATAGAAAAGAAAAGATCACCAACAGAGTAAAAGAGCATAGATTTTTTAAAAGTATGAAACCAAAACGAATATATATCAGATTACACTATAAATGGAAAATCCTATTATCTTGACTGGATTGCAAGTCAAAACCTCTCATGGCCTCCAACATCCAATATATTCAAAGCAGTTCAGGAATGGTGAAAGTGGAATGGAATTTAAAATTATTCTAAGGTTGCATGTGTGAAAGCACCATGCCCTGAAACAAAATATTTATTTTTAAAGTGCATAATGAACACTGCATACAAAGTTTGTGTAACAAGAGAGAGAAAAAAATCTCACATTTTTAAAAAAGGAATATGCAACATATTTACATATAATAAAATAAAATTAAACTAAAATAACAGCAATGGAAGACACAATCTGATCTCTGAAAATCAAGGGAGAAATCTCTTTTAAATAAACTTGGCACAATTTTTAAAGTAAGTTATGAAAAATAGTAATACCTGAATATAGTATGTAAAAGTACCAACACAATAAAGCTAAAACAATATCCGTGGAAAAATTATTTGCTGTATATTATTTTTAAAAAATGATCTAAGTACTTTCCTCAAGAAGGTAGATGAATGAAATTTTAAAATTGCCTGAGAAATTCTGTGAAAGGAAATGAATATAGAGAAGCAGAATATAATTTAACTATAAAGCACACAAATAGAATTTAAAAATAAGGCCGGGCACAGTGGCTCATATCTGTAATCCCAGCACTTTGGGAGGCAGAGGCAGGCGGATCACCTGAGGTCAGGAGTTTGAGATCAGCCTGACCAACATGGAGAAACCCCGTCTCTACTAAAAATAGAAAAAAAAAAAAACACACACACACACACAAAACAGGCGGGCGTGGTGGCACATGCCTGTAATCCCAGGTACTAGGGAGGCTTAGGCAGGAGAATCGCTTGAACCTGGGAGGTGGAGGTTGCGGTGAGCTGAGATCACGCCATTGCACTCCAGCCTGGGCAACAAGAGCAAAACTCTGTCTCAAAGAAATAAAAAATAAAAATAAAAATAAAAATAAGTGGCAGCCAACATGCCCAACATGATTTTCTGTGATGAAAGAAATTCTCTGCATCTACATTATCCAATGCAGTAACTACCACACATATGTAGTTACAGAATTTCTAATTTGGCTACCAATTTGGCTATTACTACTAAAGATATGCCATTTAGTTATTTAATTATAATTAATTTACAGTTTATAGCCACATGTGACTAGTAGTTACTCTATTGGTCAATGCAGATCTAGAATCTTGGAGAAGGCCGTTAAAATAATGAGATATGGTCAAAACAAAAATGGAAAAGGCACCCAAATAGTGAACACAGAATATGAGAATGTGAAGTAACAATTCACACAGTAAAATTTACTAATGAGATGCTGCCTTGATGGGACACATGTCTAATGATATTCAAGGCTTGTCTTGTTACAGGTAGAAGAGCAGGAGCAGGGCAGGAGAGGGCTCTTCCCCTACCCACTAGAAATGTCAGGTGATGGCCTGTTAATGATCACTTTGCCTCTCTAAAAACGATAATTAGGCAGCGCCAGAGAGAGGCCATTTCATGGTGGTCTACACCTGTTAACATCAAAAACGTTAATTAAATGCAGACCCCAGGAAGAAGCAACTTCTTGGGCATGCATGTTAAGAGACAAAAATGGCAAAGTATAATCTTCCGGGGACACACTCCACTGGAAGAGGAAAGAAAGCCTCAGATGGACACGCATATAACTCCCTAAACACACCGTGCATGCTCAATTCCGAAGGGTAAGGAAAGCACTGTGCCTGCCGGAAACTCTCCCTAAAGAAAGAATCATGGGAAAGAGGCAAGGCCATCCCAGGATCAAGGTTAAAGGCCCTTCTCTTTTCTCTCTTGGACCTTCAGGCATCCACTTGGGTCTCTTCCAAGAGAATTTTCCTTTCCTTTCTGTTCTAAAGCCTTTTGAAATAAACTTCCACTCCTGCTCTGAAACTTAGTCTCCTTTTCCGCTGTATGCCCCTCAGTCGAATTCTTTCTTCTGAGGAGGCAAGGACTGAAGTTGCTTATGGACCCATGCAGATATGCTGCCAGTAACTCAAATCTCTTCTACTGGTAACAGTATCATTGTAAGGGAATGAGGCCAGTTCACTTCTCAGTGCTCGGAGAACTCACCAAAAATAAAAAGTTGGAGGATGCTGTGAACTTATCTACCTTCCAAGGCAAGTCCCACAAGCAAGCAGTAAAACTCTCTTCCCCCAAGGTCTTAAACTCTTCTGATGCTCCTTCTCTGGGAAAACGCATCCTCTGATTGGCTTCCCCTTATATAGGAAAAAACAATTAATAAACCTAATTAGCACTACATTCCAAGAGACATGCCCTGACTGCACAGATATTGAACCTAATCAAAACTTCATTCTGGAGACACACCCGGGTCAATTTGATTGGATTTTTGAGACAGCTACTAAAAACCCCACATAAACTTGGAAACCAAAGAGTTAAGGCTATTTTGAAGGAAAAATAGGAAGATTCATTCCTTTTTTTCATTCATAAGTACTTTTTTTTTTTTTTTTTGAGATGGAGTCTTGTTCTGTTGCCCAGGCTAGAGCGCAGTGGTACCATCTCGGCTCTCTGCAAGCTCCACCTCCCGGGTTCACGCCATTCTCCTGCCTCAGCCTCCCAAGTAGCTGGGACTACAGGCGCCTGATACCACGTCCGGCTATTTTTTTGTATTTTTTTTTAATAGAGACGGGGTTTCACCCGTGTTAGCCGGGGTGATCTCCATCTCCTGACCTCGTGATCCGCTCACCTCGGCCTCCCAAAGTGCTGGGATTACAGGCATGGGCCACTGCATCCGGCCTCATAAGTACTTTTGAGTGTATTGTATGTACTAGAAAGCATTCGCAGTCATGGGGTACAGCAAGAAACCAGACAAACTAGAGTCTTATGGAGACTCTATATTCTAAAATTATTTGGAAGTAAACTGGACTTGAAAACAAATGGAAAGTGAATAGATATAAAAAGTTTCAATATTCATGATGATGTAAAAAAATATATATATTGTAGAAATGAAGTCAGGAAGTGTTAGGGGTCATATGGTACTTTTAAGGCCATTGGTATCCTCTGAAATTCAAGCAGGCTGAAGACATTTGCATAACTAAAAGGAAAGCAGATACTAATAGAAGACAGTGAAGAGCCTGAAAGGCATTTCAGAGACCTTGGCTGGTGGCAGCCCCTCCCTTCAAAGGTCTGGAGGCTTATAAGGGAAGACTGGTTTTGTGGGCTGGGCCTAGGGCTGCACCACCCCAGGCAAGCGCAGGACAGTGCTCACAGCATTCTACCTCCCAACCCCTCCAGCTCCAGCCATGGCTAAGAAGGCCCCAAACACAGTTTGGGTCACTGCTTTGAGGGTGCAAGCCATAAGCCTTGGCAATTTCCATGGGATATTAAACCTGCAGTTGCACAAAGTACAGGAGTGCGCTGCTGATAAAGACATACCCGAGACTGGGCAATTTACAAAAGAAAGAAGCTTAATTGGACTTACAGTTCCACATGGCTGGGGGAGGCAGAAGGCGAAAGGCATGTCGTACATCACAGCAGGCAAGTGAGAGAATGAGAGCCAAGCAAAACTGGTTTCGCCTTATCAAACCATCAGAACTCATAAGACTTATTCACTACGACGAGAACGATATGGGAGAAACTGTCCCCATTATTCAATTATTTCCCACTGGGTCCCCCCACAACATGTGGGAATTGTGGGAGTACAATTTGAGGTGAGATTTGGGTGGGGACACAGAGCCAAACCATATCAGAAGCCTTCACCTGGATTTCAAAAGATGTATGGAAAAGCCTGTATGTCCAGTAGAAGCCTGCTGGGGTGGAGACCTCATGGCAAATGTCTACTACAGCAGTGCAGAGGGAGAATATGGGGTAGGAGCCCCCACAGAGTCCCCACTGGGGCACCGCCTAGTGGAGCTCTGAGAAGACGGCCACCATCCTCCAGACCCCAGAATGATAGATCCACTGACAGCTTGCACCCTGAGCCTGGAAAAGCTGCAGGCACTCAACGCTAGCCCTTGACAGCAGCCATGGGGACTGACCCTTGTATCCAAAAGAAAATAAATTGTTCTACCATAAAGACATGTGCACTCATATATTTATTATAGAATTATTTGCAATAGCAAAGACATGAATATTTCCTCTATCATTGGATAGAGAAAATATAGTTATTTTCTCTATCATTGGATAGAGAAAATGTAGTGTATGTACACCATGGAATACTATGCAACCATTTAAAAAATTATGTCCTTTGCACCAACATGGATGCAGCTAGAGGCCATTATTCTAAAATAATGCAGGAAGAAAAAACCAAGTACCATATGTTCTTAGTTATAAGTAACAACAAAGCACTGATTGCACATGGATGTAAAGATGGGAACATGGATACTGGGGACTACAAGAAGGGGAAGGGAAGGTGGGGACCAAGACCTGAAAAATATATACACCATGAAATATTATGTTTTCTACCTGGGTTACAAGATCATTCATACTCCAAGCCTCAGCATCACACAATGTGCCAATGTAAAACCCTGCACATGCATTCAGTGAATCTAAAATAAAAGTTGAAATTATTTTTAAATAGGCGAAGATCTGAATAAACGTTTCCCAGAAGAAGAGATACAAATGGCCAACAAATATATGACAAAATTCTTACCATCTCTAATTGTCAGGGGGATACAAATAAAAACCACCATGAAATGTCACCTGACACCTCTTAGAATAGCTGTTATCGAAAAGATGAATAGCAAGTATTAGTGAGGATGTGGATAAAAGATAACCCTTGTATACTCGTGGTGGAAATACAAACTACTATGGCCATTTTGGATAATAGTATGAAGGTTTCTCAAAAAATTGTTAAATAAAACTACCTGCTGATGAGGCTGTTGAGATATAGGAACACTTTTACACTGTTGGTGGAATGTAAATTAGTTCAACCATTGTGGAAGACAGTATGGTGATTCCTCAAAGACCTAGAACCAGAAATATCACTTGATCCAGCAATCTCATTACTGTGTATATACCCAAAGGAATATAAATCATTCTGTTATAAAGATACACGCACACACATGTTCATTGCAGCACTAGTCACAACAGCAAAGACATGGAATCAACCCAAATGTCCATCAATGATAGACTGGATAAAGAAAATGTGGTACATATACACCATGAAATACTATGCAGCCATAAAAGGGAATGAGATCATGTCCTTTGCAGGGACATAGATGGAGCTGGAAGCCATTATCCTCAGCAAACTTACCCGGGAACAGAAAATCAAACACTGCATGTTCTCACTGACAAGTGGAAACAGAACAATGAGAACACATGGATGCTGAGAGGGGAACAACACACACTGGGGCCTGTTGGGAGGCAGGTGGAGGGAGAGTATCAGGATAAATGGGTAATACATATATGCATTGGAATATTATTCAGTGTTACATAATAATGAATCCCTGTCATTTATGACAACATGGGTAGACTTCGAGGGCATTACGTTATATGAAATAGGCCAGCCACAGAATGACAACTACTATATGATTTCACTTGCATTTGAAATCTAAAATAGACAAACTCACAAAAGCAGAGAGTAGAATGGTGGTTGCCAGGGGCCGTGGTGCAGGGGAAATGGGTAGATGTGGTTAGAGCACAAAGTTTCACATATACCATATAAGTAAGTTCTGGAGGTCTCATTTACAGCACAGTGCTTATAGCTAAGAATACTGTATTGCATACTGAAAATTTGCTAAAAGGGTGGATTTTGTGTTCTTACCAAAATTTCTTACCAGTAATAATAATAATAATGATGATGGGGGGGACTTTGGGAGGTGAAGGATATGTTTATAATCTTAAGGGTAGTGGTGTTCATAATGTATACTTATCCCCAGACTCACTGAGATGCATACCTTAAACATGCACAGCTTTTTAAATGTAATCATAGCTCAACAAATTGAGTTAAAAAAAAAGGGGGGGTTGGTTAAAAAATGTAAAAGGAGGGGTAGATGTTCCCTTGTTTTTCTCTCTTGGCTATTTTCTTTCCTGCTGTCTGGAATTAAAAAATGATAGGTGGGTATTTAGCAGCCAAACTGGAGCCTCTTCTAAAGTACAGCAGATCAGACAGCTGGAAGGGGCCTGCGTCCCTAATGAATTTGGCAAGCATCTGTACCAGCCATGATAGGTGTAACTATAGATTTAAGTGAGAAAGAAATAAACTTCTGCCTCGTTTAAGCCACTTTGTTCAGACATTAATTTCATATGCATATAGAGAATATATGCTCCTTACGAGTAGGAAAAATGTTTATGCCATATGGTTCATAATGGGTGTTCAGCAATGTAGGATGATCCTCATTATGATGACAATGGTGACAAACAGCATGAAATAATAAGGAATGAAAAAAAGTGGTTTGGGTTAATAGTTGTATATAGATACTTTATTTAAAGATTCTGCTGCTAATATCATTCAATGTATTTGTATCCCGGTGGGAGTTTTATTAGATGTAGACTAAGAAAGTTTACATTATTTAATGAAAAATACTAGATCAATTTTAAAAAACAGTAAAAATATCATGAGATGGAACTACGCATCTATATTGCAAAGCAACTCTCCCAGTTGTTTTATGCATAGTAATGATTGAGAATCCCCTGATCTAGATCCAATAGATCTCAACCTTTATAGGTGCTATCAAGGAAGCACCTAAGGAAGACAATTTTCCTGACTCTATCCATACCTCCAGTTAGTAATAGATCTGGAGATCTAGAACCCAAATCCAGACCTCCTGCTTCCATGTGCAGTGGTCTTTCGCTGTTCTGTTTTGTTCCACTTGGTGAAGAGGATTTGAGAATAAATGGCCTCATGATTCAAATCCCTCCTCTGCTCTGAGGAATATAGCCTTGTCCTAGCAAGCAAGAAGCTCATACAGTAGTGGAAGAGGCAAATATACATTCACTAATCTAACATACAAGGCAGTAAGCACCGTAACATCAACAAAGCACTTTGGGGTTTCAGACCAGGAGCAAGTGGGGTGATTAATTCTTAGCAGGGCTAGTAAAGTCTGGGAAGTGTTCGCTAAAAAAATGTCTGATCATTAACGAAAGCAACTGGTTTCTCAACACAGTCTAACTTATTGTAACAATATAAATGGTTGTTTGTTCATAAAATTTCATCTTTTGCCAAAATGTTTGTAGCTTATATTCCCATTTAACAAGGTTTTCTGGCCAAAACTGTGCACCCACGTCAGTCCTCCCATAAAAGCAATTTTGCATGCATAGAACACCTCTATCTATGAATATCCCTAATGAGGTACAGAAAGACTCTTATTATCCAAACAGAGACATTCCACTGGTGCTGGAGAGCCACAGACGGAAGTTTTCTCTGCTTCCTGGAAATGAAGCCAAACTTTCTTCTTTCTTCAGCCATGAGAATTCCTGTCCTCCTCTTCACCATTTTCTTCTTTATGAGCCAAGTTCTACCAGGTAACAAAATAAACTTAGTAAGAACGGAGTGCCTAACACCTTGCAGGGATTCAGTACTTGAAGAGAAATCACCATCATCTATGACCAGATAGGGGATCTCATAGGAAATCTGGAAGACACACCAGTCTCTGGCTCCCTGGTTAGGCCCAGTTCTGTCCAACCCACCTATACAGGCCCCACAAACCCAGTGCCCACCAGGCTCCTGTCAGCCAGGAGGACCAGTGCTCATCCCCTGAAATATCCGTGGGAGCCTGCATCCCACAGGGACTCACATCTGGGGGTCTACCTCCATGGGGGCCTCTTGGTTGTGGTGGCAGGGGCGGGGGAGTAGTTGACCTCCAGCCCTCCCATCCTGGCCACTGTATTTTGTGGGGATCATTCAGTCCTGGGAGCTTCCTGGGGACCCCAGAAGGAAGAGAACAGGGTGGTCATGGCAGCCTCAGCCCCAGGCTCTGGGCCAGAAGTTGATAACGACCAATTCAGAGCAACCACTGAATTCAATCCTCTTACAGATACACGAGAAGTTGGCGAAAAACTGAATGTCGACCATTCTATGGTCATCCAGCATTTGAAGCCAATTGGAAAGCTGAAAAATCTTGATAAGTGGGTGCCTCATGAGCTGACCAAATATTTTAAAAATCATCCTTTGGAGTGTCATCTTTTCTTATTCTATGAAACAATGAAACATTTCTTGATCAGATTGTGACATGCCATGAAAAGTGGATTTCATACAACTGCCAGCTCACTGGTTGGACTAAGAAGAAGCTCCAAACCACTTCCCAAAGTCAAACTTGTACCAAAAAAAGGTCATGGTCACTGTTGGGTGGTCAGCTGCCAGCCTTCTGGCAGTTTTTGAATCCACTACAGTTTTTGAATCCTGGTGAAATCATTACATCTGAGAAGTATGCCAAGTTAATCGATGAGATGCATGGAAAACTGCAGCACCTGGAGCTGGCACTGGTCAACATGAAGGGCCCAGTTCTCCACAACCCATGACCACATGTCATACAACCAGGGCTTCAAAAGTTGAATAAACTGGGCTATGAAGTTTTGTCTCATCTGCCATATTCATCTGACCTCTCGCCAACCAACTACCACTTCTTGAAGCATCTTGACAACTTTTTGCAGGGAAAACACTTACACAACCAGCAGGATGAAGAAAATGCTTTCCAAGAGTTCATCGAACCCTGAAAGCACGGAATAAACAAGTTTATTTCTCATTGACAAAAATGTGTTCAATGTAATGGTTTCTTTTCTTTTTTTAAGACCGAGTCTCACTCTGTCACCCAGGCCAGAGTGCAAAGGTGCAATCTCGGCTCACTGCCACCTCTGCCTCCTGGGTTCAAGAGATTCTCCTGCCTAGCCTCTTGAGTAGCTGGGATTACAGGCACATGCCACCACACCCGGCTACTTTTTGTGTTTTTAGTAGAGACGGGATTTCACCACGTTGGTCAGGCTGGTCTCAAACTCCTGACCTCGTGATCCGCCCGCCTCAGCCTCCCAAAGTGCTGGGATTACAGGCGTGAGCCACTGTGTCCAGTCCATTGTAATGGGTTCTATTTTGATTAATAAAGATGTGTTGCAGCCTAATTATAAAAATTTAAAATTCACGGTCCAAAACCACAATTACTTTGGCACCAACCTAATAATAGAAGAATTAAAAGAGGCCTTTATATTAGAGAACCAATGGATGATAAAATAATAAAGAATATTACAACCTCCATAACCCACAAACTTGGTAACTTAGACCAACTGGATGAATTAAAAGACACAATCTATTAATATTAAAACATAGGAGAAATAGGTCATCTAAATATATTGATAACTATTTTAAAAATGGAATCAATACCTAATAACCTTACAGAAAACCTATAGATTCCAAAAATCTGACATTCTGACATGTTATTCTAACTGGTAGGATTCGGGGATTTCCATTTTGATAAGAACATAGGTGAGTCGCACACACTGACTTTTACTGCTCATTGGTCAGGAAACCTATGTCCACCATAGGATACTGCAGAGCGATGTGTTTTGGAGAATTTAGCAAGATAATATGATTTTCAGAGTTAAAGGAAGACAACCTGTTTTATGTACAGTAATTCCTCATAATATCACAGGGGATACCATATTTAAATTTTGGGGTATCCCCAGGTATAATTCTTATTTGAGCCACATGTGAATTTCAGACACGGAGGCTGCCCAACTTTGGTGGCTTGCAACAGATGTGGAAGTTAATTCACAACCTACTTTGTGGAGGCATAAAATTCAATGAGCACTCATTTAGCATTTTATTTGAAATACTATTTTTGTAAAGTTTGCATTTCCAATTAGGTGAAATTTTAAACCTGTTTCAGTTCTTATCCACTTTTTTTTTTTTCCCCTGAGATGGAGTCTTGCCCTGTCACCCAGGCTGGAGTGCAGTGGCGTGGTCTTGACTCACTTCAACTTCCGCCTCCCAGGTTCAAGCAATTCTCCTGCCTCAGCCTCCCAAGTAGCTGGGATTACGGGTGCCCACCACCATGCCCGGCTAATTTTTGTATTTTTAGTAGAGATGTGGCTTCCCCATGTTGGTCAGGCTGGTCTTGAACCCCTGATATCTTATTATCTGCCCACCTCGGCCTCCTAGAGTGCTCGGATTACAGGTCTGAGCCACGGTGCCTCGCCTCTCCACTCTTTTAGGCAGAGGGGAGTAAGGTTTTCTTTAAGTTAGGAGGGACTCCCGTGTACCCAACCTATTTGTGTAAATTTCTTCCTTCAGAGTTCTTCAAATCAGCATCACCATTGTTAAAGGCCTACCGCATGGTAATAATTGTGCTACAGGGTTTTACGAACATGAAGTTTATGTTTGGCTGAATTAACCTCCTTACTGTGACACAAGGGGGCCATAGGTGTTTTCACCAATTATGAAGCGGGTTCACTGTGCAATGGCTACCAACTTTTCTGAGTACAATGAGACCAAACACATTCATACATAAATTCCATGAAGTGAATTTATTACTTACAAATAGCAAACAAAAGACAACAGAAGTCTAGGATTCAATATGAACTGCTACCACAAGATCACGAAGGCTACCCAGAGCAGATGGATGGAGTTTTGACTGTAAATGCTTCACTTGCACCACAACTGAGGGACCCCAGAAAGAAGCCCACCTTGGGTTTTCTCAAATGATGTGGTTTGCTGGACACAAGTGTTAAAGGCCATTCTGTTTTGAGCAGGGACTATAACAGAGCCTGGGCTGTTCTGACCAATGTCACCTGATTATCAGGATATTGTCTTCTCAGCATATCATACAGTTATCTTGAGAACTACCAGTAAGAAAGGAAAGAAAATGGCCCTACACCCTTAAAACTGAAGGATCAGGATATTTGTTGTGACAGAAGCACAGACAGTAGCAACAGAGTGTTCTTGTGAGCCATGTACTAGTTCTCTTGACCGGAGCATGGCACCTAACTGTCTTTCTCTTTCCTTTCAATGGAAACTGTTTCAGAATATGTTGAATATTTTGAGTTTCTACATCTACAGAGTTGAGGCACATGATCACTGGCAGTGTAGACTCTCTGCATGGTTACAGGAAAGAGTTCAGGAACCCATCAAGTCACATTGGAGGAGACCACCTAATCCTCCAGAGACTGTCACTTCATCTTCCTGGGGTTAGCTCCACACGCAGTAAGGCCATTATGTCTAAGGCCGGCAAGACTTGCCATCCGAAGATTCGACTTTTGACATGCTGATAAGCAGCAGTGATAAGAGAAGCCCACACACTCGCTAGGAATTTTTCAATGCAAGCAACTGAGACTCTTCTTCATATCCCTCGATAGGGGCTAATGTCAAACTCTTTCTTCCCAATTTCTGTACTCATCAGTGCCTGAACCATGAGGAACCATAGATGTACACCTCATCAGGAGGGTGTATGGGACGGCGGCAAGGGGAGCAGCAGCACAAGAAACAAACAAGGCCACTACTTCTGCCTACATAATAACTATTATCTTGGAGTGTACAATAATTAATAATGTTCACATGGTTGCCCTCAGCATACAGAGATGGTGACCAGAGTAGATGCAGGGACTACAGAGATACAGCCTGATCCTTGCTAATTAGGACTTAAGTGTTGGCTTATGTGCTGCGCTTCTGTGCATTAATAAGTCAGGGCCTCAAAACTGCCTGCTAAGCAAAGGCCAAATGTCATGCTGGGGTGCAATGAAACATTCATGTCTAGGAGATGAGAGCATTTTAGTGTGGGAGAAGATGAAAACACCTGAAGATGACAGAACGCTGTGCAGACCAAAGGGAAAGCCCATCATCAGCTCACGGTTCTGACTCAGGTGACTGCTGATGTGTTACGGAACCGTCAGCGGACAGCAGGTAGGTCAAGTTGAGCAGGTGTCCTGCATGAGGGCTGGTCCATTCCATTTGTGTTGCCAATTATTTCAATAGCATCTCATGCACCCCACTGGTGAGGAAGGAATGAGCACCCTACGTTTACTGGCACCGTTAAACACATAACATCTATTACTAAACAGAAAAACCAGACATCAGTTATTAATTACATATAGGAGGATGGTGTAAGCTCCCATAGGCCCAAACAGGGATTAACTTAGGAGCAGAGAGTGGTATAGCATGAAAAAAGTGAGGATGTTCCTTTTTTTTTTTTTTTTTTTTGGAGACAGAATCTCTCTCTGTCACCCTTGCTGGAGCGCAGTGGTTTGATCTCAGCTCACTGCAAGCTCCGTCTCCGGGGTTCACAACATTCTCCTGCCTCAGCCTCTCTAGAAGCTGGGACTACAGGCACACACCACCACACATGGCTAATTTTTTGTATTTTTAGTAGAGACGGGGTTTCACCGTGTCAGCCAGGATGGTCTGGATCTCCTGACCTCATGATTCACCGGCCTCGGCCTCCCTAAGTGCTGGGATTACAGGCGTGATCCACTGCACCCGGCCGAGGATGTTCCTTTGTTCCTACAGTACTATGTGATTGCTTTGTCTGTTGGCTGGTAGGGAACTGAATCATGTCACACAGACTGGTAAGACTGTAATACTCTAAAAAACAATATATAAACTATCATATCATAATGGTGCAATACTATCTACTACAATGAGAAAGGCATCGATGAAAAGCCGAATGATATCATATGTGACTGAGAGATTGAATGCTTCCTCCCTCAGATTGGTTACAACATGTTGTGCTATCACAGTCCTCTCTCCTTCATTCAAAGTGAATGATCCAAATAATAGACAGAAATAATAAAGAATAAAGGGCAACACATGCAAAGAACTCACGACATGATAATCCATGGTAAAATTTATGTACTTAGGAATTAATACTAACTCATTATTAGCAAAAAATAAACATCTTTACATAAAGAGTAGTTTTTCCTTTAATAAAGAAAGGTGGAATGTGTATAATGAACAAGGGATAATCAAAATTTGCCAAATGAGGCTAGTAAGACAATCCCAACAATTCACAATCATTATTCACTGGTCCATTAATCACAGGACAATACATACAAATGAAACTTACCTGAACGGGTGCAGTGGCTCATGTCTGTAATCCCAGCACGTTGGGAGGCCAAAGTGGGCAAATCATGAGGCCAGGAGTTCAAGACCAGCCTAGCCAACATGGTGAAATCCTGTCTTTACCAAAAATACAAAGAATTAGCTGGACATAGTGGTGGGCACCTGTAGTCCCAGCTACTCGGGAGGCTGAGGCAGGAGAATCACTTAAATCCAGGAGGCGGAGGTTGCAGTGAGCTGAGATTGCACCACTGTACTCCAGCCTGGGCAACAGAGGGAGATTCCATCTCAAAAAAAAAAAAAAAAAAAAGAAATAAAAAAAATTAAATGTACCTACATATTAGAAAAATTAAATTCAACCATGAATCCAGCACATTATCAAATGAATAGACAAAAATTCTATCAACAAACTTAATATCATTATCTATGAAACTCAAGTACTACTGCTTAAAGAGCATTTACGGAACTCTCACCTCAAGGTTTCCCGCAAAACAAAGTGAAATGCATACTCAAGACTCTTTAAGAATGAGCCACTGATAAAAACAATATACTTGTAACTTGTGTAACATTTCATACATTTTTTTCAAGCACTGCACCATAATTAATTTGCATCAGGCTTTCCAAATTAGAAAAGCTTCACTTATAGAACTTCTTTCCCATGGGAGTTTTCACATGACTTTTCAAGTAAATGTGCAAACTGAAAATATTCTTGCAGTTTCTAAACTATTAGAGTTTTAATCCTGTGTACGTTCTTGTATTTACAAGGTCCAGCCAGCTACAGTGTGCATTTTCATATGTCCTTGAGTGGGTATGAGAGAAATGAAACATTCCCACATTCTGGACATTCATAGGGTTTTTCTCAGGAATCAGCTGATGTCTTCAAATGGAACTAACATAACTGAAGGCCTTACCACAAATTTAGATTCAAAAGGCTTTTCTCCACTCTGAGTCCTCCCAAATCTTCAAAAACAGGAAAATCTGAAGGCCTGACCACATTTCCTACATTCTTAAGGTTTCTGTGCAATGTGAGCCTTTTCATGCTTATGAGGGAATGGGAAAGAGTATATGTTTTACCACATTTCTTACATTCAAGGGGCTTTATTTATTTATTTATTCATTTATTTTCTTTAATTTTGAGATGGAATCTCACTCTGTAACCAGGCTGGAGTGCAGTGGCACAATCTCGGCTCCCTGCAACCTCCGCCTCCTGGGTTCAAGTGATTCTCCTGCCTCAGCCTCCTGAGTACCTGGGATTACAAACATATGCTACCACACCCAGCTAATTTTTGTATTTCTAGTAGAGACGAGGTTTCACCATGATGGCCAGGATGGTCTCGATCTCCTGACCTCGTGATCCGCATGCACAGGGCTTTCCCCAGCCCCCTGTGGCTTTTTATGTCCTTGAAAAAGAACTAAGACAACTGAAATTTGCCACCATGCCCAGTTAATTATTTTCTTTTTTCTTTTTTTTTTTTTTTCTTTTTGAGATGGAGTCTCGCTCTGTCGCGCAGGCTGGCTCACTGCAAGCTCTGCCTCCCAGGTTCACACCCTTCTCCTGTCTCAGCCTCCCGAGTAGCTGGCTTGAGCCAGCGTGCCTGGCATTATTTTATTTTTTCTAGAGACAGGGTTTCACCGTGTTGCCCAGGTTGTTTCACATTGTTTTAATCTGGGCTGGTTATGAACTCCTGGGCTCAAGCAATACACACACCTTGGCCTCCCAAAGTGCTGGGATTATAGGCCGAGTCACTATACCCAGCCTCTATATCATGACTTCTTTCATGGCGAGTAAGATGACTGGAACGAGCGTAGTCTTTACCGCATCTCTTACATTCATAGGGTTTTTCTCCAGTATGAATTCTTTCGTGGAGGTGAGGGGAACTGAGACGACTGAAGGCTTGGTCACATTGTTTACATTCATAGGCTTTCTCTCCAGTATGAGTACTTCTATGGTTACAAAGGGAACTCAAATGACTAAAGGCTTCGCCACATTGTTTACATTCATAGGGTCTCTCTCCAGTATGAATGCTTCCATGGTTACGAAGGGAAGTGGGACAGCTGAAGGCTTTATCACATTTGGTACATGTATCGGATCTTTCTCTAGTGTGAGTCCTTTCACGCATCTTAAAACAACAAGAAAATCTAAATGTTTTCCCACATTCCTTACATTCCTAGGGTTTCTCTCCAGTGTGAGTTCGTTCATGTATTAGACAACAACCGGAAACAGTGAACGCTTTACCACATTGTTTATATTCATAGGGTTTTTCTCCTGTGTGAGTTCTCTGATGTCTTTCTTTCTTTTTTTTTTTTTTTTGTAAAATAGAAGTTTATTAACTGTTGGCCAGTGATTTCTTTTTTTTTTTTCATTAATGGTTAATGTTTTTTTAAATTAATTTATTATTATTATACTTTAAGTTGTAGGGTACATGTGCTTAACGTGCAGGTTTGTTACATATGTATACTTGTGCCATGTTGGTGTGCTGCACCCATCAACTCGTCATTTGCATCAGGTATAACTCCCAATGCAATCCCTCCCCTCTCCCCCCTCCCCATGATAGGCCCCGGATCTGATGTCTTTCAAATGAATTGAGAAAATAAAACACTTTCCCACATGTCGTACATTTATAACTGGATTTCCACTGTACATTATCATGTGTCTTCTAACACCTGGAACAGAAACGAAGAATTTCCCACATTGTTCACATTTATATTGCTTCTCTCCATATGGTTTGTATCCTGAGTGAGCCAGGATGTGCCTATTAAGGAGGGAATGATGTACAAAGACTTTTCCACAAACACTGCTTTCACATTGTTTTAATCCAGTAGAAATGTTCTCATTCAGATCAAGATTTGGAATTTGGCTGACTACTTGTCCATACTGTCTACCTTCTTTGCTTTCACACAGTCTCTGTACCACATGATTTCTGTAAAAAATGACAAGCACATTATTATTGGTTGGTTTAATAACTTTCTACTTACTAATAGGCCTTGGCCTTACACTGCAACCAATACCAAGGAAAATGCATTGTTATTATTATTATTATTATTATTATTGCCATGATTGAATTATTTGAAAGTAAATGGGTTACTACTGAAAACACAGCTACCACCTGCATGGCTATGACCAAATTAGTAACATTCATATACACAATTTTGTAGTGCTATTTTCAAGTAAACTGTTTTCCAAACACTGACTGCTACCTTGAAGTACGTTACATTTTGGGTGAAATTTTTCTAAAAAAAATAAATTTCAAGTGACTCTATTTGTTTTGATTGCTTGTTTTTAAGTTCATGACAAGCTAAGATTCCTTCAGAGGACTTTATTTCCTCTTCTCAGTGCAAATTATCTTATATCTTTCCCAAGTTTTTTAAAGTGGTCTTCAATATTCTGGTCTTTCCATTTGTTTCCTAAAATGCAGACCCACAAAATTATCATGAATTATTACAAACTACAGAAACATTACTAGATTTCATGTTCATTGTACACAGTGCCCATGCCTGATTTCTTCACCAAATCATTCCCTTGCCACATTCCAAATCACAAATAGCACTGATGATAGGGAAATACTTCTGTAATTAAGTGAAATGTGTTGTCATTCTTACCTACAGAAGCCAGGTTCCTGCAGGTTTCCTGCATCACTTCTCTGCAGAGATTCTTCTGAGAAGAATCTACCAAAGCCCATTCCTCCTGGGTAAAGTTCACAGCTACATCCTCAAAAGCCATGGAGTCCTAGAACATTCCACATATGTGGATAGTAGGACGGGTGAGACTGACAGCACTGGGAATCTATACTCAATCCATAAGCTGTTTACATGATTCTAAAATTTCCAACCATTTATTCTATGACTTGATTGTCACAACTCTTACTCTGTTCACACATACTCCCTCCCACACAGCAGTACTAATGTGAGAATTGAACTATTCAAAAAGGCAACAGCAAAGTAGAAACAGCTATCTCATTAGAGAATCCAGGGAGTAAGATGTGCTGCTAGGAGTTACCTTTTAACTTCACTTTGTACATTTCTAGTATCTGTCATAATAAAGTTCTACCTGATGTGCATAAAGGAGTTAATATTATCAGTCCTGAGACTACTTATTCTTAAAAATGTCTGCTCACAAAGTTCCATCTTTGTTTGTATTAGTAACTTACATTTTGAAAGGGATTCCACCAACCCAAGTAATAAGAATGATTCACTGCATCTAAATGGCTTATGCAATATATTTGCCAAAACTTTTTCTGCCGAAGATCTATTATTTTCACTGCAGTGGTGCTTAGAGAACCAGACACCAAACCACAGTCTGAACACTAAGTGTTCAATGAGTTTCCCTGGTACACAATATTTTACATGTGCTGTCACTTATTAACTGGGGAGTTGAGCCCATTCCATGTGATTATACCAAAAGAGAGTAGGCTTATTAAATTTAATTGAGTAGTAAATAAAACCAATAATTGATATTGGACAATATTAATACAATAATTTTTCAAATTTCTGTTGCACAATGTCAAGGTAGAAAGGAATAAGAGTAAATACGACACCTGTTTTTAAAAAAGGACATTAATGTCACCACTTCCAGATGCTATTCCTATGAAATCACATAAATTCTCAAATCAGGTTTTTTTTAGGCAGGAAAAATTACTTTTTCATGCGTAGTAAAAATGACAAATGTCTAATGCTTTTTAGTCATCTAAAAAAAGAGTGATGGCTTGTCTAACATACTTCTAAGATTTTCAAACGAAAATACTCAGGACAGCACAGTATTAGCAGAGAGATGAGCAAGCAGACCAATGGGAAGAAGTCTTAATGACCCAGCATTTAAATGAAAAGTTGATGAGTGATAGAGTAGGCACTGTAGAATAGAAAAAGAAATCACATGCACTTTAAAATATGAGGCAAACCAGGCTGGCATCTGCTTAGGAAAATGCACTGCATTCTTCTCTATTCCATGATCCATAATCAATTTATTATATATTCAAATATGAAAGATAAAACCAGAACACTTTCAGAAGTCACAGAAAGATTTTTTTTTTTTTTTACGAAGGATTAGGCAGAATTTATTTTATGTAAGAAAACAGTGATAAAGGAACAGACAAACTCAAACATATTAAAATTTAGGGAATAAAAATAAAATAGTGTGGGCAGGGCATGGTGGCTCACGCCTGTAATCCCAGCACCTTGGGAGGATGAGGTGAGCAATCATCTGATGTCAGGATGTTGAGACCAGCCTGGCCAACATGGCAAAACCCCGCCTTTTTGCTGTTTGTATTTTTTGTTTTTTGAGACGGAGTCTTGCATTGTCGCTTGGGCTGTGGTGCAGTGGCAAGATCTTGGTTCACTGCAACCTCCACCTCTCGGGTTCAAGCAATTCTCTTGCCTCAGCCTCCCAAGTAGCTGGGATTACAGGTGTCTGCCACCATGCTCAGCTAAATTTTTTTTTGTATTTTTAGTAGAGACAGGGTTTCACCATGTTGGCCAGGCTGCTCTGGAACTCCTGACCTCGTGATCCACCCACCTTGGCCTCCCAAATTGCTGGGATTACATGCCTGAGCCACAGTGCCAGGCCTAAAACCCCGTGTTTACTAAAAATGCAAAAATTAGCTGGGTGTGATGGTGGGTGCCTATAATCCCAGTAACTCGGGAGGCTGACACAGGAGAATCACTTGAACCCGGGAGGCAGAGGTCGCAGTAAGCAGAGATAGTGCCACTGCACTTCAGCCGGGCTACAGAGCAAGACAGTGTCTCCAAAACAAAAAAACATAAAACAACACCAAAAAACCCCTCAGATATCCAGATAAGAGGACACAGATGTGTCCACTGTCATAAATTCTTCACCATGCTACAAGAGGGGAACTGACATTTTGGTGAATCCTTGTAAATCATCAATTTATCTATCATACTTTTATTTCACCAGTAGCATTCACAAAGCTAAGTCCTACAATTCCATTTGAAATTACCCTTGAAAAGAACAGACCTTTAAATCTTACTACACTCACTCTGGGGAAGAAATAAATATGAACTTTTAGCAAATAAAATACGTCATTTTACCTTGCTACTTTGGAAATAGTACCTTTATCTTTCAAACTGTACTGACAACATGTATCTTACAGTCAATGAAAAACTGAAACTCATGGCCGGGCGCGGTGGCTCAAGCCTGTAATCCCAGCACTTTGGGAGGCCGAGACGGGCGGATCACGAGGTCAGGAGATCGAGACCATCCTGGCTAACACGGTGAAACCCCGTCTCTACTAAAAAATACAAAAAACTAGCCGGGCGAGGTGGCGGGCGCCTGTAGTCCCAGCTACTCGGGAGGCTGAGGCAGGAGAACGGGCGTGAACCCGGGAGGCGGAGCTTGCAGTGAGCTGAGATCTGGCCATTGCACTCCAGCCTGGGCGACAGAGCGGGACTCCGTCTTAAAAAAAAAAAAAAGAAAGAAAAACTGAAACTCATATAAGCGGACAAGCCTTATCAAGGTAACAAACTCAGGGAGAGGCAGCGCTGACTCCAACACAGACCTTTCTAAGTGTCACGGCAGGCCATTCTATCCCTCAGGACACCCACCCTGTTCAGTAAAGTCCTCAGTGACCACCTAGGAGGCACTGGCACTGCTCTTTGTCCTCCTGTGTGCCTTGAGTGCATTTTCATATTCAGGTTCTTGCACATCCTCTCTGGGGTGGGTTTTCCTTGTCCTTTGGGACAGTTTTTCTCTCTTCACAAACCTGAGACAATCTAGAGAGCAGAAATCGTTTCTGCCCTTTCCTCTCAATATCAGCATCCCATTGGCAGACCGTCAATGTGTCTCTGAGGAATAAAAGCTCCGGCTGGAGGAACAGTTTTAATGACCTAGCTTTAATGACATTATGTTGTATTGTCCATTCATTTTAATGTCCTAAAATTTTAATAACCCTAAGGGGTCACCATTTTAGATGAAACTATACCAGGAGATTCCTCTAAGGCCAAGAGCATCCAGCTGCTCCCCTGAGAGACTCTACCCCCTACCTCAGGCTGTCCTTGGTGATGAGATGACCCCGGGGCTGATACTCACTAGACCCTCCGATAGACATGGCCACAGCGGGTATCCTGGATCATCCCCAGACAGTTCTAAAATGCCAGGACTAGGAAAAGACAGGAGGGTGTCTGAGGACACACACCCTGTAAAGTTTTCACGGGGGGACCTCAACCTAAAGACATTTTGGTAATATGTACACTTAGGAAAGATGAAAAGAAGAGAGGCACAAAGATTTTCTTTTTATAGTAGTATGTCAGATGATTTATTCTCCGCTTTCCTCTCTTGTAAAATGTTTGGAAACAGAAAAATATTTTGGACAAGGTGGCTCACGCATGCATTCCCAGCGCTTTAAGAGGCCGAGGTGGGCGATCAGTTAAGGTCAGGAGTTCAAAACCAACCTAATCAACATGGCAAAACCCTGTCTCTACTAAAAATACAAAAATTAGCTGAACGTGGTGGTGGGCGCTTATAAGCCCAGCTACTTGGCACGCTGAGGCAGGAGAATCACTTGAACCCGGGAGTCAGAGGTTGCAGTGAGCTGAGACTGCGCCATTGCACTCCAGCCTGACGACAGGGCAAGACTCCGTCTCAACAACAACAACAAAATATATATATATATAAACATACATTTAAAATTACTACATGTAGATAGTATTTGAAGTCATGGGACTGACTGTAGGTAGAAACAAGAGAAGGCAAGGAAAGGTTTTATATTGATATTTATATATAATTATATAAAATATACATAATTATAATATATAAATATATCATATAGGCTGGGCACAGTGGCTTACACCTGTAATCCCAGCAATTTGGGAGGCCGAGGTGGGCAGATCACCTGAGGTCAGGAGTTTGAGACTAACCTGACCAACATGGAGAAATCCCATCTCTACTAAAGATACAAAAATTAGCCAGGCATGGTGGTGTGTGTCTGTAATCCCAGCTACTCAGGAGACTGAAGCAGGAAAATCCCTTGAACCCAGGAGGTGGAGGTTGCGGTGAGCCCAGATTGTGTCATTGCACTCCAGCCTGGGTGACAAGGGTTAAACTCCAACTCAAAATAAATAAATAAATAAATAAATAAATAAATAAATAAATAAATAAAACAAGAAATATATATTTATGTCTAAATATATAATTATAATACATACATGTATATGTAAATATACATTTATTATAAATTTGTTAATATATGAAATATGTTTATTTCTGAGACAGGGTCTGGTTCTGTCACCCAGACTGGAGTGCAGTGGCACTATCATAGCTCATTGGAGCCTTGAACAGGTGGCTCAAGCGATCCTCCCACCTCAGCCTCCTGAGTGGCTAGGATTGCATGCACACACCACCATGCCTAGCTAATTTTAAATTTTTTGTGGAGACAGGCTCTTCCTTTTTTGCCTAAGCTGGTCTTGAACTCCTGGGCTCAAGTGATCTTCCTGCCTCAGGCTTCCAATGTGTTAGACGTGGGCCACTGCATCTGGTTTAATGCATTTTTTAATTTGCGAGTTTATATTATTTGATATTTTTAAGTACTGAATGTGTTGAACAATCAACTTGCAGAATTCCTGAACAATGGACGGTCAGCTCTCATGTCCTGGTTCAAATCGCCCCAGCACACCACGGCTAGAAACCTTTCAGCCAACTTCCACTTATATCTCCTGGGGCAGGACAATGTCACTTGGCCCATTCCCACTAAGAGGGACTCTGGAAAGGCATGAAACTATTCTGTTTTCTATAATGGAACATGACCAGGGAGGAGGCAGCTGGGAGGGCCAGCTGGGCCCTCCAACCAGCAGTGTCCACCATTGACCAACTGCCCTAGAACTACACCGTGCTGGGCATTTGGGACACTCTTATGAGCAAGAGTTTCCATTTTTCTTCTCATGGGACCTTCATGCTAGTGGCAAGAGACTTTTTTTTTTTTTTTTTTTTTTGAGACAGAGTTTTGTTCTTGTCACTCAGGCTGGAGTGCAATGGTGTCATCATGGCTCACTGAAACCTCTGCCTCCTGGATTCAAGCAATTCTCCTGCCTCAGCCTTCGGAGTAGCTGAGATTACAGGATAACACCACCACATCTAGCTAATTTTTGTATTTTTAGTAGAGATGGGGTTTCACCATGTTGGCCAGGCTGGTCTGGAACTCCTGAGCCACTGCACCCAGTCAAGAGGGAGATTTTAAATCAATAAGTAGAATTGTGATGAATGCCAGAAGGAAGAATGTGTGTGATGGGGAGGGGACCTAAGTTATTGTCTCACATTTTAACACTTTCATAGGCAATAACTAAAAATGTAGAAGCTTAAAACAACACAAGCCAATTTTGGCAAGCTAGGAGTTGAGCCTATTTAAGCGGGTCCTGTGCTTGGGATCTCATGCTAAGCAGCTGGGCTGCATCCTCATCTGAGGCTCCCCCAGGGCAGAATCCATTTTCAGGTCCGCTGAGGTTACTGGCAGAATTCATTTCCTCAGACCCGCTTGGCAAGGGCCCAGCTTTTTGCTTCCTTGCCTATGGGGCCCCTCCAAAGGTCTTTCTCAGCACAGCATCTCCCTCCAGCAGCACCTGCAGGTGGAACATTTCTCTCTAGTGTGCGAAGGTGATGCACTGTGACAGTGACATCCCATTGCTTTTGCCAGGGCCTATGGCTTAGAAGCCAGTCACCGGTTTTGCTCGTATCTAAGGTCAGGAAGACTATGCAAGGGCATAGGTCATTGGGGGGTCAGTCACTTTAGGGTATGGCTGTCACAACAGAACTTGGTGAGACTTTAAGGGTTGGTAGGAGCTGGCCAGGTACAGGGGGGAGGGTGTGTCAGGCAGGGATGAGGGCATGGAGGGGGATGCAGAGGCCTGCACCCTGGAATGTCCTTTCACTCCCTGAGGTTTTGTTCTCCTGATCCCTGAGTACATCCCAGAACACGGTGGGGCCCTAGCAGGGGAGAGGTAGGGAAGCCTGTGTTGTTCATCCGGGGACCTTGTTAGGCAAATCAGATTAGGGGCCAGGCTTTCAGTGGTGGGTGTGAGCGTGGGAGTGATGAGTGTGCAGGTGTGTGTGGGAAGAGCGATGGGGATGGGGTCAGCCCCAGCCACCATGAAGACCTTAACTGTGCATCCGCCCATCCCAGCAGCCTCCCTGAGTGAATGCCTTCAGGGTGCAGGTCCTGTTTTGCACATGGAAGTGAATCAGAGTGGGACACTGCCTTGCCTTAGAGAGGTCACACTTCTTCTTCTTTTTCTTCTTTTTTTTTTTTTTTTTTTTTAATTTGCAACAGAGTCTCACTCTGTTGCCCAGCCTGGAATGCAGTGCTGTGATGGTGGCTCACTGCCACCTCTGCCTCCCAGGTTCAAGCAATTTTCCTGCCTCAGCCTCCTGGGTAGGGTACCTGGGATGATAGGCATGCATTACCATGCCTGGCTAATTGTTGTATTTTAGTTTCACCATATTGACCAGGCTGGTCCCAGTCTCCTGGCCTCAAGCGATCTGCCCGCCTCAGCCTCCCAAAGTGCTGTGACTACAGGCGTAAGCCACCACACTGGGCGAGAGGTCACACTTCATGCCAAGTGGGTGGCAGCGACTCAGACAGCACCCCAGCTGGTGCTGGGAGTGAGGGGTGCTCAGCGTCCTAGGAAGGCAGAGGGCTGCATGAGAGGTTTGGGGAGGAAGGACTGGAGGAGGATTTGAGATTTTCACCTGAGCAGCTGGGTGGATGGAGGGGCTGTTTACAGAGAATCACGAGAATGTAGATGAGCAGGTTAGGGCACTAATAAACCACTTTGTTTTGGCCCACGGAAAATTTGAGATGCTTCCCTATGTCCAGCTGGGGCTTTGGGAAAGGTCAGGGCTGGGCATCTGACTGGGATGGATGTCTCTGGCAGGCAGCAGAGCATGTGGATGGTTTGTGAAGCCCGGAAGGGCATGAGATTTCCTGTGGCAGTGCCCACTGCAAATGGAAGGGCATTTGGCCTGAGCCCAGACATATACAAGTTTGGCAGAGTAGCTATGGAAGTACAGGAAAACCAAGGGTGTGGGGGCACATGAAGCAGGAAGCTCAAATAAGATGAGGAAAGAGGTTTGAAAGACGATCAGGGCTGGGGACAGTGCTTCATGCCTGTAATCCCAACACTTTGGGAGGCTGAGACGAGAGGATAGCTTGAGGCCAGGAGTTTGAGACCAGCCTGGGCAACATAGGGAGACCCCATTTCTATAAATAAAAAAATTCCATTGGTACTTGGCATTTCAGGCGGGGAACAGCAAACATATGAAAGCTCTGAGGCAGGAAAGGGAAGTGATTAGTGCTCGCTCCTGGTTCCTTTATCAGACCTTAAAGAGAAGCAGAGACATTTCAGGTACTCCTTGGCCGAGCTCCTTCAGGGAAGGCCTAAGTTCGCTTCTACTTCCCATCTATTAATTTTTTTTTTTTTTTTTTGGAGACAGAGTCTCACTCTGTCGCCCAGGCTGGAGCGCATGCAGTGGCACCATCTCAGCTCACTGCAACCTCCACATCCAGGGTTCAAACGATTCTCCTGCCTCAGCCTTCCCGGTAGCTGGGACCACAGGTACGCGCCACCACGATCGGCTAAGTTTTTGTATTTTTAGCAGAGATGGGGTTTCATCTTGTTGGCTAGGCTGGTTTCGAACTCCTGGCCTCAAGTGATCCACCTGCCTCGGCCCCACAAAGTGCTGGGATTACAGGCGGGAGCCACCGCGCCCGGCCCTACTTCACTCCTAAGGCCCACCATACTTGCTTCCAAATGTTTGCTGAATGACAAGGTGAACGAGTGAATGGGACTACGTGACTTCGGGCAACAGGCAATCCTATTCCTTGGACCTCAGTTTCACTTTTTGTAAAGCAAGCCTGTCTCTCGCTGTCTGCCCTAAAAGCCTGAGTTCTGGGCTTGAGATGAGCGCGTCCTGTAGAGCAGACTGCAGGTGGACGTTGAGCTGGGTCTTCTAGGGGGACAGGATCCGGCCAGCTCTTGGGTCCGGTCCTCCCGCGGGACCTCGCACGCCCAATCCCAGCGCCGCCCCGCCCAACTTCCCTTTGTTCCCCCAGGCCCCGCCCTCTCCGCGCGGCTTGCTCCCCATTGGCCGGAGGGGGCCCTAGGCGCCCGGCTCCGCTGGGGGCGGGGCGGCGGGCGGTGGGCGGGTCCGTGTGCACCTGCATGGTGTGTTTCCTGGCCGCAGCCCCGCGCCAGCTGCAGCTCCTTGATCCGAGCTGGATCCTGAACGGGGAACACGGGCTGAAGGGGCGCGGCGTCCCCTCCCCGGGGCTCCATTGTTGAGGCTGCCGCGGCTCTGTCGGCTGCTCAGCTGCGCTCCAGTGGGCCCAGGCTCCGCTGCGAGGAGCGAGCGATGCGAGGCGGCGGCCTGAGGTGAGACGGCGCGACGGGCGACGGGTTCTCCGGACCGGGTGGGGTTCTCTGCCCCGGGCGTGGCGGCTCCGAGCTGGGCTCCGCAGGGTCCGAGTTCGGGATCCGAAGTCCTTGCGCCTGGGCTTTGTCTCGGCCTCGTGTGGCACCGGGGGCTTCGCGCCTGCTGCGATAAAGCGTGGGCCCGCGCGGCGGTGCCGGTCGCCCTGCGGGTGGGGGCCGGTCCCCACTGCTCCCCGAGCCATCGCGTCTGCCGCGGAGGGGACTTCATGGACCCGGGCACTGGCTTCTGCCCGGTCCTCCGCGGCGTGGCTGGTCCCCGCGTGCGCAGAGGGGGCCCTGCGAGAACCTACTCGTGGGGCGGGGCCCGGGTCACCGCCAGTGGGAGACTCCGCCACCCTCCCCGCCTTCCCTCTCAGCGAGACTGCTTCGCTAGACTCACCGAGGGGACTGCGCGGACCCTCGGACGAGGGAGTCCGTGACTCTGGGTGGGGGCTTTTTCCTGGCCCCGCATGACAGTTTCCTGTTTTGTCACCTATATAGGTGGCTGCGTGGACCCACGCGCTTGGGTCCTGGCCGCCCTGCTAGTGGGGCTGTGCGGCCCCCCGTGGCTCCTCTAGGTCGACCCCGCCTGGGACGCGCGTGTAGTGGGGGTCCGTGCGCGAGGGTCGCGGTTGGTGGGGTCGCACCGCCCCCGCCGCATGGTTTGTCCTCTCACTTGCCCGGCGGGAGGAAGCGAGAGGCGCGGGCCCGGAGCTGTCGCACAGCGGCCGCACCGACCTGTGTCCTGGCCGGCGGGTCCCGGGGGGCGAGGGGATGTCACCAGGCGTCCCACCAGGCGTCCCACCGCCGCACTTCCTGCTCTGGCCCCGAGCTGGGCTCTGATTGGAGGGAGCAGGGCCCTTCTGCCGGGCGCTTCTTGATTTCTTCCGTTAGTAAAGGGAAGAAAAAAAAATCTGGAAAGCCAGATTGAACTTTGTAACTCTCAGCGCTTGGAGTGTGGAAGAAGCTCTCCCAAGAATTTGGCGGGCTGGAAAATGCGTTTCAAGCAGGAGCATCCACACCCATGGAATGAGGCCAAGGCAGTTACAGTTAGAGGTCAGATTTATGAGGGGAGAGCGAGGGTGAGGTCCGTGGGTGGGGAGATTCTGACCTCAGCTTGATGGGAAGACGTGATGCTGCCCCTCAGACGCCTATTTCTCAGCCACCAGAGAAAGTGGAATCACTCCTTAGTGAATGCTTTCATCAGACTTTTGAAAAACCTGTAATGTTCCAGGAAGGAAAATCGAACTGGACAGTTTTCCCCTTTTAAGAGTGTTAAACGTCCCGGAGACAAACAGCAGAAGGTTCAAGGAGTCCAAATACTCAACCTGAAGTTCTTTCTGAACAAGAGATGGTGTATAAGTAACAGGCATACGAGACAAACCTGAACTAATCATCGCAGCTGTGGCTCCTAGCCCTGTAGCTGTCATGCAGGCCCTTTTGCCTTCTCTGCCCTCCGCTGTCCCAGACCCCAACGCTACCGCGCACCTCCAGTCATCAGCTCCTGCCGACCCATTGCTATGAACTCTGTTTCGGTGGCTCTCTTCTCTCTGAAGTTTTGCTCTTTCTCCTGAAGTCCTGGTCTTGAAGAGCTTATGATCTGCAGGGACAGATTGGATTTGGGCAGTACATAGTTAACTGTAGCACAGCTTGAAAAATGCTCTGATAGAGGTGGGCAGGCAGTTTGTACATGCGGGTAAATGCGAGGTCCTTTTTCAAAACCATGAATCCAAGTATTCATGCTATTTTAGGTCTGCAATTCTTTGACTCTCCAGAGGATTTTTAGATTAATTCTTTTTTCTGTTACTTCCTAGTGTTTGTTGCATAATTCAGAGTACTTGATTAAAACTTACCAGGTCGGCCGGGCACGGTGGCTCACGCCTGTAATCCGAGGACTTTGGGAGGTCTAGGCAGGCGGATCACTCGAGATCAGGAGTTCGAGACCAACATGGCCAACATGGTGAAACCCTGTCTCTACTAAAAATACAAAAATGAGTTGGGCGTGGTGGTGGGCGCCTGTAATCGCAGCTACTCAGGAGGCTGAGGCAGGAGAATAGCTTGAACCCAGGAGGCGGAGGTTGCAGCGAGTGAAATGGCTCCACTGCACTCCAGCCTGGGCCATAGAGTGAGACTTTCTCTCTAAACAAAAACAAAAACAATGTACGGGGTCTACCTCCGGCTCTGGAATTTTCCTGGAAGGCCTTCTCTTCTGGGCTTCATTTTTCTCACTTTTGAGGATCGTAAACTACATAATTTCCAAGATTTTTGCCCTACACTTTTAATTCTTTCAAGCAAATAGAGCAGAGAAAAATTCTCTTCCCCGTAATGGTGTAAGGAATTCTCTCACAGAAGGGAACACATGGGTATGGAGAAGACAGAGGGTGTATATATATATATATTTATATATATATAAAAATATGTGTGTGTATATATATATAAATATGTGTGTGTATATATATATAAATATGTGTGTGTGTATATATATGTGTGTGTGTGTGTGTGTGTGTGTGTGTATATATATATGTTTTTTGGGGTTTTTTTTTTTTTTTTTTTTTTTTTGGATACAGAGTTTTGCTCTGTTGCCCAGCTGGAGTGTAGTGGCAGGATCTAGGCTCACTGCAAGCTCCGCCTCCTGGATTCACTCTGTTCTCCTACCTCAGCCTCCCAAGCAGCTGGGACTATAGGCGCCTGCCACCACGCCCGGCTAATTTTTTGTATTTTTAGTAGAAACAGGATTTCACTTTACTAGCCAGGATGGTCTCCATCTCCTGACTTCGTGATCTGCCTGCCTCGGCCTTCCAGAGCTCTGGGGACTACAGGTGTGAGCCACCGTGCCTGGCCGACAGAGGATATATTTTTGAGCTCTACATTTCAGAGTTCTTTTCTCTAGCCCTGGCCTGGGTCCCAAGCAGGGAACTTAATTCACTCTATCACTGAAGTATTCTCTTGCTTTGATACCATTGATATGTTGTCCTAGAGATTTGCTGTGGCTACTAGGAGTGTTTCACAGTTAAGAACTGATGCAACCTCTCTTTTGTCAGTTGATGAGTCTATAAACCATGTTGTTTCCTTTAGTATTATGTCCCTGGAACTGGAAGGTCAGAGATGAAGTTTTCTTAGATTGTAAGTCTCAGTCTTTGCTATGTACCTTTGTCTGTCTCCCATGTCACCTGCTGTTTTTTTTCCCCGTTTTTCATTTTAATGTTTTTATTGGATAGGTGTCTATTATTGCAGGCTACCTCAAAACGTTTTTGGATATTGACAGGATATAAGTATGAATAATATGTAAAAGATAACTTCTTCTAGTTCTTTTGAGCAGAAGATTTGGTTTCTATATGTGGCCCTATTAAAGCTTTTGTTAAGTCCAAGTGCTTTCTGAACTTCAGTTCCCTTACCTGTAGAATGGAGTTAGTTGTTAGTAATACCTGTTCTGCCTAACTCAGGAGATTGTTTTGAGGATCAAATGAAATCATGAATGTGATGGAATTTTGTAAATTTTAAATGAAATATTGTATTACCTAAGAATTTTTTTTTAATGCCGTATTAAGAATGGAATGAATCTGGGTTTTCCTTTGAAATCCCAAATGTTTAATGTACAGAGAAGTTTTAATGTGTCTGTTGGGGAGCTTCATTAGGATTGTTTTCTATCTTTAACTGGCCAGTATTGTTTTATATTTTAGCATTTTTGGGGAACATCAAAATTTGTGTTTCAGTTATCATTAATATTTTACAAAGTTATTGAATGTGCATGATTTAGTCTTTACCAATCTCTTCAATTATTTACATTCCCATGTAAAAAAATGCAGTAATGGACGTCCATGTAAATAACATTCCCATGCTTTAATGAAGCATCATTTCTTGACATTGCAGTTTCTAAGTGCCCTGTGTTGAGGTCGGGAAAGCTAAAGGGCAGTCAGAGGTCAAGGTCAGCAAAGCACCACCTTTGACATTTGAAATTCAGCAGCAGGTATCACAGTGAACCCCATTCCAGCATCCAGGAAGTTTCTCTGCCCTGCCTCTCCTCCAGCCACCTCGGAATCTGTGTCTGCAGTGTTGGTCCTGCTTTCCTGTCTCTCCTCTGCCTTTTCCTTCTCTTCACCAACTTCTACTGAGTGCCTCTGGTGTCCCAGACAGTGGCAGTGGGAGGACAAAGGCTAATAAACCCGGCCCTGGTCCTCAAAGAATTGATGTTTTCTGTGCAGACATTAAGTTACACTGTCATATATAGTGTTGACAGACATTGATACAGATTTCCTGTGAAGTGCAGAAGCACCATCCTAGAAGCAGAGATGCAGAGGCAGCACTGGTGACTCACACATGGAGAGCTGGAGTTCTTGGTCTAGTGAGATAAACTGACCTGGACATCATTTCAGTGCAGCGGAGTGAGTGCTGGGATGGGCTCCCTCGGGGCATCTGGGGCTGGGTTTGTCTGGTGTTTAGTCTCCTGCTTGGTACTTAGAGTTTATCAGTAAGATGAGCATTGGGAGGTTTCTAAGTGAAAGGAAAGGCAATCACTTACCTGAAACCTGAAATTTGTAGGTGTTCTGGGCCATTTATAATTCACTGAATCTGTTTTGTCAGAACAAGTCTATCACCTATTGTTTTGGATGGAGTGTGGCCAGCCCTGTCTTGCAATGTAAGGAAGTCCGGAAATGCTTGTCAGGTGTCAACACGGTGCCAGACACTCTTCTAGGGGTTTCCATGTAAATCACTGTATTCATTTCTGTTGCTGCTTTACCACATTTCCACAAATTTCGGGGCTTAAAACAATTGAAATTGTATCATCTCACAGTTCTGTGGGACAGAAGTCTGACGTGGGTGTCACTGGGCAAAAATCACCATGTGGGCTGGGCTGCATTCCTCACTGGAGAATTGTTTCCAAGCACTTTTGGCCAAACATAGTTCCTTGTGGTTGCAGGACTGAGGTGTCTGTTCCCTTGCTGGCCATCTGTTGGGGGCTGCCCTCAGCTCCTGAGGCCTCTATCTGGTCTTCGCACGTGGTACCATCAGCTCAGGACTAGCTAGGCCAGGGACCTGGTCAGCCTCTCCAGTTCCCCTGTGTGCATTTCTCTTCTTCCACTCGGAGAAAGTTCTATGCCCTATTTTAAAATTTTTTTTGAGATGGAGTCTCACACTGTTGCCCAGGCTGGAGTGCAGTGGCGTGATCTCAGCTCACTGCAACCTCTACTTCCTAGGTTCAAGTGATTCTCCTGCTTCAGCCTCCTGAGTAGCTGGAACTACAGGTGCCCGCCACA
The DNA here is from genome assembly GCF_043159975.1 of Macaca nemestrina. Taxonomy (NCBI): domain Eukaryota; kingdom Metazoa; phylum Chordata; class Mammalia; order Primates; family Cercopithecidae; genus Macaca; species Macaca nemestrina. Next base: position 562,643 of record NW_027257558.1, read on the forward strand.
ACGCCCGACTAATTTTTGTATTTTTAGTAGAGATGGGGTTTCACCATTTTAGCCAGGATGGTTTCCATCTCTTGATCTCGTGATCCGCCTGCCTTAGCCTCCCAATGTGTGGAGATTACAGGCAAGAGCCACCGTGCCTGGCCAGTTCTATGCTCTTAGAGGCTCATGGGATTAGATTGGACCTCCCTGGATAGCCCAGGATACTCCTCCTAAGGCCTGTGGCAAAGCCCTTTTGCTGTGTGACATAGTCACAGGTCTCGGGGGTTGGAATCTCCCATCACAGTTACTGATCCAGTTACTACAGCAGCCAGGGAGGTGCTTTTCATTGCCTCTGGTTAACAGATACCAATTTTTTTTTTTCATTTTTGCAAATTGGCAAGAACATGAAGATCCCTCTTTTTTTTTTTTTTTTTTTTTTTTTTTTTTTTTTTCCAGACGGAGTCTCATTCTCTTGCCCAGGCTGGAGTGCAGTGGTGCAATTTTGGCTCACCACAATTTCCACCTCCCGGGTTCAAGCAGTTCTCCTGCCTCAGCCTCATGAGTAGCTGGGACTACAGACATGTGCCACCAGGCCCGGCTAATTTTTGTATTTTTGTAGAGACAGGGTTTCACTATGTTGGCCGGGCTGGTCACAAACTCGTTAACTTGTGATTTGCCCACCTTGGCCTCCCAAAGAGCTGGGATTACAGGCGTGAGCCACCACACCCAGCCATGAAGATCCTTCTTAAGTGAAAAAACCGTTCCTCTGACTTGATGTGAGGCTGTTGGTGAGATTGATAGCAATGGAGACAGGTCCATTAGAAATGGAGCTAAACTTTGTGTTTTGGAGTATTTTGATGGCCTGCCCTGATTATGTAAGTTTTGCTAAGAAGTCATTAGAGTAATTCCTCTACTGGAAGAAACACCCATATGGGGAATTTGGGACCTTGCCTTTTCAATTTTTACACAAAGGACTCTCTATGAGTGAAAAGTACGTGATTCCAGGTCCATTTCTAGAATGGAAACAGCTGCATCAGCCCAACAGCGATTCACATTCCTGAGTTTGAGAGAATCTGACTATTTCAAGGCTGAAGCCAAAAGCCCAATAAACAATGTCTGTACCTTTATTCATAGTTAGGACTTAGGTGTATCCTGTGGTCAAGAAAACAACTGATGGTGGCCAAGTAGTTTAAAACCAAGCAGGACCTCATTTTATCATGTGGGTGTTTTTGATTTTTTAAATGAAGTTTTTATTTTCCTGTGCAATAAACGACAAGCTCTGACTTGAAATACATTTCCTTTAATAAACCAGAATCTAGGGCTGGGCGCGGTGGCTACGACTGTAATCCCAGACTTTGGGAGGCCGAGGAGGGCAGATCACGAGGTCAGGAGATTGAGACCAACCTGGCTATGGTGAAACTCTGCCTCTATTAAAAATACAAAAAATTAGCCGGGCATGGTGGTGGGCGCCTGTAGTCCCAGCTACTCAGGAGGCTGAGGCAGGAGAATGGCGTAAACCCATGAGGCGGAGCTTGCAGTGAGCCGAGATCACGCCACTGCACTCCAGCCTGGACGACAAAGCGAGACTCTGTCTCAAAAAAAAAAAAGAAAAAAAAAAGAAACCAGAATCTATAATCCTAAGGTTTTCAACCTGGCTTTCAGAAATTTATGAAGTCCCCAAAATCCTGTGCAACAATTTTGTGTATGTGCATCCATGTGTGTTTATGAGGAGACGATTTATAGCTCTCCATACATTTTCAAAGTGGTTGGATTCCAAAAAATTTTAGAATACGCCACTTGGGCCTGGTGTGGTGACTCACATCTGTAATCCCAGCACTTAGGGAGGCTGAGGCAGTAGGATCCACTGAGATCAGGAGTTTAAGACCAGCAACATAACGAGACCTCCACCTCTACCAAAAAAAAAAAAAAAAAAAATGCTGGGCGTGGGGGTGCATACCTGTGGTTCTAGCTGCTCGGGAGGTTGATCACCTGATCCCAATAATCTGAGGCTGTGGTGAGTTAGAATTACATCACGGCACTCCTCCCTGGGCAACAGAGCAAGACCCTCTCAAACAAAAACAAAAAACTGTATCACTTAATATACTATTGTTGTTGGTCAAGTATCAGATTTTGTTTAAAAATTAAATACTCTTTCTTTTTTTTTGAGATGGAGTCTCGCTGTGTCGCCCAGGCTGGATTGCAGTGGCATGGTCTGAGCTCACTGCAAGCTCTGCCTCCTGGGTTCGCACCATTCTCCTGCCTGAGCCTCCTGAGTAGCTGGGATTACAGGTGCCCACCACCATGCCTGGCTAATATTTTGTATTTTTAGTAGAGATGGGGTTTCACCGTGTTAGCCAGGATGGTCTCGATCTCCTGACCTCGTGATCCGCCCACCTTGGCTTCCCAAAGTGCTGGGATTACAGGAAAATACTCATTTTTGCAAAGTTGTACAGGCATAAAGCTCTAAGAGTCAGAAATTAACAAGGCTCACAATAAAACCCAGCAATCCCCCACCTTACCTTCTCCACCCTGATCCCTGCTCCTTGGAGGTTACTATGTTTATGTTTTAGCTGGTTCTTCTAGATTGTGTGGAAGACAAGGATTCAGGTTGCTTACCCTCTCCCCTCCTCCTGTTGCCCACGTTTTTCTCCCCAATCCTCTCAGTATAATTATTGTGATAGTGAGGCCAGGCATGGTGGCTTGTGACTTATCCCAGATTTTTGGGAGGACGAGGCAGGCAAATCACTTGGGGCCAGGAGTTGAAGGCCAGCCTGGCCAACACAGTGAAACCCTGTCCTACTAAAAAATACAAAAATTCGTCAGTTGTAGTGTCGCACACCTGTAGTCCCAGCTACTCAGGAGCGTGAGGCACAAGAATTGCTTGAACCTGGGAGGTGGAGGTTGCAGTGAGCTGAGATCGCATCATAAGCTGTACACACCACTGTACTCCAACCTGGGCAACAGAGGTCGACGCTGTCTCAAAAAAAAAAAGTATCGTGATAGTGGGATACATAGTACAATAGTGTATATATTTAGTATTCTTCCTGGTTTTTGGCCCAGAGCTTCTAAAACCCTTGTAATTTCCTGAGTGATAGGAACATCATTGGTTATAATATTTGGTCTTAGGTTTCAATACCTGACACAAGAGCTTCTAAGACTTTTGGAATCTCTGGGGTGATAGGAATGTCTTTTGTATGATAATGAGATGACAGGTGGCTTCAGGCCCCTGGACAGGTTCAGGATTGGGGCTGGTTGCCAGAAAGATGAGTCATGAGTAAAGAGTTGGACATATCAGCCCCACCCCTACCTCTGGGAGGGGAGACGAGACAGGCTGGAGATTGAGCTAGTCACGGGTGGCCAATGACTTCATCATGTCTATGTTATGAAAACTCCATAGAACCCTCTAAATACTGGGTTTGGAGAGCTTCTGGTTTGGTGAACTCATTTAGTGCTGGGGAGGTGGCACTTCCAGGGACGGCATGGGAGCCCCGACCTCTCTGCCCCGTGGTGTGCCCTGTGCATCTCTTGCATTTGGCTGTTCCTGTGTTCTCTTCTTTGTAATAAACCAGTAAAAGTAAGTAAGTGCCAAGCACTTTGCGTCTGTCACCTCTCTTACTTTTTCAGCAACACTGTGTGGCGGATAATGTCCTCATGTTGCTGGTGACAAAATGAGATTGATGCCTTGAGTAACTTGCTCAAGGTCACATAATAAGTGGAATTCAAGCTCTGACTCCAAAGCCTGTGCTTTTAACCAGCATGCTGCATAGCCGCCTCTTTATTTGTTAGGATTTTTGGTGTCTTTAGGGCCTGACACCAAGTTGGTCGTTGTGGCCTAGAGCTGTTATAAGGGAGCTTTTAGCAGCCCTGCTGAGAACAGAGCCAGCACCTCCGGATTGGCAGGGCAGGGGCTGTTCCTGCTGGGAGCCGCAGGCCATTCATTCCCTGTGGCCCTTGGCTATCTTGCTCATCCACTCCCTCCCTCATTCAGTAGGTCCTGAGTGCCGCCTCCGTGTGGAGGAGAAGGAGGCAGCCTTCCAGCCCAGGTGGGGCCTGCAGGTACACACAGGGAGAGGCAGCTGTGCACTGAGCTGGCTGTCGGCTGGGACAGTGTGGCTCCAGAGGTGGCGATAGAATGCTCTGGGACTGCAGAGGGAGCACGTGCTTGTGAAAGGGAGGAAGGGGCAGGCACCGCAGAGGAGGTGTACATGAGTTGGACTTTGAGGGAGGAGTTGGATTTCCACAGTGGAACCGAGCAGCTGAGGCTTTCTCAGCAGCTGAAGATCACAGCCAGCCAGCCTCAAATGTTCAGCTTTTCCTGAATTCTCTTCTTTACAACACTGCAGTAAGTTTTCGATCTCGGCTCACCACAACCTCTACTTCCCTGGTTCAAGTGATTCTCCTGCCTCAGCCTCCTGAGTACCTGGGATGACAGGCATGCACCACCACGCCAGGCTGATTTTGTATTTTTAGTAGGGACGGGGTTTTTTCATGTTGGTTAGGCTGGCCTTGAACTCCCAACCATGAGTGATCTGCCCAACTCGGACTCCCCAACTGCTGGGATTACAGGTGTGAGCCACCACGCCTGGCCGAGGCCATGTAATTTCTTAAGTGGAAAGATGAAGTACTTGATGAACTCAGAAGTTTGACTTCAAGGCCCTTCATCCTTCCATAACACGTGGTTCCTTCCCTGGTTGGTGGGAGTGACTGAAGAACTCAAGGAAGCTGTGTTTTGTGGAAAGAAGACCTGAGGGGTGTATGGTCTTTCCAGGCTTGGAATCTGCCATGCTGGGCTTCTGAATTGTATAGCTTGGCCATATAGAGAGAAGCCCTTCATTTAAGACTTATTCTTTGGGGGAAATAAAGGAAGGCCGCCCGCATGAGACAGGCAGAGGTGATTTTCTCAGAACTGCTATGGCAAGAGAATCAGCACCATTACTTGCGTGTGGCAGAGACTGACATGCAAGTGAGTGGCTGATGAAGAGTGGGGAAATTTCAGGATGGAAAAGAACGGCTCCCAGTGGAGGCTGTTGTGGGGACTGGAGGCAGCTGTGCAGAAGTGGGTTGTCCTATGTGATTGGTTAGTGGCGTATTTGGCTTTCTCTGAATGATCCTAACTGGAAACAGGGGCCAAAATTAGGGTGGCTGTCAGTTTTGAGTCAAGTCCTGGCCACATGGACAGAGTTGTGGTTTAGTTTCTGGGTTGTGGAGAGAGAGCAGTCTGGCTTCCTGTCTAATGTGCTAGCCTGGCTGGCTTCCTGGCTGTTGACTGTAGATAGGGGATTGGTTTCCTGGGTGGGCAGCTACAGGTTGTGGTCTGAGTTCTGTCTTTATACATATGATCAGGCATGGTCTGTTTGTATATTCAGTCCCTCATTTTTCTTGTCAGTAAAAATATCAAATGACAAATTGGATACATTGGGAACTTTTTAGATGTCTGTGTCCCCTGGAGGAAGTTTTCATGTTCACATTTAATCAGAATGAATATAAACAATTGGGCATTTATCTTAAGATTTAAAATAGGAAATCTTCAACAATACTACCTCGGCGCCATTGCCTCTCTGTCCGTCGTTAGGGAATGTGTTTTTATCCACCGCCGGCTCATCATCCACCAGTTTGTGGTTGATCCAGTTCTCTATACGTCTTGTCTTGTGTGCATGTCATTGTTTGCTAGTGTTAGCTTTCCCCTTCGTCAGAGTAGTTTATTTGTGTAGCATCTGTTGGTAGGAAGTTATTTGTGGAATTTGTGAATGGAAGGGACCTTGGAGGTCTGCTAGGTCAGCCCAGTGATTTTCAAGATAAACGGAAATACAGGGAAATGTTCCAGCTTTTTTGGTGGCAAAACCAGGAATAGAAAGCAGTGTTCTTTGTGCCACAATGTCATTGAAAGACAGCTCAATGTGTCTAAAATGCAGAGTAACTAACTTTCATTTATCTCTGCTTCTGACTCTTGTTATCAGACATTTTAAATTGACCTTAATGTGTTAGCAGAAATATGAAAAGTCCTGACTTGTTTACATATAAGGTACTTCTTTGCCTACTCATTTGGTTGTTTTTTTCAACAGGATTGAAAAGACATTGTTCTAAACTGAATGTTTATGTCTCCCCCAGATTCTTGTACTGGAGCCCTAACTGCCAGTGTGATGGTATTAGGGGGTAGGACCTTTGGGAGGTGATAAGGGTTAGAGGAGGTCATGAGCGTGGGCCCTTGTCTCACAGGATTAGTGCCCTTAGAAGAAGAGAAACCAGGCCGGGTGTGGTGGCTCACACCTGTAATCCCAGCACTTTGGGAGGCCGAGGTGGGCAGATCACGAGGTCAGGAGATTGAGACTATCCTGAAACCCTGTTTCTACTAAAAATACAAAAATTAGTTGGGTTTGGTGACACGTGCCTGTAATCCCAGCTACTCGGGGGGCTGAGGTGTTGCAGTGAGCTGAGATTGTGCCACTACACTACAGCCTGGTGACAGAGCGAGACTCTGTCTCAAAAAAAAAAGAAAGAGAAAGCAGGCAGCTCCCACTGCCCTGGTGTGAGGAAACAAGAAGAAAGGTTGCTGTCTGCAAGCCAGGAAGAGATTCCTGTCCCAGAACTGAGTTGGCCAACACTTTGATCTTGGACTTCCAGCCTCCAGAGCTGTGAGAAATAAACTAATGTTTAAACCACACAGCCTATGGCGTTTTTTATGGTATTTCCCTATGGTATTATGGCCATCTGATTTGACTGATACAGAGATGGTTCCAGAATACTGTAGCCTGTATCTAAGTTGGTGATACCATGAAAATAAATGTGGTAGTTCATTCCTTTATATGAAGATAGCGCTGTGAGCCCAGGGCCTTTGCTCATGTCTTAGTTGAGTCTTGTTTTCTTATAATAGCTTCCTAAATTCTCTTTTCCCCCTCTAATTTATATTATATATCTGAATTAATTCATATATGGTATGATTTTATACTTCATGTCTATACAAACTTTTAGTGATTTTATTTCATTTGATTTGATTTTTGAGACATGCCCTTGCTCTGTTGCTCAGGCTGGAATGCAGGCGTACCATCAGAGCTCACTGTAACCCTAAATTCCTGGGCTCAAGTGATCCTCCCGCCTCAGCCTCCTGAGTAGCTGGGACTATAGGTGTGCTATCCTTAGCAGTCCTCTCGCCTCAGCCTCTCAAAGCACTGGATTACAGGCATGAGCCGCCACACCCAGCCCAGTGATTTTTCGTTATTAAGATCAAGGACGGGTTCCCTGGCTTGGTATTCAAGGCTCATGATCAGGGCGTGATATGCAAGTTTGGGTTCAGTGTTTCCATTCCCACCATCAGCCTTGCGTTCCAGCTTCTTTCCTAAGCCCTGTTCTGAAGCCCAGCCTCAGAGCTGCACTTAGAATTTATACCTTCTCATCTCTTCATCGTCTTCGCCTATGTTCTAATCTCCATCTGGGACATCGTCTTCGCCTATGTTCTTATCTCCATCTGGGACATCATCTCCACACTTCCGCCTCTTTAAATCTTCTCCATCCTTCAAGACTTGAAATACTCACTTCCTTTACATGATCCCTACTCTGACATCCAAGCTAGAATTAATCTTTCTTCCTTTGAACTCTGATAGTGCTTAATATTTTTCATTCTTTAATTATACAGCAGTCATGTTAGATATTCTTATTCTCCCAGTTTTTCATAGTTTCTTTGAAAATATTTGCTGTAGTCATGTATTTTGAATATGTAATGTGAGCGACATTCAAAAGGTCCTGGAGAGTGAAAGGCAGTCCTACTCCCATCACTGCCCTGTGACCACTGTTGCCAGTTTTTGTTTGTTTGTTTGTTTTTCCAAGGCAGAGTCTTGCTCTGTCACCAGGCTGGCGTGATCTCAGATCTCTGCAACCTCTGCCTCCCGGTTTCAAGGGATTCTCCTGCCTCAACCTCCTGAGTAGCTGGGACTACAGGCGTGCGCCACCACGCCCAGATAATTTTTGTATTTTTCGAAGAGACGGGGTTTCACCATGTTGGCCAGGATGGTCTGGATATCTTGGCCTCGTGAGCCACCTGCCTCAGCCTCTCAAAGTGCTGGGATTACACGCGTGAGCCACTGTGCCGAGCCTATGTGTCTTGCTTTTAAAAACACAGATGTTGGCATAAGATAAACACGGTTGTCCGCCGGTAAGTATTTAGGTTGTTCCCAACCGTTTGGATTAATCAATGCTGAGTTGTACATAATTCTTGCATATTTGCGTGAATATGTTCATAGGATGCATTGCTAGAAATGGAATTGAGGGATCCAGGGTTCTGCGCATTTTAAATTTTGATGGGTGTTGCTGGATTCCCTTCCGTTAGGGCCATACCGTTATCTCACTGTCAATGTGTAAGGGCGCCTATTTCTATTTCCTTGCCACAGTTTCTTCTCAGCTGTTTTCTTTGACATCACACACACACAAATACCCCTTGTTCCAAAAACATGGACATTTTACATATCTACTTAAAGTGTGCATACACTGATTGAAGCTCTGTGTTGCAGTGATATGTGCTGCTAGGATTGTGGCTCTGTTTCGAATCTGCTAGCCAGGCTATGGCTTTCCAGTCAGGTATTTTTTGTTTTGTTCATGCTGTTGCTGTCATTGGGCTGTGTGAATTTCCCTCCATTGCCCATCCAGATATCCTTTCCGGTGGGCGGGCTTAGTGTCTAATCTGGCAGCCCTGTTTCCTAGTGACCTGGGCCGAGTGTCTCATTCGGCAGCCCTGTTTCCTGGTGATCTGGGCTGAGTGTCTCTTTCGGCAGCCCTGTTTCCTGGTGATCTGGGCCCCATGTCTCATCCAACAGCCCTGTTTCCTGGTGATCTGGGCCGAGTGTCTCATCCGGCAGCCCTGTTTCCTGGTGATCTGGGCCAAGTGTCTCATCCAGCAGCCCTGTTTCCTGGTGATCTGGGCTGAGTGTCTCCATGAGAAGTTGCACCCATCTTCTCCAGTAGTGCATCTTTTCACAGCAAGCAAAACATTTTCACCACGTTTCCAGTGGGACAGGCACTAGCTCTTTTCTGGGCATCAGGAGACCTGGCTTTGTTCTGGTTCAAGCAACAGCTGGTGAGTTACCAAAGACAATTCGCATCTGGCCCCTGGTCCTTTTCTTTATAAGTAGAATCACAGTCCGAGTGGGCATCACTGCCCTGGTCTCTCTGTGGAGTTGAGTGTTGTGGGGATGATGGCTAAGTGTCACGGTGCATTTCCACCACTAGGGATTACAGGCCAGCCAAAGACACAGGAGGAAAGCTAACAGCCCCGGGCAGGTACACAGAACCAGAGGAGTTTGGAAGGGTGGTTCCAAGCTCCTTGGTGTGATTGATGTGATCACAATAAACATTTTATCTCTAAGTCTTGGACCGTTGGACCAAGAGAAGAGAGAGCTGGTGTTGAGTTGTAGTGAGAGATGCGTGGTTCCTGTACCTGCTGAACCTGGCTGGGACTCAATTCCATTGAGTCCCATTCCATTTAACCTTCTGTTACCACCTTTTTCATGCTCCTGCTTGTTTCTCCAGAAAAAAATGCAATAAATTCCTTTCAAAAACTTTACAAAAGCCATAGACGCTTATTGAAAATAGTTCAAATGATATGGAAGTCAGAAAGATAGTGAGTGTTTTTCTGTTGTGTGTTTGGATGAATGTATCTTTGGGGTAGTCACTATTAACACTGGGTGTATTTCCTTCCAGATCTTTTCCAGTGTGCCTACAAATATGTATGTACACATTGTAAAAAACAAAATAGTACGTGATCAACATTGAGTTCCCCTATTCTCACTGCGTAGTCGGCATGGACATCATTTCATGGTGATACGATGAGGCCGGATCGACTCCTTTTGTTCGCTGGAGTGGCAGGTAATAATAGCTACAGATAACTCACCTTCAGTGGGCATTTACCATGTGACAGGGTCTGTGCTCCAGGCAGGCTACATGAAGTGGGTCTTAAGGCTTTTTACAACAATGCTATGGGTGAACACAGTAATTGTTAACATTTTGCAAATGATAGAATTGCAGTAGAGAGAAGCAAAGCTGCTTGCTCAAACTCATGACACGATTCCTGAGAGAGAGAGAGAGAGAGAACACTTTTAAAACAGTTGTTGTTATAGTCAGTTGATTTATGATCATTTCAAGAAATAGTGCATTCAGTGAATACATTTCAGGGTCTGGTACAGTCTGGGAGCTGTTTCTGAAAATGCACTGCGCTAGAGGTAAGGGAGCGATCCATTGGCCCTGGGCTCCTAGTGCAAGGAGGGAGGTCCCGGTGAGAGGGGGCATGGAGAGGAGGTCTCTGAACAAACCTTGCAACATCCATTTCTGCTGAGTCTGGTCCGAGGTCTGGTTCTTGACATGTACACTTTTCAGAGATACTTGGTTTTGATTTTTATCATGGCTCAGCTGAGCAGCCATGGTTGCAAACTGCCTGGAGATGTGGTCTGGCAGGCCAGTGCTATGCACATCCCTCCCGCTCCTGCAGGAGGGGAGTCATCCTGGGACTAGAGGGCTTCGCCTGTAATCAGCTATCTCATAATAAGTGGATTTGATGCTGGGTTCGCTAGGTCAGGAAATTTCCCATTTAGAAGGAAAACTGATACTTGTTTTTGGGTTTTGCTGAGGAGACACAGGGTTTAGAGCAGGGACTGGAAGTTTGTTGAGACACACGTGAGTGCACTCAAACATCTTCCATGAAACGTGGAAATAAAGACAGTGTTCCAGAGAGGTCCCTGGCTTTGGGATATAAATATTTCTGTAACAGAATGGCACTGGCTGTCTGCTGTATTTTTTTCTCTGCTATTTTGGCAAGTTTTATTTGGGTGTGTGTCTCCTGTACAGAAGGTATGACATCAGTTTTTGCCACCAAGTATTTACAGCCATTGGTACCTCCTGTGTGGGTCACTTTTGTGCCGTGGTTTCTTTGGGGAAATTGTAGGTCTCCTACCCAAAGCACATTGCCCATTTCAAGGTGCTCCTGGTTTCTGAACACCTGTGGCAGTGCCTTCCATGTGGGTGAAGCCAGCAGAGAAAGTACCCCTCCCCAGGAGGTGGGGACTGGTGATTGCCTGAGTGAGGAGGCCCGGGATGAGCCCTGGACTAGAACTTGTGTCCGGCTGCTTTTCCTTCCCCTCCTCTCCGTCCTATTTTGCCACCATCCCCACTTTTGAAAAATTTCTTATTAAAAATTAAGCAACTATTTTGGTTTCCTTTATTCGCTATTCCTTGCTAATCGTACGCAGAGTGAGCCTGGGACAGTGGAAAGGAAAGTTGTACTTAGCTTCAGATGATCCTACCAGTCCCGCATTGAAGGGTTTCTGCCAGGCGGCATTGTCAAGTGGCGTTGTGGAGGTTCTCCTTTCAGTCCTCAGCATTAACCAACAGAGGCAGGTGGTACTTATTCCTGGTTAATGTTGAGGAAGTTGAGCTCAAATTGGCTAAGGGAACTTCCCAAAGTCACATAGGAAGTAGCAGAGTAGAACCAAACACAGATTGACTCTGAATCAGGCAGGTTGTCAGATTCCAAAATGGGCTCTTAATTTTTGGAGATCAAAAAGCTGAACAGACACAGATATTTCTTTTTTCTTCTTCTTCTTCTTCTTCCTTTTTTTTTTTTTTTTTTTTTTTTTTTTTTTTTTTTTTTTTGCGCTAGGGTTTCGCTATGCTGCCTAGGCTGGTCTAGGCTCAAGCTGTCCTCCTGCCTTAGCGTTCTGAGTGCTGGGCTTACAGGTTTGTGTCACCACACCCAATAAAACAGACATTTCTTTAAAGAAGACATACAAATGGCCAAAAAATATGTGAGAAAAATGCTCAGTATCACTTATAATCAGAGAAATGCAAATCAAAACCACAGTGAGGTATTATCTCACCTGTTAGGATGAGTATTATCAAAAAGACAAAAAATAGCAAGTGCTGGTGAGGCTATGGAGACAAGGGAGCTCTTACACACTGTAGGGGGGTGTGCACTAGAGCAGCTGGCTGGGCGCGGGGCGCACGCTGACATCTGAGCACTTTGGGAGGCCGAGGCGGGCAGATCACCTGATGTCAGGAGTTTGAACCAGCCTGGCCAACATGGTGAAACCCCATCTCTACTAAAAACACAAAAATTAGCTGGGAGCGGTGGATCACACCTGTAATCCCAGCACCGTTGGGCAGCTGAGGTGGGTGGGTCACTTGAGCCCAGGAGTTCAAGACCAGCCTGGCCAACGTGGTGAAACCCCATCTTTACTAAAAAATACAAAAATTTACCAGGTGCAGTGGTGGGCGCCCATAATCCCAGCTACACAGGAGGCTGAGGCATGAGAACTACTGGAACCCTGGAGGCGGATGCTACAGTGAGCAAGCCGAGATTGCACCACTGTGTTCCAGCCTGGGCAACAGTGAGACTCTGTCTCGAAGAGAAAAAAAGAAAAAGAGTAAGAGTAAGCTACGGCACCCACTATGGCAAACAGTATGGAGGTTCCTCAGAAAACTGCAAATGACTTTACAGTGTGATCCAGCAGTCCCACTACAGTGTAGATACCCAAAGAAAAGGAAATCAGTGTCGGAGGGGCATCCGCACCTCTATTCCTACAGCACTGTTCACCATAGCCAAGATAAGGAATCAGCCTCGGTGTCCAACAGCAGATGATGGATAGAGAAAATGTGGTATTTATACACAGTGGAGTACTATTCAGCCATAACACAGGAAGAAGTCCTGTTATTCTCAGCAACATGGATGGAACTGGAAGATATTATGAAATAAGCCAGGGACAGAAAGTTACACAGCACATGTTCACTTATGTGGAAGGCAAAAAGGAGTGGATCTCATGGAAGTTGAAAGTAGACAGAGGATCCTAGAGGGTGAGAAGGGTCGGGGAAGAGTCAGATAGGGAGAAATTTGTTAAAGAATACAAAATTATAGCTGGATAGGAAAAAGTTCTAGTGTTCTATAACATAGGATGACTATAGTTAACAAGAATATATAGTTTCAGGCTGGGTGTGGTGGCTCATACCTGTAATCCTAGCACTTTGGGAGGCTGAGGTGGGTGGATCACCTGAGGTCAGGAGTTTGAGACAAGCCTGGCCAATGTGTAGAGAAACCCCGTCTCTACTAAAAATGCAAAAATTAGCCAGGCATAGTGGTGGGTGCCTTGTAACCCCAGTTACCAAGGAGGCCGAGGCAGGAGAATAGCTTCAACCTAGGAAGCAGATGTTGCAGTGAGCTGAGATCACACCACTGCACTCCAGCCTGGGCAACAGAGCCAGACTTTGTCTCAAAAAAAAAAAATATATATATATATATATAGTTCCAGATAATTGGAGAAAGGGCATTGAACGTTCCAACAGAAAGAAATGATAAATGTTTGAGATGGTGGATATGCTAATTATGCTGATCACATACATTACATGTATTATAACATCACTCTGTGTACTTCATACATATGTACAGTACACAATTATGTGTCAATTAAAAAAGAAAAGCTGAACTTAGATTGGAATGGCTATGGAGTAGCTAGCTTTTTCATATTTTTGATATAGACCCTAGGCATTTATTTTAAGTAAACTACAGTTGGCTTCAGGAAGTGTTTAGTATTTGAATTGTAGCCTTGCATTTTATAATACGGAGAAGTAAAACTGTAGGCTTGCTTTAGATACAGTCACAGGGGTTTGCCGTGATGACTTTTTTATGTAATAAGGGGGAAATGTACCTTAACTAATAGGCATATATGATCATTTTTCTCCCTCGTACACATTTTTAGTTGTTGTCCAGGCATTGTGATACTTATGTAAACAGTATGCGATACCTTAGGCAGGAATCAGAATTTTAAGGTAAGAATACTTAGAGTTATATATGTTTCAACCTTTCAAACTGGACATTTTACATGTCCATTATATAACTGTAATTAAATTTTCAAAAAGACAATGTGTGTCTTTAATATGGGTGATGCTCTAGCTTTTTTTTTTTTTTTTTTTTTGGAGACAGGGTCTCACTTTCTCCCAGGCTGGAGTGTAGTGGTGCGATCACGGCTCACTGCAGCCTCAGCCCCATAGGCTTGAGAGATCCTCCCACCTCAGCCTCCCAAGTAACTGGGACCACAGGTGTACAACACCATGCCCAGCTAATGTTTAAAATTTTTTGCAGAGATAGGGTCTCCGTCTGTTGCTCAGGCTGGTCTGGAATTCCTGGATTCAAGTGATTCTCCTGCTTCATCCTCCCAAAGTGCTGTGATTACAGGCATGTGCCACTGCCTGGCCCCATATAAGTGGGATGATGACTTGAGCCTAGGAGTTCCAGACCAGCCTGGGGAACATGGCACAAGACCCTGTCTCTACAAAAACTAACAAAATTAACTGGTCATGGTGGCACCTGCCTGTGGTCTCAGCTACTCCAGGAGGCTGAGGCAGGAGGATAACTTGAGCCCAGGAGTCGAGGCTGGAGGATAACTTGAGCCTAGGAGTCGAGGCTGCAGTGAGCTCTGATCCTGTCATTGCACTCCAGCCTGGGTGCAGAGTAGACCTTGTCTCTTAAAAAAAAGTTACTGGCTACCTGATTATTCATAGGAAAAAAAACCTGAACTCTGATCGAAACCTCATACCTCGTACAAAAATTAACTCAAAATGGATCATGGACTAAAATGTAAAATGCAAAATAAAGATGAAAAGAGGAGCTAGAGACTGGGAGAAACTATTTACAAACCACATGTCTGATGAAGGACTCATATCTATAATATATAAACAACTATCCAAATTCAGCAGTGAAACCAAGTCATCTAGTTTGAAAATGAATAAAAAACCTGAAGAGACATTTCAGATAACATATAAGCACATGAAAAGATGTTCAACATCATGAGCCATCAGAAAAATGCACACTAAAGCCACGTCACTACACACCTATCAGAATGCCTAAAATAAAAAGTAGTAACAAGAGCAATGCTGGTGAGGATGCGGGGAAACGGAATCACTCACACTTGGCTGGTGGGAATGGAAGATGGTACAGCCATTCTGGAAAACAGCTTGACAGTTTCTTAAAAAACTAAACGTGCAATTGCTGTAGGAGGCAGCACTCACATTCACGGGCAGTTATCCCAGAGAGATGAGGACTTATGTTCACACAAAAACCTATATGTATCTGTTCATAGCAGCATTATTTATAAAGTCTAGAAACTGGACACAGCCCGGAGACTGCTCAGCAGGTGAATGGTTAAACAAACTGGTGCACCCAGGCCCCAGATACCACTCTGCAGTAGTTAATGACGTCCTTGTTCATCAGTCTTTCAACCTGGAAACCACCATCATGCTTAATCCCCTTTTTTCCATCCTGGGTCTGAGTGGACTTCATTTTGCATTTCTTTCTAATGCATTTTCCCTCTGTCCTTTCTGCTTGAGCCTCATGCCTCATTGGAACCATTGTAAGAGCCACCGAATTGTTTCTCTGCCTCATCATGGAATCCTTTCTACACTTCATGCCCCGCATTGCCATTGGAACAATCTTTCCAAAACATGAACAAACTAACTTAAAAGAAATATCCCAGGTAGCCTTCCAAATAAGTATAAGTTTTCTCTTAGAAGTTTCACTTCTTGTCTATAGGGAACCCCAGGACTGTAGAGAGACGGATTTGCTGTCTGCATTTTAAGATCAGGCAGAAATCCCTGGAGGGGCCCATGGGGAATAGTGGCACAAATACTGGTTCTAGAATCAGAAGCCCTCATATCCTGCTTCTAACACTAGCTGGATGTTCTTGGGAAAGTTTTGGTTTCAAACCTCAGTATGAGGAAGCATCCTCAAGGGATCACACAAGGCTACTGGGAGGAGCGGATGAGGGCCATGGTGAACATGCTGTGTAATCCGTGAAGCACGTCGTATGTGTGAGAAGTGGAGCTGTGTGGATAGCGGTTCTGGAATCATTGTATGAAAACGATGGAAAGCACATTCGTAGTTCTGCCTGATGATACCACTGGGCACCTGTGTTGTACATGCCTGCAACATGGGTGAGGCCCGGGTCAGTACAGCTCACAGTTTGGTTTTCATGCAGTTAGAAAGGCCCGAGAGGACCCTTCCCCCCTCCAGCTGTAGGAAGGAGGCGGCTGTCTCCTGCTTATATTTGGTGGGATTGTCTGTGGCTCCTTGGGGACAGGAATGCAGGGAGTGGGGGAAGAAAGCCGGCCTGACTGCTCGCTAGTCAGCCTTCCCCCAGGGAAGAGTGGAGGGGTCATTTTGTGGTAACTTGCCAAGTCTTTCTTAACCCATCTGCTCTTAGAAATGACCAGCATGACAAGTAAAAGACCCATTAGAGACAGATGGGCTGTGTGTCCCGTGCGTTTATGGGTTTGTGGTCTCAGAGCTGCCAGAACTCGATAGCTTTCTGGGGAATGCTGAGTCAGCCAAGGGGCTGAAAATAGTGAGAGGAAGAAAATTCCCCCTCGCTGCTCTGGTCTGGGAGTGATTAGTGAGTGGAGCGGCATGGAGGGCCCAGCCGTGGTGTCCCTCTCAAGGACACCCTCACTGCAGTGGGAACGCGGGTCTCAACCTCCCTAGGCCTCCGTGATTTTCGTCTGTCACGTACTAACCTCCAGCAGGGATGTCTATGGTGATGAGATGAGGGAGCATCCTAGCACATGTGGCACTTAGTAGGCTTGCGGTGAGTGGACGCCGGCATCAGTGGAACAGGAGACTGGGCGCTGCGTGTGGATGCACTCACGTACTGGTGGCATGGGTGGACAGAGGAGAGAGGGATGCTCTACAGTTCTCCTTTTGATCTGTCACCCCCGCTGTTGTCAGTAGAATCCGTGAGTGTATTCTGTTGCCCCAGTCAACTTGGTAGGCTGATTGCTCAATTTTCTGCTTCCACTTTTGATTTCTTAAGAATGGGAAAACGAATACTTCAGATACTTTTCTGGTTGATGCTATACATTCCTTGATATCACCTTAATGCTTTTTAATTTCTATGTATTTTGGATGTTGGAGCTTGCCTGACATCTGTGCTTTTATGTCTCAACCTCTCGCGTAACTGTTGGCCACACCAGAACCAGAGAGAAGTGAGTAGACCGATTGGTAGCAGGGCTAGGACTGGAATTCCCCAGCCTTTTGGCGCCCAGCAGGCTCTGTTTTCTGTATTGCACTGCTCTTCCCTATTTCGACCCCTGTTAGGACAGTGGATGTGAAATGTAGCTGGGTGCTTTTGGGGGTGTGCTAGGAGTGTGGCAGATGCCTCAGACTGGCATTTTCCCCTGATTCTGAATTCTCATGGCTCAGAGTCAGTCTCTAGGCTACTGACTGGGAAGATGCAGGAAGTTGTTTTGTATGACAAACTATGCCAGGGCATTTTTTTCACTCAGCAATTTGTTTGGTTTGGAGTGGAATAAATCTCTGATCTTGGTTTCTTTGTCTATATTATTAGGGAGTGGAGCCTGACTTGTTAACTTAGCCCAATTCATAGTGCTTAGAATCTCAGTGAGTGTGTGTTGAACTGAGCGGAAGTGTGAGAGCGTCTTGGACAGTGGTTTGCAAACCTAGCTGCATCTGGGGGGCTGTGAAAAAAGCATGTGTGCTTACTCCAGACCAGTTGAAATAGAATCTGCAGGAATGGAGCCTGGGCAGCTATAGTGCTGTTAAAAACCCCCAGGTGGTTCTGATATACTGAAAAGGTTGAGTAAAGGTTGAGATGCCCTGATCCACAGTGAATTGGAGTCCTGGATCATAGACATGCCTTATGCTTTCACCAGCTTAGAATGGTTCTTGTGCTTTAGAACTGTGAAAAAGTGTTATGCAAACAAATGTGGAAACAGCCTAAATGTCACATCCTGTCACTACCTGTCATGAAGTATATTTACCGGTTACTCACTCTACTCTGATCTCTACCCATTCCACCTTTTCTTCATGGAACAATAATTTGACAGTTGGTTATGCAGAACCAGAGTAAGTCTAGTTTGATTGGCGGGAAACGATTTTGGGTATGAAGTACACTTTAGGCATTTATTGAACTCTTGTTTGTACCACCGCTGTGCTGGACAGTTTATATATATTACTTCTTTTTTTTTTTAATTTATTTATTATTATTATACTTTAAGTTGTAGGGTACATGTGCATAACGTGCAGGTTTGTTACATATGTATACTTGTGCCATGTTGGTGTGCTGCACCCATGAACTCGTCATTTACATCAGGTATAACTCCCAGTGCAATCCCTCCCCCCGCCCCCCTCCCCATGATAGGCCCCGGTGTGTGATGTTCCCCTTTCTGAGTCCAAGTGATCTCATTGTTCAGTTCCCACCTATGAGTGAGAACATGCAATGTTTGGTTTTCTGTTCTTGTGATAGTTTGCTACGAATGATGGTTTCCAGCTGCATCCATGTCTCTACAAAGGACACAAACTCATCCTTTTTGATGGCTGCATAGTATTCCATGGTGTATATGTGCCACATTTTCTTAATCCAATCTGTCACTGATGGACATTTGGGTTGATTCCAAGTCTTTGCTATTGTGAATAGTGCTGCAATAAACATACGTGTTCATGTGTCTTTATAGCAGCATAATTTATAATCCTTTGGGTATATACCCAGTAATGGGATGGCTGGGTCATATGGTACATCTAGTTCTAGATCCTTGAGGAATCGCCATACTGTTTTCCATAATGGTTGAACTAGTTTACAATCCCACCAACAGTGTAAAAGTGTTCCTATTTCTCCACATCCTCTCCAGCACCTGTTGTTTCCTGACTTTTTAATGATCGCCATTCTAACTGGTGTGAGATGGTATCTCATTGTGGTTTTGATTTGCATTTCTCTGATGGCCAGTGATGATGAGCATTTTTTCATGTGTCTGTTGGCTGTATGAATGTCTTCTTTTGAGAAATGTCTGTTCATATCCTTTGCCCACTTTTTGATGGGGTGGTTTGTTTTTTTCTTGTAAATTTGTTTGAGTTCTTTGTAGGTTCTGGATATTAGCCCTTTGTCAGATGAGTAGATTGCAAAAATTTTCTCCCATTCTGTAGGTTGCCTGTTCACTCTGATGGTAGTTTCTTTTGCTCTGCAGAAGCTCTTTAGTTTAATGAGATCCCATTTGTCAATTTTGGCTTTTGCTGCCGTTGCTTTTGGTGTTTTAGACATGAAGTCTTTGCCCATGCCTATATCCTGAATGGTAATACCTAGGTTTTCCTCTAGGGTTTTTATGTTATTAGGTCTAACATTTAAGTCTCTAATCCATCTTGAATTAATTTTCGTATAAGGAGTAAGGAAAGGATCCAGTTTCAGCTTTCTACTTATGGCTAGCCAATTTTCCCAGCACCATTTATTAAATAGGGAATCCTTTCCCCATTTCTTGTTTCTCTCAGGTTTGTCAAAGATCAGATGGCTGTAGATGTGTGGTATTATTTCTGAGGACTCTGTTCTGTTCCATTGGTCTATATCTCTGTTTTGGTACCAGTACCATGCTGTTTTGGTTACTGTAGCCTTGTAGTATAGTTTGAAGTCAGGTAGCGTGATGCCTCCAGCTTTGTTCTTTTGACTTAGGATTGTCTTGGAGATGCAGGCTCTTTTTTGGTTCCATATGAACTTTAAAGCAGTTTTTTCCAATTCTGTGAAGAAACTCATTGGTAGCTTGATGGGGATGGCATTGAATCTATAAATTACCCTGCACAGTATGGCCATTTTCACTATATTGATTCTTCCTATCCATGAGCATGGTATGTTCTTCCATTTGTTTGTGTCCTCTTTTATTTCACTGAGCAGTGGTTTGTAGTTCTCCTTGAAGAGGTCCTTTACATCCCTTGTAAGTTGGATTCCTAGGTATTTTATTCTCTTTGAAGCAATTGTGAATGGAAGTTCATTCCTGATTTGGCTCTCTGTTTGTCTGTTACTGGTGTATAAGAATGCTTGTGATTTTCGCACATTAATTTTGTATCCTGAGACTTTGCTGAAGTTGCTTATCAGCTTAAGGAGATTTTGGGCTGAGACAATGGGGTTTTCTAAATATACAATCATGTCATCTGCAAACAGGGACAATTTGACTTCTTCTTTTCCTAACTGAATACCCTTGATTTCTTTCTCTTGCCTAATTGCCCTAGCCAGAACTTCCAACACTATGTTGAATAGGAGTGGTGAGAGAGGGCATCCCTGTCTTGTGCCAGTTTTCAAAGGGAATTTTTCCAGTTTTTGCCCATTCAGTATGATATTGGCTGTGGGTTTGTCATAAATAGCTCTTATTATTTTGAGGTACATTCCATCAATACCGAATTTATTGAGCGTTTTTAGCATGAAGGGCTGTTGAATTTTGTCAAAAGCCTTTTCTGCATCTATTGAGATAATCATGTGGTTCTTGTCTTTGGTTCTGTTTATATGCTGGATTATGTTTATTGATTTGCGAATGTTGAACCAGCCTTGCATCCCAGGGATGAAGCCCACTTGATCATGGTGGATAAGCTTTTTGATGTGCTGCTGAATCCGGTTTGCCAGTATTTTATTGAGGATTTTTGCATCGATGTTCATCAGGGATATTGGTCTAAAATTCTCTTTTTTTGTTGTGTCTCTGCCAGGCTTTGGTATCAGGATGATGTTGGCCTCATAAAATGAGTTAGGGAGTATTCCCTCTTTTTCTATTGATTGGAATAGTTTCAGAAGGAATGGTACCAACTCCTCCTTGTACCTCTGGTAGAATTCAGCTGTAAATCCATCTGGTCCTGGACTTTTTTTGGTTGGTAGGCTATTAATTATTGCCTCAATTTCAGAGCCTGCTATTGGTCTATTCAGGGATTCAACTTCTTCCTGGTTTAGTCTTGGAAGAGTGTAAGCGTCCAGGAAATTATCCATTTCTTCTAGATTTTCCAGTTTATTTGCGTAGAGGTGTTTATAGTATTCTGTGATGGTAGTTTGTATTTCTGTGGGGTGGGTGGTGATATCCCCTTTATCATTTTTAATTGCGTCGATTTGATTCTTCTCTCTTTTCTTCTTTATTAGTCTTGCTAGTGGTCTGTCAATTTTGTTGATCTTTTCAAAAAACCAACTCCTGGATTCATTGATTTTTTGGAGAGTTTTTTGTGTCTCTATCTCCTTCAGTTCTGCTCTGATCTTAGTTATTTATAGCCTTCTGCTAGCTTTCGAATGTGTTTGCTCTTGCTTCTCTAGTTCTTTTAATTGCGATGTTAGAGTGTCAATTTTAGATCTTTCCTGCTTTCTCTTGTGGGCATTTAGTGCTATAAATTTCCCTCTACACACTGCTTTAAATGTGTCCCAGAGATTCTGGTATGTTGTATCATTGTTCTCATTGGTTTCAAAGAACATCTTTATTTCTGCCTTCATTTCGTTATGTACCCAGTAGTCATTCAGGAGCAGGTTGTTCAGTTTCCATGTAGTTGAGCAGTTTTGATTGAGTTTCTTAGTCCTGAGTCCTAGTTTGATTGCACTGTGGTCTGAGAGACAGTTTGTTATAATTTCTGTTCTTGTACATTTGCTGAGGAGTGCTTTACTTCCAATTACATGGTCGATTTTGGAGTAAGTACGATGTGGTGCTGAGAAGAATGTATATTCTGTTGATTTGGGGTGGAGAGTTCTATAGATGTCTATTAGGTCTGCTTGCTGCAGAGATGAGTTCAATTCCTGGATATCCTTGTTAACTTTCTGTCTCGTCGATCTGTCTAATGTTGACAGTGGAGTGTCGAAGTCTCCCATTATTATTGTATGGGAGTCTAAGTCTCTTTGTAAGTCTCTAAGGACTTGCTTTATGAATCTGTGTGCTCCTGTATTGGGTGCATATATATTTAGGATAGTTAGCTCTTCCTGTTGAATCGATCCCTTTACCATTATGTAATGGCCTTCTTTGTCTCTTTTGATCTTTGATGGTTTAAAGTCTGTTTTATCAGAGACTAGGATTGCAACCCCCGCTTTTTTTTGTTCTCCATTTGCTTGGTAAATCTTCCTCCATCCCTTTATTTTGAGCCTAGGTATGTCTCTGCGTGTGAGATCGGTCTCCTGAATACAGCAGGCTGATGGGTGTTGACTCTTTATCCAGTTTGCCAGTTTGTGTCTTTTAATTGGAGCATTTAGTCCATTTACATTTAAGGTTGATTGTTATGTGTGAACTTGATCCTGCCATTATGATATTAACTGGTTATTTTGCTCGTTAGTTGATGCAGTTTCTTCCTAGCATCGATGGTTTTTACATTTTGGCATGTTTTTGCAATGGCTGGTACCGGTTGTTCCTTTCCATGTTGAGTGCTTCCTTCAGGGTCTCTTGTAAGGCAGGCCTAGTGGTGACAAAATCTCTAAGCATTTGCTTATCTGTAAAGGATTTTATTTCTCCTTCACTTATGAAACTTAGTTTGGCTGGATATGAAATTCTGGGTTTAAAATTCTTTTCTTTAAGAATGTTGAATATTGGCCCCCACTCTCTTCTGGCTTGGAGAGTTTCTGCTGAGAGATCTGCTGTTAGTCTGATGGGCTTCCCTTTGTGGGTAACCCGACCTTTCTCTCTGGCTGCCCTTAAGATTTTTTCCTTCATTTCAACTTTGGTGAATCTGGCAATTATGTGTCTTGGAGTTGCTCTTCTTGAGGAGTATCTTTGTGGCGTTCTCTGTATTTCCTGGATTTGAATGTTGGCCTGCCCTACTAGGTTGGGGAAGTTCTCCTGGATGATATCCTGAAGAGTGTTTTCCAACTTGGTTCCATTTTCCCCCTCACTTTCAGGCACCCCAATCAGACGTAGATTTGGTCTTTTTACATAATCCCATACTTCTTGCAGGCTTTGTTCATTTCTTTTTCTTCTTTTTTCTTTAGGTTTCTCTTCTCGCTTCATTTCATTCATTTGATCCTCAATCGCAGATACTCTTTCTTCCAGTTGATCGAGTCGGTTACTGAAGCTTGTGCATTTGTCACGTATTTCTCGTGTCATGGTTTTCATCTCTTTCATTTCGCTTATGACCTTCTCTGCATTAATTACTCTAGCCATCAATTCTTCCACTTTTTTTTCAAGATTTTTAGTTTCTTTGCGCTGGGTACGTAATTCCTCCTTTAGCTCTGAGAAATTTGATGGACTGAAGCCTTCTTCTCTTATCTCGTCAAAGTCATTCTCCGTCCAGCTTTGATCCGTTGCTGGCGATGAGCTGCGCTCCTTTGCCGGGGGAGATGCGCTCTTATTTTTTGAATTTCCAGCTTTTCTGCCCTGCTTTTTCCCCATCTTTGTGGTTTTATCTGCCTCTGGTCTTTGATGATGGTGATGTACTGATGGGGTTTTGGTGTAGGTGTCCTTCCTGTTTGATAGTTTTCCTTCTAACAGTCAGGACCCTCAGCTGTAGGTCTGTTGGAGATTGCTTGAGGTCCACTCCAGACCCTGTTTGCCTGGGTATCCGCAGCAGAGGTTGCAGAAGATAGAATATTTCTGAACAGCGAGTGTACCTGTCTGATTCTTGCTTTGGAAGCTTCCTCTCAGGGGTGTACTCCACCCTGTGAGGTGTGGGGTGTCAGACTGCCCCTAGTGGGGGATGTCTCCCAGTTAGGCTACTCAGGGGTCAGGGACCCACTTGAGCAGGGAGTCTGTCCCTTCTCAGATCTCAACCTCCGTGTTGGGAGATCCACTGCTCTCTTGAAAGCTGTCAGACAGAGTCGTTTGCGTCTGCAGAGGTTTCGGCTGTATTTGTTATTGCCCTGTCCCCAGAGGTGGAGTCTACAGAGACAGGCAGGTTTCCTTGAGCTGCTGTGAGCTCCACCCAGCTCGAGCTTCCCAGCAGCTTTGTTTACCTACTTAAGCCTCAGCAATGGTGGGCGCCCCTCCCCCAGCCTCGCTGCTGCCTTGCCGCGAGATCGCAGACTGCTGTGCTAGCAATGAGGAAGGCTCCGTGGGTGTGGGACCCTCCCAGCCAGGTGTGGGATATGATCTCCTGGTGTGCCTGTTTGCTTAAAGCGCAGTATTGGGGTGGGAGTTACCCGATTTTCCAGGTGTTGTGTGTCTCAGTTCCCCTGGCTAGGAAAAGGGATTCCCTTCCCCCTTGTGCTTCCCAGGTGAGGCAATGCCTCGCCCTGCTTCAGTTCTCGCTGGTCGGGCTGCAGCAGCTCACCAGCACCGATCATCCGTCACTCCCCAGTGAGATGAACCCAGTACCTCAGTTGAAAATGCAGAAATCACCGGTCTTCTGTGTCGCTCGCGCTGGGAGTTGGAGACTGGAGCTGTTCCTATTCGGCCATCTTCTAAATATTACTTCTTTAAAAAAGGCCTATGGAGTCAGGCTGCCTGGGTTTTGCTAACTAGCTGTGTCATTTGGGACAACTTTTTAAGCTTATGTAAACCTGACTTTCATCTATGAAATGGGATGACAAGGGGTCATGATCATCTCACAGGATCGTGCAAATGTGTGTGTAAAGTGCTTAGTTTGGTGCCTAACACATAGTAACTACTCAGTAAAGTTATTATTACACCATCATCATCATATTTAAATGTAAATATTAAGAGCTAATAAATTTGTAAAAGGTACTATACCTTTACCCCTTGAACCAAAGACTACTTTAGTTTTAAGTGGTTGGGTTAATTTATCACTTAAATATTGGCCTCTTGAATACCTTGAATTTCAATGGAACGTAGCCAGAGGATTTCATAATTGGACCGTTGCCTCTGGAAGTTGGAGCTTTGTTTGTTTGTTTGGTTTCACTTCCTACACTAAGCATGTGGCTGTGCACAACTTTATGATGACTTTTGGTACTGGGGAATCAAAGCTTCATTCGCTTTTGGAGGAGATGACCTTATGCTGTATGAAGCACTCAGACTTCGTTAACTATGTACCATCCAGACAAGACCAGGTGCTTCCCACGGCAGCCTGTCCTTTTCTTATCTCTCTCATCAATCTAGCATGTTCCTTCTATTCCTCTTTATATTAGAACTTCTCTTTGAACAAGGAATGTTGTTTTGTCACTGCTAGGTCCCCAGCAATTAGTAATGCCTAGCACATACTAGGTGCCTCCTGAATGGTAATAAGTGATAATCTAGCAGTACACAAGATAAATCCGCAGGTTGAGATTTAAGCTGTGTGGTATGAAGGCTGCATTGGCAAACTTATTAAATCAATTTTGTTAATACAAGTTTAACATATCTTAGTAACTGACTTAGTTCAGGAATCATTTGCTGAGTGTCTTCTAGGCCAGACATTGGGGACAGAAAGGTAATAATATATGATCCCTGCCTCATGTGCAGGAAGTCTAGTGCGATGGACAGATGCGTGCTAATGGCTGCCATGGAATATGGTGAGTATTAGATAAAGGGGCACCCTGTGTGCCCTTGGAGCATAGAGCAGGGCTTGTGTTCTGGGAACATGGGCTCCATGTGAAAACACAATTTAAATTCTCTTTTTTCTTTCTTTCTTTCTTTCTTTTTTTTTTTTTGAGACAGAGTCTTGCTCTGTGGTCCAGGCTGGAGTACAGTGGTGTGATCTCGGCTCACTGCAACGTGCTCCCCCCAGGTTCAAGCGATTCTCGTGTCTCAGCCTCCCAAGTAGCTGGGATAACAGGTGTGTGCCACCACGCCTGGCTAATTTTTGCATTTATAGTAGAGATGGAGTTTCACCATGCTGGCCGGGCTGGTCTTGGACTCCTGACATCAGGTGATCCTCCCGCCTCGGCCTTCCAAAGTTCTGGGATTATAGTCATGTATGTATTCATCCTTTTAAATATCTGCGGGTAGCATTTAACTTTAAATGGGTACTAATTAAACTATTGAATGACTTTAGTATGGATTGAATGACTTTGCTCGGGCCTCGTTTTTAATTTCCTTCATTAGAGAAAAAAAAAAAAATGCAGGTTGAATATCCCTCATCCAAACTGCTTGGAATCAGAAGTGTCTCAGATTTTTTTCCTTTTTTGGATTTTTGAATATTTGCATTATACCTGCTGGTTGAGCATCCTGAATTCAAAAATCCAGAGTCTGAGCTGTTCCAATGAACATTTCATTGAGCATCACCTCGACACTCAAAAGTTGAGGATTTCAGAGTTTCTGGTTAGGGAGACTCATCCTGTATGGGTGCTGGGTTGTTGCAGGAGTTTTGGACCAGAGGTTGGGTGACTAGGCTTTGGTTTTCGCTTTGTTATTAAACAGGCTGTTTTATTCCATAATCTCAGCTTTAGATCCCCCGGTTGTCAAAGAAGGGAATGGGCCATCTGATGTTTAAGGCCTCTGTTCTGACTTGGAGACACCTGGCTTCAGTTCATCTTCCTTAGGAGTGGACAAAGAACATGGGGATTTTGAAATCGTTAGTCAACATCTACAGGGTCGTTGCAGCCTGGTTTTGGGTAAGGTCATCTTTAGTGAGCCCAGGGAGAAACAGTGGTTTAGCTGTCAGCTGAGAGGGGTAAGCGGTCCTATTAATTTTCCTCTGTGTTAGTGAAAGCATTGTTAAGGGTCACAACGTTAGTGGAGCTGGCTGGAAAGAGGAGGGGAACTCACTGTTACAGGTTATATTGAATGTCTTTTCAGTCGCTAAATGCTTTTTATGATATGTTTTTCAGGATTTCAGTGTTGTATGATTTCTCTGTGTTAAGCACAGGAAATTTAACATCAGCAAAAAAGAATGCTCTTTCTTTCTTTTTTTTTTTTTTTTTCTTTGAGATGGAGTTTCGCTCTTGTCGCCCAGGCTGGAGTGCAGTGGCATGATCTCAGCTCACTGCAACCTCGGCCTCCTAAGTTCAAGCGATTTTCCTGCCTCAGCCTCCCGAGTAGCTGGGATTACAGGTGCCCGCCAGCATGCCCGGCTAATTTTTGTATTTTTAGTACAGATGGGGCTTTGCTATATTGGCCAGGATGTTCTTGAACTTCTGACCTCAGGTGATCCTCCTGCCTCGGCTTCCCAAATTGCTGGGATTACAGGCATGTGCCGCGATGCCTGGCCTTGAATGTTCTTTCTATGGGAATCTACAAAAGCCAGCTTTTGAGTCTAGTGGCAGAAAACCTCTTCACTGTTTAGCTGTGCTGTGTGCTGGGCTTCAAGCCCAGCTGAAAAAGCTGTAGTATTTTAGGTCAGTTGGCTGTCTTGGAGAACTTAATGAACAGTGGGCTGGAGTGATACTGTCAGAGTTCATGAGCGGTTTGAGGCTCTCAAAGCCTAGATACTGGGGTTGCACAAATACATCGGCTGGACTCACTATTTCTCTCGGGAGTTGGGAGGTGGAAAATGCTGTGATCTTACCTCTGCTCTTGAAAGGACACAAAGATAGATGTGTACCCGCCCCCCACCCGCTACACCCTTGTTCTGCTCTCTAATCTTTGCACATACCAGAGATTTC
The DNA here is from genome assembly GCF_043159975.1 of Macaca nemestrina. Classification (NCBI taxonomy): domain Eukaryota; kingdom Metazoa; phylum Chordata; class Mammalia; order Primates; family Cercopithecidae; genus Macaca; species Macaca nemestrina. The sequence continues at coordinate 589,840 of NW_027257558.1, forward strand.
GTAAGTTCTGTGAGTACCTGGTTTTCTGCACGTACCAGAGATTTTGTTTTGCACATACCAGAGATTTTGTAAGTTCTGAGGCAAGGTCACAAGACGTGTTTAAGTAAGATAAACTCTTGCTGCCATAAACCTGCTCTCCCGCCTCAAAGTTTGAACCAAAATATCAGAAATGGCGGGAACCAATCATAGTTAGCCAAATCGCCTTGTTCAAACACTAGCCAATCATATATCTGATTTGTATAATAACTCTATGCCCACTTTTCTTAGACTATATAACATTGTTCGGAGCTCAGTGGGGGAGCTCTCCCGCCCGTCTCGTTTCACGAGCGAGGGAGAGTTCCAGGTTCGAACCTGTAATAAAGATCCTTGCTGCTTAGCTTTGACTCTGGACTCTGGTGGTCTTCTTCGGGGAATAAACGGTCTGGGCATAACACTCTTAATTTTACAGAGCTGTTACTAATGGTAAGAATGATTTCATATTTTTGTATTTTACTTCATAATTCACAGAGAATTTTAAAATCCATGATCTGATTTTATTCCCTCAGCAGTTCTGTGAAAAAGGCAGAGCAGTTTTCATATCTTCTGTTTTCGCGTGATTCTCTTGTGGCTCACAGAAGCTAAGAGCCTTCACCAAGGTCATAGGGTGAATGAGTCGCAGAGCTGGGAGTAGAGGCTCAGGCTTCTAGGGACCCTGTTTCTTCCTGGAAGAGCTCGCTCTCCTGGCGCTATGCTCAGGTAACTGCGCATGCTCGGTTTGGTCTTTTGTAAATCCCTGCCCCATTTCGGGGGAGGTTCTTGGGAGGCTTCTATTCGTTTTGGAGCATTTAAGTATCTTGTCCTCTCTCCCTCTTCCCAGATGCATGGGCATTTCTGCAGGCCCCCAGGCTGGCCCTTGTGTGTGGGGGCGTCTCCTGCCTCCACGTTGTTTGCATGCCCCCTTCTGAAGGTGCTCTTCCCCGCATGGAGCCCCCTCATGCCTGCCTCCACACTGCAGGCTGTTCGGTAAATATTACTGACTCAGCATCGTTGTTTTCTAGAAATGGGACAGGGTATGGATGCCACGTTCTTTTCTGTGTGAAGTCTGCGATTGTATCATCTTGCCTTCTCCGTGTGTGCTCCTTGAGGGTGTCGCTGTGCTGAGGTCATCTGTGTTCCCTAGGGTGCCTCCCTTGGAGTCCGGGCCGTAGCAGACATGCAGCCAGTGCTCATGGCCTAAATGAGAGGAAGACCAACAGAGCCATTAAATCTGGAAAATGACAAGTGAGGGGAAGGAATTTTTATTTAAGGCATGTGAAAAAGAAAATTTTTTAGAAAAATTGACCTGTTTCTCAACTGGAGTTGAATTTCAGCTCAGAAAAACAGCTGTGTGCCCAGAGGACTTTGGGATTTCAGTTTGTGGCAGATGAATTGAATTTGCTGTTGTATGAATGTATTATCCTTTTGTGGTTTTATTAGGCCTTTCTCCCAAATGGAAATGATTTTTCTATAAAAGTCACACTTCCTTTTTGAGAAGTGTAACACTAATTGTGTGGGATGGTCTCCCAAAAGATTACCTGCCAGGAACCAAACACACTGCCTGAGACTCACGGCCCCTGGTTTCTGCCTGTGCAGCTGCAAGGCAGAGAGGCACGCTCGAGCTGAAATCAAGACACATGTCTGCATCTTCTCTTTCTTGACTAATGTTTCGTCTCTGAGCTGGCCTGCCTTCAACGTCTAGGAGCTTGGTGGGTGTAGACACATTACGGTATGGAGGAGGGATATGGTGTTGTCACAGCCAGGAGGCTCGCTGAAGTCTCTGTTCTCTTCCTGCTCACTGCTCTGACTTTGTATAAGTCACATTTGTAGGGCTGTGCACAGCGGCTTACACCTGTAATCCCAGGACTTTGGGAGGCTGACCTGGGAGGATCTCTTGAGCCCAGAGTTTGGAACCAGTCTGGGCAACATGATGAAACCCCATCCCTAGAAAAAATAAAAATTAAAAAATTAGCCAGGTGTGGTGGCTCATGCCTGTAATCCCAGCTACTGGAGAGGCTGAGGTGCGAGAATCACTTGAGCCTGGGAAGTCGAGGATGCAGTGAACCATCATCATGCCACTGCACTCCAGCCTGGTCAGAGCAAGACCTTGTCTCAAAAAAAAACCAAAAACAAACAAACAAAAACCCATTTGTAATAGTGGCAGTGGTTAAGTTTTGAAAGTTTGGAGAAAAGTTCCTAAATAACCTGTGACCATGGACAACTTACTTAGCCTTTCTATGCCTCAGTTTCCTCATCTATGAAAAATGAGAGAATATGGTACTGATCTTACAGGATTTCAACGAGAACCAAACGAGATCAAACTCAGAGCCTGGCACCTCGTGAGTGCACACTCAATGTTATTATTTCAACATTTTAGAGGAAAAAGAATGCTAATGGGTCATTATGACTAAACATAGTCTATCACTGGCGTTACTCATGGCATTGGAAGGAACTTGAATTCCATATAGATAGTGTGATGGAGAAAGTATTTTGGGCATTGGTAGTATTGATTCAAAGAACAAAGGACGTGTCTGTCCTGTGTGGAGAGCCGTTTCCGCTTGTTTCTTTAAATGCTATGGGAAAAGCAGTCGACCTTGTGCTCTCTGCCAGACAGCTGCAGTCTCCGCGTATTGATTTGGCCAATGGTCGCTCTCCTGTCATCATGGCAACAGCAGTGGAAGGGACAGCTTGTCTTGATTTGCATTTTCGTGTGTTTGTGCTATTTATAGACAATTAAGACATGGAAGCCTGTTTATGGCAAGCTGGCAAATTCAGCAAAACATGGAAAAACCTGTTAGCACAGTTTGCACGTGTGCGGGCACAGAGCAGCCAAATAAACACACATGTTTTCCTGTATTTTAAAAACTCTGGGGAAAAAAAAAGAAAAAGACATTAAACCATTGCCCAGATGGCTTATAGAGCTAGAGCTTTTTCCTTGAAGTACGTGAGTATGGCTGTCAGACATCTGAAACCCCAAGCCGTCTTAAAACATCATTTTGATGCTACCCCCTACCCACTCTTTTTTTCCATTTGTAAGGGACAAGGATCCAGGAAGGAAAGTATCAGCTTACAAAGGCTTTTGTTACAATTAGTTGTTCATGTTCTTTCTTTTGGTATCTTATTCTCTGTTTACATTTTATTTTTATTTTTATTTTTATTTTTTTTTTTGAGACAGAGTCTTCCTCTGTCACCCAGGCTGGAGTGCAGTTGCGTGATCTCGGCTGACTCCAACCTCTGCCTCCCAGGTTCAAGTGATTCTTGTGCCTCAGCTTCCTGAGTAACTGGGATTACAGGCGTGTGCCACCATGTCCAGCTAATTTTTATGTTTTTAGTAGAGACAGAGTTTTGCCATATTGGTCAGGCTGATCTTGAACTCCTGAACTCAGGTGATCTGCCTGCCTCAGTCTCCCAAAGAGCTGAGAATACAGGTGTGAGCCACCGCGCCCGGCCGCTGTTTCCATTTTGTAACACTAGCGTCACCCCAGTGTAGGGTGGCTAGGGGTATTCTTCTTTCCTGTTTCCTGGTGTATTTTCCTCTACAGCATCGATCACTCTTTAACATACTTTTTGGTTGTCTGTCTCTACCTACAAAAATATATGTTCGCTGTTATATCACCAGTGTCTGGCACGTAGATAGTCAGTCAATATTTGTTGAATGAATGAATGAATGGGCTGAAAGAACCTTATTCTTCTTTCTTCTGTCACTTCACACCAAATGCTTTTGGAAAATGCTATGTGAACAGGGATCGTAAGCAGCAGAGGTTACACACATGGCTGTTGGATAGCCCATCATCCTCAGATACTTGTCTGGAAGGAGGTGGAGTACTTGAGTAGAAATGATACAAGATAACCTCTTCAGGAAATCAGCCAAGTGTCACAGCTTTTCACATAGGCGTGTGATGTTTGTGTATGTGTGTATGAAGAGCTGTCGTGGCCTAGAATCACAGGTCTTTAGATCCTTTGTACAGATAGAAAAGTAAAGGCCGAGGCTCAGGAGTGCTGCAGGCCACCGAGGTAGAGTCCCTGTCTGCCCTTCTCAGTGTCCGGTCACTTCTCACTGCACTCCCCTCTTTACTGCTGAAGCCACCTTCCCTGACTCTGAATGTGTAACCACGAGGGAGAAAATGTCCTCCAGGCTCACAGTTTGTGGAGAAAAAGCCCAGCAGCTGAAAATAATGTTCACAAAGTTTGTACCTAGAAAAAGTGGCCATTTCTATCATGTCTTTAAATTTCCCTGTTTCTCATACATTTTATAAGCAAGACAGTAGAAGGAGATTCGGGAACATCAACTTTAGAACAAGGGGGAAAAAATCAAACCTAGAGCATTCCAGTTTCTGTTTTCTTCTCAGTTTAGGGCTGAGGCACTTTAGCTTCCTGTCTAAGGGACTACTCAAATCTGATTAGAAGCCATTGTGGGCTGGTAATTATCCATATTTTTAGGAAGACAGATGCAGCACCAACTATGTTCTCTAATAGCAGGCTTATTAATTTTAAATTTACATGGCAGGAGAAGCAGATGTCGAGGTGGGATAAGAGTTCAGATGCTTGGTCATTGATAGCTTTTTACTTCCACGTATCACATGGGGATTTGGGACTCGGGAAGCCCGCTGAGAACTGATGACTATCTGTCCCCTGAACAGCTGGGTTCTTTTCATCCTGAGCTCAGAAAGATCGCTCCTACTGCAGCCAGGGAAGACAGGTTGTTGACTGGTTAGAAATCATGGCAGGTTATTTTCTCGACCCGCAGTTCGCAGTTGGAAAGCAGAGCTATCAAAAAGTTGTCTTCTCTATCGTATTTCAAATCTGGGTGTTTAAAAAATTATGTAGGCAAATTAAGCATTTCTTTAATGGTAGTTGTGTGTGTGCTTGATGCGAATGAGAGGTGCATTCCCTTGTAAAATCCCTGGGACTTAATAGGAAGATGTGAGCCTTAGAACAGAAGTTGGTTTTCTAGATGATCACGTAGACATGATGCTGACCACCAAAGATGTTGATTGAAACGATTTAAAAAGAAATTTGTCTGAGTTCAGATTTTACACCAATATTTAGAAAATCAGCAAAAGAACTTGGAGGCATGTTCTCAGGCATCCTGTTCAGCCCCCTGCCCACATTGTCATAAAATCCGAGTGTGCGTACAGGGAGGCACATTCCTTTCTGTTCTCATGACAGGTCCTTCCCTGGCTCTGCACCTGCCTGTCATGCGTGTCCCTGTGAAGAGACCACCAAACAGGCTTTGTGTGAGCAATAAAGCTTTTTAATCACCTGGGTGCAGACGGGCTGAGTCCGAAAAAGAGAGTCAGCGAAGGGAGAAAAGGGTGGGGCCCTTTTATAGGCTTTGGGTAGGTAAAGGAAAATTACAGTCAAAGGGGGGTTGTTCTCTGGCTCTGGCGGGCAGGAGTGGGGGTCACAAAGTGCTCAGTGGGGGAGCTTTTTGAGCCAGGATGAGCCAGGAAAAGGAATTTCACAAGATAATATCATCCCTTAAGGCAAGGACCGGCCATTTTCACTTCTTTTGTGGTAGAATGTCATCAGTTAAGGTGGGACAGGGCATTTGCACTTCTTTTGTGATTCTTCAGTTACTTCAGGCCATCTGGGTGTATACGTGCAAGTCACAGGGGATGCGGTGGCTTGGATTGGGCTCAGAGGCTTGACATTGCCCTCTTCCCTACCTCCCCTACCTTTTCCCTCCTGTGTGGTTCTCTCACAAAGTGAATGGCCTCAACCACAGCTTCTCTGCAGCTGCATCAGACTGTGGGGACAGGAGTGGTGGCTGCTGCAGGGCCTGCTGTCCCCACGGAGCCCAGTCTTGCTTGCCGCTGCAGCCTGGTGATCATTTTGTACCTCAAGTATGTAATTCTACAGAACGAGAGCCAACATGCTGGGGATGGAGGCATCTTTATCACGGTGCTCTGCATATTTTAATCTTGGGTAGAAAGTATGGAAAAGTATGGGATACATGTGGTTTGATGTCAGAAGGACGTTGTGAACTTGACGTGGACTGAGGATATTCAGGTGCAACAGGCACCGCGGCTTCATTAAATGAGACTTCTCCATCTCCCTGCCAGGCACGCACAGGTGTATGGCCACATCTTATGTGTTATCCTTATTCTAGAGTGTGCCTTGTCGTCATGCTTAAAGTTACATGATGATATTCTGCCTCATAGAGTAGGTCCCAAACCTCATTCAACACAGAAATGTACTCTTGCTATTCTACACAGAAAGCACTTTCATATACCAAGTGGGAGAGCAGTCCTAAAATCTGGGCTGGAATCACAGAAGGAAGGCTTTGCGAAGCAACAGATTCCCTAGTCCAAAGCTGGTTTTTGATGAACCTAGAAACAGGACCAAGAGAAGTGAATTTGCCTAAGGCCCTGACAGTGTCTCACGGTAGCATTTGAACCTAGCAGTTTCTTGACCTATTTCTTTCAATGATTAGTCATGCTTCCTCTGATTCCTATATAAACGTATTCCTCATTCATTCTTTTGTTTCAGTGAATTATTGCAGTGCTACCCCATGACAGTATTTGAAATGTGGCAGTGTTTATCCCTTTCCAAGGTTTTTAGTTGCACAGGTTTTCAAAGTTGTGCTAACAGTTTCTTGTTGGTTGCAAGGTGTCCTTTCAGAATCCAATTGTGTGGTGTATTGATGTTGATTGTTGGAGGTAGTTTGGTTAGAACGTACTTCGAGTGGCTGGTGTGGGCCTGGGGGACAGTGACAGCTGCCTGCTTCATGGGCAGAGATGAAGTAATTGCTTCCTGGGAAGTACCATCCTCCTGGCCACACTCTCCAGCCCATTTCGTTTGTGTTGGTTTCCTCGCATCTGCACGTTTCTGGCTTCATGTGAGTCTCATTTATTTTAGCATATGACTTCAGGCTGTGGGGAAGAATGGCCATTTTAGCACAGAGATGCACACAAAGGAACAACTGGCTAAATGTGAGAGAAGACATTCTTGGGGGGGGTTTCATTCTTTTATTCTGTAACAGGCAGTCTGGGAAGCATTCTGGACACGTGACCTGCGCTGTCACAGTTCCTCCTTGCAGGATCGCAGATGTTTGGAGATTGTAGTGATAACTGTTATCATTGAGAATGTCATCCTCTCAGGCTCTAATAAGGCAGGATTTATTCAGTGTTAATTTGTTAAAGACAACTGTATTTCTAGCCAAATCCATGGTAGACGTTTCTCCTGGCAGTGTTGCTAGGGGTATTCCCGTGGCTTAGTCTTAGGGAAGCACACGCCTTTAAATACTGCTGAAGAGAACCCAAAGCGCACCGGAGCACTTTTGCCTTACGGGGTGTTAGTCACTGATACACGTCTCAGTCAGACCTGATGGATTCTTCACCCCTTCCTTTCTTAATTTTTTAATTTTATTTTTAATTTTTGTTTTTTAAGAGCACAACCCCTCAGGTGGCCACCATGAATCTCTGGTGTTTTCAGCTGGTTGAAGCCTATTTGCCATCTCTGGTTCAAACATATTCGAAACCTGATGATGCTTCCCTCGGTTGTTCTGCTGTGTGACCTCCACGCCCGCAGGGTTCAAGAGTGTCAGAGCTGGGAGCCGCCTTCACAACTACCAGGGTTTCCGGAACCTCCTTTATCTAGCCCTGGTGACGGAAGAGATGTCATCAGAGGTGAAGGCTTATTGGTTTACATGCCATTGATAATGAACGAGGAGGTTTTCTTTTATATAAGGGGAGCTTCTTATAATGTGCTTTAGTAGGGTAAAGAAGCTTTTGAGGTTTGCTTTCTCTGGAAGGATAATTTGTGATCCTGCCCTTGCTTTCAACAAAAATATAATTTGCATACCAGTGCATGTTGTGTTACTGAGCACTGGCTGACAAATGGTTCTTAACTCGTCATTCACTCCGCCACTGTTTCTTGAATGGCATATGTGTGCCAACCGTAGTAGGAACTTGCTAGGCTCTAGGACTAACCCATATGAAACGGGGGTCCTGGGGGAAGCAAATGCATATAACTATAAACATTTGTGGGGATATCAGAGGGGGTGCCTATAGGTGCAATACTTCGTTCATTCATTGTCCCATCTAGGAGGTTTTGTGTCTTAGCAGCGTGTTCCACAGCAACACATCCCTGTATCAAAACATTCATCATATTATTTTGAAATTCTCTGCTTAGGTATGTATTTTTCCCACTAAGTTTAGAACTGGTTAAGGACAGGCTATGGGGTACGTAATATATGTACACACACACACACAGATATATATATTACCATAGTAAATATACAATATAGATTTATATATACACACACGTATATATTTCTCCCTCTCTATGTATACACAAAACACACACACACACATATATACACACACACATATATATGAAATACACACACACACACACACACTTCTGCCAAGCACAGAAAGTCAAAACTAGGCAAGGGTTCTTTAAGTGTTCATGAAAAAATAGATGTGCTTAGTTAAGAGCGTCCTTAAGTTGCCAGGGGAAATACAGGATGGATTCACAAAGGGAGATTTTTTTTCTTTCTTTCTTTAACTCTTTTTTTTTTTTTTTTTTTTTTTTTTTTTTTTTTTTTTTGAGACTGAGTCTGGCTCTGTTGCCCAGGCTGGAGTGCAGTGGCCGGATCTCAGCTCACTGCAAGCTCCACCTCCCGGGTTTACGCCATTCTCCTGCCTCAGCCTCCCGAGTAGCTGGGACCACAGGCGCCCGCCACTTCGCCCGGCTAGTTTTTTTGTATTTTTTAGTAGAGATGGGATTTCACCGTGTTAGCCAGGATGGTCTCGATCTCCTGACCTCGTGATCCGCCCGTCTCGGCCTCCCAAAGTGCTGGGATTACAGGCTTGAGCCACCGCGCCCGGCCTCTTTCTTTAACTCTTGAATTCGAAATAATCCAGACTTATTGAACAGTTGCAAAAATAGTACAGAGAATTCCCGTATGGTCTTCCCTCAGATTCCCCAAACATTTCACCCCATTTGCACTTTCTTTTTCTCTTTCTGTGGATATAATTTTTTTTTTCTGAAATGTTTGAGAGTGGAAGGTAGAATGCAGGGCAGGGTGAAAGGCGGAAGGAGAGAGTTGGGTTGGGAGGCTGTTTTTTTTTTTAACCTTCTGAGATGGAGTTTCGCTCTTGTCATCCAGGCTGCAGTGCAATGGCACGATCTCGGCTCACTCTAACCTCTGCCTTCTGAGTTCAAGTGATTCTCCTGCTTCAGCCTTCCGAATAGCTGGGATTACAGGCACCCACCACCATGCTCGGCTAATTTTTTGTATTTTTAGTAGAGGGGTTTCACCATGTTGGCCAGGCTGGTCTTGAACTCCTGACCTCTGATGATCCACCTGCCTTGGCCTACCAAAGTGCTTGGGATTACAGGTGTGAGCCACTCTGCCTGGCGATTGGGAGGCTTTTACAGTAACCCAGAGCGCTATGATGAGGGCTGGACGTGGTTGGAAATGATGAGGAAGGTGAGAAGGGGTTAGGTCTGCCATTTATTTTGAAAGGAGAGTCTCTCTCTTGGATGACAAGAGAGAGAAAAAGAAGTTTTAAGGATGATGTCAAGGATTTTGGCCTGAGTAACTGGAAGGCTAGAGATGCTGTTATTGGGATCGGGAAGACTATGGGAGGAGTGGGTTATAGCAGGAGGAATCAAAAGTGCATTTTGGGCATGCTAAATTTGAGGTCCAAAAAGAGATGTAAAGAAGTGTTGGCTGGACGCGATGGCTCACCCCTGTAATTCCAGCATTTTGGGAGGCTGAGGCGGGCAGATCACCTGAGGTCAAGAGTTCGAGACCAGCCTGATAATTATTAAAATTGATCATTGATGTTTACTAATTAATCATATTATTGCTCCTAATATCGAGGGAGTGTACACCTACCTGTGATGTTGTTCCTAATATCCAGGGACAGAGAGCATGATCTTAGTTTTAATATCGCAGTAGGTGTACACTCACACTGTGACACTGATCCTAATATCCAGGGAGTAAAGTACGACATTATTCCCAACATAGCAATGAATGGACAGTCACCCGGTGATATTGCTCCTAATACTCATGGAAGAAGCGTATGATATTACTCCCAATATCGCAGGGAGGGTACAGCTCTTCTGTGATATGGTTCCTAGTATCTGGAGGGGGAGAGGATGATAATAATTCCAGTATCGTAGGCAGTGTTCACCCGCCCTGTGATATTGTTATTAATATCCTGGAAGGGAGAGGATGATATGACTCCCCATAGAGCAGGAGGCGTACATCCTGGGATATTATTCCTAATATCCATGGAGAGGAGAGGCTGATATTACTCCCAATATGGCCGTGGGTGTACATCCATCCTGTGATATTCTTCTTAATATTCCAAGGCTGAGAGGTTGATATTACTCCCAGTATTGCAGACACTGTAGACCCCCGTGTGATACTCTTCCTGCTATCCGGAAGGGGAGAAGATGGTATTAATCCCCATATCACGGGAGGTGAACACCCACTCTGATATCTTTCCTAGTATGCAGGAGGAGAGAGGATAATATTATTCCCAATATTGCAGAAGATGTACACGCCCCCCCATGATATTGTTCTTAATATTCCAAGGCACAGAAGATGATATTACTCCCCATATCACAGAAAGTATACACCCCCCAGTGATGTTGTTCCCATGATCCAGGAGGGAAGAGGATGATATTACTTTTTTTTTTTTTTTTTTGAGATGGAGTCTCGCTCTGTCGCCCAAGCTGGAGTGCAGTGGCCGGATCTCAGCTCACTGCAAGCTCCGCCTCCCGGGTTTACGCCATTCTCCTGCCTCAGCCTCCCAAGTAGCTGGGACTACAGGCGCCCGCCACCTCGCCCGGCTAGTTTTTTGTATGTTTCAGTAGAGACGGGATTTCACCGTGTTAGCCAGGATGGTCTCGATCTCCTGACGTCGTGATCCACCCGTCTCAGCCTCCCAAAGTGCGGGGATTACAGGCTTGAACCACCGCGCCCGGCCCTCGGATGATACTACTTTCAACCCCTGCACCCTGCAATGCTCTCACCCTGCAACACCGACACCCAGCTGAACCTGACATGGAACCAGAGGTGCTGGCTGGGGGTGTTCATTGCTTCTCTTTTCTCCCTTGCCAGACTCAGTAGAGGAAGCTGAGACCGAGCAGTCGCAGGAACAAGGTGGTTTTTGCGCGTGGCTCAGGCTTCCTCTGGTTATGAGCTGGGCCTTGGGGTAACGCGGGGGGTGGTGACAGAGCTGAGTACGGTGGGCATTGGATGCGACAGTCACCCCTCTGTGGTGTGGGCTGGGGGCTTGGAGGATGTCGCCTGAGGTGGGCCTGAACCTCCCGTCTACTCTGGCACTGGAGGCCGTGGGGTCCCACACTTCTTCCAATGAACATGCTGACCCCCGCCTGGTCCCCGACCGAGGTGGGGCATCCTTTCCAGTGCTGGGGCCCACATATAGCTGTGGGTTCCTTCTTCATGACCTGGAGAAGCTGCAGTTCACCCTGTGCTCTGCCTCAGAGATGGGAGGCCACACTGCCCACAGCGGGTAGCAGAATTCAGAGCCTTAGGTTGCAGGGGCCTCAACTGATGTCCCTGAAAGGTCTGCTCCTTCCTGAGGGGCTGATTCAGGGAGGCCCTCCCGTCTCCCCTCTGCGGCTCTGTCTCTTCCCCTCAGGGTCCACATGTGGACAGCCTGGTGATGTGGACGCACCAAGGGCTCTTGGAATTTCCCGGGGAATGGGATCCATCCCAGTACATTTGGGATGCAGGCACAAGGTTCCAGAGGAGGCCCGGGAAGCCAGTGGGGAAGGGAAGGTTGTTGTAGGTTTGCCTCAGGGAGGGGGTGGTTCCACCCTCTGCCAAAGTCTCTGGAGCAAAGGCACGTGGCTCTCCAGCTGCCCCGGAGGCCAGGGTAGTGGCTGGGAGGGGCTGTGTGCAGAGTGTGCCAGGCCCCACCCACAAATGGGGCTTGTAGGGTCCTGGGGTGGCAGAGACTGAGCGTAGGAATGTGAGCTTCAGGCCACAGAAGCCACAAAAGGGTGAGTGGCAGCACTTGGCACCGGGTTAGGGAAGTCTCTTTAGTCTAGAACCAGAGGGTTGAGAGGATTTAGTCAACTAATAGGTGGTGGATGAGGGGCTGGTGGTGGAGGAGGGGCTGGTGATGTAGCCTGTGTGAAGGCCCAGGGTTGAGGGAGTGGGGGTGAGTGAGCGAGGATGAGTGGGGTGTGAGTGCTGGTGAGCGGAGGTTTCATGGGGTGAGTGAATGAGAGTGTGAGCGGGGATGAGTGGGGTGTGAGTGGGGTGTGAGTGGGGGTGAGTGAATGGGGTGTGAGTGAACAGGAGTGTGAGCGGGGATGAGTGGGGTGTGAGCGGGGATGAGTGAGTGGGGTGAGTGAGTGGCAATGTGAGCGGGGATGAGTGGGGTGTGAGTGGGGGTGAGTGAGTGGGAGTGTGAGCGGGGATGAGTGGGGTGTGAGCGGGGATGAGTGGGGTGTGAGCGGGGGTGAGTGAGCAGGGCTTATGCAGGGAGGTGCAGAGTTGGGAGAGGGTGGGTTGGGTGCTGGATGGTGAGAAGCTCTTCTGGAGAGCTAAGCAGGGCCTGGGGCCTCAGGCTGTGGCTTGGCCTTTTCCCCAAGAGCACTGGGGAGCCATGGGGTGCTATGAACAGTCACTGCAGACTGAGCAGTGAACGGACAGTAGGTGGGCAGGGCTGTCTGAAATCTAGGCCACAGAGGATAGATGAGGAAGTTGAGTCCAGGAAAATGGCTGAGTCGAGGGATACTGTTGTGGGTCCCCTCTGCCTTGCAGCGCTTTGTCATGGCATAGTGAGACCAGAGGTGCCTCCTGTGGCCTGGACCAGAGCTCCAGGGGCTGTGACCAAACCTGCCCATTTCCCAGCACAGGCCTGGCACCCACTCCTGGCCCTAGGAGGGATGAGATTTTGGAAAGGACCGTGTGAAGGGGCCCTGGTCCCACATATCTGCCCAAGGAGGGGTGGGGGGTTCTGACCCAGGCTTCTTCCCCAGGGGCATTCTCTGACTGGAAGGAGACCCTCCAGGAACCCAGCGCCCCAGCCCCCACTGCAGCCTCCGGTTGCTCCTGGCACAACAGCCTGTGACACCTCCTCCTACGAGGCCCTCCCCGGGGTGCTGGGGGATTCAGACTCGGAAATGCAGGCCAGGGAACGGGGATCATGTTTCCCTGTCTCCCCACCCTGCGCTGAACGGTCGAGGAGACCGAGGGCGGCGCTGATACCCCACATGCTTACTTGGGGTCATTTTTGAGTCACTTTCGGTAGTTTGTGTCCTTCTAGGAGTGTGGCTGTTGTGTCTGGATGGTCTGATTTCTTGGTGTACAATTGTTCGTGGTGTTTTCATGGAATCCTTTTATTTCTGTCAGGTCGGCAATAATGTTTCCTCTTTCATTTCTGATTTTAGAAACTGGGGTTTTTAATTATTTATTTATTTATTTATTTTTATTAAAGATGGGGTCTCATCATGTTCCCCCAGGCTGGTCTTCAATGCTGGCCTCAGCGATCCTTCCACTTCCGCCTCACAAAGTGCTGGGATGACAGGCGTGAGCCATGGTGCTCAGTCTCTGATTTTAGTCATTTGTGTCCCGTCTTTCTTTTCTTGGTTAGTCTGGTGAAAGATTTGTCAATTTTGTTATTATTTTCAAAAAACCCACCTTCGTTTCTGTTGATTATGTCTTGTTTTTCCATTCTCTGTATTTTTACTTCCCATCTCCACTCTCACGTTTATTATTTTCTTCCTTTTATTCACTTTGCGTTTAGTTCTTTTTCTAGTTTCTCAAGGCGGAAGGTTAGGTTTTTGATTTGAGATTTTTCTTCTTTCTTTGAATGTAGACATTTGCAGTTATAAATTTCCCTTTCAGCACTGCCTTAGCTGCATCTTGGAATTTTTGATACGCTGTGCTTTTTTTTTTTTTTTTAAGACAGAGTTTTGCTCTATTGCCCAGGCTGGGGTGCAGTGGTGCAATCTTGGCTCACTGCAACTTTTACCCAGATTCAAGCCATTCTCATGCCTCAGCCTCCCGAGTAGCTGGAATTACAGATGTTTGTGCACCACCCCCCCACCCCCGCCCAATTTTTTTTTTTTTTTATAGAGACAGGATTTCACCATGTTTCCCAGGCTGATCTCAAACTCCTGGACTCAAGCGATCCTCCCGCCTCAACTCCCACAGTGCTGGGATGAGAGGCGTGAGCCACCGCGCTGGCCCGGGCTGTGCATTTGTTTGCATTCTTCTCAAATTAGTTTTCGGTTTCCCTGATGGTCTCTTTGACTCACTGGTTGTTTAGGAGTGTGTAATTTCCACATATTTTTGAATTTCCCACATTTCCTTCACTGTCGATTTCGAGTGTTCATGCCAGTACAGCTGAAGAACACCTCTGCTTTGGTCTCAGTCCTTCTCCATTCACTGAGGCTCATTTTGTGGCCTGGCACATGGTCCGTCATGGGGAATATCCCATGGGTGCTCGAGAGGACGGTGTATTCAGCTGTTGTTGGGGGGCGTGTGTGACAGATGTCCATTCGGCGTACCTGGTTTCCTGTATTAATCTCCGGGACGTTTCTCACACTAGAAAATCAGAAGCTTTCCACTGTTCCCAGCGCCCTGGCTTTGGGAGAGGCCAGTGAGCCTGTGGCTTGGGAGCCTGGTTGCATGAGAGAAGCATGTGTGGGAACGCCAGGGGCCGGCTTTGAACCCCATTCCCCCAACATGATGCCGTGTGTGGCAGACATGACGCTTGGCTTTGCTCTCTGCGAGTTCCATCTGTGACAGGGGCTACTTGTGCCCCTGGCCTCATCAGCTCAGGCTGAAGGTGGCCCTGGTCCTGACCAGAGGGACTTTGTGAAGCAGAAATAGATGGCCTGGTGCAGGGGCCGAGCCTGGCCAGGATCTCAGCCCTGGGAGTTGTAAAGAAGGCCGGCCTGTACCATGAACATCTGTACCAAGCTGTGCCCATGTCACGGTGTGCTTGGCATCTGCCCTTGCACAGGTGCATGGCCTGTCTGCGCTCAGGCTCCCCGCCTATGGGACCCAGGCTCACAGAGGTGAAAGAGGCAAGCATGGCGCAGGGCCCTCCGAGAACAGCCAGCCTCGCTTCAATGCTGGGAGACTAACATCTTCCATTTTGTCTTCTGCCCAGGCCAGCTGCGGGCCGTCCAGTGGCTGTGCTACTTCTACAGCGTCATCATGCCCAGGAAGGCCCAGTGTGTCATCTACCACAAGCTCCAGCTCTCCCTGACCCACAAAGTGGCCGACAAGGTGCTGGAGGGGCAGATCCTGGAGACCATCAGTCAGCTCTACCTGTCCCTGGGCACGGAGTGGTAAGGGCTGGCTTTGCAGTGGTGGAGGTGGGGGCGGGCAGGGCAGGGAGGGGGGCACAGGGAAGCTGGCTCAGGGCGCCATCAGCCCCTCTCCTTTTGATCATTTGGTTCTTTGGCATCAGATGCTTTGAGCTGGTGGGCCTGGGGTCGTCCCAGGGCTGCTGCTGGCCCGTGAGTCCCAGCTTGAGCCTCCCTTGTTGGGTCAAAGGTCATCTCAACCCCAGCAGAGGCAGTACGTGCACTCTGGGCTGTTCTTCCTATTATGGTGGCTTTTGTCATCTGATCTTTGCCTGCCCTGAGTCTTCACTCCTGGCCTTCATCTGTCCCCTTAAATGTGACCACAGCAGCCACCTGTGGCTTCTCTCCCACAGAAGACAAAGCCAGTTGTGTCACCTCCTTCCCTGGGGCAGGGTTTCAAGGTCTCACGTCCCATATGTGGCCTACTCCCCTTCCCCCAAGCATCCTGACCTGGTGGGGTAACCATGGCCCTGGCCACCCCACCCATAGGGCCCAGTGACATTGCTGCAGTCACACCCCCTCGAGTGTTGGACTTACTGAGAGAGCAGGGAAGGAGCCAGATTCCATGGGGACCTGGGAGACTGGCTCCAGTCTTGGCCTCAGGTTCACAGAAGGAAAATGGGCCAGTGTGCTAGAGCTATGCTTCGCAAAGTGTAGTCCCTGGACCAGTAGAGCAACATCCATGTCACCTAGGAGTTTGTGGCAAGTGGGAGTTCTAGGGCCTGCCCCAGGCCTGTGGAGCCGGAAGCTCTGGGGGCAGGGCCAGCAAGCTATAAGGACAGGCCTCCGGGTGACTGTGATGCCTGCACACCTTGAGAATCATCGGCCCAGATAGCCTCTGAACACTAACGGCTCCTGGTGCATCTGGAGAAGACACAGGCCATGTCTGGGAGGCAGGGGAGATGGACTAGCACACTCCTCCTGCCACAGGGCAGCATGATGCTTGATTCCCTCAGAAGGATGTCCTTCATCTTTTCCATGCCGTGTGTGTTCACCCTGGCCCTCCCAGCAGCCTGGGAAGGGCAGAACACTGCACACACAAGAGGGCTGTTCCCAATCTGCACATTCCAGTTCATCTGTCGCCAGACCCACGGGAGGAGGCAGACTGGTTCCAGGAGGATGAGAGCCCTTGTTCTGACACCTGCGTCTGATTCCAGGGCCTACAAATCCGCTCTGGACTACACCAAACGAAGTCTGGAGATTTTCATTGACCTCCAGAGGAAAGAGGAGGCGGCGCATGCCTGGCTGCAAGCAGGGAAGATCTATTACATCCTGCGGCAGAGCGAGCTGGTGGACCTGTACATCCAGGTGAGTGACAAGGGATGCAGGAGGACCCCTGTGCTGTTCACTCTCTGTCCATCCACCCATCCATTCATCCTTCCATCATCTATCTGTTTACCTGCTCATCCTTCTATCCATCAATCCATCATCTATCCATCATCTTCCCATACACCTGTGGGTCCTTCCATCCATCCATCCATCCTTCCATCATCCATCCATTCACCTGTTCATCTTTCCATGCAACCATCCATTCATTCACCTCTCCATCCATCTATTCACCTGTTCGTCCATCCATCCATCCATCCATCCATCCATCCATCCTTCCATCTTTCCATCATCCATCCATCATTCTTCTGTTCACCTCTTGGTCCGTCCATCCGTCCATCCTTCCATCTTTCCGTTATCCATCCAACCATCTTCCATCCATCCATGATCCATCCATTCACCTGTCCGTCCATCCATCCATTCATTCATCATCCATCCTTTTATCATCCATCCATCCATTCACCTGTTCTTCCATCCCTCCATCCATTCTTCCATCCTTCCATCATCCATTCACCTGTTCATTCTTCCATCCATCCATCATCCATCCATTCACCTGTTCATCCTTCCATTCATCCATCCATCCGTGCATCCATCATTCATTCATTCCTTTATCATCCGTTCATTCAGTGACCATCCATCCACCTGTTCATTCTTCCATCCATCCATCCATCCATCCACCCATCTCCTGTTCATCCTTCCATCCATCCATTTATCCATTCATTCATCCATCCTTCCATCCATCCATCTTTCCATCATCCATCCTTCCATCTGTTCATCCTTCCATCCATCCATCATCCATCCTTTTATCGTCCATCCTTTTATCGTCCATCCATTCACCTGTTCGTCCATCCATCCGTCCATTCATCCTTCCATCAACCATCCATTCACCTGTTCATCTTTCTATCCTTCCATCCATCCACCATTCATCCATCTGTCCATTTATCCATTCATCTGTTTATCTTTCCATCCATCATCCATCCATCTGTCCATCCCTCCATCCACCATTTATCCATCCTTTTATCCATCCATTCACCTGTTGTTCCATCCATCTGTCCATCCTTCCATCATCCATCCATTCACCTGTTCATCCTTCCATCCATCCATCCTTCATCCATCCATCCATTCAACCATATATCCATCCATCCTTCCACTCATCTCCTGTTCATCCTTCCATCCATCCATTTATCCATTCATCCATCCATTCATCTGTTCATCCTTCCATCCATCATCCACCCATCCATCCTTTTATCATCCATCCTTCATCCATTTATCATCCATCCATTCACCTGTTCATCCATCCATCCGTCCATTCATCCTTCCATCAACTATCCATTCACCTGTTCATCTATCCTTCCATCCATCCACCTGTTCATCCTTCCATCCATCCACCATTCATCCATCTGTCCATTTATCCATTCATCTGTTCATCTTTCCATCCATCCATCATCCATCCATCTGTCCATTCATCCATCCGTCCATCCCTGCATCCATCATTTATCCATCCTTTTATCTATCCATTCACCTGTTGTTCCATCCATCTGTCCGTTCATCCATCCATCATCCATCCACATATCTATTTATCCATCATCTATCCATGCTTCCATCATCCATCCATCCACCTGTTCATCCATCCATTCTTCCATCATCCATCCACCCACCTATCTACCTATTAATCCATCCCTCCATTCATCTATCTGTCCATTTGTTTATCTATACATTCGTCTATCCACTATCTATCCATCCACATGTACATACATCATCTACCCTCCACCCATCCATACATTATCTACCCACCCATACATACATACAGACATACACACATCATTCCATCCATCCATCCATCCATGCATCCAAGCATTAATCTAGCCACACGCCCATCCATCCATCCATGTGTCTACATCTTCTCATCCATTCATTCATCCATCCACTCATTCCTAAACTACTGCTGAGCACCTGTTGTGTGCCTTTTCCCTCCCTCCAACTGGTTCCCTCACATCCTACCCCAGTGGCCAGCATCTTTTCCCTGAGGGCAGAGGCGTGGCCCCTCACAGTGCACAGCATCTGCTGGTATACAGCACATGCTCAAATAATGCGACCACTCAGTTAACACACAGAACTTGCTCCAAGCGACACGTGGCACATCTCCTTACAAAATGAATCTATCATAGTGACTGTTTTCAGAGGCTTTCCCAAACACAGTGTGATCTGGAACAAATTGTGAAGCCCACGAGCCTGGTGAAGTTTTCATTATTGAGCACCTGCTGTATACCTCCTTGAGCTGAGGAGAAGGATCAAGAGCTCATGGCCAAGAGGGGACCAGGCCCACCCACAAACACTGCGGATGTGGCAGGGATGTGGCAACGCAGAAAGGAGCCAGGGGCTGGGCTCCCAGCAATCTGGGGGCCACGGAGACTGGTTTGAGTGCAGGGGGAGTGGGCTAGGGCTAGCCCTGGTGGTAGGATTCAGAGGTATCGGGCTCCTGGGCTGCAGCTGCTCTGTCACCTCCTGGCACTCAGGTGCATCAGTTCATTGTCCTCATGCCAGTGGTGGGGGCAGCCCTCATGCACAGGGTCTGAAAAATGCTCAGGTGTACCTGTAGTGTGTGAGAGGAAAGAGGCTGGCAAAGGTGCGCGTGGCCACCTCGCTAGGTGTGGGTCTTGAGGGAACTTCTGTCTCCTTTCAGGTGGCACAGAATGTGGACCTGTACACAGGCGACCCCAACCTGGGGCTGGAGCTGTTTGAGGCAGCTGGAGACATCTTCTTCAATGGGGCCTGGGAGCGGGAGGAAGGCATGTCCTTCTACCGGGTGAGCTGGCCTGTGGGCTGATGTGGGTGGGCCTCAGTGGGGCACCTGGAGGCTGAGGTACAGGTGTGGCACGGTAGAGGTCTCCCACCTGGAGGCAGGGCCACCCATGCACATGATGAGTTTCCAAGTGGTCTCACCGGGAATGATATTGACCATGCCCCTGCCCGAGACAAACGCTCGGGGCCTGGACGTGACAATGGTTCTACCCTTGTACCTGATGACCTCAAGCAACCATGAGTGAGAAGTCCTGTCCCCATCTTCCAGATGAGGAAACTGAGGCTCAGAGAGGCACAGGGACATGTCAAAGGACACACAGCATCAGTGGGAGACCCAGGTCTGCATGTACCCCGAAGTGGGACGGCTTCTCCCTTCCTCTGAGCTCACAGTGTTGCTCAGCCCTGGGCACAGATAAATGTGGTGTTTTTAGAGCAGAGAGGAGTGCTGGCTCCCCCCAGTCAGACCCCCGGTGCCCAGGTGGGAGAGGCTGGTCTGAGGCTGTCAGGTGTAGCTGGATGGGCCTCAGGTGACTCTTCAGCCCCCAACTTGGTGTCTGAACTGTGTGTTATCCCAGAGCACAGAGCTGTGTCGAGGTGCAGGGGTAGCTGGGGCATGGGAAGCTCCAAGTACATGTTTGAGCTCTGAGGAGGGCGCTGGGCAAGGTGGGTGCTGTGGGAAACCTGACCCCACCTGCCTGTGTGGTAGGACCAGGCCCTGCCCCTGGAGTGACTACGGGCAACCGCAAGGTGGAGCTGCAGCTTCAGCTGTGCAACAAGCTGGTGGCACTCCTGACCACACTGGAGAAGCCCCAGGAGGGCTTGGAGTTTGCCTACATGGCCCTAGCACTCAGCATCACTCTGGGTAAGTCCCCTGAGCCCCCACCCTGCCAGGACCCACACTTTGCCAGAGCCCAGCCTCCAGGTCTGCAGGCCAGGAGCTGAAACAGCTGCTGGATTTTCCTGGTCTCCTGTCCAGGCAGGCAGATCTGCCCAACGGGCTTCCCCGTCCGGCTGTGGGGCACAGCCCGAGGTCTCTCACGCAGTGCAGAGCTCCCTGCCTGCCTGAGCTCTGCTTCCTCTGCCTGTTCCTGCTGCTGACCACAAGGGCCGCCCAGTGTGCCCTCTGCCTTCCAGACATGCCAGGCATCTCATTGGTCCCTGTGCCAGGCTGAGTGGCACATTCCCTTTCTCTTGTGCCCTTCCCACCATCATCAACCACACAGCTCTCTGGCTGATAAAATCCCAGTTCCCCTTCCAGCAGTCTGCCCCTTAAGTCCGGGCATCCCCTGGTGCTGTGCCAGGGTCGTCTGTCCCCCTCCAGAGACAGGGAACCCTAGGCAGGCCACATGCCCCAGCGCCTTGTGCCCCGTGGCCCATTACACAGTAGGTGTGCAGCTGACTCCCCAAGGTAGGGGGCTCTGATCGTGCCACACCCAGGAGGAGTCGGATGTCACGTCTGTGGGTTGCCTGGAGCCGGGGAGCCCAGGAGCACCTGGACTGCATGGCTTTTGGGTTCTCCTGGTTAAAACCAGTGAGCAAAGGCAGGTGGCTCTGTGTAGACACAGAACTGGGCCATCCAAGTCCGACTTTCCAAAGCCTCACAGTAGACAGGGGCAGGACTTATTAGTTCTGCTTTGCACAAGGGAAAGTGAGTCTGGGAACCTGGAAGGGACTGGCCAGAGCTGCCCAGGTGACCACAGGTGCCTGGAGGCAAGCCAGGCATGCAGCCCGGGGTCTGCATACCTGCTCCTGAGGGGCCTGAGCCCTCCCTGCCCCAGGGAGCCACGTCCTCACACCTGCACCTTTGGCCTGCACCCAGGGGACCAGTGAACGAGCGCATGGCCTACCACGGCTGGCCGCCCTGCACCACCGGCTGGGCCATGGCAAGCTGGTGGAGCACTTCTACCTCAAGGCCCTGTAGCTCTGCAACTCACCGCTGGAGTTCGACGAGGAGACCGTCTACTACGTGAACATGTATCTGGTTCTCGGTGACATCATCTTCTATGACCTGAAGGTGGGTGGCAGGGGTAGGGCACGGGGTGTTCCCAGACCCCTTGGAGTGGGATCTCCACCCACACCCCAGAGGCCTGGGTTCCAGCCTTCCTTAGGAATGGCCCAGTGGCCTCCCTGGAGCTCTGCACCCAGCTGGAGGAGCCGGCAAGGTTAGCAGATACAACCAAGCTCCCAAGATGGCCAGGCCCCACCCTCAAGAACTCAGTCTCAGCCAGGGAGGCTGACACATGAGTGGGCAATGGTGGCCTCTGGGTAAAGAAGGAGGATTGTAGTCAGGGGGGCCCTCCTGGAGGAGGTGACACCAAACTGAGTCTTGACAGTCAAGTGTCAAGTTGCATTTAACAAAGAAAACAGGGTCGGGAGAAGGACATTTCAGAGGACGGCATCATCCTCACATTGAATCCACGTTGCAAGATCCAACCCAAATCCTGGCGCCTCCTCTAGGAAGCCTGCCCAGGGTGCCAGCCTGCACTGAGTAACTCCTTCCTGGAGTCCCGAGACACTTTGAATCTTCACACTACCCAGGAAGGGTTGGGTGGGACCCCAGTGTCTTACCATTGGGTTCACAGACAGGGAAACCCCAGCTTAGGGCAGGTGTAGTGGGGCGGGGGCCCAGCCAGCCAGGCTGAGACCTTGCTGGGTCGGGTCTGTCTTGAGGGGAGGTGCTGTGCTCCCTCTGCCCCCAGCCCTGCCGGGGTAGAGAGCTGGGACTGGCAGACTCAGACCTGGGGTGTCTCCACCCCTCTGCCCAGCAGGCACCACCCCTCCTCAGCATCGCACCGGCACCTCGTCAGTGCTCCTTAGGGGCTGAGAGGCCAGGGCACTCCAGTCCAGGGGCCAAAATCTTGGGGGCCATAGAACAACATGAGGAGCTGGGGCAGCCCTAAGACCCCGCCCCGTATCCCCCACCGCAGGCTTGGGGATGCCCGGGAGGCCCTTGCCCAGTGCTGGCGACACCTGGTGATCAGAAGTGGTCCCTGTGGCCTCCCAAGTCCCAGCCAGACAGGGAGGTGCCAAGTGTCAGACCCAGAGGGACACTGCTCACTGCCCAGGGTCTCTCCTGGGACCCAAGGGGACCGACCTCCCAGAAGAGGCCTTTATCTCACTTGGTCAAGCCTGCCGCCCACTCCCCCTGTCCAGGAGAAAGGAAAGGGCCAAGTAGTACCTGAGAGGCCAAAGTCCACGGTTGAGGTCGAGGGGCAGATGCCTCCTTCACCTCCTTCCCATGCACAACCTTCCTTCACCTCCTTCCCATGCACAGCCCTCTGGGCCTCATCGTGACTATGCTGTCAGCGCAGGCCAGCTTCCCACAGGGAGGCCCCCTCAGAATTCCCCAAGGGCGGCTGTCTTTCCAAGGCTACACCCTCCTCCTTGTATAGGAGACCCTGGACCCAGGGCCCAGAGGAGTGGGAGAAAAAGCCGGGATGCATGGGGCCTGGAAGGCTGGCAGAGAAGCAGAGGTAAATGGGCATCTTTGCCGATTGCCTCTAAAATGGGGTCCCCTTTAGTCTACACGTGAGAGTGAGCGCTGGAATAGGGTGGATTAGATGTGTCCTGGCTCAGCCTGCTGCTCATTAGCTGCTTCACACACTACAGGCACATGGAAATGCACACGCAAATGCACATGCACACACAGGCGCCCACACACAGACACGTGCACACACACAGGCACACAAACACGCACAGGCACACACACAAGCACACGCAGAGACATATGCTTTGGCTGGCTCCTTCCTGTTTAGTTGGGAAGCCCCCACCCCTTCAGGAAGCCTTTGCCTTCCATCCCTGGCTGAGTCTGGGGTCTCCTGGGCTTCCCTCTGCCACAGCCCGGGCCACCCTGTGTGGTCAGTGTTCACTCCCAGGTCCCTCAGACTGGGATCAAGGACGTTAGGCTCAGCCACACACCCAGCACAGAGTCCAGTGTTCGGCTGGGCGGGGGCCATTGGATGAGCAGTGGCGGTGACTCGGGACCTTCTCACGCCCCTGCTCTGTGTGTGGGGCGGGACAGTGAGGGAATAGACTGCTGCATCTTGGACTTTCTCATTGGCCCTGGGAGCCATCTTGAGATGGCAAAGAGGAACAGGCCAGGCATGGGTCTTAGAGAGGTCCCTTGGGTGACCCCCATGTGGAAGAGGTGCCGGGTGGGGGATGGGAGGGTCAAGGAGGAGGTCTGGGAGACGGCATCCCAACCCAGGGATGGTGAGTTTGAGCCAAAGATGCATTGAAAACAGGAGTGGATGTCTGGGGAGTCACACTCCATCAATATTTCAGGGAACATTGCCAGAGAGGACACCTGTGAGATGGTTTTGTACCTGGCCTGTCCCGTGGAGGGCCTGGAAATGGTCAGCATGGACAGGGGCCAGAGGGGAGCCTGGGTCACTCAACGCTGTGCCCCTGCTGTGGCTTGGAGCCACGAGTCCTGCATGGAACTGTCAGAGCAGGCAGGATCTGCCCTGACCTCAGCCCATGGGGAAAGCAGCCACTGCCTACAGAGAGGGTGGGACTGGGGCAGGAGGCTTGGGATGAGTGGGGCGTAGGGACACTCAGGAAGGCTTCCAGGGGTGTCAGGGTCATCCCCACCTCCTGCAGCTGACACCACAGCAGTGTCACAGGCTTTGGGGCTCATGGGGTGAACCAGCATTGGCTGGACATGTGGAATGACCTGGAGACAGGAACGGCCTCTAGGAAGACAGGCTCCGAGTCCCCCTTTTGCTGAGCATGGCCTGTCCCCTTCAGGACCCGTTTGATGCAGCCGGATACTACCAGCTGACCCTGGCAGCCGCCATGGGCCTGGGCAACAAGAAGGGCACAGCTGAAGACCTACACGCAGCCGGCCACCATCTCCCACAACTTCCTCCTGGACCGTGAGAAGTTTATCCTCTTCTACCAGAAGGCCAGGACCTTCACCACAGAGCTCAACATCTGCAGGGTCAACCTACCTCCTCTGCCACTCTGCGGGTGGGCCCCCTGGTTGGCCCTCAGCCACCCTCGCTGAGGACAGCATCCAAGGGAATGGGTTTTGTGCAAGGAGGATGGTCTCCTGCCTCTCCTGGTGTCTCCGTGGCTCATTTTCTGGGAAATGGAGGCATGAAAGCAGGGTTCAAATAGCAATAAATGTTTTTTTTGCAATAACATACCGAAGTCCCCAGGGCATCCTTCTCTGTGTGCTTCCTGGGCTGTGTCTACGGGCCAGCTCCTTCCCTGGTGACAGCTCTCTGCTCTCCCTGCTCAGAGCTCTTACTGTACGTCTCGTGCCGCCGTTGCCTTTAACCTTCAGGCCACTGTGATCGGATGTGGGGGCTGCTAGTGTCCCTGTTCACCATTGAAGAAATAGAGGCACAGAGAGGTTAGGTGTCTGGCCCACCATCACACAGCAGGTAGGGGCAGAGACGCAGAGCCCAGTACACTGACCACCACACCACCCTGCCAGCCTGTAGCCTGGATGGTGTCCCCCATTGGGACCCAAAGTCAGCTCCTGGACCTCTCTTGTGGTGTCAGGAGAGCCACAGGCCAGTGAGGGTGGCGACGGGGATCCCTCACTCAGTGTCCTCTGCTCTCAGATTTGGTTGGGCCGAGCCTGGCCAGTCCCACCTCTGGCCACTGGTCAGCCCTGCAGGAAGTGAGATGCAGGGATCTCCGCCTGTGTAGACGCTGCTACCCAGTATTGAAAGCCTTATCTGGGCTGACCCCAGCCATCCCCACATGCCCCTCCCCTTCCGGCCCCTTGCCCTCATCCTAGTCCCAGGAATCCCAGGTTTTCCTTCTTGGAATCTCTTGGCCCCAGGGAACACGGCTCACACGGTCTCTTTGCCAGTTTACGCAAGAAAACCGAGGTTCAGAGACTATGGGTGTCCCACGTGATTCTCACATACACTGCACTCTCCCAGGCCCCTTTTTTACACACTTTAAATGAGGTGACTTTCACATCGCATGCAATTAACTATTTCAACGCAATTAATGTGGTGGCATTTGTGCATTCACAGTCTTGTGCAACCACTCTCGCCATCTAGTTTCGAAATGTATTCATCTCCCCAAAAGAAACCTCCCATCCTCACTAAGCAGTTACCCCTCCTTGGTATCCCCCAAGCCCCTCGTTTAACGGAAGGGGAAACTGAGGTCCGGAGAGAGACTTGCCAGTGGGCGGAGCTCTGATAATAAGGAATCAGGCACCCATCTGCTGGTTCAGTCCTGGGTTGGTTTTCCACCCAGCAGAGGTGACAGAATCAAGAGGTTCTGGGACCCCATGCTTGCAGCCAGAGCCCTACACTGAGCCTCCCCACCAGGGGGCAGCAGAGAGCTTTCCAGAACCAGCCGCGGGGCTGGCGGGAAGCAGCAGCTCAGAGCTGCTGACAAACCTCATGTAGACCCCAGATCGCCGTCTCTGTGGGTTGGGCTTGGGAATTGGAGAGGAGGCCGCATGATTGGAAACGTGAAGACAGCACGGCCTGGCTGGAGCAGCTGGAAGCGCCGTCACATTGACTGAGGACACAGACCTCCTGCCTACTGGGCCGGGCCTGCAGCCATTCTTCTCGGGGTGGGGCCCCCAGGTCCGGGTTGCTCTTGGTCCCCGACCTGCCTCAGAGTCTGGGGAGCTTTGGAACTCTGCCTCCCCATCTCCACCCACCCTGACTGGTGCCATGAGGGGCCTGGATCCTGGGATCCTGTTCCTCTTGGGCAGCAGAGACTGGGGGACCAGAGGAGATGATGGGTCTTCAAGCCCCACATTCAAACCCCAGCCCACCACTGACAGTCTGGGGGTTCGGGATGAGGGAGTTGATGTCTCTGAGCCCCAGTTTTGTCTCCACTAAAATGAGGACGACATACTGGGGCAGAGTGCCAGTCCCCGGGCTAACAGAGACCTGTTTCCTACTGAAAATACCTCTTACTTCTAGGAACAGCTCCAACAACCACACTAGAGAACACTCTACCCAGGCCAACTTGTCAGAGGCACGTGAACCAGAGCGACTCCATCTTGAATGGGGGCTGGGTAAAGGGATGCTGAGACTTACTAGGCCGCATTCCCAGGAGGCTAGGCATTCTTAGTCACAGGATGAGATAGGAAGTCGGCACAAGATACAGGTCATAAAGACCTTGCTGATAAAGCAGTTTGCAGTAAAGTCGGCCAAAGCCCACCAAACCCAAGATGGCCACGAGAGTGACCTCTGATTGTCCTCACGGCTTACTATATGCTAATTATAATGCATTAGCTGCTACAAGACACTCCCACCAGCGCCACGACAGTTTACAGATGCCATGGCAACATCTGGAGGTTACCCTACGTGGTCTCAGAAGGGAGGGCAGAAACTCTCAGTTCTGTGAATTGCGCACCCCTTTCCTGGAACACTCATGAATAGTCCAAAACTTGTTTAGCATATGATCAAGAAATAACCGTGAAAATGGGCAACCAGCAGCCTTTGGCACCACTCTGCCTATGGAGCAGCCATTCTTTCTTTTTCTTTTTTTTTTTTTTTTTTTTTTGAGATGGAGTCTTGCTCTGTTGGCCGAACTAGAATGCAGTGACATGATCTTGGCTCACTACAACCTCCACCTCTTGGGTTCAAGCGATTTTCCTGCCTCAGTCTTCCTAGTAGCTGGGATTACAGGCACCTGCCACCACGCCCAGTTAATTTTTTGTATTTTAATGGGGACAGGGTTTTGCCATGTTGGACCAGGCTGGTCTCGAACTTCTCACCTCAGGTGATCCACCTTCCTCGGCATCCCAAAGTTATAGGATTACAGGAGTGAGCCGCTGCGCCCAGCCAGAGTAGCCATTCTTTTATTCCTTTTCTTTCCTAATAAACTTGCTTTCACTTTATGGACTCGCCCCGAATTCTTTCTTCTGTGAGATCCAGGAAACCTCTCTTGAGGTCTGGATCGGAACCGCTTTCCAGTAACAAACTTGCTTAACCTCTCAGACCCTTCGTCTCTTCATCTGTAACCAAAGACAAAGCCTCCCACGAGGTTCCAAAAGTGTGGAGAGAATGCATGGGAAACGAGGGGCAAAGAGTTGGTGTGCAGAACCATATCACAGACTGGGTGTCAAGCCACTGTCATACTGGAAGTAATATCATGCTCTCCCCCACAAGTCATGAGGAACAATATCATAGGGGGGTGTGTACCTTCTCCGGTAGCGGGAGTAGTATCATCATCTCTTCCTTTAGATGACAGGAACAATATCACAGGTGGGTGTACACCCCGTGTGTTTTTGGAAGCAATGTCATTCTCTCTTCTTCTAGGTTTTACGATTCATATCACAGGTGGGGTGTACACCCCTTGTTATATTGGATGGAGTCTCATCCTCTTTCAACCTGTATCTTTAGAACAATATCCCATGGGGGTTGTATATCTCTTCAATATTGTTAGTAATACCATCTTCTCCTTTCCTGGATATAAGAAACAATATCACAGGAGGTGTGTACACCCCTTGCAATGTTGGTAGTAATATCATCTCTCCCCTGTGGTTATTAAGGACAAAATCCCAGGGTGGCTGTACGGTTCCTACTTTATTGGGAGTAATATCATCCATTCACCCCCTGGATATCAGGAACCATATCACAGAAGAGGTGTCCACCCCCTTCGATATTATCACCCATGTCATATTCTTCCCGCCTGGATATTAGGAACGATACCCCGGGGTTGGGGGCGGTGTACACCCACTGCGATATCGAAAGTAAAATCAGCCTCTTTCCCGCTGGATATTAGGAACTCTATCTCAGGTGTGGGCGCACCTTCTGGGATATTGGGAGTACTATCAGCCTCCACACTGCTGCATATTAGGAACAACATACAGGGGGCAGGGTGGTTACACCCCCTGTGATATTGAGAGCAATATTCTGGTCTTACCCCTGTACATTAGAAACTACATCACAGGGGTCTGTACACCTTCAACGATATTGGGATTCATGTTACCCTCTCCCCCACTGAATGTCAAAAACGATATCACATAAATGTGTACACCCTCTGCGATATGGCCAGTAACATCATCGTCTCTACCTTTGGATACTAGGAACAACATCATGGAAGGTGTGTACACTCCACTGCAATATTGGGCATAATGTTATCCTCTCTTCCCCTGGATATTAGAAACGATATCCCTGGTGGAGGGAGATGGAGTACATTAAGAACAACATCACTGGGTGGGTGTACTCCCCCTGCGATATTGGGTGTAATATCATCCTCTCTTCCCTAGGATATTAAGAATAATATCACAGGAGGGGTATACAGCCACAGTCCCTGTGTTATTGGGAGTAATAGTGTCTTCTCCCACTCTAGATATAAGGAAAAATATCCCAGGGTTTGTGTACATCCCTTGCGATATTGAGTATATTGTCATCGTCACCCAACATGGATATTGGGTGCAGTGTCTCAGGGGGGTGTACACCTTCTTCGATATTGGGAGTAATATCATCCCCTCCCCACAGGATCGTAGGCTAAATATCGAAGGGGTTTTACCACTCGTGCGATATGGGCAGTAATATCATGCTATCCCCACCTGGATGTTAGGAACTATATCACAGGCGGCTATACACTTCTTGGCATATTGGGAGTCTTATCATCCTCTCCCATCTTGGATATTATGAAAAATATTAGAAACGAGGTGTACACCTGCTGAGATATTGAGAGTAATATTATGCTCTCCTCTTTGGGATATTAGGAACAATATCGCAGGAGGTGTGTGCAAACCCTGCGATATTGGGAGTAATATCATTCTCTCCCCTTGAATATAAGAAACAATATCACAGGAGGATGTACTCCCCCTGTGATACTAGGAGTCATATCATGTTGTTTGGAACAATAGCACAGTGGGTGTGTAAAATCCCTGCGATATTGCCACTAGTATTATCTTCTCCATCCCAGGATATAAGGAACAATATCACAAGGTGATGTACACCCCTGTGATATTGGGGGTAATATCTTCCTCTTCCCTGCTGGCTTTTACTAATATCTTCCTCTCCCCGGCTGGATGTGAGGGAAAATATCACAGTGGAGGTCCACGCCCCTTGCGATATTGGGAGTAATATCATCCTCTCGTACCCTAGATAGAAGGAACAAGATGATCGAAAGGATGTACACACACTGCGGTAGTTTCAATAATGTCATCCTCTACCCCCTGGTTATTAGGAAAAACATCATAGAGGAATGTACACTTTCTGCAATATTGGGAGTAATATCATCTTCTCCCTGCTGGATATGAGGAACAAGCCTATTAATTATTAATAAATATAATAAAAATTAGTAATCATCGACATTAATAATGACAAAGATACTAAATATTAATACTGATTCAGAATATTAATGATGAGTATTAATTAATAATATTAACACTATTAAAATAATGATATCAACAATTAATCTTACTTAAATCAATACTAAGTGATGCTGGCAAAAAACAATATTAAAAATTAGTAACATTAATAAATGATATAATTATTAAAAATTAATTTTTGTCATCCATCATCTATTTAAAATAATTATCCATATTAATGGTAAAATATTAATTAATAGTATTATTGATAATTATTACAATCGATTCTTGATGTTTAAGAATTATATCACTGTTTCCTGAGCAATACACTGAAGGTGTACACCCGTCTGTGAAAGAGTTCATTATTTCCAGAGGGGGAGACGATATTACTCACAATATCTTAAACAGGCTATGAGTCCACCATGGCTCCCAATAGCCAAAGGGAGGAGAGGGGGTGGCTATTGGGCCCCACCTCGCGGGGCCTCTGCAAAGCCTCTACCTGGGCTTCAGCTCCCACCCCGGCACCCTCCAATCTTTTCACACAGACTGGAGAGCTATCTATAAAAAACATTCATCTGATCCATTGAAAACTCTTTGCTCACTTCAAGTACACGTCAAGCCTTTCTCGAGATTCCCTGCTCCGCCTGGTTCTGACACCAGGTCCCGCTCTAGCTCCAGCCACCCCAGGTCCTCCTGGGGCCTCTGGATATGCTGGCCGCTGTGTGCATCACATTCAGGCACAGTGATGGGCGGCAGAGCGACCCCCAAAGGAATCCCGGTCCCAATCCCTGGAACCTGGGACTGTTCCCTCATGCGGTGATAAAGGTGAATTCTGAGGACAACCCAGGTGGACCCTAAGTGCCACTACTTGCATCGGCAGATGAGGGGTGCAGAGGCTGAAGGCCCTGGAGCAGGATGCTGCACACCCACATGGGAGGAGGTGGCGCCAGGGAACAAGGCGTGCAAGGCCCGCATCTCTGCGCACCTGAATGGGCCACGAGGGCCTCTCCTGGAGCAAACACTCTGGTCTCAGTCCATGGCTCCTGCCCTCCAGAGCTGTGGGAGAGTGAGTATTATTTTCCAGCCCCAGGTGTGTGGTCAGGGTCTCAGCGGCCACGGGACACACACAGGCACCTTCCTCAGCTCTGACCCAGAGGGAAATGTCATTTCCTCAGGAAAACGCCGCCTGGTTTCTAGGAGTGCAAAGTTCCCTCTGTCAGGGGCTCTCGGGGCACCCCATGTCCTCTCTTCATAGAAATCAACCCGGTGTCTCTCCCTGCAGTTACCTCGTGGTTATTTCACTTGCAGTCCGCACTAGGCTGCAAATTCCATGAGGGCAGGAACTGTGGGCTAGGCTTACACCACTGCACCATCAACAGGACCCGGCCGAGCCCAAACAGCAGGCGCTCAAGAAATACTTGTCTCTGAATGACATAAGCACAGTATTCCTCAGCCAGTCGTCTGTCCGTCCGTCTGTCCGTCCGTCCGTCCGTCCTGGTCAAGGGCTGATCCTGCAGGATTCCCTAACCGGCCTCCGTGGGACTCAGCCAAGAGTAAAAACATGAAGTGGGGGTGTGGACTTGAGACTGGGAGCCACATGAGAGTCTGTGCATGAAAGTTTAACACCCACTGGGAAATTTTCACTTGAGTACCTCGGATGAAATTTAAAAGCGCACTTTGTTGAATAAACATAGGCTTGATTAAACCATTCCAACCTATACTTCGTTTTTTGACAGATTCTTTTCTTCCCAAAATAATTGGTTGATGTATCCAAAACTGAATACGGGCTCTAGTTAGAGGGCCACTTTGCATTGTGTAGAAGCCGAGATGGGGAGAGAAACAGGCAATGGGAAGAATTCCCGTCTTTGTGCTTAGGAAGGACGGAGGACAGAAACCCGTCAAGGGTCCAAAGAGCCCACAACTGCCTTCTTGAAGGGCCAGTGTAGAATTCTGAGGGTTTCACTGTTCCACCTGTACTGGGTGGGTCTCTAATTGCGATCTAAGACTTAAGATGCCGTAAGGCTTTAAGACTTGCCCTTTGTCTTAGAGAATCCTGGGCATGGGAAGGAAAATGTGGGTGGGGCATCAGGATCCCCAGAGGCACAAAGCCTCATGGGTTATTTTTCCAACTGAATCTCCCCCGCAGCCCATCCTGAGGTGGGGAATTACTGTCACTCATTCAAAGAATGACATCCATCGCTTAATAGCAAAAGAATTCTGCAGGCAAAGCAGCTCTCCCAAGAGGCTGATTTGTGCCCGAGAGTGTCTGAGTTCTGGTCCCGCCAGGCTGCTGCTGTGGGTGCGTGGAACAGCGCAGCCCTGACACCTGAGCCACGCCCACGACCGTGTGCTCCTCTCAGTGTAAACGCAGTGACAGCTGTGATGGAAGAATCCGCCTTTGCTGGAGCTTAGATACAGCTTTCCTGAACTCTCTCCTCATTACCTAGATGGCATCTAAAGCCTGAATTATCTTCTAAAAATAGCAAGTCACTCCAGCCGTGACTCGGGCAATTAGTCAAAGTAGCACTGACAAGAAAAAGGCCGATCCCAAGCATGGCCCTGCGTGGACAGCAGCTGTGAGTGGCACTCGTCAGGCAGAGCCTGTGACCTCAGCCATTCTTGCCACACAATGGGATGCGCCTGGCAGATACAACCCCCTGAAAGGGCACACACACGATCCTGCTAGGAAATTCCCCAAGGAGTCCCATGGGAGCGAGAGCCCCAGGCTACAGTTCAAACATCACCAGCACTTTGCTCTGTGGGTGTAAAGAACTATAAATTGGTGGTGAAAGATAAGGTGGCGTTTGCTACAGCGTTAAGGTAGAAAAAAGCCACTGACTTCTCTGTGAGAACCACCTTGCTCTGTGAATCTGCAGGGAGACCAGTTTTCCCATGACTGGTATCCCTCACGACAGCCGAGCCTCTACTGAAGTCGGTGGCCAGACGGGGCAGGGGGTGGGGTTCCCGCCCCGGCTACAGCAAGGGACCTGCAGCAAAGCACAGCCGCTGGCCGGGGTAGTGCTGCGCCGCATGTGTGGACATCTACAAGGTGCTAAAGGAGAGCGAAGCCAGCGATGGCTGGAACCCAATGGCATTCAATGAACAGGGGTCAAGCACGGGGCCCAAGAAAGTCCAGGGAACGAGTCGGGGCCAGCCTCTGCAAGGGAACTGGGCCAGCACAGCACCAGGGAACGCAACAAGGAGAAGTCCAGGAGAGAGATGGCCCTCAGCTCGAGTGTGAGGCACAGGAGGCTGCAGCCGACCTCACGGCCCCTCTGCTCCCTTCCCTGCACTGGAAGTCAGTTCTGAAGAACCCGGAACAGAACTGCTGTTTTCCGAGGTTCTGTGCCAAGCTGAACTAAGGAGTCTCCAACAGGGCTGGGAGTTTTCACCGCAAACTCCGGAGGTGGTTTGGACGTGAACATCTAAGGTAAAGGCCAGCGGCTGCTCTTCAGAAGGCACCAGGCGGCCAAACCACTGACATGACCCTACTTGCCAAGATGGCCACCGTCCCGTCTGCAGCTGAGTGAGGACCCTCTCTGCAGCAAAGGCCTGTGGAACTCCCACAGGTCCTCATGTCCAGTTCATGACCATAGAGGTGGGTCAGCTTATCAGGGACCGGAGGGGCCACCATGCGGGTGTCAGCACCATGCCCATGACCGGCAGGATCCACTCCTCCCAAAGCACATGTTGGTGAAGCTACCTGCCCAGGAGGGCTTGCTTTCAGCTCTCTCAAGAACCTCTCGTCTCACCAGGAAGGCTGTGGTTCCAGGCAGCGGCCCCCAGTGGACACGGCTGTGTCCCAGAGCTCGTACATACCAGGCACTCAAACCCCTTTCTGCAGGCTCCCACAGCTGGCCCTGCAGCCTCGCTAGTCAACGCAGGCAGGAGAGGCAGGCTCCAGAGAAATGGTGCTCACCGCTCCCCTAGTCTAGGTGCGATAGAGACAAGACCCCAAGGACTGAATATATCATCTCACTTTTAATCAATAAAGACAGATTCTCCCTAAGGCAGAGAAGCTAAAAAATTTACCCTGTTCTGGCCAGTGTGACCGACATAAAGTCAAGCTAATAAAGAGTGGGGGTGGGGGGTGGAGAAGAGTAATAATAAATCTGGCTCATTCTTAGCACAGAAGACACAAATTGCTAAAATAAGTGAAAGAAAGCAATGGGAGGAAACGGGGTTCTCTTACCCAGACAACAGCATTCAGGCCAGTGTCAGCGCCCAGGCTTATTTCTGTGCCCAGGACATTGTTGCTGATCGTGGCCGGCACCACACACAGGGGGATGCAAAGCTCCTGGCGGCGGCCTCACACCTCAGCCATGTCGCACGCGCTTTTGTAAGCCTGAAGCAGCA
The DNA here is from genome assembly GCF_043159975.1 of Macaca nemestrina. NCBI lineage: Eukaryota > Metazoa > Chordata > Mammalia > Primates > Cercopithecidae > Macaca > Macaca nemestrina. The sequence continues at coordinate 623,918 of NW_027257558.1, forward strand.
GGGCCAAGCGGTTAGCGGGGGGTGCCGGGTGCTCACCTGCCAGCCCCAGGGCCTGCGCTGCGGTCCAGGAAGGGACAGAAGGGGCCTGAATCACCAGGGGAAGCCGGTTCATGCGGGTCAAGGGGCCGAGGGGAGCTCTGGAGGCCGTGCGGTAGCAGGAGAGGCCTCAGCGACACAGGGGGCTGCCTGGGCACAGCCCAGGTCCTCGTGAAAGGGGAGGCCTGCAGGCAGCACAACAGGGTGGGTGTGAGGCAGGCAGCGGCACAGGTTGTAGGCAGTGGCGAGTTAGTCACGAGCGGGACAGCTCAGCTCTCGGCATCTCATCGTGGGTAAGGGAGGCCAGGGCGATCAGCAGGTTGAAAGGCAAAGCCAGTCCTATAGCTTTCTGCAGGCAGGCCACGACCAGTGGGATGGGGCCCACAGCTGTAAGGACCACACCAAGTGACAGCCTTCATCGTGCAGAGGCAGCCTCCACGCTCAGGCAGGGAAGGAGGCATGCAGCTGGATTACCGGTGGGCCACACTCAGCCCCACGCCACATCTCTGCTCACCAGCAGGAAGCCACACACAAAGCCACACAGGCGAGCAAGAGCCCGAGTTGCTGCTCTGGGGTTCCACTGGGAAATGGGTTCTGGTGTCAAAAAGGGGAGCGGTTCCGAAGCCCATGTGCACCGGGGTTTTCCAGACTCCACCTCAACGTGATAACCAAGGTAACAGCAGGACAGGTCTACACGCTCACTGTTCCCACCTCCAAGGGGCCCCACACAGCAAGGTATTTTTGTCATCCACTTGGCGGCAAAACCAACTGTTGATGGACTTGGACTTGTCCCTCTTACTGTGAATATCCCCACATCTGCTGCAGAAATGCTACTGTTGGGACGCAGGGCCGGGCCCACATCGCCCCAGGAGAGTTGAACAGTGAGTGACCCAGGCTCTGCAGCCCTGGTGCAACCCAAAGCATTGTGGGCCGAGGGCTTCGGACAGTGGGTGGAGATCTGTGGCAGATGAGTTCACAGCGTGGTGGGTAGGAGGGTAAGGTGGATGGGTCAGTGCTGGGCGACCACGAGGTGAGCTGTGAGCAGGGTCCCCCACACCCCATGGCATGGCCTCCACGTCCTCCCAGGCCCAGCACATGCCCAGCTCTTGGGCTGCTCTGTACAGGCTCTGCCTTGCAGGCTCTGGCCATGGCAGTTTGTGCAGGACTTCAATCCAAATGCCAGCCTGCTTGCCAGCCAGAAACACTCATCTGGGGGATACTCCCTGGTCTGGTGCCCAGGATGTGGCCCCGTCAGCACCACCAACCATGTGGGGGGCTCCTTAGGCTTTTCAGACAGGTGATGTCACTCCTTTCCTGGGGAATACCCTAGCTCAGGACTGACCAAGACTGGCTGCGGGGAGCTGGTTGCGTCTCCAAGAAGCCCTCACCGGAAGGCGGAGGGTGTGTGTAACCTGGTGCCTGAGGCACACAAGAGGGCAGGTGGGGGAGGTCTCGGCTCCTTAACTCCACATTGAAATCTGTGGGAATGGCCACATTGCTGCAAATCCTCTCTCCCCTCCTTCCCTATCGCTCCTCTTCTCCTTCCTTCAGTCTCCAAAAGAGGAGAGGGAAGCTTCAAGACAGGGGAGACCCTGCCCAGAAAAGCATAAAACTCTCAAGACCGAAGACAGCCGGGTCCCTGGGTCCGTTGTGGGGCCACTATGACAAGGAATTACTCACAAGGCTGTGGTCACCGTCACCTTCGTGACACCTGACAGCAGCGTGGCACCCACCTACTGTGTTTCTGATGTGACCTGATCAAGCTTACAGGACAGAGTAATGCACCAGCCAGTTCTAGGGAATGAGAGGAGTCCAACAGAAACTCCCTGCAGCCATATCCTGAGAATGTGTAACACCTGCTCTGAGGTATTTCATTCATTCTGTTCTGCCCGGAAGACCCACTCACCAGCACCGCATAGATTCTGAGGGGTTGTGGCGTCATCTAAGCATCAATGCTGGCAAGAAGGAAATCACGATTGAGGATGATGACTTCACCACATCAGATCCGCCCAGGCCTGTGTCCTGGGCACAACACAGCCACATCCTGAGCCAGACTCCTACTATGGAGCCCGCCCTGTGCTTGGAGAGACATTCCGCAGCGTCCCTTGCCTCCAGCCCCAGAGGCTGGGAGCATCCCTTCTCCCAGTTCTAACCAGAAACCTCCCTGGACGGTGCAAACATCCCCTGGGGCACAATCACCCCATGAGAATCACCGAATTTACTGAACAACTGGAGCCATCCACAGACCCCAAACATAAATGCTGCCCAGGGCCAGGCCATGAGTCACAGGGCACAGAGGGTGTGGCCAGACAGGGAAGAGACGCTCACTCCCACCCATCCTCAGCCTCTGACGGCTGCAGGACAGTGGCTGGAGTGACCCGGAGCCATCCACATCAAGTCGCCTCATGCCCTCATGTCCTGAGTTCGTCACCAGCTCCTGTTCTACAGCCAGACAAGCCCAGTTCAGACCCAAATCCAAACCTTCTCAGGATTCATCCTGTTTGGCCGTCAGTAAACAGGACTCTGGAGAAAACAGCTGCCATGTTCACATCTCGGTCCCTCTCCCTTCAGGGGTCCACAGAGGGACCCTCAGCAGCTTTCTCATCCCTGTCCTGGCTCCCGAGCAGCTGTTGCATTCGCCAGGGTGACCTTGATCGGCCGGCGTCACTCACCCATCACGAGACTAGAACCACAGCACTCCCAAGACAGCCTCATTTCTCGGAGCTCAGGATCAGAAGGTCAATGAGGACACACACATACACTTACCAAGGTGGCTGTGCCTGGCCAACGGGAGCCTCAACTAACTACACGCTCCAGTTCTTTCTCTATTGTAATCAGTTAACTTAAGGCCCAGCGTGGTGGCTCATCCCTGTAACCCCTGCACTTTCAGAGGCCAAGACAGGGGGACTGCTTGAGCCCAGAAGTTTGAGACCAGCTGGGGAACACAGGGATACCTCGTTTCTGTAGAAATAAAAAAAAATTAGATGCGCACAGTAGCATGCACGTGTAGTCCCAGCTACTCAGGAGGCTGAGGTGGGAGGATTGCCTAAGCCTAGGAGGTGGAGGCTGCAGTGAATCGTGATTGCACCACTACATTCCAGCCTGGGAAACAGAGTGAGGACCTGTCTCAAAAAAAAAAAAAAAAAAAAAAAAAAAAGAAAAGAAAAGAAAGAAAGAAAATGAAATTGTTTAACCTAGCTTTGAGGAACTCGAATGAATGAAAAACTGAATTTAAAACAATCGCATAATAAATCACACAGTCCCTCCAAGGGAAGTCAAAGGGGGTGGAACTGATCATTTGTGGGGTGTTTGCCTCACGTATTTTGGTTTTCAAATTTTGACCCTACACATTTGTTACATATTTACAATCTGAAAAACAACAAATAGAAAGTTATTTATAGCGGAGGACCCTGGAATTAAAGAGAGATTTTTTTCATGCCTGAGAGTGTACATCACATACCACAAGGACCTATGCTTTGTGTGGAAACTTGAAAATAAAAAAAGTCACAGGGAGCTCAACACCAGCTTTGTCCCACATCTTTCAGATGCTCAGCTAACTGCAGTGACTGCTCTCAAATTCTCCACCCATTCCCTCTGGGCAAGATCCAATTAGGTACCAATTAGGGAAAAAAGAAGCTTCAATCCCTCCCATTGCCCATCCAACTTTCACAGACCCAAAAATTCAGCTAAAGCTGGTGAAAGAGCAGGGAAAGCCATGCTGGAATCCCCTCTTTGAAACAAGACACTCATGTTCATGTTCCCAGCGCGAAGGTCAGCCCAGAGCCGGGCCCGCCCCGCAGCAGCAAAGCCGTGACACCCGTCACTGGGAAAACAGAAGCAACATCTAGGTCAGAGATTAGTGACTGCCAAAAATAAGGTGAAAGTTGCCCCCAAAGCCAGTGAACACGGGAAAACCTGGGCAGGTTTCCTTCGCAAAGAAAGTGAAGAGAGTTTAAGATGCTCAGAAAAGCAAGAAACGAGTGCTAAGCGTTACTTACTATAGGTGCTGTATGTTAAATACTTTTTTTTATTTACCAGTGCCAGAAATAAGTTTCATGCCAAGGGTTTCCAAAAAAAAAAAAGAAAGAAAGAAAGAAAAACTGAAAAATATTCCTGAGAACTAAGTCGCACAAGAAAAATTAAAACTTGAGAATTAGTGAAAAATTTTAGACATTAAAATTAAAAAAAAAATGAAATGCTTCCTGCATTAGGTACGCATCTTCAGACTCCCACGTGAATAGCCGGGAATGGCGGCACGTGCCTGTGGTCCCAGGTAATCGGGAGGCTGAGGTGGGAGGATCACCTGAGCCCAGGAGGTCGAAGCTGCAGTGAGCCAAGATCGCAACACTGCACTCAAGCCTGGGTGACAGAGTAAGACCTTGTCTCACAAAGAAACAAAACAAAACAAAAAACCAGAAGAATATATTTCTATGTTTTATTATTGTCTCTTGGCAAAATACTCAACTAGCCCCAATATTGCCTTAGATGTAACTTAACATCCCCAATTTACAAAGGGGAAAATGAGGTCAACAGCCAAGACCAAAGAGATAACAAGTGCAATGGTGCGTTCAGAACAATGACTACAATTATAAAATATTCGGTTCAATTTCTACCCTCAGCATCAAGGCAGGGGTTCATCATAATGGGTATTGGAGGCTTAAAGAAATGTAGGCTCAGCATTTACAGAGAGTGCGGCCCAGCCCTCCTCAGCACTGCAGGTACTCACGGGCACTCCCGGGGTATTGGCCACGCTACGTCCCCGCCGGTGGCCACACAGAAGAAGAGGCGGTAAAACTTTTTTGAGAATGAGATCAAAAATGTTCAGAGTCTAAAAACGTAATTTTCTGGGGATGGGGGGAATAACGAGAAGCTCTCATTCATGGTATTTGTAAAAGGCTGTTTCTAGCGCACTGGTAGATAAAAAGGGCCGGGGCCCTCGGGTTAGCGTCAGCCGGCGCCCGCCTGGTGGTGCACACACGGACTTAGGTCGGTGATAGTGTTCAGGGCTGTGTCTGCCCCGATGCTGAAATCGGAACTCGGCACATTGTTGGACACAGTAGCGGGAACCATGATCGTGGGCACACAGAACTCGTGTTTCTCCCGGGGGACTGACAGTTCCAGGAGTCCCATCTAAATTGACCCAGTATCTGCAACGCTGGCTGCTCAGAGGCCCTGGTGTGGAAGGGCCAGGTCATCGCTTAGTCATATGGGGCACAAGCACGTCACTTGCCACTCCTATCTTTCTATTTCATCAAACCCTATTTTCTCCTGAACATTGATCATAGCAAAGTCATTAGCCTTCGAAACATCAGCTTGCTTTGTTCAAGAAGTTTAAACACACGTAAGTCTTTCTTGCCATGCTCAACACACACCACCGGCCGTTTCCAAAGTCAGTGTTTCTGGAACAAAAGCCTTGGCCTGCCCCGTGAACGTTCACACTGAGCACACTGTCGCGAGGCTGCTGGCCAGCCAACAGGGGCAGTAGAGAGCCACAGGTGCGGTGTGGGGGTCCCTGCAAAGGCGCCTCACTCCCTCCATCAAGGGCTGTGCCTTCTGCCAAGCCAGAGGCTTCCTCCCAGGGGAAGCGGCGTCTTCAGCTGCCACCGCACCGACTTCAGACGGCTCAGCCAACGGGGCAACAGATTCAACAGAGTTCCATGTTGTTAAAGGAAAACTTCTGTTACCAGACAACATTAATATCGGATTCAACGTAAAATAACCAACAAGGTTGTTTCCAAACCAACCTGCTACTAGTGCCTTATCCTTCAATGCTGCTTAAACACAGAGAAATATGAGGAAAAAAGAGCATGGCACTTACTTCTTAAAAAACAACACCTCTTCCAGGTTCATCTTACCCATATCATAAAGAGTTAGAACTGTGGATTCCCTACAGGAACGTGGAGTGGGGTGGATCCCCATGCTGACCCAGCCTCCCCACAGGTCAGTTACCCCCTACCACAGGGTTCACATCTCTCTAGGCCCTGTCATCTCAACAAGAAAAGGTGGCATCTCTGAGCTCTCTTCGCAGACCCGAACGGGAGCTAGAGAGAGACACAGACACACCCACAACTGTTTTAAAATCCTGAAATGCAATACATATTTAAGAACTTCATTATTAGCTTTTTAAAACAGTAAGAACAGAGTGAGCCTGGTTTTAACCTCTCTGCCACAATAACACCGTGTACATCTGTCTTTTCCTGTTTGTTCCTTCTCCAGCAGCTCCTGCCCGGCTGGCCAACTGCAGAAGAGCCTCGGGTACTCCGGGGGGAGGCCCTCGGTAAAAGCGTGAGCACCACGATCACATCTCAGGACGCCCACACGTTAGGGTCGCCCACAGACCGCCATTCCCAATGCCTAGAAGGCACTGAACGGGCCTCCTGCTCTTTGTAAATGTCAACTCTCCTAAGCTATGTTGTGTTGAAAATGTTTAACTATAGTCCACACATACTTCTTTGTTTCTGTCTTGTTTTTATCCTAGAGGCATATTATTATGGAAAATTAAGTTTGCAAGGTTGAAGAATTTTCTGAAAGTCGCCTACTAATCCTGGAAGGAAAAAAAAATGGGCCAGATGTGGTGCTCACACCTGTAATCCCAGCTGTTTGGCAGGCTGAGGCGGGCAGATCACTTCAGTCCAGGAGCTCGAGACCAGTCTGGAAAACATGGCAAAACGCTGTCCCTACTAAAAATACAAAAAAAAAAAAAAAAAAAAAAAATTAGCTGGGCGTGGTGACATGTGTCTATTCCCAGCTACTCAGGAAGCTGAGGTGGGAGGAGACCTGAGCCCAGGAGGGGAAGGCTGCAGTCAGCCAAGATTTGCCTCACTGCACTCCAGCTTGGGCGGCAGAGTGAGACCGCGTCTCAAAAAAACAAAAAGCAAAAACAACTGTATAAATCAGTACAGAAGGGAGTTGGCCGGGCACGGTGGAGCACTCCTGTAATCCCAGCACTTTGGGAGGTCGGGGTGGGCAGATCACCTGAGGTCAGGAGTTCGAGACCAGCCTGGCCAATATGGCAAAATCCCATCTCTAATAAAAATACAAAATTAGCTGGGCATGGTTGTGGGTGCCTGTAATCCTAGCTACTCAGGAGGCTGAGACAGCAGAATCACTTCAACCCGGGAAGCAGAAGTTGCAGTGGGCCGAGATTGTGCCACTGCACTCCAGCCTGGGCAACAAGAGCAAGAGTCCACTTCAAAAAAAAATTAAAATTGAAATTTAAAAAAAGGGAGCTAATGTTTTTCATTTAAGGGAAGGGAGAAGAACATTCAGTATTTATACATCTCACGCACACATCTGCAGTGGTGCCCTGAAGTATTCAAGATACACATTCCTACAAATAGAGCTTAAAACTACTCACCAAGTTACATGCTAAAAGCACATGCATTGTAAGAATGCTACATTCTATTTTTTAAGCATCTGTATCCAATATTAAAGCATACTGGCAGTTTTCCCTTCAGGTGCTGTACTCCTAAATTATTCCATGTTTAGTCATTCATTTTAGAATTTATGACTTGCTTTAGACAAAAGAAATATATTTAAATGTAAGGTACTAAATTAATGACTTAGGGGAAAAATTACTAAATTAACTTGGAAGTTATACTTTGCAAACTGAATTTGTTGGACCTCATGTAAGCTAGATGATCAGTTTTTTAAATTGTTGTGTGTTTCCCTCGAGGATGGAAGTCTCCTCTTTTCTCTCATCCCCTGTGTACACCGCTGCAGCCCGCGCCTCTCGTCCACCGCGCCACAGTGCGGCCTGCAATTCACCCTGTACCATGCCTTCCACGCCTTACCTGAAAGTTACTAAGTATAACCAAGAAGGAAATGAAAAGCAGATAAATGACCTCCGCCCCCACATCCAGCATGCAAATGTGAAACATTCATCAAAGTAAAACCAAAAATCCATGTCAGCTCATGATTATAACTGGTAGAATTATGTGCATGGCAATTTTAAAAGTCTAGTTAAGTAAAAACCTAACTGAAAGTCTCAGGAAATACAAAGTTTATACAAAAAGACATCAGCAAACATTGACAGTGAGGAGAGGACTTCACTCTGCATCCAGCCTGTCTTGGAAGCCATGGCCAAATGCCAGATTGTATAGATCCGAAAAGCAGAAAAAAACAAGTGTTGAAATGTGTATAGTCTCAGCAATGTACAAATTTGATGTACGATGCTCAGAAACCTTGAATTTCCAATCAGAAAACAGGATCATGAGCAAGTTCCCCAGCAGTGCCCACCTTCTGCTTAAGGCGCGTATAACAGGAACGCTGGCCACCTCGGAGGGACAGAGGCTTCCTGGTCACACTCGCTCTGGCAGCCGCACAGCTGGCCCCGCCACAAACACCTGGCTAATACTGAAGAACCACCCGCTCCCTGGGCTTTGCTCACTCTAGCCGGGAGAGCATGTTTACAGAGTACATTATCGACTGAGTCCTCGTTCAATGCGTCAAGCTTGTTAAAGGCAGGGCAACCCCATTCCTGGCCCAATTAAGTGAACCGAGCAGAGTAAATGCCCCGAGTGGGACTGCACTCAGTCACGACAGCAGCGGCCAGTGTTCGCAGGGCACTGGTTTCGTGCCGGGAACAGTTCCAAGCGTCTTCTTTCTGTCCGTGGAATGTGCACTGCAACCCTGTGGGGCTGTTTGCAACGCCCACCAGAGTTCTGAGGCAGCCAAGTCCAGGCTGTCTGTGGGCCTCGCCACGTGGCCGTCCACGTCCTCTGCAGACCAGACCTCACTGCAGGGACCGCGGGTTCCAGGGCTGCCTTGAGGCACAAGCTCCCTTCGCCACCTCTTCCTGGCCCCTGACACCAACCCTTACCACTGCCAACAAAGCTTTATTTTCTCGTGGCACCTGAGGGGCCTGTTCTTTCTGCCCTTCCCTGCTCCCTGCGTCCGGCTTGGAGGGTGCCCACATCAACGCCAACGCTCATGTAATCACCACCCCTTCCACGGGGCTTGATGCCCAGGAGTCTCAATATCAGAATGTCAGATTCCTGTGCTTGTTGGAGAATTTCTTCCCAGTGTGGAAGTGAAGGAGATACAATTCTAGGTGCCTGCAATAACCTCATTTCCACAGCTAAGCAACTTCAGTAGTAGCACAAAACAAAAAACCTTTTTTTAAAACTTCTTTTATACAAGCTAAATACAATTTAATTTTTACGTCCACGTTCTCTTCAGCTCCCACCTGGAGAGCAGGCAAATAGTAATTTTCAAAGAAACAAATTGTTCCATAATTTTAACACTTAGTATTATCACTATGAAGTAAGAATTATCCCAAAAATACACGATGATCTTGTTCTCACATTCAAAAATTGATTGTCACACGGTGAAATAGCACTTACTGCAAAGGAATTTTTCTTTTCAGGTTTCTGTTCTGGAAAAAAAAAAAAAGATTTCTGGCAAAGAGATAAACATTAATTATGTAACTATCCAAAATGCCTCCAAGGAAAATAATGTCATGCAATTAGTTCTTTAAAATGTTACAAATGCAGCTGAGTTTTTGTAGTAATTTGTCTATAATTATCAAAAGAATCTTTAAAAATCTTAATACTGAAAGAATAACCATAAATAGATATAAAATATAAAGCAGAAGAGTTAACATTTGATGTAGATTTTGGCCCATATCTTTAACATATGCATAGTTATTTACCTAGCTGAAGTATAACCCTCTTCTCCTAGGCTCTTCAAGCCTGATTTTCAAACATAGACTGCCTTTTGGTACATGAAGGCAGCTTTAAAAGATGTCAGGATCGGGCCGGGCGCAGTGGCTCAAGCCTGTAAATCCCAGCATTTTCGAAGGCCAAGGTGGGCCGATCATTTGAGGTAAGGAGTTCGAGACCAGCCTGGCCAATATGGCAAAACCCTGCCTGTTTAAAAAATTTTCGTAATTAGCCGAGCGTGGTGGTACACACCTATAATCCCAGCTACTCAGGAGGCTGAGGCAAGGAGAATTGCTTGAACCCAGGAGGCGGAGGTTGCAATGAGCCAACATCACACCACTGCACTCCAGCTTTGACGACAAAGTGAGACTGTCTCAAATAAGAACTTAACTCTCAGAAAAAGCTTGAGCACCTCCCGCCCCAACCAACCCAAGGAATCACATGGCAATCGTTATCATTGGATTTTGACACAATAAAGTTCTATTCTCCTCTCTAAACACAATGGTAAACACCTGCCATCAGCCCATAGAAACTCTCAGGACCCAGTAACACCAGACTAGCAAGACTAATGGGCCACGTATGCAGGATTCAGCTGCAGAAAGTGATGGCACCAAGAATGTGTGCACGCTCAAAACCAGATTCCTTGCTTTCAGGGTGGAGGAGCTCCCCGGGAAGATCATCCAGCAGGATGGTTTCCACTTCCACCATGAGGAGGAAACGGGGGGTTTCCTGAGGGCACTGACAGGACTTGGGTCTCTGCCTCCTGGTCCTCTGTCCTGTTACGGGATGAGGGGGGGTTAAGGCAGGTTCTCCCTACATCTTCCAGGCAGGAGAGATGGAGTTGACAAATGGAGGACAGCTTTTCCAAAACGTTTCCATGTTTATAACCCATTATCGATCTGCTTTCCTTGGAGATCAAGGGGGGGGAAAGAGGGGGCGGGAGGGAGGGCAGGAGGGGGGCAGGAGGGGGGAAGGAGGGAGGGGAAGAGGGAGGCAGGAGGGAAGGGGAAGGAGGTGGGGCAGGAGGTGGGGCAGGAGGGAGGGGGAAGGAGGTGGGGCAGGAGGGAGGGGGCAGGGGAAAGGAGGGTGGGCAGGAGGGAGGGGGCGGGGGAAAGGAGGGTGGAAAGGAGGGAGAGGAAAGGAGGGAGAGGAAAGGATGGGGGAAAGCAGGGGGAAGGAGGGAGTGGGAGGGAGTAGAAAGGAGGGGGAAGGAGGGAGGGGGAAGGAGGGAGGGGGAAGGAGGGAGGGGGAAGGAGGGAGGGGGAAGGAGGGAGAGGAAAGGAGGGAGAGGAAAGAAAAGAGAGGAAAGGAGGGAGGGGAAAGGAGGGAGGGGAGGGGAAAGGAGGGAGGGGAGGGGAAGGGAGGGAAAGGGAGGGGAAGGGAGGGGAAGGGAGGGGAAGGGAGGGGAAGGGAGGGGGGAAGGGAGGGGGAAGGAGGGAGGGGGAAGGAGGGAGGGGAAAGGAGGGAGGGGAAAGGAGGGAGGGGAAAGGAGAGGGGAAAGGAGAGGGGGAAAGGAGGAAGGAAAAGGAGGGGGAAAGGAGGGGGGAAAGGAGGGAGGGGAAAGGAGAGGGGGAAAGGAGGGAGGGGAAGGAGGGAGGGCAAAGGAGGGAGGGGAAAGGAGGGAGGGGGAAGGAGAGGGGAAAGGAGAGGGGGAAAGGAGGGAGGAAAAGGAGGGGGGAAAGGAGGGGGGAAAGGAGGGAGGGGGAAGGAGAGGGGGAAAGGAGAGCGGGAAAGGAGGGAGGGGAAAGGAGGGAGGGAAAAGGAGAGGGGGAAAGGAGGGAGGGGAAAGGAGGGAGGA